>NC_087144.1:4446000-5081142 GCF_030705265.1 Helicoverpa armigera
TACCTTCGACACAAAATATTCAAATACCAAACTAAGATACCCTTACATTAACCTGCGATCGGATTGGGCATAGACAAATTACGTTACAGTCACCCTTGAAAAAGGGTCAATTTCCGTGAGACCTGATTGGACCTTTTGTCCCTGCCGGAAGGTCCTCGTATGACGTACAGGAAATATCGAACCATGACAAACATATTGTTATCAATAGTTTTAGGTTCAACTATTTTGAATTGCCCTGTAAGTCTAAATCTAAATGATTCTATTTGCGTCTGTTGAGTTTAGGAAAAAAAATTGCGACGAATATTTTTAGATATATTTTATGTATCTGGAAATGTCAGTAACAGGTAATGCTATCCTTCGTCAAATGGTAGTTGTCGTTATTTTCTATTTTTGCATATGCCACTTATAAATAACTCCGTGTACCTACTACTCATACAAAACTTACTATCGTAAGTCATCCTGTTCTGAGCATTTCAAAGGAAGTCTCTATTAGATAAAAAAAGCAATAAATAACAGTAGAGAGCTCAATAAAAATATAGATACTCACTGAAAAAACTCCGAAGCCGGTGTGAAATGCGACAGAGGTCCTTGATACCGCACGTCAGTTCTGTTACTGGTGCCATTGATCCTGCCAGAGTCCCAACACTGCTCCGTGTTCCAGGAGTTGTCACAGTGCACCCACGGCAGTTCTGACCGAGCTGATGATATTAGGAAGTAGAGGGCCCAACCTGAATAGTAATGGAGTCTTTGTTAGTAAGCTATGGTTAGCATGTTGATTTCTGACACTTGCACGAATATTAAACATTAAAAAAGAACTACTTTTACGGAATTTACCGCGGTATCGTCACCTTAGCCTGCCCATGACCATGGATGCTGTAAAGGATCCGAAACGTCGGGATTAAATAATATTAATACAACCGCGATAAAATCCGTAAAAGTAGTTTTATTTGAAGGTTTGGTTCGCGCCAAACTTTATGTCGTCACGGAAAATTGAGTGAGTCGCTGTGTGGGAATATTTTTTAGGTATGTTTAGAGTGGTGAAGGTTACATTTAAGAGAACTATCAATCTCTATTTTGTAAATAGGTAAGCTATTAGGCGCTCTACCCACTGCACCGCACCCCGTCGCGAAGCGCGGGATGACAGAGTTACCATTATTGTGTGCAAGTGTCTCAAATTATAAAGAAATCACGCGCGGAATGCAATGGTAAAAATCTGCTACAGTGGGTGAAGAACCTTAAACGTGCATACTAAAATTAGTTCAAACACATTCAAAATTAAGCAGCTCATTACCTTATTAGCTTTTACCTAGATAGTCTTGCCAACAATTTGTAGCAGGTTATACGTAGAACATAACCTCATAGTACCTCTAAATTGATAGACATGAGGTCACTAATTTTAACGCGCTGTTTTGCATGTGTCTAGAATTGGATGGGTTCCAAATATACATATGTTCGTTAGCCCCTAACACATTATATTGATGATAGGATGATGCAATATAGGCAGTAGCAGAGGAGGCTTCTAACCTGATGGCATACGACCATAAAGATTCATATTTAATATCGTTTAAGCCTATCAGGGTAACGCAGTTTTCACGACTTCGTTAAATGGATTTAAAATTAAGATAAGAATACTGTAACAAGTTTTACCGGCAAAAAAATATTGAACAGAACGTGCATGACAAACCAGGAACAACTGGACATAATTACCAATAATGACGTTGTAGTAAAACGACACGTAGAAAGCCACCATGACCGCACAAAAGCCGACACCTGTAACACAAACTTCACTGCAAAAAGGTCGTAAGTAGACATAATTCACTTTACGCATACGCCCTTTTTAATTTACAAAACAGCGATACCATGGAGAAGAAAATAACTGGCAGAGATGTCCTAACGCAAATCTCCTAAGTACTTTCTTTAAAAAACGCGCCAAAATGCAGGTGATCGGGGGACAAGGAACGTTACTAACAAAAAAAAATGGCGGCGCCATTTTTTCCAAAATAGAGTTACCTATCAATCTTTCAAAGATCGGTCTTGATTTGACGAACTCAAACGCCTCGTTAGTTCTACTAATTGATCGCGCCTTCTATACGTTACTTGACCTACAAGAATGCGTATGACCTACCATCCTTATGGTATCTCCGCTCATCTTTCTTCCGTGGGCGATATATACGACTATTTAAAAGTTAAAAAGGTGTAAGCGCCATACAATAAAGATGACGATATGACATTTTACGTGGGATATAAAACGTGTAAAATTCGTGTATGAATGAATGTGTCAATTCACCTTGATATCAACTCGCCATATTTGTTTTATTCAATAAACATTTGGCCAATAATACTCGGGTTTCGATGAAATGAAATATGTTTGTAAATGTGTGTTTTTTGTTTGTATTTTGAACGTGGCTTTTAAATGTTAAAAATCGGTTTATGTGTAAGTTTGTTTGGGATATGGAATTGGTTTAATGTTTATTTAAGTTTTGCAAAGTACATTTCCGTGTTCATACTACGCTATGACCTTTTATTTTACTATAAAATACGTCGTCATCAAAGTCGTCAAAACATCCGAAAAAGTCCACTAGTGGACTGCTTTCCCAAGCTGGGGATTTCCATTTTACAAGCTTTTATTTCCTAATAAATTGATGTGCGTAAAATACGCGTATTTTTTATTCAAAGAAACAAAGAAGGTTTATTAAATATTATATTAAAGGTTTATTAAATAAACAAAAAATAAATCACTATTTTGGTGTATACCTTTAAACAACGGGCATATCTTCCACAGTGTGATGGGTCCCTGTCGGTTGTACTGTCCGAGGATGAGCTCCATGTAGAACAGCGGCACCGCTCCGAAGACCAGCATCAGCGTGTACGGGATCAGGAATGCACCTAAATGTAGCAGTTTTCGTTACATAAGATTTGTAAAAGATTAGCCATTCCATGCAGTTCCACCCACATGCTAAAAGGCTAAAAGTTGCCTACGTCCTTTCTCGTCTCAGCAGGTGTACTACATTTTATTCAAATCGGTTTGTTAGTTTTGGCGTGAAAGCGCTACAGACAGAGTTACTTTCACATATGAATATTAGTATGGATTGAAACTTTTTATATTTTATAATGACGCATTTTTCCTTAATTTAAGGGATTTAATATTAAATTAATCAGAAATACATAGTTAAAATAAAAAAAAAGTATGCTGAAAAATGTTACTACGAGATTACATACTGCTACGCCGTAGTTCGAACGCGCGCCGTTTTAAAATAACATACAGATAATAATATTAAGCAACTCCAAGTACCTATTCAAAAATCTCAATTTCTTAGTATTTGAATAAACTTATCATCATACAAATACATTGAGAAGTTCCACGTACACGAGTCAACATATCCTATCCATACAAATTGAACAGTCACATACAATCCACGCTTATCCAGGAAGCAGGCATTGGAAGTCATAAACTCACTGACATGGAAACTAGTATAGAGCCTTACATAAATGAAAAGTAAACGAAAAACGCTAAGAAATGAAAATCCCTTCCATGAGAAAAATCTTATTGAAACTGAAATATTGCAGAGTAAAAGTTTTATAATAAGTAATCATAACTGACGTTGCGGATGATTCCTATAATCCTATAATCCTGGGCAACTAATATTATATATTATTATGTGGAAGTAATTCTGTCAGTCTGTTGCACTTTAAAGACAAAAATATTTAACCAAATTGAACGCAGTATGGTAAACTAACAGTCGAAATCCTGAGAAAAGACATTAGCTACTTTTTATCCAGGATGCAGGCGAAACTACGTGAAACAGTAACTCCGTAAACGGTAAAGCTTTACCAACTATAATCGGCCATGAAACTGCCCTCCATTGGTCAAATCGACGATTTAATAACTAAAAATTGATCGGTTATCGTTATAGTTAAACAGTGCAGCTTACCGAAGTATTAAATAATTTTGCTCGTGTCCTTCATTAAAACCCGGAAAATTGTTTTATAGCGCCACGTGTCAAACTAATGATATGAGGAAATAATAAATAAGGTAAAGTTCGCACCTTTATGCAATTATCTATATGAACTCTTGGATACAGAAACTTGTGTATACTGATTATAATAGAATAATCCTAGCTAAAGAGTTTTTTGAATTCTTGAAGTATGTATTAATGATCATCATTAATTAAATGAGTTAAACGTATCTACTTCTGCATAAGGGGATCCAAAGTATAAAAGAAAAAGGTATGCTTAATGTGGGTTTTATATTTAAAGTACCTAAACTAAATCTTCAACCATATTAAACTCGTCCACCTGTTCGTCTGTTTCAAACTTAATAACCACTGGACGGATTTTTATGTAATTTGTGAGGGACATAGGTCACTCTTTTTTCCATGTACGCAACGTGATTCCTAAACATGAAAATTGTTGACTCACCTCCTCCATTCCTGTAGCACAGATAAGGGAACCGCCAGACATTCGCCAAGTCCACTGCAAAACCGATGATGGACAGCAGAAAGTCTGCCCCCGTGCCCCACGTCTCACGCCCATCACCCTCTTCTGTGGAAAGTGTAGTTATTATCTAGATTTAGGTATATAGTAAATATTCAAGAGTCCACGCACACACACTGTAGACTAAACTGTCGGTCGATAGTTAGCCCGATGGTTGGCTGAAAGCTAATTTGGAAGGTAATCGGGAATCATATTAGATCTCTTAGTTGATCTGATACCTGATCGCTGCTAATATACGCAATACTGATTACCCCTTAATGATTTATAAGCCTGAGCAAACTATCGGCGGACTAACAGTTTGACACAGTACCATTTTTGAATAGTTATTAAGATAATGCACAGAAACATGTCATACTCATAAATATAAACTCAAATAAAATATTTAAAAACTCATTTATCGCGGAAAAGGATTATCTCTCAGCCTCAATCGAAATACATCTGTATATCTTTCATTTAAATTCAATATGGAATATTTATTTTTGTCATTATAGAATGGTACATAATCCGCAACTATTGGTTTCCGGAAATATCGAGTTACATTAAAGTTTTCCAATTTTACCGTATAATTTAAGCTGTAGTTATAAATACCTGGTTTAATACTATTTGTTCTTAGCTTTTTCGATGTTTCACTGTAAAAGCATTCTTCCTCTATTTGTATTTTCGGCTCCTCTGAAAAATAACAATATATTAAAATCTGAAAAACACTAAAGTTCAGTTTAAACGACCAATAACTTACTTTTATAACATGACAGAGTTACAACTGAGCCTTTCGTTGATTTGTTATCTGAAAAAATAAATAAATAGTATATAACAATGACATGATATATTTCTATGTTAACTTTAAACTTAATAACTAAATAACTTTGCGGAGAGCTTTTTTGATGCACGTTGCTCCCAATTACACATTGACTCTGATAATTTTTACTCAATTTCTATTCTCGTCCAAAAACATCAGGTTCAGTATCTGAAAGACATAATAAGAAAACTGTCGCCTATGTATTGACGGTAAGGTTTAAATAAATAAGTTTCAACCATGCAAAAAGTTTACTGAATCGATTTATCTTTATAGCTCTTTGCTAAAGATTTTGATCATTTAAAGAACACTGTTCATAAATTTTCGATGCATAGGTACATTGCTAAATTACCATACAATTGTCATTTCACACCAAAAATGCATCATCATGATCGATTATGTGCCACATCACAGTTCAAACATGGACCCAAAGCTCTCACATTAATCTCTCATCAATATGCGGACAGTTCCCTACATCTAGATGAGTCCTAACTGTCCCAATACCGATCATTCTTACACCTACCGCGGGATCTTAATAACGTCAAAAGCATCCGTCCGGGAACGCCATAATAGGATGCCAATGCGGAAAAATTCCGCAATAATCGTGAGGTGCGATTCTATTGGAATTCAAAAACGGAACCTTAATGTCGGATCGGTTTCGCGCGGTATTCAGATGATTAAAGTATGTTCGAGTAAGTATATGCATCGGTATTTAACGCTCTGTTATTGAATTTATTGATTATCTGTGCTGTGTGTGATGGGAACGAAAATTTTAATTAATTCGCTTGAGCGCGGATTGTTTGTTGTTTGTTTAAAGGTCAATAATGTGTGTTTTGTAGTTAATAGTCTATACGGAAGCCTAAGATTAAGCATACAAGGTTTTAGGTAAGTATTAGGTTCGACTCTCATATAACGTGTTAGGCAGTTATGATGTATTTTAATCTTTTTATAATATGTACCTAGAGATACCTTGCAGAAGAGTATAGAAAACTAATCCACATAGTACATACATACTTTATAAGTATAAGTAAAAGCAAAGTTTGAAGACCCCAACCAGTGAAGCAAGCAAATAACATGCATAGGGTGTAATCAAGTGAAACCTTCTTGTAAAACTTGTGCTTTGATTAAAATCTAGATGTTTTCATGTCTCCCCAGCTTTTCATTAAAAACTTTAAGTGAATAAGATGGTCTAGTATCTGCTGGATTAGTTTGTGTTTTTTTTTTACTGAGATGTTGAGGAAACCTGGACTTTAAAGTCTCAAATCGCCAATACGCCTTGCGAGCGTGGTGATTAACGCTCATTTCTTCTCAGCATAAGAAGAGGCCTGTCCTCTGCAGTAGAACTATAAAAGGATGTTCAGAAATCAAAATAATATAGCGTAATTTTATGAAAACCAAAAGTCAACCAACCAACTTCAGTGGTTGAATGTCAAATTGTTTCTTTCCATGAATTTATTTTAAAAACCTTGATATTTTTGAAATAGGTATCGAAATAATGTAAAGATGGATGTTGCTCTCAGGAGACGTTTTCCATTTGACTGCATACAGATTAGAAAACCCACGGTTTTATTTGACCTTTGATGAGCAAAATTCTATTTTTCTTTTATTAAAATATCTCGTTTCTTTCGTGAAACGGTGAGAAAATAGCTTACTATTTTTGTCTGGTTTTATTTATAACTACAGGGACTTTTATTAAAAATATTCGCATCCCGTGGGAACTACTTTACGCATCGATAAATAGGCTCCGTCCAGTAAATAGTTCCTCAGATTAATGCATTCAAGCAAACAAACAAACTCTTCAACTTTATGATATTAGAACATACCTACACATTAGTAGGTACATACATATTAGTACATTGATACGTAGGTACTGAAATATAATCGGTATCAAACCACAATATATACCAAGATCTGGTCATAAAAAACGTGTTCCAAACTCCAATCAAAAGTCTTACAAAAATACCAATTTCTCAATAAAATTAATTCAATATTTAAGAAAACAAGATGGCCGCCAAAGTTTCCCGCCAACTCAAACAAGGGTTGTGAAATAAATAGTGAAGTGGCAATAAGTTTCCCTTGAGTGGCACAACGCCTACCGGACTTACAGTTTTTAATATATTTCCCCTCACTACTTGAGCCAGATACTGTATTTATTGCAATTGTAGGAAATTAGTTTTGATGGGGATATAGCTACTGATGTGCTATTCAATTAAATAAAAATATTAAGTTCCTAATTTAAATAGCGCTTTCAATAAATGACAATCGGCAAATAATGTCCCGTTTTGTGTTGGATAGTTAATTTTTAAAGGAACGAAATATAATACTAGGAAGTAAAGAATTACGAAGGTATTCCCTTGGGATGGGATTGAAATCGCGGGAAAAAAGTACTAACATCCATATTTTTACGAAGTTTATTAGGATTGAAAATTTGAAATGAATCAATTGATATATAAGCTACATTAGGTTGCACTGACACTAGTTTAGTTTGTAGAAAGGTTCTACCGTTTTCTCAAGACCACCTTTGTGCTTCAAAGAACATAAAAGCAGGCAGTATAATATCTCTGTGTTCAAATCAGATTTCCGTTCGGCTGGACTATCAGAATGACCGAATATAAGGTGCTACTGTGTCGGCTCGATGTCGTGGCAATATCTATCGTGCAGATGGCTACACTCCATAAAGATTGGCCAACCTGATATGGCTGAAGAATTTTAAGGCTACATCATCAGCATTAGGAAATTACTATAATAACTATGTTATACTAAGTTATTCTTACTTATGTTATATTCAAGCGGATGCGAATTTGTACAGGATAATCAATCAAAGGGTGATCAATCAGACCGTGGATGGGTGGCCGTCTATGCCTAAACAAGTTCCTCTGAGGTACCGAAGGCACATCACAGGTTGCAGATCGAGGGTTTCAATGGTTAGAGGTCAGATACGAAGTCACTTCATATAAAGCTGCGGAACCCGCTTAAGCTGCTTACACACTAAAAGCCGACCCCAACATGGTTGGTAGAAGGATGTGCTAACGCCGCGGCTCAGTAGTGCGGATTTGGCGTGCTGTACGTTACCCATTCCCAGATAGAACGAAGAGTAACATGATATGAGTATGGGGATTATACCAAAAGCCCGTGGCGTGCTGCTAGCTGAGCAGTAGCCATCATCCCTGACGCTGCGGCCGCCTGGAGTGCCGCTGGCTCCGCGGCTCAGCAGTGCAGGGTTCGCGCGCTGTTCTTCATATGACGGAGCCGTGTGCGTCACCACGCCGCCGCCGCTGAGAGTTGCCTGGTAGATAAAACAGGGAAATTATAGTTGCATTCTGATGGGTATACATATATATCACCAAAATAATGTTATACAATGTGTATTTACTACGTAATGTATACTATGTAATAGGTATATACCTATCCAAACTAATATTATAAATGCGAAAGTAACTCTGTCTGTCTGTCTGTCTGTCTGTCTGTCTTTCTGTCTGTCTGTCTGTCTTTTCTTCACGCCTAAACTACTGAACCGATTTGTGTGAAATTTGGTACAGACATAGTTTGAAACTTGAGAAAGGACATAGGATAGTTTTTATTACAAAAAAAATAAAATTATTCCGGACATATAGCGCCATCTATTGGTCAAATCAAAAATCTGTTGGTAGTCACTATTCCACGCGAACGAAGTTGCGGGCAAAAGCTAGTGTAACTATATAATACTTAGCTACTCTAAATTTAAGAATTTAACTCAGTAGTTGCCAGAAAAGGATATAATGGTGGTGCAATTAACTTGTTATTGCAGAATCGTCGTTGTTTGCCATAAGTAAATAAAAATGGAATGCAATAAAAATATACTGACGGTGTTTTCATCCGGAAATTCGATTCCCCATTTGGAATGAAAGCGAAATAAATATCATGGACATACTAAAGTCTGCATATACACGAGTATATAAAGTTAAAAAAGTATTTATGTAGTTGCGTAACTGATAAGCAATAAGCAAGCTTACAAGTATTGAACCAAAAAAAAAACGCTAGAATCTAGAATATCATTTTATAAAGACATCATCATCCTCCGAGCCTTTTCCCAATCATGTTGGGGTCGGCTTCCAGTCTAACCGGATTCAGCTGAGTACCAGTGCTTTACAAGAAGCGACTGCCTATCTGACCTCCATTTTATAAAGACAATTATTAAAAAACAAAAATAAACCAAGTTTCAATGAAGTACTAGAAACCTAATATTATTCTAGAACGTTCACGTGTACAAACAGTGATTAGCCAACCAATTACGTAGGCACACCGCCCCCGTTAAGTTGAGTAACACTCTGATTATCAAACTTAAGCTGCTATTAAGTTATTGCGGCTTACTTAGTTCTAACTTGACAGCTTTTGGTTACAGTTAATATAATAAACTTAGTGGGATGTTTAATTTAGATTATTGGCACTATATTAGTATGTGCATATTTTAGTTGAAATCAATTTTGAAAAGGGATACACAAATACATTTACCTATGTATGTATGCGATGTATAGTGATAGTGAGCGAGTGAGCGAGTGTTTAGTAACCTCTACAACTGCTCACAAATTATTTGTCTTAGATCCCATCTCGGAAAAAAGTTGTGTTAATGAAATAAATAACGTAAATAATAGGTAACGGGCCTGCGGTGAGAAATTTCTCATGAAATAACCTGTGCCTATGTACTATGTATTCTGTTTTTTGTCTGTATTCTGTGTGTGTATCTGTGTACATGAACTATAAATAAATAAATAAATACTAATAGTGTCAATGCAAAACATCATAAGTATTATAGAAACACTATGATTTCAATTATAATACTCATCCAACGTACCCTTAAAACACCTGAAATACAATAACATTGTTCTTTGAATTTCGAAAATCCACTACAAGTGCTGTAAATTTTGGGTGGGCTCCCCACTGCTCAGTGGGGAGATGATCTCTCCGAGACCGATTGGTCTCATACGGAAATCAATTCACATATAGCTGTTATGGACCAAGTGATAAATTGGGCAGTATACATAATGCCCGGTCATTATGAAAAATGCCCAATATGAGAGTGCAATTTGATAATAATTATTCAAATAATCAAATTGACCGAGCACTATACATATTGCCCGTGACCTTTTGGGCAAAGTAATACAAACATATTTAATTTCATTTTTTTAACATAACACATCCCATATTAATTGACCCAGCATGGAAGTAAGCATGCAACATGCAGCAAGCATCGCTTCTGTCACGGCTCCGGCGCTGCGGGGCTCCGGCGGTCCCATGCGAGCTTATCGTCGCAGATGGTTTTCACGCTCACCACCGCAGCTTCGGCTTGCTGGCCGGCTCAGCCGGCCAGCCTCAGCCGCGGCGGCGAGCGTTTCAACTACCTGCGCCTCAGCTCGCAGGCCGCCTCGTCCCTCCGGGCCTACGCGGTTTTGAATTGCGCTCTAGGGGTAGGGCAGACAAGACTGCGTGGAGTGGAGTTTTGCAGCGATTCGTTTTCGTCACTAAGTTAAATTTTTTATACAATGTTTTGAATCCAAATTAAATTCTACCATTAAAAAAACGAGCCAAGAAAAATGAGATCAAGAAAAACGAGGCCGTGTTAGTAAATCAGATGACAATTGTCCAATTAATAATTTTGTGGCTAGACTTGTAATTTTCCATTAAAATAGAACATATAATTTAAAACAATAATCATAAAATATGTAGCAATTAACAGGATTTATTTATTAGAACAACTGCCACCCTCGCACCGCATAAAATATAGCTTTATTATCAAATTGCCCAACTATCATGTAGCAATATAATAATGCCCGTACAATGTGATAAATAATGAAGTTAAGATAGTTATTAATCACATGGCCCGATAAAGCTAGACATTATTCATAATGCTCGGGAATTATAAATAATGCCCGAATTAATCACATGGTCCATAACATAGCGATTACAATAAAATACATACCATAGTAGGCACCTTATCGTGGTACTCTCTCTCATAGCTGGTGGGTCTTGTTCGCGTCACGTCCGACTTGTGAACCGTCGCATCGCATGTTTCATGCTCCTGTTAAAATAACAATCGAAAATCAGAAATGTTACATTAATTACTTATTTAAAAATTGCAGTTCACTTAAATGAAAACCTTACAAAACGTGGAGTGCCAGGAAAAAGAACCTTCGAACCTTTTTCGTTATGTCCTATTTGCTTTAATAAGTTTGATTTTCAAAAATTGATATTTTTGGTTCAAACCTCTGTCCTTTTTTATGTATTTTGGTAATCAGAAAGCATGTTTATAATATGTAATTGCAAAGTGAGTGTTGAGGTTATGCTACTTTGTCTTTTGGTTTACTTTTTCAAAAATATACCATTTATTTACTTATTGTATTTAACTTTATTAACTCTAAACAAAACCTTGTTAATAAACTGACAAAATGGCCATCTAGGTCCGTGTCGCCAACACGAACTTTTCAAACAATTGAAATAATGGAATGTCGAAATGAAAGCCATTGACGTAAAAGGGTATTTTACGCAACTAGCCAACTGAGTTTCAGTGGAAAATAATTAGAATTTATGGCAGAGAAAAATAAATAGGAGGTAAATATTTCCGTACAAATAAATGGAGAGCAACCAAATATGTAGCAATATTTTTTTATTGCAGAACTATTTTAAACAGTCAGGCT
This sequence comes from Helicoverpa armigera, assembly GCF_030705265.1. NCBI lineage: Eukaryota > Metazoa > Arthropoda > Insecta > Lepidoptera > Noctuidae > Helicoverpa > Helicoverpa armigera. The sequence goes on from NC_087144.1 coordinate 4,457,959, forward strand.
ACTGCCATAGCCTGATATTATATGCTGCACTGTAAAAAATATGTTTCAGGAACAGCCTTTTTTTAAAACGTGCTCAATCTCTACCACAGTGTGTGAGAGTTTCACTTGCATCCTAATTGACATTGATATTTCTGAAGATCTACACTCTCAAGTTTACCACATCTCTCGGGTCCCGCATTCGTTTGCAAGGTCGGGCCAAAATCGCTTTGTGGGTTTTAGAAACTTTCACAATGCAGCCCGGAGTCTAGAAGTTGGCGGTGTTTCACCCCCGTGCCTGGGAGGGCGTCGTCAAATGCAACTCAGTAGGGGTCATTTGTACAATTTTATAGGCGTATTTTAAAACACTCTAATAATAACAGGGCTTGAAAGGTGAAAACCACAACTGCTTTTGGCTATTAGCTGACATTCATTACCGCATCATTATCGAAACTACGTACAGTTTATTCCGATTCAATTTGATGGAGTTAGGGGGTATTAATATACCCCATCACAAACTGGCTGTAAGATAACTCCACATTGGATTAAGCTCGCCGTTTTACATAAACAGTCTTTATTCGGCGTGACAAAATGTACTTGTGTACGTAACAACGAAAAATAATTGATTATCCAAAGCTTCGTTTTGCTAAGTACTTAGTAGTTCCTCGAAGAGTGATAGAGTGACATGTTAGTAAACAAGGGGTGCGTACCTGAGCGTGGTGGGGGGAGGAACCGCGCCGAGAGCCGCTGCTTGACGACCTGTTGCTGGCTTCTGTGGGAAAACAAAACAACATAATACATGATTAGGTTGGTTGGTAGGAACTAGTGATGGTGTTGGTGGGTAAAATATTTTGGTAGGTAATTTAGAGGACATTCCATGGAGAGTTGATCAAAGTAGGTATTCATTTCCTCCAAGATTTTAATGTATGAAATAGAAGTCTATACTAATATAGTCAACGGCGGATCCAGGGGGTAGGTCACAAGGTCATGACCCCCCCCTGGGCCAGGTTCAGGACCTAGGAGGACCAATAATTGAAATGGTTAAACACGATGTTTTATGTTTTTATTATAAGTATAAGATAATTTGTATTCCGAATGAATAGGTAGATACCTACATAGTTACAGGTAGAGTAGTTTTGCTGAAGAATTCGTGCTCGCAACGCTCGCTCTCTATTCTTCATTTACTCTTTATCACCCAAAAGGAGGAAACGGGACCCTGTTACTAAGAATTCGCTGTCCGGGTTGTCTACATTACATGCTGTATCTCATGCAGGGCCGTCTTAACCTATGGTGCAGGGTGTGCGAATAAGCCGGGCGCCTCGATATCAGATTTCGATAAGGAAGTTCCACATTGTATCATGATACTGACAAAAAAGTCGCCTTCGCTTTGTTGGATTGATCATTTTGATTATTTTTAACTTTAAACATCCTCCAACTAAGTGAAAAAATTCTAGCTCGCTACTACTATTTCTGATTGTTTATTATTTTTATTGACGCACCGAATCAACGAACACAAATGGCACTCGCTCTTATCACGGTTCCTTTTTATTTGTACGTAATTCCCAGTCTGATTTCTGAGTCTTCAAACAAATAATTTAAAAAAGTTCGCGCTCGCTGCGCTCGCGGCTACTTGTTGCTTTACAATGTACCTAATCAGATCCTTTTTTGGCGCTAGGCTCAAAAAATTTCGCGCTCGCTTCGCTCGCGCAATATTTTATATACCTTGCCTTTAACTTCATAAGTCAAATATCGGGTGTGTCGTTCATAATCACATTAAATTAAATGCGTTAATATACTGGTTAATATTATGTCGATTAACACAAAGATAAAAGAAAAATACGTAAAAATAAAAAAATGATTTTTTCAAACAAATGAAATGGAATAAAAATGTAACACCATATAAAAGTCAGTCATTACAAACAACTGAAATTCTTCCTTGAAAACTGACAGCTGTCAACTGATCAAAACATACGATACTCCGAACTTTATCTCTGCTTTACACATGATGTTGTAAATTATAAAAACGAAAAATGACTCCTGTGGCTAAACCACTGAATAGATTAGGTTATTTTTTTTACAATTCGCCATAGAATATCATAAAGTGAATGTGATTGTGAACGACACACCCGATATATCATAAAAATATTATTAATAGAGTCCTCAAAAACAAAACAGTTTGCGCTACCGACAGCTTGTTACTTTAAAATACTTTTTAAAACTTATGAACTTTTTGTGTCCCAAAATTCAAAAATTTGCGCGCTCACTTCGCTCGCGCTAATTTTTACAGTTACGTTGTCCTGTTTCGACTTTCATAACTTAAATCTGGCCAACAGTTTGAGCCTACAATGATTTGGAAACATTATTTAAGTCGTCTACCAAAAAAGTGACTTTCGTTCGAACGTTCTTATTTATATTCCTTGTACTTCGATCAATATGTACTACTCAAAATCTTTCAATAGATACATAGGTGGCGCTTGGGTGATAATTGCACCCAGGCGCTACATGAGCTAGAGACGGCCCTGATCTCATGAACCCTTACCCTTACCTGAATAGTAAGACAATTGAAGTTTTCACAGAAAATGTTTTCCTGTTGCTGCAATAAAACACGTACGCGCCCTTTTCTGCGTACACAATACTTTTCAAACGTTTAGTCTTCAACCTGAAAAAATTCTCGCGCTCGCTTCGCTCGCGCTTATTCAATTTCGCGTCTGTGATTATGTCCAAGAAATCGCGTTCGCTCAGCTCGGACCATTTTCTACATAAAAACACTTTTTTAACCTTAGTCCTCGACCTGAATAAAAATTTTCGCGCTCGCTACGCTCGCGCTTTTTTGGTTAACACGTGTGTGTAGTATAAATACGAGAAATTGCGCTCACTCTGCTCGGGCCATTTTCTACATGAAAACACTTTTCTTAACATTCGTAAAAATTTCGAGCTTGCTACGTACGTATCTACTTATTGTATTTATACTACTACTTTTAATATTAAAAGAAGTATACGCTACAATATAATATTTTTTGTAACTTGACCACGACTGTGTGACCCCCCCCTGGCGCCGAAGCTGGATCCGCCCTTGAATATAGTAAACCTAGTTTATTTAAACGAATTAATTCGAAAAGTAATGTCTTCCAGGGGCAACTTGGAAATCAATCAACTGAACTGAAGAAGTTGCAGAAACTATACCTTAACGCAGGAAAAACTTTGAACATTTTAAATACTGAATGATGGATCGAAAAGTGTTTAAGATGTTTAGTCAAATCCTGCACATGTGTTGTATCGTGGTAGCTGCAAACCAAAAGCATTCGATGTTATATGTATACTGACCAAAACATCTTCCGCATATGTATATTTATTTACACTTTTCTAAGATTTTAGTTTCAGCAAACATTTCAGGCGTGGTCAGATACAGAAAGTTATACGTGGAAACTTCAGAATAACATGTTTGCTGACATTTAGATAACTTTACATACACGTTTCTACTTTTATGGAAACTAACAGAAAATGACTCAAAACTACGTAAAATTGTACTGGAACTCGGAATAATTCCCCTGTTTGCAGAGAGATCTCCAAATACTAGGTATTTGCTTTTTATGGAAACAAGTCACGCGTTCAAACTAATTACTAAAAGTAAAAACAATTAGTCTAGAGTTTAGGTATTGTCACATGAATAAATATCTAAGTATTATCAGTTTCGTCTTTACCATTGACTTGGCATCACAGGAAAACATCCCTAACAATTTTACAGAAGTGGTTATCTATAGGTAGTGGTTCTAATCTATAGGTACTTACTTCCAACTTAGCCAATAAAAAGTTTAGTTTTCGTTACTCTAAAAACTACGAATTTTAATACAAATAAAGATTTTAGGTTCTGAAAATAAATCCGTACGTAGTAAAATCACAAACTCCAGTAAATGTATACGTTTCATAAAATTTTAAATTTCCCAGTTATATTCAAAAACAGTCGGATATTGGACGTGAAATGTAGTATGAAAGTCAAACAAACGCGCTTGCCGGCGGCGTATCACTCGTAATTAATATCGCTGTGGAATAAACACGAAGGTAAATATTAAAACTATCGATTTTAATGCAGTTTTAACTGCACCTTATATTTTTTATGGATTTCTAGCTTCTGTCAAATGTTGTCACCCGCATTCCATGAGAACTTCTTCACGTACCTATAATAAAGTACCCTCTAGCCTTCATCGGTACATTCAGAAGTATTAATACTGAACTATTCTTTAAAATTGAACCCTTAGTTCTTAAGATTATCATATTTAGGCAAACAAGTTTTCGGCTTTGTAATATGAGTATAGATTCACGTTCATACTAGCTTATTCCGTTTTAAAATAAAGTCTCTGGATGACTGCTCCGTAAGGTCGACTGTTAAAAGAGTGCTGAGTTCGAATCTCAGGTGAAACACTTGTCTTGCAGGATTTGAGAATATTTATTGCACCAAGTGTGCTTACTATGGGGCTATTTAGCTATGACACAATTGACACAATGTAAGTATTTTATTTTGTATGGGCCTTAGATGCCTCACACAAATAAATAAATATGACCATACGGTAATTTATCTAAACTAATATCATTGTTATTGTTTGTTTGTACAGGTTTCAATACCGGTAGTATTATAACCGATTCATTCTTTTTAAAATCCTTCACAGTTGGAAAGTAACACCCTTCCCTATCATACTAATTCTAATGCCTATCTCCCGATACGGGCATTGGTTCCCACGGGATGTGGGTGAAACCGCGGTAAAGCAATTACTGTGTGTATAGATTTGTAAAGATCATAATTTACATATTATTATTTTAGCCAGATAGGAGCGGAGTAGTTTAAATGAGAATTACCACCTAGCTCTAGATATATGCTTGTAATCCTTCGTGGAAAACGGGTGTGATTTTATAATACTTATGTTTAAGTTAGCGATCGTCATGTGTTTAAAGGATTAGGCAGGAGACTGAGTTAAGCCGCGTTCGCTCCCAGAACTACGGAATAATTTAGTAACTACCATATAAAAAGTTTTTATATGTTTCCTTTAAAATTTGAAAGGCGTTTGCATCATATATTTGTTTGTGTTTCCTCAGGCTTTTTATTGTCAGGCTACTAGGTACAGGCCTAATCTCACACAGAGAAGGATTGAGCATTAATCCCCGCAATTACTCAATGCGGTTGGTGATTTGTTGTTAGTAAAACTATGGTCCTTTCCTCGAGATATTTATTTTTCTTCAAGTTTAATTAGTGACAAATGTGTATTTGTATCGGTGGGAAAATTGGAAAAGTCGCATTACTAAAGCCTGGCAATCTCGTTAAGGACACTCCAATAATCCACACGGGGGAAAGGGACATACCTAGGCAGCAGTAGTAGCAGTACTTACGGGAGCGCGCGGAAGAGTTTTTCTACCGAGCTTGCTAAACTGTACCCATGTAGAGTTACTCTATAATACACGTACCTCGGCTGTTGTCGCGCAGCTCGCCTGCGCCGACGCTGTTCCCCAGCACGGGCATGCCCGCCATGCCGGCCGCTACGCTACCCGCTCCTCCATGTCACCTGCACAACACATATATACAGGTATAGGTAAATAGTTAGCACATAATAACATAATGTACACTACTGACAACGGTAGCCAGTCTTAACAATTTCCTTTTCTTTGACTGCATACTATGACCCACTATCTTTTACGCATAAAAGTGACAGTACAAGCGAAGTACTTGTGCCAAATGACTGTCGTGATGATGATGATGATGTGCTCCTAGACGATTACCGGCTACGGCAGCTGTTCCCATGTAAGGAGATCAGCCCGCTGCGCAGGACATATTATAGTGCACGAGCATTTGCGCAGACACAGGTGCACTCACTATTCCTTCACTCTCATAGCCCGACGGCACGACCCAAGAGAGATCAGGCGCAGGACCAACATTTACGTGCTCAAACCCAACGTACACTGCTAACTGCACAATATATCTTTTAATAGTCGTCCATAGAATACCCTCCACTGTTCCTAAGATAGCCAACATAATTGAAATAATACAAGAAATAATTTATTTAACTTAATTGACTTTCCAAGCAAATACTTGCAGCAATAATTTGCATAAACTTCTAATACCTTCTTAATTGCGCCGTAGCGCCGTAGCACCGTAGCGTCGTAGCTATGCTACGCAGCTACGCGGCTTACTCGTAGAATGAGAATTCATTAGTACATTCTTCGAATTAAGCTGATTAAACATACCATTGGTCTTATAGGCTTAGGGCCTAAATTATAATATTAACATATTGTAACAACTTATTTGTACAAAACTGTGACCTATACTTGAAGAACAGAAAGTTTCTTTAAATCTACCACATATTACTTAATCGAACCTTATTTTGGATTCTTTTTTTAACTTAAAATAACAGCCTTCTTCCCACGATCAGACCTTAAAATCACGCTTACTCCTACGGACCGTACAAAAACAAAAAACGGTAGAAACGTACCTACAAAGGTATACATACAAGAATTTGAAGAGCCCCGTTAACTCAATAGAATATAAAGATATATAAGTGAAGGCCTGTCCGTACGTCCCGCGTGTGTGTGAGTCGTGACAACCCTTGCGTGCTATCACTTAGAGAGTAATGAATTATGTTCACACCCTGTCGATTTGTAGGGCTGTCGCGACACGCAGTTGTAAAAATAAGTCCTTTATTAAAGACCACATATTAATAATTGTACTAAAACTCAGTCTTGACTATCTGTTTGCAATAAAATCACAACTACTTGGCGGGTTTTTTTCTAACCTTCTGAAATAGACAACATCATTTGTGAGGTAAGTTTATGTTTCGGATTCGATTAAAAGTTGAAATATGACTTAGGCTGGTCCACCATTTAATACTAGAATAATTTAAATACAGTTAAATATACTAGTCATATACAACATTTCATTATTACGTATACATATAAAAATAACTTATATCAGTAAAAGTGACTTACATATTAAAATGTATAAGTCCATTATAAAATACCTTTTCTTCTGTAGTCAGGTAAAAATGACAACAATCTACGATCAATTTAAATTGTCTATAGATTGCACCTTAACTCGATTTCTATAAGAGTTCCCTAGTCCTTCAGTAAGAACATAGGTATAGATTCGAGTATCACTTTGTTATCTGTCTACATTTTATGTGCAACAGTCCTTAACTTAAGTACAATAAAATATGTCGTTGCAGTGCCTTTATAACTCTCTAGAATTCTACTGCTATAAGTATTTTTCGAATTTGGTTCAGGTGTTGTCAAGATCAACTGCTTTGAAAAATTGTGTACGACGTATTCGTATGTTGCTTAGATTAAACTTTTCTAAACAATTTTTAGATAAATCAATTTATACTTTACGATTTAATTGAACTCGTTAGTGTTATGGCTAAGAAAATCATACTTTTCGTTGATTTAAATAAATAATTTGCATTACCATGTGCATTTCGGTTCAAGAAACATTTCGACACTAGCATCTTAATTAATAATCTATTTTTAATTTGAAAAAAAATAGTTATGTTAAAATTAATAATAATTTGAACTCACAGGAAAATATATTTTGTTGAAATCAGCTAGACAACCCTGATTTACTTCGTATGACGCGCAAGCAGTCAATTAAATGAAATTAAAAAGTTACCTCACGGCGAGATGCGTGACACAACGATATTTGTTTTACACATTTAGTTTATTTGATTCACTACGAGCACTTTCATAGATTTCTGACCTTGGTACCTTTGTTTTGTGTAATAACTTTTATTTCATCAATTTTGTTTGAGTACCTTTAGTTTTGACAGTTTTAATTTGACATATGTACAAGGATTTTTCACTGTTTTATTTGCAAGGTTGTCCTGTATGTAATTGAGTAATGGAATTTAAGATAGCTAATTTAATCATTTTTATTTGCAAGGATTGCAGAGAATTGAAAATTGGCAGCTGTATGTAGTTATTCCAAAAGTGATGATCGGCAGATATGAACTATTTGGTTTATTATACGTGCATTTATAGAAGCTATTTCTCTAGTGCTTTTAAACTGCATTTTTTTAAACTGTGACTTTATGTTATCAAATAAAAAATATAGACATACTTAAAATAGTACCACACTAAAATCGTACCCTTACAGAAGTGTTACGAGTAGTGTAAAATCAATCGTGCATTGGATTGGGTTGGAGAGCTGTCCACTCCGCCCACATTTCATCCGTCAGTACAAGCCGGATATTTTACGAGATATCTGCCAGAACCTTCGCTTTATAACTGCAACAGATGTCATTTAATGGCGAATAAAAACTACATATTAAACATTAACGATTTTCTATATTAATGCCGACTCGTGGTGGCGTAGGGGGTAAAGAACCGAGCTGTAAAGTATGAGTGTGGGTTCTATTACAGGTCTGGCAAGTACCATTGCAACTTTTCTATGTTTGTATGTACTTTCTTAGACACCAATGACTGATGAATGGTTTCCTATTATCTTGGACACCAATGACCGTGTTTCGGAAGGTACGATAAACTGTAGGTCCCGACTGTCAATTAACATCTTTGCCAGTCGTTATGGATAGTCATAAGCCAATAAGACTTATCTAGGTGTATTGGGCTGCCCGGACAACTGGGTTGAGGAATTCAGATAGGCAGATGATGGTTTTCTGTATTAATGTTTTGCGAAAACAAAGACTGTCGTCACACTTTCAGTATGTTTGTGATTTGACGCTGAGATGCGCAACTACTTATAAGTTTGGTCACATATGTTTTTTTTTTTGTTATGGTGAGAGATTCCACCGAAATTATTATTCACGCCAAGGTTTTTAGATATGTTTTCACGCAAATTGTTACTGTTTAAAACATTGTTTCTTTATACAATTGTTTCTTTTCTCCTGTGGAATTCCTATAATTCCTGAAGTTACATTTACTCGTTAACTTCGGTTTGGTTGCCACAAACGGTAAATAAAACATCGTAAGTAAATAATATGATAACATTAATGTTTAATTACTAATAATATAGGAACTTATCAGGGAAATTAACTATGAAGTACTGACTTTGTTGTAGATCTAATTCCCCTGTTTGAATGCTTTTCCCCGACCTTGATAAGTCCACCACCCACTGCAGTGTTATGTTATCTAGCTATCTTAGCTATAAATTACAAGTATATGCATAAAGAAGGCCACATGAGGTACTGAGATAGTCACTGTAGTTGACGGACATTCCAAGACTTTAAACTACATATAATATTTTGTTGTGTATTTCAAAATAAACCACAGCAGTTACCTTGAGCGCTGTGGAATCTCAAACGTGACAGGCATTCATTTTACTATGACCTAAACTAGTTATTATATTACAAAAATTATTCACTATTTGTTCATGAGGGAAAAATTATAATGTATGTTTCTTTTTATCGCATATATCTTGAAGTTTTGAAATCCATGTACAACTTTTTAAATAGAAGGAATTACAAAATATACACGAAAAATTATTGAAATCTCGCCGAAGCTCAATCGATCGATTTTCTTTTTTTTACTAATACCTATCTATGCAACATCAGTCGAAAGTTTACTATAGTAAAGGTATTGTTTTAACAAAACACCGCCAAGTCCAGCAAGGAAATGTTACACAGCAAGCGATAATAAGAAAAAAAATATAAAATATCGCGGCCGGGAAATGAGAGTTGTTCGTTTGAAGCACGTGACCGATACTTTGATGTTGCCGCCTAGTTAATGGTTAATTTCCGGACTCGAAACAACAATTTATAGTGTGACCGTTTTTAACGGAACTTGAAAGAAAAATATCTATAAATAAATATCTACAATATTTTCCGCTTTAAAAAACAAAACATAATTAAATAAGGAACCCGATATTGTAAATATTTTTTAAAGGACTTCAAAAAAGTGGGACGGTAAAATCTATTTTTATTTTGCTGGCAATTTTATATTTATTATTTTATATTTATTATTTTATAATTTTATTTTTATATTTATATATTTGACCTGCTTCAATGTCAATGTCTGTATTTTTTCTCTTTTTTAGTAATAAAAGCTATAATACTTCGATTAGAAAACATGCTATAAAGCTTATGCTAACAACATGCATAGGTACACTAAGTCTAGTCCTACAACAATTTCCCTACTACGTCGAATATAGAGGTAAAAGTAGGGTTATGTTTTACATCTTGCAATACGATGCCCAAAACACGGTTACTTCTTTCTGATAAACTCAATTATTGGAAAATATTCGTATATCCTTATTGAGTGAGTCTGTTCATAATATTTGAGTACAGATCACCTTGTGAATTCTGGGTGAAAGTAGGTGTTTAACAGTACAAGACATATGTCGAGGTCTATCACCATTAAATAGTTCTTAATAACACGCTTTTTAGATCGACCTGTATATAACTATGTAATAGAATCTAGGTAGGTAACCAATTTTACCAATGATAGCGTCATGAAAATTGGCATCTGTATGTAGCTCTAATCACATTACTAATATAATATAATAATATGCTACTGTCGGACACCACATTAATCAAATTTTAAGGCAAACAGATTGTATAATAATAATGGATAAATAAAAACAATATTAATTTATTTTTATCATAGCTACACGTACATATTTAACTCGCACTTGTTCGCTTTTTAATCTTGGCCATGAATTTCACGACACGAATTCAAATGTTCGTCTCATATTCGGTATCGAAAACCGATACGAGTGAGATGCCTCGGCAGCTACGTTCTGTAAATGTGTGAAGTGAAATCGACAACTTTGTTTTTTACTAGCTTTTTAATAGCATTGGGGATCGGTAGTAGATGGGTTCTTTCTCGTAACGTGTTCTCCTATGTTTTAGTATTAGAAGGTAATTTTAAGTTTGTAAATATAGTTCGTATTGAAGTTTGTGCAAATAGAGTAGATAAGTAAGTTCTTTAAGATTTTATGAGGGAAGTGGATTGGATTTGTTTCCCACTGCAATTCATAAACCAACTTTCAACTTTAAAAGGTCTCTTTTGAAGCTGTTGCGGGTACTGCAGCATCTATATTAAAATTATTGCAATAAAGTCCAAACTCTTCGACCATTTAATAATATTAAAACAAAACAATACCTTATTAAATTCGATGTGAAACTTTTGGTTTCTTTCTAGAACACATTTAACGAAATTTTTGTGTCATTTACTACTACAAGAAAACGGAGATATACATATATATGTATATATAGATATCTGTTAATTGTAATCGAGTTTCAAGGCCGTTTAGTACCAAAAACGGTTTCACACAAAAAGAGTATTACATGATTATGATCCGGGGAAAAGACTTGAAATGATCAAAGCAGAAATGATCAAGAATCGCGATCAGATTACCTCTTGAACAGACATAGAAGGCAGCTTTATAATTTTTGTGTTCATCATGTCTTTGAAGATCTCTTTACTGGTAATAAATATTGAATTAGCGGTCCATTTAGAGTCTACGACGCAGTGCAATGGTTCAGCTTTCCTATATTAATACTGCTTCGGTCAACTTGTTATTTCGTGTTTCTAAGACAGAAAGTCACAGGAGTACTTTTTGAAAGAAGGTTTCTCATCAGATAATTAACTTTTTAAAAAATCCGAATAACAACCATGGTCGAAAAGTTTAAGTGGTTAAAGAAAAATCTGATCTTGTATGTCGATGCATTCGAATAAGTGTGATTCTATTACCCATATGAGTTGAAACTGTTTTATAAAAATCAGAAAGTCTAGTTTGGTGTACAATGTGCTCTCTTTTTAATGATGATATGTACCTATGTAATTGTATTGTAGATTATATTGGATCGTAAAATCTATGATGCTATCAATTAATTGATTTTAAATATAAAAAAAAAAGTTTTAATTGAATAATAATACAGAACGGTCAATTACTTGTCCTGTAGACCATTAGACGTGCTTCAAGATTGCTCTTAATTGTGTCTGTGTCGGCACTACCTAAGCAATTAACTAGTGTATCCAGAATCCTACGCTCTAGATATATGACCCATAGACCACAACTCTGCTTACTTCGCACTGTGGAGGAGCAAGGAGAATGATCACTCATAGTGTCAGAGTATTCATAAGACAGAGAATTCGACGCCAAGTATATGGTCTGTTGTTGTTATCTATTTATCTCTTTTTCCCGCGAATTTGGTTGTTACCTGTCTACATACGTCTGAAATAAAAAATAGGTATCTTAGTTTTTTATTGTATTCAAAAATTCCAGGGAGTTTTTCCGTCGTATATTGCTATTGGGCGTAAACTTCAGTAAAATAGAGATACTAAAAGAGATTCTAAAATAGAGATTACTAAAAAAGAGATACGAGGTTTTTTATGGTATCGTATATGCATCTGTAGTTTAAATTTTAATATACAAGAGTTGTGTAAATATACAAGAGTGTGTACACAATATTAACTACCATTGAAGTCTGCAATACTTAACTAAGTGACATTTCATCATCATTATCTATCAATCTCTGCTCTTACAGACACGACACAAAACTGTGGAGTTAACAGAACAGTATATTTTCCGCGCCATCGTACACAGTCACGTTAGTGAAGGTCAGGCGTGGCGTGCTTAATGTAGCATAAGTCTAATTTACACGCTACCTACCGCTGATAAAGTCATACAAAAATTCCGGGGCCATGAAAGCTGAGATAAGGAAGAGCTAAAACTAGGTGTGAAGTTAACTAAGTGTACGGTCGTGTGAAAAGATAGAAAATAGTATATCGTTAATTACTTTTACAACAAGCCAGCAACATATAGATTATTTTACGGAATTTAGATTTTTTGGGACAAAAAAATTGCGTGCCCTTAGGGAACTCCAGGATAAAAAATAGCTTTTGGGTAACCATTTTAGATAAAATCAAAATCAAAAATGTCACTCAAATATTTTTTCTCCGTTAGATCATCGAGTTTTGTTTATTTTTGTACCTAGGTACTACGTTTTTTTATAACAATAATATTTCAATTTGAATTTCTTTACAGGACTAATTACATATACCTAGTCTTAAATATAACCTTACATCCGAGTGTTACGTTTTGGAAATATAATAAAATTTCAGATTATCAATAACAAACCGCGACCGCTTACTTCATAGCCCCCACCAGTACCGCTATAAAGCCGAGGTGAGGCCAGCAGAAAGCAGTGGCTCGCTCCGTGATAAGGGACGCCATTGTCATGCAGTGGGCACCAAGCCTAATTGTCTGTGAAGCAGTCTGGAGTGAGCCTTACACCTCTCTCGCCGAGGGAAATGAAATCCTTTCGAACTTTTTGTTTTAAATAATTAATTTGTTGTTGGGGAATGCATTTGGATGATACTTTACTTGTCATCATAGGCCACGTGTGTGCCCGAATTCCTTTTGATTTTGGTTCCGGGTTATTTTTAGAATAAGTCGGTGGGATTCAGCATTAAAAAGCTGATTTATTGTCAATAGGTCAAATGCGTTTCCTCATCTAGTTCTCCCACTTGATTTTCACTTGTTCAAGTCAGAATGTAAATAGGAATTATTCGTGTACCCAGTCGTATACAGTTTCTCATTCCGTGGTACCACATATAATACACGATATTCATTTCTTTATCAGTAAAATTTTCAGCGTCACATCCAAATTGTGAACGAATTAACACCTCCTCTGTAACTTTGTAACGAAATACAAATTGTAAGTATTTGGCAACATTTGCTGATCGGAGCCAGTGGACTGAGAAGCGATACACGGATGAGGTTCAACCGCTTTGTGCGCGAATTTTCACGATTATCCTGCCTTTATTACCCGGGGGACATTGAAAAGCGGTCGTATCTGATTGTCGAAGCTGAAATGAAGGATATAGGCTATTAAAAATATCATAAAGTATCTATATTACACTGTTGTCTATGTAAAGTTTACGTCAAAAGGTTATTGACACTTTGTAAATCGGCTTACTTCTGCGGTAAGTCTCGTATTAAGTTTCATTTTAAATAACGGGTAAGGATTAATTTTTAAATCTTCTTACCTGTGTGAAAATAAGTTTGAATTGAAGAATTTATGTACGTGGGTGTAATCTGTAATCTTGTACAAACGTCTAAAAATAGTAGCTTTCAGTTTAAGAAAAACTATTTCTAAAGTTACGTTTTTTTTTCAAAAAATATTTGAAACTTACCTCTTCATATTTTTTACGTTCAAAAGTAAAAATACAGAATCTAAGCGAGATAGTGGTCAAAAGCGTCCCTATCATCAATAATATGAAGAAAATCCTATCCTTCTTACCTTCACACGTAAGCTTTAGCTTCTGACGGCTAAATTAAAAATACTATACACTCATAAACCTCTTGAATGAACGGGCCGCCATCTTGGATCTATCTAGAACCTATTGTTGAATATTTCTGTGAACTATAATAGCACGTCATCCGTCTTAAGATGTCTAAAAATATTGTACTTGAATCACTAAGGCCTAAGTTTACTGATAATATAAACGTCAGTTTTCTTAAAACAATGGTTAACTATGAATTTTCACGCTTAATTTTCAACGTTAATGGTTGTTTTAAGAGAAACGAACGTCTATGTTGTCGGTGTAAGAGTTATCCACCAGTGTCAAGTTACTAAAATCGTCTTCTGAGAATTATTTTCCCCAAAATCAAGTATTTAGGTCCCTATTTTTTAAAATTAAATTGTATAGGAAGCTACCAAATACGGCGCTTCTCATATTCATTTCAATCTGCAATTCAACAATATTTTTCAAAAACATCAATTAGAATACAAAAATGTTACCCGCTACCAGTGAACCTTAAAATTGAATTGTTCGCTCATTGAACGAATGTATGCTAACTCAGCAGTTTTATGTAAAACTGATTTTTATTCTCTTACGGGACCAAAAAAAGCTCATTAGACAAACTCTTTGCAAACTTTGATATCTCATTTAAGGAATGCAATCCAGTGAGGGCCTAGCAGACATTTTCTTATCATAAACAAATAAACACTCATGGCCTTACTACAAAAACTTTAAACACTGTTTTACACTTGTCTAAAAAAAATGTGGCTCCAAAATGAACCATATGTCAACGTCATAATTTGACATTTTTTTAGACAAGTCTTAAACTGACGTTAAAAAGTTTTTGTGGTAAGACGGTCAGGCTTTGCAAGGTCTAGGTAAAATCTTCTTCACAAAATCTAACCTATTAGTTGTATACAATGTGTCCCGGGGACAAGTGACCGCCCGAAATTTTTTGAATATTTGTACAAAATTAAGGATAATTTCGTTTATATTTGGGACTTACCGCCTTTGGTTTTTTTTTAATGATTTTTAGTAAATACTGTGACGTGCTGCAGTTTTTTTAAGATATTTCCTAAGTTTTACATCTTTTAAATTCTTTTTCTTTATTGACTAGCCGACATCATAGTTTATCAATTAAAATTATCAAACATAACAAAAATGTAATAAAACATTTATTAGAAAAAAAAGAAAATAAAAATTCAAAGAAAATAACGCCTTTTTTTCAGTTTTTTCAAAATAAGTCCAATAAATGCCCCCTTAATATCACTTTCTTTTAATTTATTAATAAACTACATGATATTTCCTACAATAGCTCACAACAATGTTTGCTGCTATTTCAAACAAATGCAAAAATACAGTCAGTTGAAATTTGAAAAAAAAAGAGCAAAGCCTGTTATTAACAGGCCTGACAATAAAAATTTTTTAATGATTTTTTTCAAAAATATAAACGTAATTATCCTTAATTTTGTACAAATATTCAAAAAAATTCGGGCGGTCACTTATCCCCGGGACACATTGTATAGAAATCCAACCTGTAGTTTTTGAGTTGATTGTATACAAAAAGATGCCGCGAAGGACTTTGTCCTAAGCAGTAAAGTTGATATAAGTAGTAATGAAATATCGACGATAATTGATGAAACTTGTCCTTGCTAAAATGTTTCTAAAACGAAGCTATAATTTCCAGCTTCATTATCTCCCAGTAGTGTGAGCAAGACTTCTAACCGCAACTTCTAAGCTCCGCTAAGTTGTCGCAACTTGGCTTCTAACAAACGCACTTAATGCTGCTTATTGCAAACTTGCTAACGATTTCAAACTGACTGACATTTGTGCACATAAAGCTACTTATAGATAGAATAATGATGATAAACAGACAATCTTTGATGAAGTTGTCAAAACCACATGCTTTGAAGTTTTAATACATAGGCTGTAAATATCTATACGTTATTTAGTCAATGTAGTAATTTATATACACTTGCATTAGAAAAAAAGTTTTTATTACTACACGTTGACCACGGAAACGTCTAAATAGCGAAAAAAATATATATTTTATGGTTCCTCCTATTAAATAAGTCACTTGTTATGTTACTACCCTTTCAAACACAAATATGTATTAGGCAGATGAACTTATTACGTTATTCAAATAGTTATTCAAACGTTATTCACACGTTAATTTTCTTTAAAACTTTAATAAAATACACCATTTTAGCCTAAAGTTAATTCTTTCCGATAACCATAGGTTCATTTAATATGTTCATCCATGATATTGGTATTTAATATGTTCATCCATGAAATTGTCTTGAATTAGTTGCATTACCTTGTCAATATAATTACGTCTAAATACAACAGGGCTATTACGAACAAACATACGTAAATTACAGCAGACATTGTCAATGATATGTCAAATACACTGTTAGCATCTCTCACACACACGGTAATAGTTGTGACTGACGTACTGACAGCAAACTACTGATATTACAATTTGTGATACTGCCAATATTTATCTGTACTAAAACTATCTATTGTACCTATATATTTTTTTGATACTTTCTACTAGCGGTTTCACCCGCATACCAGGAAAACTTCTTCCCGAACCTGGATAAAATGTCTATAGCCTGCGTTGCTTGGGTATTCCCAGTGTAGCTTTTCAATAGTGAGAGAATTGTTCAAATTAGTTCTGTAGTTTTAGAGTAATGAGCGGAATCATTTTTTTGTTTTAGGACACAAAAACAAAAAAATGATTCCTTAGATAGTTCAAATACATGTTTAATCTCACGAGTAGGGTGAATATGCGTAGGTTTTTTTACAGAACCTGTATACCATGCACTAAAAAGTACGTAACTGCGTACACCCATACATAGATATACATTCAAACGAAGGCGCAGTACGACCAAGGCTCACCAAGGAGTCGTTGTATTTACTCCTCACGCATGACAAAGGGCGCCTCACTCGTTGCAGACAAGAGTCACTTGTTTTACAAGTGTTACGTGACACATCCAGTTGTGGGGAGATCTCTGTAATCCTGCCGCGGTAATCTGTGACCGAATATATGGTTGGTTTGCGATTTTGGGTTTTTAATGAGGTTGGTTGAAAATGGGGTAAAAATAATGATCAGGTAACTTTTTTTTGTTGGGTAATGAAATGTAACTTTGTGACATTTTCTCTTTTTTTTGTTTTGAGGTAAACACGACATTATTTCTGCTACACAATTATCTATAAAATCAAAGGATTTACTTACTAGTTAATGTAGTTACGTACATAAAAATTGTGTTACAAAACGCGGGAAAACCAATCAGTTTTGACCGATTCTGAAAACATCTTAATCGAAAACCAATAGGTATTACTAAAACCTGCTGCCATCACTAAATTATTGACTGTGAAAGACATTCTATACGCCAATAAAGAGAATCGTTGCCTACCAATAACACATTGATATTCAACTGGATACATTAATATAAAACATCAAAGTATCTAAAAGTCCATAGTTTTCCTAGGAGACTCTTTGAATTGAAAGCTATACACACAACACTGAATAACGTCAAACGTACATATTAATGTACAGTCAGACAGAAATATTCATGACTAAAAATCGTAATGTTTTGAGTTATATATTTTAATAATATCATTATCTAAATACTTACGAGACTAAGTCTTAGTTTCTTTGCTATGTAAATTGATAATTAAATAAGTAGATACCTGCTTGACTATCTTCTAAATAACTTTGAATAGGCTCGCTCATCCACAAAACAGGCGTCAATAGATTTCTTTTCATAAGTGACATAGCATATAATGAGCCACAATATATAATAGCCACTTTTCCATACTTTTCAGAAATAAAATATACCTATTACAAATTCTATAAATCTTTTTTTAAAATTCAATTTTATTTCTGCTTAGTTAATAAAAAATATGTTTAAAACAACATTCAATACTATGTCAATTGCTGTGGAAATCAAATTGTTGCGTCGACTGTACCTTTTTACACAAACGTGTATACATTCTCTTTGTACAATTACTAAGATGTTGTATTGTTAAAGTTCAACTTAAAGGGCTCTGAACTGCTTGTTTACAATATACACATTTATGTTAGTAGAAGATACCGTGTTGCTTTCACTTCAAACTTGTGTAAATAGTCATTTAAAGCAGAGATTTCTGATACTAAGTTCGAGATTATTTTAATTCTTCCTTATTTTGAAGACAGAGGAAACATTTTTCTTGTTTTTTGGCTGTACCTTAAAGGCTCCGAAACTACTGAACCGATTCTAAAAATTGTCAAAGATGCTACATTGTCCCTGACTATTTTATTCGCGTACGAGCAGTAGATAGTTTCCACGGGACGCGAGTGAAAGCAGCTAGTTTTCTTTCCTAACAAGCTTGAATTTCTGCTCAAAAAAATTACAACCAACACCTTTTAATCCCACATTTTTTTTAACTAACATATTAAAGATCTGTACACATCCTATAGTAATTTCTTCCGCTATTAAACCTTTTAATTACACATATCAGACGCGAAGCACAAAGCAGTAAGGAGCGTGGTCGATACATTAGCACAAGAATACGGCTTATCTCCCGGCTTTTGTGCAGCGAACGTTTTGCCGCGCCGTCCTGTGGAAGATAAGCTGCCGTAATGACCTAACAGATACTTGTAGTGTGAAGTATGTTGTAAAATATAAGATCAAGAAGTTGGTGGAGTATCTATAGTGTATAACATCTTGTAGTATGTTCCTTGTATATCTAATATTATAAAACTGAAGAGTTAGTTATCTAATCTTAAAGACTTTTGGTACGATTTTAAAGTCTTACAGGGTAAGATGCTTAGCCCATTTACCGAACGTGGCTATAGGCTACTTTTATCCGGGTGCGTGAAACAGTTTCCACGAACGCAAGTAAAATCGCCGGTAGAAGCTAGTTACCAGATACTTGTATACTTAAGATGATTGATTGATTGAAAAACATACAAATTCCTTTATAGGGATTACAATTCCCAGAACATACCATATTCAATTTTCAATTACTTTCAGTTTTTTGGTATCTTTTAATTGTCTACTTATTTTTTTTCAATAGATTGCTCGATGGCAACATTGACAGTCTATTGACATTTCTCGATAGAGAGATTAGCTAATCAGAAGTATCGATTTTGAGAAATATAAAATTTTCTAACGGAAATTAATAGCGCACGTTACCAGTTCAGTAGATTTTAAGATTGGGTGAGTTTAATAGAAAAACATATTATTTAGATACTGCAACCTAGAGCTTATGCTTAACTATTGACTTAATAATGTGGTTTTAAAGAAAGAAAGAATGGTATCCATTGCATTAAAATTTAAAAGAATGTGTTCAATGACAGAGAAGCTAAATAGTTTATTTTTCAAACAGGAAACACTATCATTTTATTATGGTTAGTCTTGCAGATAACTGATAATTCAATTATTTTCATGCAAGTTACTCGTCATCTTGAAGAGGCGGCAGCTCGAGACTTATGTGTACCTAACATTTAAATCGGCTGAGCAGTTTTGTCGTGAAAGCATGACAAACACACAAACAGACAGATGCACTTTCTCATTTATAATATTAGTAATTCTCCGACATATGCAACAGAGTGCAATAAGAGGAATGTACGTAGTAAACACGGCGCCGACGATTCAATTGTTCGCCTGAAGTGTAATTGAGTTTTCCAGGATACTCCCGACGCTCAAGTATTGGAATTGACAGCTAATACCTGCTGGTAGACTTCAATGTAGTACTTCCAACGTCTATTAGTGTATTCCTGTATATTTCGTGTAAGGAGGTTAATTTATTTGGGGTAAGACTTCGGATTAAGTAGGTCTTGAATTCTTTTAAATAACTTTTATATAAATTGTTGATAAATTATTTAGATTACTGTCTGCGGAAAGCTATCGAACCTTGATTAACATTAAAATTCGACTCATGAAAACGAAATCCTTAGTAATACATAATGTATGTGAATGCAAGTAGGTATGCAAGAAAACTTCTGCAATGATTTTAATCATAATATTGGCAGTTAGATAGTATACAGCCTAAAAAAGGACATAGGTAACTTTTCATCCGGTTGCTGGAAGTACGTTTTCTTTGAAAATGGGTATTACCGCATTTTTACTCCTTAATTAACCTAAGATATTCAATATAATAAACCTGCCCATAAAGATGAATAACAACAGAAATCCAGACTTACATTTAAAAGGAGTATCACTTAAAACAGTAACCAAATTAGCATTAATGAAATTTGTAGAAAGAAAGAAAACTCATTACTTTATTCAGTTATCAGTGTATTGCACAATTACACTGCACTTTACCGTATTGAACAAATGCAATCTCTATTAAGTTGGCTACGGCTTATTGAACTTGCCGTTATCTAACTAATAATCATTATAGGTTTCTTAATAAAAAGCTAAGTATGTATAAACACCAACTAACTATTACTCTCTGGTATTAGAAAATGGGACTATCTTACATTATAGGTGTTCCTTGAAGTATGTTTCAAATTAAGTGGAAATAAATGGGCCCAAGGTCAGGTCATTTCGAAACTTCTTAAACCAAGAATGACGATGTCTTTGAGTCAAAAATTATGACCAAAACTGTTTTTGGTCTTTGTTGAAGTTTGTTTTTTTTTTGCGAAATTGTGTATTACCTACGAGAATTTGCTTAAACACATAAAGTACCTACTAGATTTATCATTTTCATAAATGACGCAAGTGTGCACCTAAGGGATAATACTCCTTCATTAGATTGTCACACAGATCGCCTTATTCGGCAGAACGCCATAAACTTATTCTAAACACAAATTAAATCAGCTGACCAACACGAAAAGTAAATAATATAAAAAACAATATTTCTAAAAGCAGCACTAAACGCAATATGATTATAGCAACATTTAATAAACCCGACTGGTATTGCATTTGTCGGTAATGCGGCAGAGTGCACCTGTACCCTTTGCTTAAAATATTGTTTGTATTCCATAAATGACGCTTGTGTGCAAATAAGGGATAATACTCCTTCATTATTCATTATATTCGACAGAACGCCATAAACTCATTCTAAAAACAAATTAAATCAGCTGACCAACACGAAAAGTAAATAACATAAAAACAATATTTCTAAAAGCAGCACAATAGAGGTCCACTAAACGCAATATGATTATAGAAACATTTAATAAACCCGACTGGTATTGCATTTGTCGGTAATGCGGCAGAGTGCACCTGTACCCTTTGCTTACCTCCCGTCGTTGTATAAATCCTACTGTTGTTGGTTTAGCCGCGTTTTAACATAAATTAGTTTTCGCTTTATTTTTATTTGTTTTGGTCTGTTGTTGATCTCGATTTCGCAATTGTATTTAGACCATAGATAAACTCTTTATGAAAAAGGAAAGACGAAAAGACATTGACAGTCTTATTTGTTTTGGCCTGCTGTGATAGCTACTGAGCGACTATATTTAGACCATAAACTATTTATGAAAAAGGAAAGATGAAAAGACATTGGTCTATGGTAGTGCATATACATATATCGATGCGAAAAGAATTGTTTTCGATTTCTAAAGGCCAGTCAAAAGCTTGTTTAATGATTCAATATCAATTACCATTCATTGTATTTAACGAAACAATCCGAGCGTTAAAAATTTTACGTGTTTTCTCATGCAATAAAAAACAGTAACCCTCCTTGAAATGTAGAAATCTAACCATTGCAACGGTTTTGTGGGGTTTAGTGTAATTTAGACTTACTTTCTTTGTAATAAATAAATTAAATAAGCTAAATAACTATCTTACAGTCAAGTCATCTGCCTTGCTATCCATCTACTCAAAGATAACACAAAATACTCACAAAAAAATAAAACTTTTCACAGAAAAATGCACTTTAAGTGCCCGATATAGCTGCCAAAAGTAAACATAATCGCGTGACAGCCTGTCCTAAGTACTGCACTTAGAGTAACATTAGCGAGACGAATTGTTCACGATTAGTAACGAAATACTGACGGATGGCCAGCGACGGGGGAATACCGGCATTGCCATCAGTAAGATGTTTCATTACGGGATTATCAAGTCGGTGATCAATCATTTTGTGATTGTGTGACTGCTTTATTAGAGTGGTTTTAAAGAAAGTCTTAGATATGAAGCTAAAAAGTTACAAATCATTCTATGGGAAGAAAATAAACCTAAGTACGATATGTTTCAAAGCATGTCCTCACAAAAGTAGAGAGAGGGATAGACTCGACGCCATTACAATAAAATCTTAAAGCGCATTAAACCTAATTATAATATCTATCTTGTCTTCCTTTGTATCTATTGTAATGGAATAGTTTGGTTACTTCCCCATTTTACGAAGAAAAACTCTCAAATTGGCTAGGGTTCATGATGTTTGGTAATAAGCACCTATTTGTATCAAAAAGTCAAATCATTTATTTCAATTAGGCCTTTTCAAACACTTATGAATGTCAAAAATATATAAATTAGGTTGATTCTATCTACAAAGTAGGTATGTATGCCACATTTAAATCAAAGTTTATTCAGTTACCTGAAGTATAATATTGAAAGGTACCGCCTTTTGGCAGTCCTTTAAGTTCAATACCACATCATTTATCACTGTGTCCTACCGATACATAATTCAATACATACTAGTTCAATACATATAAATAGTTATACCCCAAGGCTATTTATATCACGAAGGCTCAACGCGGATTGGCGATTTCGGACTTTTTAAGTCCAAAGCTACGCTTAAAAAAGCCATCTTAGAGTAGGTATGTGAAAACTACTACAAATATAAAGGTTCTACCTCGCCTCTACTAACGGTCAAATACGTTTCGTCTTTATATCTATAAAACTGCCAAAAATCACGTTCGCATCAGATCCCAATAAAATATTTTAGCAAATTAAAATCATGAAATTATTAACAAAAAGTAGAACAAAAAAAAATAAACATTAACAACGACTTGTTTAAAGCTTTCAAGCCTAACTGACTTAAATTAAATGATACTTTTTACCCGATTATGAAATGTGGTTTATTAAGACGTGAGAGAAACCGCGGGTATCAGCCAGCATTAAATAAGCAGTGTATTATGTCCCGCAGTGGACTTGTATAAGCCGATAAATCCGATAATGATTTCCAAATACTTATAATGTGTTTGGCTTTTAGTCTCACACTGAAGCGCACTTTAAACTTTGTGATACTAATTGATATTGTCACTTGACGAGATAATCTTAAATCGTTAGTGATGTTAGTGAGATATGTAGTCTGTTTGTATGTATATTTGTTGTTTAAACTGGGTTATTCAATTAAGCATGTTTTTTAACAGCGATGTTCTATTACAGCCTTTTAATCGTCCCACTGCTGGGCACAGGCCTCCTCCCACACGGAAAAGGATTGAGCATTAATCACCACACTTGCTTAATGCGGGTTGGTGATTTCAAACTTTATAGTCCAGGTTTCCTCAAGATGTTTTCCTTCACCTTTTTATCAGTCATTGGTGTCCAAGATACTTAGAAAGTACGTACAAACATAGAAAAGTTGCATTGGTACTTGCCTGCCCTGGAATCGAACCCACATCCTCATACTCGAGAGGTTGGTTCTTTATCCTCTAGGCAACAGAGATGTTGCTGGACATACATTTTAAAACATATTTGGAAACATCATTATTTCACGCTAATCTCATAACCAAGTCCAATTTGAAAAGTTATTTCACTGTTAGATAGTAAATCGAGAAAGGTATACTATACATCCGCGTGTGAGAAATAGTTTAATCAGAACTTGAGTGGAATGGAAAACAGCTAGATTTCTATAAAGAGAGAAAAATCTAGAATTTAAAGTAGAAAAAATCCACATTCTCTTCACAAGTAGATATCTATTAAACAGTTTTTAAAGTAGCAAGCTGACACGTTTTTCTACACCAATTACAATTGTCAACAAGCAAATTAAAATTGTTATAAAAATGACGGTAACATAATAGTTTGGGGACTAATTAAACGTCCCCTGATGACGTATTAATTGACAAAATCACCCACGCCTTTGAGTGAAATGTTTCAAATAATTATGTGTTAATTTACTGGTTTATTATTTTACAGTAACGAAGGTTAGTGATGTTAATGAATATGCGTAATAATATTTATAGTGATGGATATTTTTTGTAGTAGAAATACGATTAAACTATAAAATCGTTATTTCAAATTATCTTACATAGCAGTGTTACGGTTGATATGAAGTAGGATAAGTGACCAAAACCCAAATATCCAAGACTAAAAATCTATTATTAAGAAAATCAAACCAAAACACACTTTATTTTATTTATTTTTTCAAATACCCGCACACTACAGATTAAACAGCCAACAGGTAAAGCGATGGTTGGCAAAAATCTTGATTAATCTTTTAATTATTAAAAGAAAATCTTGATGATTGATCAATCAAAGTTTTCAGTCGTTCTGAAACCCGTTAAATACCTACCTGATCTTTATAATATGCGTATTACCGATCATCTCCATATTGATTCATAAAAATTATCTGTGTGTCAACTAAAATGCTCTGATAAATTCTCATTTATAAAAAAAAACCTTTGATTAGGATGCCGAATGACACTCCTCTATATAATGTATAGTGTTTGCTATGGGCCTTGATGCCTGATTTAAATAAATAAATATATTTTTTCAGCTCAGGATTAATCGAAATCCGAATGAAAGCTTGTTAGTTTGAAGCTTATTTTTAAGATATTGACGAGACTAAGGCGTTTATAAAAAAAATACATAATTATTATTTAAGAACAGAATGGTTATATAATATTTACATCAAATCTATCGATAAAATTCAACTAAACAATTAAAACCAAATACCATTATAATCCTATTACGCGTAATATTTGCAAAGTTACTCGAATTCTCGGAAAACCTCGAAACACAAAATCCGAAAGTACTCAAAAACAACTTACCTGCCATAAATCTTAATAAGTTCCGATTTATTGGCTTCAGAAGTTAAAGGGCACTCAATGAAAAGTGTTTGTTCACGTTACGTTAAGTTACGAAGTTACGGAGCGAGCGCGGGACGTGTGTACTCGCTGGCGGGCCGATCGCGACTGACTGAGCCACTGAGGCGACGGCTCTTGGAGTTGCACTGGCTGGTAAGACAGGTGTTTCGGACTCATTACTGCTGGAAAATAGAGTGCTCTATGGTTCTGGTTTATTGGGACTGCGATGTTACGTTTGTGTTTAAATTACAATTATTGGGTGGAAAATAGTGGATGGATTAAACTTGACGATTTGTATGAGCAATGTTATTAATGAATAAGTTAAAGTGGATACTGAAGTTAAAATTATTTACAGTTCTAAGTAAAAATGCCATAGTACGGTAGTACCACGATGTCTTTATTAAGAAAGTTCAGGTAAAGTTATCAAAAACAATTTAATGTGAAAATGTACCGTTTTTTTCATACCTTTGCTAAACCTTTGGTCACAGGCATATTGCCAAACATTTACAAAGGCTTACCTTCCCACTCAGAGACATTTAATGATTACTTAAGTCACTCCTTAGTAACGGAATGTAATACAAATCCATCACTAAGGAATGGCTGTAACCATTAAATGTCTCTGAGTGGGGAGGTAAGTTACATAAACATTGGTTAAATAATATAGTATTTAATACATTGTACGTCACATACTATATTATCAAAGCAACAAAATAAAACTTCTACTACATCACTTACTACGCCGTAGCACAGACTACGAAACTGCTACGTCGCAACTTCGTAGTAAAAGTACCGTAAGTGACCGTAACACCGAAATGAATAAAATAATCCAGTTTCGTGAGAAAGGTTCAGCATTTTATTAATATTTTATTAACTATTAATATTTAATACATTGTAAAGGTATATTCTGTGAGATAATATGAGGAGTTTTGTGGCCACACGAACGATAATGGCGGGTCTGTAGATCGATTCTTAGAGTTTGTGAATCGTATCGAATATCGATGTTTTTATATAGTCGTGAAAAAAGTTGTGTAAAATATTTGTAACCTACTTCGGAATAAGTATAATATGTGTGTTTTTTACTACATATTAGACTCTCTGCAAGAAAAAAAACTCAATTTCACATGACAGGTGTACTTTTATTCAATTATTCAAATTACAATATAAGAGACATAAGCAATTAATAAATTAAATATTATTCAAAACGATTTTATTGGAAATCGACGTATTTATTGTAATTGTACTTAAAGATTCAAGAACATTCTAATTTCGTCCGTATCTGCTAATGAGTACAGTTGATAATTGCTTAGCATTGTAATGTTATTAGCTAAGCAAAGCTTGATTTATACAATGGTTATCAAGCCTTTCAAATAACTCTCAAGGAGCGGTGTTTCGCATTGTAGTGGGGAGAAAAATAAGTGTACTGGTCAAAGCATTAACCTCCACACCACCATTTATGTGGGTTTGATACCACGTACCATTGTGACTTTCGTTAAGCTAAAATTTAAATTAGCAAGACACACTTTTTTAAATGCACATTAAAATCCTTACAAGACTTTTCTAACAAGTTCAAACACAGATTTTATAGAATGTTCCATCATGTCACCAGTTTATATCTTCGAATGCGATTTGTGATACAATGTTTAAAAAGATTTCCTTTATCAATAATACTGGTATCCAATGTTTTTATATTAACCATTGTTTGATTTAATAATGAATTTAAAGAAAGGGATTTTCATATAAAAGCCGAGTTTTTTCATTGTTTGAAGAGGAAAGGAAAAACCTAAGTGTTCAATTAATTTACTTGAAGATTGCGAATACTGTTACATAGCTTACAAAAATACAGTAGGCCAAAACAATTAAGTTAAAAGAGCGAGAAATAATAATTTTCGTGTGACTGGAACGCAGACTATTAAGATTTGTATAGATGCTTCCAATTTGGATGTAAATTAAAATAACATAAAAAAATAACTAATTTCAGAATAAAAGGTTCTTAGTTTAACCTTCTTGTATGTATGTTTGTTTGTGCACGATTATCTCATAAATTTTTAATTGAAGGTAACGTCATACATTACTGCCAAATTCACACAGTATGCGATGAAAGTAAAGATAATATTATTATCATCATATTATTTTGTATCCTTTGTTATTCGTAGACCAGTCATAAATAATTGAGTGATATGCGTTTTTCCACTTCCTTTGTGACGGATAACGTGGAAATATAAAAGAAAGTGCAGCAAGTTTTCTGAGAGGACATAAACTGTGTAATTTCGCAACAATTTACTGGATTATTTGAATATTTAGTCGTCATGAGTAATCAAATTCCAGAAAGTCTAACAATCAGACTTATTACACTTTAAAGGGGAGTTTAGATAGGCAGTCGCTTCATGTAAAACGCTGATACTTAGCTGCATTCAGCTAGATTGGAAACCGAACCTAACAATTACATATGTATTTTGTCAACCTAAATAAGCCCAAAGAAACTTGTCTAATTCATCATCCCAATTTTTATTTGTTTGTGCTGAAAACTGCTGAACCGATTGGAATAAAATTAGGCACGAAAATAGTTGAATACACTGAAGATTACTTTACCCACTGCTGTCATTACTCTGTGGCATCCAGTCCGAGGCACTTTATCGAACTAGTTGGCTCAATTAGCCGACTATAGTGCATGGTTTTGGCGTCTCCATAGTTCTTATGTCAAAGTTCAAATTAAGGATGCACCGTTCAACTATCACTTAAGTAGTACGAATTAATCTGCTTTCCCGGCTGTGGGTCTTGGGAAGTTTTTAAAGCTAAGATTTTGAATTAAAGTTTAGACGATAACCTTGGATTACAATATGATTTTTCTTAGAATTTTTCGATATCGTGGATATAGCTAACGTGTGAAAAAAGTTACCTAAGTGTTAATTTGATACACAAGCTAATATCAGGTAGGTACTGCGAAGTTTCATCAAAATACATTTAGTAAGTAGATTTAACGTGAAAGTGTAGCAAACATAACATACATTTAAGCATCTTTACAAACTTTCACGTTAATAATCATCATCCCCCTGCCCTTATTCTTATTTAATGTTTTCTTCTGTCCATACTCTTCTCTTCGCCGTCACACTTTTTAGTAGAATTTCATTCTCCATCTACCTTCTAAAGAGAATACAAACTCTGCACATGTTAGTATCGCGACATATGTAGGTATGTACAATAAATAATGTGTACACAGTACGTCAGGGGCGGCGACGATCGTGTTACAACTATCACTTACAATGATAGGATTAGCTATGGCGTTTATAGATAAAGAGGTTTGTACTACACGTAGATAAAGGTGTCTTATCATTGGGTCTAATATAGGTAAGCTGGTTTTTATTTTTTTTAACTCCATGACGAAACTACTTTAGTACTGTAAAGAATCATAATCCTATCATAATGTTTACTTTCTTATTTTTGTGCTTTTACCGACTTCAAATCAAAAAGAGGCTCTCAGTTTGACCTGTATTTATGTTTGACCACTTCACTGTCACTTTGACTGAATCAGTCTTGATGCGGTTTTCAGCATAATACCTATTTGTCAGACTTACAAGAAGTTTTTAGGTTACTGAAGTCTTTTTTTTAAGGTTTAGAGACATAAAGTGGTTTTCTGGTATAGTGAACCATTTTACATTAAACATAACAAAATATGGACATCATTGCTAGTCTATGCTAGCATTAATTAAAATATTTCTTTCAACCGATCCGTCCTTATAAATGCTAATTAAAAAGCCATGCAGTACACAGGGTTTTCCGTAAAGTGCTTCACAAGCAATCCAAGACGGATGAAATTAATACAATATGTTACAACCATGGAGTACAAAATGACTAGCGAAGGTGCCATAAAGGAAAATCTCCAAAGAAAGTAGCTCGCCAAAATGCGAGAGACGAGGAACGTTGCTATCTTCGCCCTTATGCACCTTCTCTGGACCTGACCATGTTTTGTTATCCCAAAAATCGTTGACAGATGTCTCGAAGAACCCCAATGCGTCGTCAGTTCGTAACTGATCGTTTTTGACCTAGACGAAGGTGAGTGACCTACCTGCATTATGACATCTCCGATAATTTTTCCTTACTCCGTGATTACAACCCTGCACGGGCCACTGAGTTTGTTGCCCAAAAGGAATATTAAATGGCCGCCAAAGCCGTAATATTACGTTGTAATCGCGAATATAAAGGTTTATAATTGGTGGCACAATAGTTCAAATGAAAATTAAATATATTTTTCCATCATTGAACTCGATTAATTTTTTGACTGCTTATTAAACTATGCAAGCTACGAAACATGAGTAAGCCCTAGGAAATCATTTAACACCTACTTTATAAAACGTTCCAGTGAAAAGTTTTAACAGATATCGTCATTAATCGCCAAGATTGTCGTCGAGGGGCGATTACCAGAGACAATAGAGGTGCGCGGTGATTAATACGCGCCCCGGGATGAATGTCCACTGAGAACTAGCAGCGTTCGCACTAATCACCAGCCTTTATCGCCATATTTGAATAATTGCTTAATTTTATGAAATTATTTTGATTTTTATATGTAGTCAATGGCTGTGTTGGGGTAGCACCTATCCTCATATAATTTTTATATATTCGGCCGTTTTGACGGTGGAATCGTAACCAATAATAAATTCAGAATATGTATTTGTTTGCAAAGGTAAACAGGCGTTCTAATTAACTAAGTATAAGAATTTTATTACGATATACGTTATGTAATTATTATGATATATACGTTGTAATTAACAATACATTATAGTTATATTACAGCTTAACAGCCTTTTTCAGCTATTGCAAATATCAGGGCATTTATTAGATGCCTTTCATATTTTGGAACCACTATCAATAACTCGCCATTACCATCAACTACAACAAAATAACAAACAAACCAACAACAACAAAAGGTTTAAACTAAATCCCCTGGCCAGCTCTTAATGGTTTTCGAATGAATCAGCCGCTCTATCGAGAACATCTTCAAATCGCATTGCAAGTAACTAAATAACGTTGAGAATTGTACGATGCACCTGGACACCTGGGTGCTTTCATTAATAAAGATTTATTACAGAGAAAATAGCGAATTGATTTGTGTTGATGTTATTGGGAATATGTTACTAAAAATGTTTAATTTCATGTAGTTACTCATAATTAATAAATACAATACTTATTATGAATATTAAAGCAGTTGGACTTTCACATGCCAAAATTAGGTAGGTACTGAACCGATTTTACTGTTTGGCAGAAAGGACTTTTTGCATAAACTACTTTACCTACCTGGGGACGCGAGAACAACATCTTTGGTAATACATATAATAAAGAAAAAAAGCTTTTTGATTTGTCAGTACCTACCAAGGCTTCGAACCTTCGATTTGTAAAATTCTTTCACTATCCAGAAACTACATTATGACCCAGAAACATAGGCCTAAGTAACATAGGATATATTTTGACCGGTTGGGTTGCGCGAACGTAGTTACCTAGGAGGGCGGGTGAAACCGCGGTTAGCAGCAGTGTTTAACATTTAGAGTTATCAGATTGCCGCGCGGCCCCGACTCGCATAGGCTACATTTTTGCTATATTTCGGGTGTAATAGTTCCTTTGAGAAGCGAGTGAAACCGCAGGGTATAACTAGTGGTTAATATTTAGAGTTAAGAGTGATCAGATTGCGGCGCTATGGTGAGGAGCCGTCATTACACGGCGGCTATTGTCACGCGCTCGCAGACATCTCGGGAATTCATCCGCGGCGCCCGGGAATCTATATGCCGTGCGGTTTAAACGCTGCGTTTTGTTATTATCTTATCATTTAGCTAGTTGAGACAAAAATCATTATACTTTTTCGCTATTATTAAGATGTTGCTATTGAACAAGCATGTTATAAGAACAATAAATGTCTCGGTATAAATCCGTAACCGAATTTACAGATTAGTCAGTGAAAGTGAAGTGCAGTGGAAAGCATCAATATGCTCCAGCTTAAATAGCAGAACTTCTTCCACCAATTCTTCAGCAGAACAACCCCACGCACCCGCATAAAAATTTGCCTTGAGTGATAAATGGGGTTTCTAACACAGAAAGAGTTCTTCAAATCGGTTTAGTATTTTCTAAGCTTCCCTCTTTCAAGAAAACTAATTCAGCTTCAAAATATTAAATATTAAAACGCGCTATCATAACCGCGTACTCACAACGCACCTTATCTGCTTGGGTGCGGCCGCGGGTATTCAGCGGCTATTCCAATTATACGTCTTATGAAATAGCGGCCGGTGTCTTTCGCCTCAGCCCGCAATATCGCGCCGATGCGATAGGCGATTGGAATTTTTGTTGGAATTACAACGTCAAAAGCGGAGCGGTTATGTTGGGTTATTTTTGTTTTTATTTTATTTAAAAAAAATGTATTTTTCTATGGTGTCAATTTCAGTCAATAAAAGTGCAACACTCTCTTTAGCTAGCTTGGAAGAAGGGTCCCGTGAAAACCCAAACACCAATTTTTTTATTAATTTTTGTTTTACGTCACACTAACATTATAAAGGCGAAAAGTTGCGTGTGTATTATGTTTAGTATTTGTAACGATTTTAATGAAACTTCGCAAATCAAAGGTATCTATATAAGAATAATAAATAGGCTTCATGTTATCCAGAGGTTGTTAGAAGTTAGAAGTTGATTAAACCGCTGGCCGAAGCTAATTTATCCAAGCCAATACTAAAAGCCTACATTATGTAAAAATTCTACATACCGCTCTATTTATCTGTCGCTGCACGTGCTGTCAGTTAGGTACCTACAACTGAAAGGTCCCTTCAAATGCTCCTTTACTCGCTCCCGCTGCTCTTATGACGTAGCTCGCTCCCGAAGGCACCTCACGCGCCCCACGCCGCGAAGAATGAGAGATATAGCGGCACGACCAAGCTTTTTAAATTCAGCCCAGGGATGCTTAGCGGAAGGACAATTCATTTATTAGAATTTTTCATTTCTTATTGGTATTCTTTTGAAAATTATTATATCTATTGATTGGGAATTATTTGGGGTGAGGACGGTAAGTAAGTAAGAGAATTTGGTCGATGTAAATAGGTGAATACCTATCCTATAGGTATGTATATGATTATTTCCATGACCCATTTACCTATTTATTTTTCAAGAATATTTGTGTTTGAGATTGCAAATTATGAAAGTTGCAGGGATAAGAAGTTATAGACGTATTTAATTATAAGTCGAAAGAATTCTGTTAAAGATATGAGACTCAATTCAGAGTGGGAAAACTCTATCGCACAGTTCCAGGCGTTGTACATATTGAGGTAAATAAAAGTGTTGTCAATTGTCTACACCACCCATCTACAAACTGTTTTCGGAAAGTGCTGTTATTGTCAGTGAAAAGGCAGCAGAGACAACTTACCAAGGTAAGTTTGACATTCATCTATGTCTCACCCTGAGCTCTCACCACTCGTGCAAACCTAACTGAAATAAGATTTATTCAGGCTAGATCTCCCATCGCAATGACATTTCATGTGCAATTAAATTTGACCTTTAACACTACACCTAGGGTGGTAAATACAGATTAAACAAGTCTTATACTAGTACTTAATACACGGTCGGTACGGAGTCCCGCCGCCGGTAACAATCTATTCGAGATTAAACCGAGAGCCGGCTCTAATGTAGTTAACTGTCCCATTAAAATTAACACCACCTGTTGATTACAACTTACAACCACTAACCGTTTAGTTCTTAACCTTGAGTTTATGGCTGAGGTAACGTACAGCGTCTTAAGTCTTCAGTTTTGATGGGTGCTGGTAGCATCAGAAAGGCATAACTAATAAATAAATGAAACGACATAATATCCACACAATATGGTCATAGACCTCCTTGAATGAGAACAGCCGCCATTATTATGGTCATAGTAAATCAGCAAAATACTGAAATCTTAGAAAATTCTTAGACCTGAGTAAAACCACAAAAGACAACTCGTCGAAAGTGGTAGTCTAAAGTAAGTACATACAAACTTTTTTAGCTAAACCTTTTTCATTATTATTTTTGACGACGTCATAGAAATGACATTAACACTCAAAACCTCAAAACTTTAGAAATCACAAAAAGTGGTGTTTATTTTTTACTTTTTTTACAAAAACAGGTAATAACCATTATATTACATTTATATATTGACTTATTACGCCACAGAGCATGTGGCGTACCTACTTTAAGTGTTGTTTAAATCAATTTCTGTAGTAATCTACTTACCTACGACCAACATGTAGGATCGTTGTGTGAAGCTATGTTATGGACCAAGTGATAAATTGGGCAGTATACATAATGCCCGGTCATTATGAATAATGCCCAATATGAGAGTGCAATTTGATAATAATTATTCAAATAATCAAGTTGACCGGGCACTATACATATTGCCCGTGACCTTTTGGGCAAAGTAATACAAACATATTTAATTTCATTTTTTTTATTGTTGTTGACATTTAACTTAAAATAAACTAAATATAACACATCCCTTATCAATTGACAGAGCATAGAAGTAAGCATGCCACATGCAGCAAGCATGGTTTCTGTCACGGCAGGCCGCCTCGCCCCTCCGCGCCTACGCGGTTTTGAATTGCACTCTAGGGATAGGGCAGACAAGACTACGTGGAGTCGGTTTTGCAGCGATTCGTTTTCGTCACTAAGTTCAGTTTTTAATACAATGTTTTGAATTCAAATTAAATTCTACCATAAAAAAAAACGAGCCAAGAAAAATTAGATCAAGAAAAACGAGGCCGAGTTAGTAAATTAGATGACAATTGTCCAATAAATAATTTTGTGGCTAGACTTATAATTTCCCATTAAAATAGAACATATAATTTAAAACAATAATCATAAAATATGTAGCAAGTAACAGGATTTATTTATGAGAACAACTGCCACCCTCGCACCGCATAAAATGTAGCTTTATTATCAAATTGCCCAACTGTCATGTAGCAATATAATAATGCCCGTGCAATGTGATAAATAATGAAGTTAAGATAGTTATTAATCATTTGGCCCGATAAAGCTAGACATTATTCATAATGCTCGGGCATTATAAATAATGCCCGAATTAATCACATGGTCCATAACAGCTATATGGAAACTCATGCCGTTCTCCCCACGAGGCCCTTTCTTCTTCAGCAATCCCACACATAGATCTTGAATTTAACTCCTTCAAATAGGCACCATCTTCTCCACCAGTCTAATGCCCTTCTTCCTTACTTGCTAGGCACAATGACAGAAGGCAAGTGCACGTTCGGCACGCGGATGCCCATTGACATCCACATGCTGAATGAGATCATCTACAGAGAGGTGAAGAACTTCAGGAACTACAAGATTTACAGGCCTAACTTTGGATGTAAGTGACTTGCTGACGTTAAGATGGTGTGTGGCTCTTTCAGATCAGGAAAGAAACTCAATAATGGATGAAAAATTAAATTATTGGGGTCAGCTGCCTCGAGGTAAGCCTGGACTCGTCAACCTGGTCTGATGACGGTCTTTCAGATGTACCAACCTTTTCCGTTGGTAATAAGTAGGCAACAAAAGTAATATTATTGATGAAACGATGAGCCAATTAAAACTTGTAATTTTTTATCGGTATCCTATTTTTATGTTTCTTTCCTTTGTCAGGTTTTCACATCTGGGTAGGCTCCCAGAGTACTATGTATCGATTCAAAATATTACCGTTACTAGCTTCCATTAAAGGTTTCACCTGTGTTCCATCGGAACTACTCCTCATGTCATAAAAACATATCCTTTACCAAACGACTAATATAACTCTTAAACATTTTTATAATCGGTTCAATAACTCCTGAGATTAGTCAAGAAGTTGAAGAGTATAGATGTCCTTCATATAGTTGATGTTCCCCAGCAATCCCGGTAACTGGCAAGTTCTACGCGTACCATGATCAGATGACAGCTGAGAGTGAGGAGCTATCGGAGAAGGTGGCTGATTACCACAAGAACGTCGCGCAGACCAGAGCCATGGGGCCCCGCAGCAAGTATGATGCGCCGGCTACTGAGAACCAAGTGTAAGACTTACTATATTTTAGATTAGAACAATTATTTTGCATGTTTGTTTCTTATAAGTTTAAGAATAGAGTGTGAAACTTCTCATACCCCATAGAAAAGAAGGAATGATATTGTGACCTATTGGCAAGATAACTAATTGACCCATAAAATAAAAGATTTTTACTTTACTAGCTCTTCATTTATATTATAGACACCTTTTGTAAAACCACTCAACCGTTTTTGAGTCTCGTCCCACTAGAACGCTCAGACGCCAGCAGATCAACCTATCCGAATCTGGCAAATTTTACCAATCGAACGTTAACCTTCTTATGTTGCAATTAGGTTGAAAATCTATTGAAGAAAGGACATTGTTCAATTTTGGCCTAAGAACCGATGTGAATATAAATTATACTATAATTTTCATTTAATTTTTTATTGTTTGGAACATATTTTAGTTTTCCACGGACACTTCAAATAAATAAATTCCAAATAAAAAGTTGGGTCACAATTATTGATGCCTTCTTAATGTTTCCGTCAGGCAATGCTGCCAGTTTCGGAAGTTTTCGCGATTTCGGTAAATACGGACCGAATTGAGAATCTTCTTTCCGAAGTCGGTTATTAAAATTAGTTGCTAACACTTTATTCATTTAAATACCTAAATTGACTAGCTAGAAAAAAACTAGTAATCTATATGTTTTAAGCGAAATCGCGAATTTCTAGCTTGGCATTCGAGTAGGATTATAGTTTTCGTAATTGGCAACACTGGTGTACTTCAGTCAGTTTGCTAGCAGTCACTTTGATTGCTTTGCGACTATCGTTTCTTTTGTGATTTTCTATGCGTTTCATGGTTTTATTCTAACAATTTTGACTTGATTACGGACTCCGATTAGATTGCGTACTTGGTAGACTCGGCTGTGTGTAAAGGACTGGATTTTCCTGGAATTTTCGGATATTGCTCTGTCTGTGATCGAATTTAGTTGTATTATAATTACAACAATCGATGCAGAATATAGTATATTGTATAAATTGTGGATCTGCTGGAGGTTCTTTGGTATTAGAAAACGAAGATATACTTCGTTGCATACAACAATGGACTGTTCCCCGTATGGTAAGTGGTCTACGAAAGTGTTTTTCTAATTTTGATAAGAATGTTACTACCTACTTATGTTTTCATAAGCACACAATTTCTCGGTTTTCAAATTAATTGCCACAATTGCAAGTTACTTGACATTTACTAATGTTTTATTGTATTTATTTATTACAGGTTGAAGCTCATGACCTTATATGTACGACGTGTTGGTCTGAAGCAGTCGAGCATAATAAGATGCAATGCACTGTTGGACGCAATTGTGTACTTTGTAAGAAGCTCCTACCATCAGGCATTACTGTTGCAATTGTGTCGTTGGGCGTAGAACAGTGGGCTGCTGTGCCCACATAATGACTATAATTTGGTATTTAAGCTGGACGAGATACCAAAATTCAATTGAACCCCCTGCTCAGTTCTTAGATAATATATTATTGAGAAATATTGATGATTAAAAACCTTTAATTGAATATAAATATTGTTTTTATTGCACATCCTCGAAAACCTCTTTCATTGTTATTGGTAAACCTTACTTTAACTGTTAAATTATTTTGTGTGGTAATGACATTTTTAGTATGGTCTGTGCCTTCTTGGTAATAGACCGCGGGTTCGATTCCCGCCTTATGGCATGTAGATAGCTAGGTAACTGTCTAATATAAAAGTAGTAACAATCATTTAAATAAATAATTCTCCATCGTAATAACATCGATATTTTATGAATTGTGGTGAATGGAACTCTTCCATTTTGGATACTTATGCGTTTTATCACAAATCCAAAGTGGATTCACTATATATTAAGAAACGTAACGTTGAAAGCAAAAGCGTTTAGGTAGTTGTTTTTCATACAAATTCTAAGCATTTATGAAAACTAGTCACACGCCCCGTCTTCGCACGGTGGCAATGTAAAACCTTGGTGTAAACCTTCCTCTTGACCTACTCTATCTATTAAAAAAATCGCACCCAAATCCATTGCGTAGTTTTAAAGATCTAAAGCATTCATAGGGTCAGACAGAAAATGCAACTATATAAAATGATCATTGTCAAAGAATTCTCTTAAACTTGACTAGGTACTATCTCTTTTCCTATTATCTAGTAGAGTAGTCTTTCCCTAGATCTAGAAGAGAACATATAGAGCTGTACATAGTGTTGTTGATATTTTGTATAGTGTAGTTTGATTTTTAATTAATACTACTCTGATATTCCACGCAAGCTTGGTTATTTTTTATTTATAACCTCAAAATATTAACTTTTTTCGTAATTATTTTAGTTTCCTGAAGTGTCCGTTCGTGAAAACTTATTTCATAGGATTCCATATAATTTAAAGAGTTTATAGAAGTCACTTTCCATTCGAACGGTTCTTAGGCAGAACATGTATGGAGCCGGAACAATGTCCTTTGACAGATTGAGATAGGTATATAGGTCAATATTTTTATCACATTTGGTTCCTATTCTTTACAGTTACGGCTGGTACGACCCACTAATTCCTCTAGACCGCAGCGACAACCGATTCTACTATCCCCAGCAAGAAAGCAAGCAAACCAAGATTGAAATCGTTATACTTATGTCTAACCCTAAGAATAAGAAGAACGAATGAATGAATGAATAATGAAGAAAACAGAAAAGCCGATCAAAATGACATCAATATAGCGCTACAATCAATTTATCATCTGACAAGTCTTTTCCCAACTATGTTGGGGTCGGCTTCGAGTCTAACAACAGCTGAGTACCAATGTTTGACAAGGAGCGACTGCCTATTCAGATAGGTGAGCCTCCTCAACCCGGGCTATTAAAATGGAATAATCGATTGAAATATCATGTACTGTTCTTCTACTGAAAGCACCTGAAAATCAGTGATACGGTTACACCCTTACACCTTACACCCGCGTCCTGATGAAAGAGCTTGCTTATAATAGATAAGGGTTATAAAGTAGTCTATATATTGTACTGATGTATAGGTACCTAAGCTATGTCATATAACAGAAAACTATCATCAAAAGCCGTTCAGCACCTTGTGTGAGAGAAAAAAAACATCACACACTAATAAATAATTTGAAACTGAACGCCTATGTTTGTTGATTGAAAGTATCTCAAAGCACGCAACTAATTTTGCTAATTTTGTTTAGTCCTTTTACAAGTATTTTTAATACTTTTTATTACTATATATATTAACCGCAAGACGTTAAGAATGAATAAATATCAATAATACAAAAACCGGTTTTATTTTCTTTCCAAAAAAGAAAATTATGTGGTCCAAAAATGTTTGCGTTTACGCTATTTTGAAAATGAAGTTTGTGTACTTTTCATTTCAAGCATGTTCAGAAATTCCCCTTTTTCAGGAGGATATAGAATCAGTTTTTAAAAAGCCGAGAAATCCCCCTTTCATTTAAGTTCAGTCCACTTTCTTTTCCCCCCTAAAATATTTTCGTATTGATTGTAATTAGAATGGCAATATCTGGTGGTCAATTGCCGTTTATTTTTTAGGTGTTTTTTATGTTCATCATCATCTTCCGAGCCTTTTCCCAACTATGTTAGGTCGGCTTCCAGTCTAACCAGATTCGGCTGAGTACCAGTGCTTTACAAGAAGCGACTGCCTATCTGACCTCCTCAACCCAGTTACCCGGGCAACCCGATACCCCTTGGTTAGACTGGTGTTTTTTTATTTTATTGTAATGAAAATAAAACACGAAATTAAGTAATTATGAGCACCGTTTATCGTTTATCGTCATCTTCAGAATCAAACTCATCATCTGGACTCCTCCGTTGAGTTGAGTACTCGTTCCACTTACGAGTGCATTTCTTCTTGAAGTCGCTATGGCCTAGCGGGTCCAAATGTGCTGCAGCCACGCGATCCCTGCCACAGAAGAAAAAAAATATTAAATTAAATAGACGAGAAACAAGAACAAAAATATTCCCTGTTTTTTCTACTTCGTGTGACTTTTGCAGCGGTCATGAAAGCCGAATGAAAGAAACAGTCATATAGTACTATAAACACATTTTGGTAAGTCACATTATTTTTACATGGTTTCGTCGTATGTGGAAAACCAACAAACACCATTCAGTTGTCACCGATTTGCGTTGGCGAAATCGAATCTAATAATCACCAGCGTCAAGAGC
Source organism: Helicoverpa armigera (assembly GCF_030705265.1). Lineage (NCBI taxonomy): Eukaryota > Metazoa > Arthropoda > Insecta > Lepidoptera > Noctuidae > Helicoverpa > Helicoverpa armigera. The sequence continues at coordinate 4,497,348 of NC_087144.1, forward strand.
AAGCCAATATAGGTATATAGGCAAGTACCTAATGTTAATTTATACAGCCTTGTGCATCATCTACTTACGCGAATTCTTCATAAGTCTTAGCAGTTTGGATGGCATCACACTTCACGCTGTTCACCTTCCAGTACATATTATCCAGCTCCACAGAAGTCTTCAGCTGAACCTCCATGGCTTTAAAATCGTCCTGTGTCAGAGGTTCCATGGCGGGAACTAATATTCTTCAGAATAATCGGCAAAACCTCGTACGAATCTATAAAATTATACTTTGCTATCAACTCAAAGCAAATTTGAAACGAACTTCGAGGTATTGGTTGAATGTTTTGGTTCATAATAAATGATAACATGCTGGTGAAAGTCAAGATGATCAGGATGATCAATATAGAATGATCATGGCTTTGAAGCCAGTGAGATGGCGACGAAACGATGCCATAATGATAATTACCTTTGACGATTTCCACTGCAAGCAAAGTATTGACATATTTGACCGTTGCTATGGCAACGATTTCTTTTTTATAAGGCATCTTGATCCTATTCAAATTTGGTAACAAACCAGTTCGATGCGCAATTTATGGATCGAACAAAGAAAAGTATGAAATTAAAACCTTCACAGAGAACTGGTCAAAGTGCAAAAGCAAACACAATGCATTGGCGTGATAAAGTGTGGGCTAACTGTTTGTAATACGATGTTCTGTAAACACACACCTAATGTAGAGCGATCAATCAGCTTAGGACACCCAGCTCTGAAAGAGTGCTGTGAAGAAAAATATTTATTGGAAACTATAGACTAAAGGTTTTTGGTCAAGGCTATCTACTATCGAAATACCTTTAATAAATAATTGGTGTGAAAATGCTGTCACAATTTTTCAAATCCAAGTACCGATTTTCACAGATAGGCGTAAGATGGACAAACTCGCTACTTTAAATTGATATCTTCTGTCTGTAGACAGAAAGCAACTCCTGCCGCAATACACACGACCGTAGCTTAAAACTTCTTTTTTTAAAGTCGCTCTTTTCCGTTTCTACGTAAACATCGGTTGTTAGAATTGATGTAACTAAGTTACACGCTCAGTCGTGACCAAGGAGTCAAGCGGTGGATTGTAGCTAGCGACATTTCCGTTCTCTCGGAACCAACTAATATGTACACACGTAAGTTTACATTTGATTTTAGTTTAAAAATACAAATATTTTAAGAGGAAAAATTTAGTAGCTTATTGGTTGGTCTACATTGAATAAGCTCCTAAACTACACGTGAGTTTCGATTTTTAAAAATCTTTCACAGTTGGGAATCTACGCCATCCCTCGGTGGCCATACCTACTTTATTCAGGGAAGAAGTTTCCCTGGGCCGCAACACTTAAATTATAAAATGGAGGCCATTATCCAGTAGTGAAAGATTTTTTTTTCGTGACTTCATTATTTCAAAAAACTCGACGTAGTGCTTAAAGCTTAAATCAATTCTTCTTTCAAGCCAAAACATCAGCCCCATTAAATAATGGTTAAAATAATTATGTACTACTGCAAAATCAAGATGAAATCCTGTTAGCCGCCGGTATTATCAAACACACACCACAATCTATAAACATTTGCGATAAAACTACTGTTGCTGTTGTTATAAAATTGTAAACTAAGTCTCGACTCCTGAATTACCCATTAAAATCTTTAAAAATTGTGAATAGCTAATTTTGTATTAGTATGTATGTATTTTATCTAATTGTTTCGAACGTAAAAATTATCGACACATTGATTGAATTGGTACCTACTATTATATTCCTCGTAGTTGTTGCCGTCTAGAAGTAGTTCTCCTATGTAAAATTGGTGTACCTAATAAAGAATATCTATATATTTATATATCTACTAGCTATGCTATCTCAACAAAATGTTAAACCAACTTTGACAAAAACTAAAAACTAGCCGTTGAAGAAATAATAGTGATCAACTCAAAAATATGTCTAGACAGACCGATTTACCTACTTACGTACCTACCTATTTATTACTTCTATGTAGGCATAGCTCACACCTGTAAAGTTACTTCTGTTTCCAGATCTAGCAGTGCTTTCAATAAACCTGATCACCTGCTCGTGTTACGTGAACTACGACCTTTTTCGAGGATTCGAGGCTACCCCAACTCCTGGGAACCACCGCAGCACTCTGGTGCCTGTCTTTGAATCTGGACAACGTATGGATAATACGGAAGAGACGGCTGCCACTAGCGCCATTACAAAGAACCATTTAAATTTTACGAGCGCTGGTGATGAGGTTAGTACATTTCCTGGATAAATGACTGTCAGTTCTTCATCATCATCATCATCATCCTGCCCTGTTCCCAAGTCATTTGGGGTCGGCGCAACATGTCTTTTTCTTCCATTCCTCTCTGTCAGACGTCATACTTACATCCACTCCCTTCTGCTTCATGTCCTCTTTCAGGCAATCAATCAGTTCTTATTCTTGTTATAATATCCACCTGCCGGGGCTGCGGGATTGTTCGAAAGAGTTACAGCGGCCCTGGTACGGGTTTTAATCATTAAGAGTCTGACACTACCTCACACTGCACCCACAGCGGGAGGGGTTATTTGATGATTCCCATTAAAAAAAAAACGATAATATACAAGGACCTGCACATTTTCAAGTATAGACTTTATTGGGCCAAGAAGTTTGCAAATTACCCTGTCTATATTCGATTATATTGGATTGTCACTAAAGAGTACCTACACTAACAAAGTCGATGAAAGCATTTTTTTATTTCACAACAGTTCCTGATCACACCAGCAGTGAGAAGAAGGAGGCCAAAAATAAAAGTCAAAGAGTTCCAACTAAAATGTCCAGAAGATGAGCGACCTATGGCCATCGGGTCGTACGAGATACCAACGCAGCGAGACTTGGTATTGTTCACCAAGAGAACTCTGATGAAGATGTTCAACAGCTATCATAAGAAGACACTGTACTTGCTTAAGGATATCAAAGAGGTTCGTGGTCGTTTTTGTTCTACCTAGAATAAACGTGATTGAATAAGTAAGGATGTAATTTCATGTAATAATCATCGACATTGAATAAGCAGTTCGTTTTACATGAACTTGGGGAACTCATAATTTAGGTACTTTCTAACGAGCATTTCCCAGATCGAAGATATTTATTTCCGCACTTAGGGCGTTTACACATTACGTCACAGTGGCAGCAGTTCCGCTTGGATGTTCTACGGAATCTTACACTTCTTGTATGAGATTAGTTGATAAATCACTGCGTCCGCGTCATAATGTGTAAACGGCTTTACATAGATGTTGCAACGTTGAAATGCCCTGGTGTAGGTAAATGTAGGTTTATGAATATTATACCCATTTGCAGGCTACCAAAGCTACTGTGGAGGTGGAAAAAAAATGTCACGGTAGGGGCAAGATAATGTACAAGAAATGTGTGAAGCAAATCAGCAAAAAATGTGAAGTTATCACCAAGGATTTGGTTCAAACGCTTGAACACCAAGAAGCTGAAGTTGCCGCTTTAACTGAGGTAAAACCTTTTTACTTTATAGATAACTTGTTGATGAGTTCAGTTTACACAAAGTTCTAAATAATGTACTTTTGTAACAGTTCTATGTTAATATCTTTTGTAGGATAAAATTTGCACCATGGCATCCATGAGAACAGACCCCATCCAACTTATTAAAGTTCTAGCCAAGGACGAAGCAACGTTAGACTTCGCATTACCAGCCTTTTTGCGACTTTTGGGTGGATGTACCGCGTATTGCACTAAGTAAGTAATTTCAATCGATACCTACATATATAAATTTATAAATAATGCGCATTTTAAATGTAACGGTAATTTTGCAGTTCAATGCCTCCCGACAACCGCCCAAGGCTACGTCAACTGACCGATCAAGAACTAGTCGTAAGACATTTTCTAACCAGAAAAACCTACATGCAACTTATTAAGGACACGGATAAGTATGTGTAAGGATAAAAGAATGCAGTTACTGGTAAACTGGATGCATTCCTAGCATTCATCGCCAGTGAACGCACCCACTACGGATCGATCGAGCTTTGTCGTGCTCCGCATGCCTTACGCTAGATGTCGCTACTATCAATGAACTTTTGACGTGAACTTGATTGAAACTTAGAATAACTTAACCAAAATATTCTAAGCTTTTTATGTGATGTGAATAGTGATAACTGTGGGAATACGTATATAAATATCAACATTTGTAATACTATGCGTGAGAAATGCACATGTGTAGTTTAAATCGTAGAATACTACATCCTGGTTCCTCCTTCCGAAACTTTGGACCAAACCTTAGGATAAGGTATGTTGTGTTATTTACTAATGAAATAAGCATGATTTGTAAAGTTATAGGGGTAATTCAGTCTAAATACAACTTGTTAATACACGTATGCAGTAAAATTTATGTATTATCAGTTGGCGAAAGTCATATTAGCCCACTTTCTCGCGCGTATCCACTTATTATCAACTTAAGTACTTACTAATTACACGTTGATTTTATTAGTTTTCTCTATTTTGCTGTACTTCGAATCATTCAAAACTTATTTTTACCTAGAATGAAACTTAGTTATGTTATTATTGTTTTAAAAAGCAAATTATTTTGAACTAAGCATTCTTGTTATAAGTTTTGTAACTTTATTCTGTGTTAGTTATTAAAAAGTGTCTTATTTGTAAGCAAACTACAAATAAATAATTTTGTGTGATAGCATCTAACAGTAAAAGGTATGACTATGTATTAAATCCTTTGTTTTTATCCAATTCAATGACCAAAATATGAATATTGCTCTTTATGTTCACCTTTAGAACAACAACAATTAAATATTCATAGTGACATATCAATATGCTTGGTTTTCTTCATGCAACACAACACTCTTCTCTAAATCTGAATCTAGCATTTTGCCTCCACAAAAACACAAAAATCTATTTGTTCAATAAAAGATGTAAAGGTAAAAAATGTATAAACTTACTTGTCGGTAGCATTAAATGAATACAGACTGCCCAACTCAAGTCCAAATTATTTGTGCTTAGGGGCAGGGGAGACCAGGTTCAGTAATAGATAGCAACGAGCTGATATGATAATAATGAAATTAATTTAGGAAAGTACACTTATCAATTTCCACAGCATAGCTCTGTCTGTTGTTTCAAATAAAAGCCTTGAAAATCAAAATTATTGCTTTAATACATTTGTAACATACAATCAATGGCAAAACAATTACAGTATATTTGCACTATTTAACTTATTAGTCTATTTGAACATTACAATAATCAGCCTTAGTTTCAATCTAAGTCCCACTTACATAAACAACTTCAATAAGTGTATTTATCAACTTAAAAATAGGTTTTATTGATTCTAAGTTAAGGCTGGAAACAGTGCTCGACCGACGTAGCTATATCTGTGCAAGTCTATGAACGCGCACACAGCTAAGCTGACGGTACTCGTTTTGGACCAAAACATATGAGTACCGTCCGTCAGACCTAATCACATACCAAAACTTTTGGTATGTGATTAGTTCTGGACGTATGGCCAAGCACTGTTACCAACCTAATATTTAGGGTAATCGACAATTATAACATTGATTAAAATATACTTGTTCCACATCTCCTTCAATAAAAAACTTGTTACAAAAATTACATAGTCACCTATTGATTTAACAGAGCAACATCAGTATACAAAGTTAGTATATTTATTTAACTTAACAGATACAATTACGGATACATGAATGATACACACAAAAATTAAGATACTGAATATACATCATAATCAACTAAAAGGCAACCATAAACGTTATTTTCTACTTTTTTTCCTATCGCTATGAGACTTCTTGGATTTGGACTTCTTAGATTTCTTCCGATGCTTCCTCTTCTTGTCTCTGTCTGATTCACTGCTGGACATAGATGATGTTGATGACGATGATGAAGAACTGCTTGTTGATGAAGTACTTGATGACCTGTGAAATTATATTATTTTTCAATGTCTCACCAATAGCAAGTTACCCCTGCCTATAACAGTCCCACAGACGCTCAAAGCCTTCCCACTGACCGTATAACTTTTGATCATTGAATGCTCCACAAATACAATTAAAGGTACATTTTCACGCTAGCTGCCCCAACTGCATTAAGTTGGCAGCAAGTGCAATTGCCCTCAGAAAACCACAGATTTCTTAAAACCAAAGATAAGCCAACATAGTATTTGTGTTTAGACAATAAACAAGGAGAAATTAATGTGTGATACATACCTAGATCTTTTTCGCTTTTTACTTTTCTTCTTCTGCTTGGCTTTCTGCAGTTTTTCTTGCAGCTTCTGCCTCAGCTCTGCCTCTCGTAGCCTCTGCAGCGGAGTGGCATACTCCTCTTCACTGTCACTGCTGGTGCTGCTCACGTCTAACACTATCTCTTTGTTAGGATCCACCTGTGATCATAATATTCATACGTTTGAGCCTTGCTTGTTGTCATCTAACTGGCCCTTTCGTAACTGTGCTGGGGTTGGCTTCGAGTCTCACCCAATGCAGCTAAGTAAATGATTTACATGGAGCAACTGCCTATTTGACCTCCTCAACCCAATTCCCTGTGCAACTATTTAGTAGGACTGAATTCTAAACTGATATGATACATAGCATTTGTTAGTTTTGCTTTTATTTTGAAAAGTATGCAATAATTGAGATGATATTTCTAGAAAGAAAATCTGTCACAATTTTACCAGCAATTTTGTATATATACAAAATTATTAATTTAAAAGTTTTTGTCTGAACTAAAGAAATATTCTTGCATTATACAAACTTTTCTTTGTCAAACTATGAAGTCAATGAAAACAATAACTATATCATGAGTTCACATAAAATAAATAAAACTCCAGAATACTATTAACTCAGCTAAAGGAAATATTAAACAAAATAGTTAAAAGAACTCGTACCTTTATAAAGTTTCTACATTGAAACGTAAGATGCCCAGCATAACCACACTTTTTACACGCAGCCCGAGACGTCTCCTTGCCGAACTTATTCACTAAATCTGTGTAGTTAGACATGCTCTATCGAAATTAGTAAAGAAATAACAGAACACCAAATAATCTGAGCTCAAAATAACAAACAAAATTCTAGTAAACTCTAGACTAGACGTGAAACGTCAACAAACAACTCCCGTTCCGTTTTGCTCGTTGATGCGTCACATCGATGGTCTTCGTGGCATTTATATTTTCAAGATGCATATTGAAATATCGTTGGAAATTATGTAAAATACTTTTAATCATTCAGCATTACTTACTAAGCATTATTTGATTAAACGTTAGATAGATTTTCAATACATTTTTAATGTTTGCTTCAGAATTTATGAACGTGTCAAAGTATTACGTAAAACGAAATGTACATTAAAACGTTCCGTTTCACGTAATGATCATCTTTCCTTTTAAATTAATATTGTAAACTTATAAGAATAAAACCTTTTTTCACAGTAAATGACGAAAATTCAAGAACAAATAAAATACAGTTCTTCAAAAATAAGTAGTTAAAAGAAATGTTTGGAAATGGCGGAGTTCCTGCCGCTGTGCGACGTGCTCTTCAACGTGATCTCGCTGGCGGGGTACTTCTGCGACGTCGTGTTCGATGTCGTGATGGGCTATGCGCTGCTTGAGCGAGGATATAAGGGCACGTTTGCTGCCGCTATATCTATTGTTATTACTTCTCTGCTTATATCTCAGGTGTGTATGTTTTAGTAGTATTTTAGCACCTTGCCTTTTAAGCTACTCGAATGTTAAAAGGGTACACTTCAACCCCTCCCCCTCTTTTTAAACAGAAAGTTAAGGGACAGATAACATGCAATACGACAACTTACTAATAAGATCCTCCAGAGTAGGAATGCACAGTTTTTTTTTTAATATTTCAGTAACACATATTACCATCATAATTTCTAAGCTTCCAAACCACTTCTCCAGGTGCTATCTCTCCGCTGGTACCTCCACGTCTGGTGGGCAGGCGAGGGCCGCAAGGGCCGGCCACCATGGCTGCCCATCCTGCTGCACTGCCTGCAACTCGGCGTGCTGTGGAGGTACGCCAGGCTGCTGGTGCCAGTCGAGCTCAGGCGGGTCAAGCATCAAGTGCGGGACTTGTGTGAGTAGCCACGTCATTCATTATTGATACCTTCATTGGTAACTTTCCCAGACTTGTGCATCGCGAATTATCTATAGGTAGGTCCGTAAGTACTTCGATACTAAAATTATGAATGTTTATTTTCTTGAACGCCCTAATCTCTGGCTGTGAGCGCATCTATCCAACATTCAATAAATTCTCCTACATGAGGGGGTACACAAGGGATATACTGAGAATCCTGTATATTCTCGGTACATACTCCCTTATGCACTCCGGGTACGGTTTAAATGTGACGTCACAAACATGGTCATGCCCGCAGTACCCACGACGATTCGAAAAATGCATTCGTTGTTAGATAGCCCACTTATCGAGAATAGCTATAGGCTACTTTGTTGCTCCGAGTTTGCGAAAGAGTTCCCTTGAAACAGGGGTGAAATCATGAGCCAAGCTAGTTTGTCAAATGGTCCACTTTTGAAAATTCCACAATAACATTACCTCACCAGGTATGCTCCGGCTAGTGCACGCGTTCTGCGAGGCGGCGCCGATGTTGCTGCTGCAGCTACATATACTGTTCAAGGACGCCAGTCGGGAGCCCGTCAGCGACCTCGCTGTCACGCCGGAGCCGAGTATTGATGAGCCTTCAGGTACGAATATTAGCAAAACAAGGAGTGGTCAAATAGAGGGGGCAATCAGGGTTCCTCCAAAATTCTTCGTGGTGGCCTAGAGGTTAAAGCACCAATACAAGTACGAGTGAATACAAGTACGAGTGAATGGGTTCGATTGCAAAGCAGGCAATTACCAATTAATGATTTTTTTAGTTACGTGTACTTCTTAAATATATCTTATAAGTATATCTTGGACAAAAATCTGCGTAAAGGTGAAGGAAAATATCTTGCCGAAACCTGGATCTGAACCTGGAGATCAAATAATGATCTTAAATTGCCAATCCGTCTTAAGCAATCGTGGTGATTGACGCAAATTTCCTCTATGTATACGAAGAAAGAATTCCCTCATCTTCACATGATAACACATAGATTAATTAATCTCTTTTAATATCATCAAGATACCTACATACCATATTCTTCTTCTATCCCCTAGAAAACAAAGCGTTCGCGGAACTGAACGTGATATCAGCATCACTATCCCTGTTCTCCGTGTGCTGGGCGCTGGCCAGTTTCAGCAAGAACGTGCGGCTTCAGAACGTGCACCGCCTCGTGCTCACCTGGCTCGGGGTTATATTTCAGGTAACATACCATGTATGGGTCAGTAACACTAGGTATAGTATACTAAAACTAAATTAAACTATGGAACCAGGCGTTAGTTTGAAAATCTGCAACATCAAGTGTTAGGAAGTATATTTAGTGTTAATTTCGCGACACGAACAAATCAAGGCATGGATGTAGGACGTAATCAGTCTGTAAGCTCTCACGCATATGCAATGGTTTCGTGAATGAACCTAACATGTATTGTAGAATGACACTAACAAAGTTAGATATAAAAATGTATATTTACACCAATATGGTTTGGTACCCTAACACTAGGTTTGTCACGCTACTGGCCCTTTTAAGTACACTGACACTACACTAAAGTACCATAGCACCACGAAAGGTACATCAACACTAAGTATTGACATACACTAGATACACGTCTACTATCACTAGCTCTAAGCACACTACAACGTTATCTCCTCGTCCTCAGTTCCTGTGGCGGCTGGGCACGATATCAGCGCGGATCTGCGCGCTCACTGTATACGCACTAGTCTACGAGTACTGGGTCTTCTTAGTTATAGGTGAGTCATACAAACTATCTTCTGGAACTCCAACTTGCCAAGTTTGAGATACATGGTACCCTAATGGTCAAATGTTTCACTGAAATATGGCAAACCTTATCATTTGTCCGATATTTATTGATATTATAAATGCAAAAGTAAGTCCATCTGGTAGCACATTCACGCCAAAACTTATGTAGCAATATAAATTAAATTTGATAGTCTAGACAGGCTGAGAAAGTACATAGTTTCCGTTTTATCCAAATTCGAGATGCGTAAAACGCGGGAAACAGCTTGTATTATTCTCTAAATTGGCTTTTTATTGCACGTTTATTATGTGATATATGAATGATATACAAGTGTCTGCAATAAAGAATTGAATTTAATCTTCATTTATCTATCACCAGGTCTCCACTGGCTGTCCATGTTCTTATGGCTGATCTCCCCAAAGAACGTGTTCCACGGCGAGCGCATCAGCCGGCCGCGCAAGGCGTACCTGTCCGCGCTCATAGCCTTCGTGTACGTCTTCGCGTATGTTAATCTGCAGGAGTTGAACCATAGGCAGAAGATGGTGAGTTGATTGTGGTTTTAAGCACTTTTTCATAATACTACACAATAGGAAAAATTGCAGTTTCATGGTAAAATGATGTAGTATTTTCGAACGTCACCCACCACCTACTATTTTATTACGTAACCTCGCACACTAGGTGACATTCCACTTTACGATGTAACCTCGTCCTAATTTACAATGAAACTTTTTCCCCAGTACACGTTGCACTTCACGAGAGAGCACACCGTATGTCATCCTATTTAATCTACATACTTGCCTGTGCATGTGAGCTATACCTTCTCGTGTGATATTTAATTCATCCACTACAGATTCATTTCTACTGTGTAGCCACAACAAGTTACTTGACTTTACACTGCATAACTCCCCACTCCAGGTGTTGTTCTTTGTAACCCACATGCCTACCTATATACAACACGGATGGGTTACATACACGCGTAATATGTAACCCGTCCACAACTGATGAAGATGTCACTTTACACTGTAACCCCTTCGCGACTTTACACTGTAACCCCCCGGGTGACACCGTGACACCCGTGCACCCGTGCATCAGAGAGCACGTTAATGCCGTCCCATCGGGCTATAAGAGTGAAGGAATAGGGAGTGCACCTGTGTCCAAGCAAATAGATACTCGTGCACTATAATATGTCCTGCGCAGTTGGCTGATCTCCTTAAATGAGAACAGCCGCCGTGGCCGAAATCTGCCGTGAACGCCATTATACTCATAACCTTACTTTGTCACCCAGGTAACATTCTACTGCGTGATGTGCGTGGAGAACTGGCTACTAGTAGTAGCGTGGTGGTGGTCAGGCCGCGCTCGTCGCCCCGCGCCTACTGCTGCCGCCGCCGCAGCTGCATTCCTTGCTGGACTGGCTTTTATGCTTATTTATTATAGGTACTGTGTGATATTTTGATATTAGAAGAATATTAAACGTGTGTACAGAATGTTTAAAGTTAGTTTTAATAAAGTTTCCGAAGAACCGCGTAGTTAACTGCGGCTTCGTAAAAATAAAATTGGGAAAAAAATACATTAGGTACTTTAAAAATAAACATTGTTTTAGCAAAGATTTGCTATTTTTGCAGTAATCGTAAAATGTATCAATAAGGCTCCTGTTAGAAATGTTATGTTTATTCCCGATAAAATTAAGCATAATATATTCTCTCTTTTCGATATATTCACATTATAAAGACTTTATATTTACAGTAATTTTCTGTACCTATTTCTGTACAATTTGCAGATATTTCCACGTACGACGTCTGGGATACATGTTAGGAGAACATCAACAAGGAACGAATAGCACCAACACGTCCTCACAAAATAAGGATTGTACGTAAAATTCAATTTATTATGATTTCGTTAAAATTCCATTCACTATAATTCTTTTGAATAAGGGAGTTTCTCAATTCGAATGCTTGTAATGTTTTTTTTTTATTTAGCTTTCTTATTCCGTAGAATATTCATCTTAACTATGTTTAATGTAATATTTCAGGTAAACAGTCGAACCAGGCTGATAACCCGACGATACCAGGAGTGTTCAACTGTCGGTTCTCGAACCCAGTCAGTAACAGGTAAATTGAGTTCTCACCAAAATGCTAGCTGCCTCGGAACATTCTTGAGCCACCAGCAACTGTTGCTTACTGTTGTTATTTTAATCTATATAATTAAAAATGAATTGTTGTTCGTTAGTCTGATTAAACCTCGAGAACGGCTGGGCCGATTGAGCTGATTTTGGTTTTAAAATGTTTGTAGAGGTCCAGGGAAGGTTTGAACGATACGAAGTTCGCGGGATCAGCTAGTCTTATACATAAAGATGAATTGCTGTTCGTTGGTCTGACTAAAACTCTAAAATGGCTGGACCGATTTTTCATATTTTGGTTTTAAAATGTTTGTAGAGGTCCAGGGAGGGTTTAAACAACACTAAGTTCGTGGGATCAGGTATACATAAATAGTTATGATGTCTGTTAAATAAAATATGGACGCTCTAACTCCCGCTGTTGATTCAAAGCGTCCATAAAATGCTTAAATCTATGATACAAATAAATTAATTTATATAACTATATTTCCAGCGCTGGTAACGCTCGCAAGAAGAAGAAGCCGACATCATTCGTGCCGCCTCCCGCCGCCCCCGCCGCCGCCTTCTGGCGCCGACCCCTGCCCGCCGCGCATAACCATCATGTAACTATCACGAATAATATGTATAGCCCTTATTACCTCTACGCTCACGTCAAATTATTTTCTTCTGGGATAAGATAGACGTTAGAGAACTTCACGATAGTCACAGAAGCAGTAGGTCCACCATAGGGCTGTGGGTATGCCTACAGTTCTAATTTGATTCTGGTGTCACACTTATCTAATCTTTTTATTTAAAAACACCTTATCTACACTCTTCTTAGGTTCTCCCTTATCTACTTCCAATATAAAATTCTAAATATAGGTACAAACCTTATGTTCTCCCCTACATCCACTCTTGCTTGCTAACCCCCTTGTCTACTATCCTTATGTATTCCCTTACGTACTTCCTTATATACCCAGCCTATATATTCCCTTGTGTACTTCTGTACTTCCTTACCTTTATGTACTACCCCTATTTATCGTCTAATTCTGCCCCTGAGTCCCCTGAGTGTACCTACGTAAAAACACTGCGATTTTCGGCAAGTAACCTTGCCACTCTCATTTAATGCCCTCCACATAGATTTAAAATAGGTTCGCGCCCTTGGCCCTGCATACGCCCAGCATGAAATCATCAACATTTAGTTCCCAAAATCTTGTTAAAAGAACAATAACAAACCATACAATACAATTTACAGGGAGGTTCATCAGAAAACGAGGGCTCAAGCGTCGGCTCCCGAGTCAACATCCAGCAGAAACTACAAGAGAAGAAACAAAAACAACTCGCAGAACTACGCGTCATAGAGGAAGAAATCAAGCAAGGGAAACTCGCCAAAACAACACCAGTCGCTGCTGAAGAAATATACAGTAGTTTGCAAAGACAGCCCATACCTCGGGCGAAGACCCACGCCGAACCAGCCTGGCCTAACCTAGACCCCACACATTCCTACCAAAACTACCCAGTCTGCAACATATACCCAACTTACACAGAAATAAAACCAGATTTCACCCCCGAAGCCCCCGACATAACAGACCCCCTCAAAATCCGAAGACTCCCGAACAGATACGACAACACCCGAACGTTTTACGAGAACCCGGCGAACATACGGAATGACGTCACTCGAACGCCATTACGTTCCCCGAACTATTTGGCTTTAGAGAACAGGACTTATGAGACGAACTGTGCTACTGTTCTGAACAATAGTCCGAGGAATTATGAGAATAATTACGAAGGTTTAGAGAAGAGGTTGGGGAATTCTTTATATTCTGAGGAGAGGGAGGGGTATGGGGGGTACTGTGAGGGTAATGGGGAGTGCGGGTATGGGGCCCAGTGTGCTCGGGGTCGGAGGGCTGATCACTTGCGGCGGTTGCAGAGATGTCGGACACCGGAGATATTGCTGGCACCGCATTATCTAGAAGGGTGTTCTAGACATCTGTGCTGTCATTGGGGACCTCCTTATACGTGAGTTCTTGTTGTCATGTCCCTAACCTTTTCCTATAATGTTGAAGTCCGCTTCCGGTCTAACTGGATGCAGCTGAGTACCATTAAGAAAGATAGCATGATCCCAAAAAAATTACCTGGGGCCTGATTCTCCTAAGTTAATAATGTCAAAATCGAATAGAAATCGAATCGCAATATCAGTTTTAACCATATCGGGCATTCTGCTACTAATAAAAGACCAATCGTATTCGATTGACATTATTTTGATTGGTGTGCGATTGGTCTGCTATTTTGGTAATTTTGGTCTATACGGTAGTTTGCTGTATAATCATTTTGCAATCGTAAATCATTTGCAGACAAAATGATTTATTATTGAATGACAGAAAAGGATAAAAACGTTTATTTCAAAGAAAAAATAGCGGAATGCCACATACGCTTCAATCGTAATCGAGTCGGGATTGGATCTCAGTCGAATCGAGTCGAACGTCAATCGTATGTTGCTTAAGTAAAATTAGGAGAATCGGGCCCCAGAGTGATCAGAATTGGGCTAATGCTTGAACATGGAACCCATTTACCAAAATTGGTACAATTGCATTTATGTATTTACACAACTTATTTAGCTTGAATGCCTCAACTTTCTTAACTTGATCATGCGCAGGTTTTCTCTGCAATTAATGTGTAACGTTTTTCTAGAAACAGGAAAAAAGAGGAAGGAGGAGGAAGCAGCGGGGAGGAGTCTAGTCCGGACGGACCCACCAGGGAGACGCCGAGACCGCCCAGTGATATCGATAGCCAGGTAGCTATAAATATACAAACACCAACCAATAGAAATTTAGTATTACATTTTTGTTAATGATTGGTATAAGGCCTAATCTAATGGCAAGCTAATTTAGATAACTACAGTTCATGCCAAATAACTAACTTTGCACTTGACACCTAACGCATGTTTAGTCTTTTGTTTTTTTCTACAATATAGTCATGTAGGTAATCGTAAGTAAATAGTAAACCTGAGTAAACCATTGATAGCTAACTTGTAGTAGTCAAATGCCAAACTTCAAAATTGCAAAGTTATATGACGCAAACTTAATAAAATTCAGCACTTCTTTCATGAGTTGTTTATATTTAGTTTTTGAATTGTTATCATCAGATATCCCTGCCTCGTTCGTACACCCTGCCGCGCGAGTTCCGCTACTGGCGCCGCCGCCCGCGTCTGCGCGACGCGCACGTGCCCAGCAACAACAGCAGTGACGGTTAGTACACCATACTCTAATTTATTCAGTGGCCAGTTCACTGGGCAAACATGACATGAAACGTACTCCCTTATGTACGACATTGTAATGCTTCTATATACATCCATATGTTCGTTCTTAAGTACTTCCTTTTATACTACTATGTGCGCTCCTTATAAACTTTCTTGTAGGGGAAACTGGGTACGGTTGTGCCAGAGTACGGTAGTGACAGTCGCAATTGTAACGAAACTATACGTAATACGGGGGAGGCGTGTGAGGGAGAAAGACGTGGCTTGCAAGCCTAAACACGTTCCCCAATATTGCGTTAGCCGACGCACGACGTTGACGTAAGCAGGAGCCCACATTGCTTTTCAACAATCAAAAGTAAGTATTTTTGTTCGATTTCTTTTCCTAATTACTGTTATTTTTATACAGATATATTATCTTGTTATTTTTTTCTTTAAAATTTGAACATTAATATTTAATTACAAGTGATTTCTTTTTACGTAAAATATTTGGCAAAATCATGGCGATTTTTTGTTTTCAAAATGATGCGTTGAGTACGGTTGTGACAATTTTTTTGGGTACGGTTGTGACGAATATCTATACATATAATAAATCTCATATTATTATTTTTTGCTTTTAGATGTCCAGAATACGTTTGTGGAAGACCGAAAGAGCGCAGGGTGATATCAAAAAATATAAAGATGCCGATGAAGAAGTGAAACAAGGGATTTCGGACGTGTAGCTCAAGCTACAAGCCTTTCTACAGCTACAAGTTTTAACAGAGCAAATGTTGTTTTGTTGATTGTTAAAACTATGTTTGTAAGCTTATTATGTTAAACATTTCTATAATAAAAGATATTATAGACCATTTTGATATATGTTTATGCGTGTCACAACCGCCCTTGGTATGTGGCCGGTTGTGACACTTTCCCATTTTTTTTTAAATTGATCTTATGAGTAATACATTGTATTAAGGAACAATATATTAGTGTTTTTACGTACACAAATGTACAAATTGCGATAAAAGTTCCTTTTCTGCGAGCTAATTAGTCAAATAACAAAATTATTGGTGATCAAACGAAAATTGGCACAACTGTACCCAGTCTACCCTACACTACGTCTATGTTCTCCCTTATGTACTGTTCTTGCAATATTCCTACGTTCTTCCTTACGGTCAACCTACGTACCTACTCCTCTACATAGGCTACATACTCTTTTATGTACTACCTCTATAAACTGTCTTATATATTCCGCTGATATATTACGCCATATAAAAAAAGTCGTGGTGGCCTAGTGGGTAAAGGACCAACCTCAAGTACGAGGGCGCGGGTTCGATCCCAGGTCAGGCAAGTACCAATGCAACTTTTCTAAGTTTGTATGTACTTTCTAAGTATATCTTAGACACCATTGGCTGTGTTTCGGATGGCACGTTAAACTGTAGGTCCCGGCTGTCATTGAACATCCTTGGCAGTCGTTACGGGTAGTCAGAAGCCAGTAAGTCTGACACCAGTCTAACCAAGGGGTATCGGGTTGCCCGCGTTACTGGGTTGAGGAGGTCAGATAGGCAGTCGCTTCTTGTAAAGCACTGGTACTCAGCTGAATCCGGTTAGACTGGAAGCCGACCCCAACATGATTGGGAAAAAGGCTCGGAGGATGATGATATTACGCCATATACCTTCTGATGTCTCTTATGTACTACCTCTATTTACTACCTTGTGTATGTTGTGTCCCTATATGCTCCTTCATTTACCCACCTGAATTTAATTATTGCGAATTTTCAACCATATCAGATAGAATAAAACACACCACCGACCCACCCACTGGATGCAAACTATCCCTCAACGATTTCCACCGATTCATATATTATTTTCCCAGGCGACGTCGACAGCGCGGATGACAACGACAGCTCCCACCGGTCGAACTGTTCAGCCGCGTCGCAACTGCAGAGCCCGACTTACGAGTACTACCGCCACGAGCGACACGAGCGACACGACGACTACGTGTGCGCCCGCACGCGGCGCCCGCATGCGCCCCGCAAGCAACCCGCTAAGCCTGAGACTAAGCTATAGTGTAGTATGTGGCTTGTAATCAACAGAAATTGGGTATGTTACGGAGGTACATACCCATAATAATGGTCGTCAGTTTTTTTTTGGAGATGGCAAACATGATGAAAAAGGTCGTTGAACTTAAGGCTCGGTCTTTTTTCTGCCAAAAGCCAGCACTGGCACATTATCATCTCAACTCGCTGATCACAGGTTTCCCATAGCCATCCTTTGCCACAATTTGATGGATTGAATATTTCAACTGTTTTTAGTTGGTAGCTTGCCTTAATTGTAATGAAGTTTTGTGTTTGGACTGATGACAACAATTCCCAGTAAGGAGAAAGTATGTATACTAATAAAAATAAATATTAAAACTAATATTTGTATATTCAATTAGTCAATTACTGTACATACTAACGTTTGTAATAATCCGTCCGTTATTGGATCTCGATGTTAGAACAGTTTTCATGTAATTGTAAACAATGTATGTTAAGTTTAATTTAAATGTAGCATACCTTTGTATTTTTGTATGATAGTGTATATTAAACTAATAGACTGCTGAATGGATGTGTGGAAATAAAATAATACATGACAGAAGTTTAGTTTATTTATATTGTGATAAATTCCATCATTTTCTAGATCCTTTATTTTTCCTTCACAAAATACATTTTTATAGGCATTAATAAGAAGGAAAGTTAAAACTGTTGTTAAAACAATGAAACAACATAAGTAAGTACTTTAACTATTTAATTTTCAATCAAAAGATTATTATTATCACAAACATGAATCACTTTGGAAGAGTCGTAATTTTTACCTCAAATTTTGTTTTAGAACCATACACTCTACAGATATTATTGAAAAGATGCATTATTATGGAATAATTTGAAAATACATCAATTTCTAATTCCTATCCAATTGAGATAGGACTACTACAAGTACAGTTATTATAATAACTACCTTTAAGAAATAGACATAGGCTTAATAAAGTAGCCTAATAAAAAAACATGTAAAGGTAGTAAGAACATAGTGGAAGTCTTCGGCCGACGCGACTGGAGGACTGGCGACGCCGAGCTCAAGTTAAATATATTTTGGTATTCATTTCAGGATTAGATTATCTGATTAGCTGCAACAAATATAATGAGGTAGGTATTACAAAGTTGAATTTTTTTTTTTAATTAATTTCTTATGACATGGAATTTCAAAATAATAAAAGTCAATACTTATTTATTCCCCAAGCATTAAGACATGGATTTTATTCGAATATTTATTTATTCATTTTGTGATTCTTCAACTACATCTATATCTATAAAATTAAAGGTTCTGAAACTATTGAACCAATTCGAAAAAATCCCGGAAGCTGCATTCTCCCCAAGTAACACAGGCAGATGCAAGTGAAACCGTAAGAGACTGCTACTACACAATTTTTTTTTTCTGTTTTAATCTAGTCAAGATAATTATGGTTTTCAGCTCTCCAAATAACAAGGATTTGAGGCAGCGTCATAAGACTAAAGTATACATTTATCCTTTTACCAAAGTATATAAGATGTGCAGAAACTCACCGACATCACCGTTGCCCGGATCATACTCTTCTTCTTAGTGAGATTAAAGTCCGGGTACTTGTTGAATACTTGCACATACACCATCTTCATAGTTATGTGTTCCAAGTCTGCATTCGCCACAATCTCCCTCACATAACTCTGGATCTCCTCATCCTAATAATAAGAAAAAATAAAATATGATCCTACCTTTACATTTTGAATTTTTTTTAAACTTTACCTTTGATTGTACCTTTGAAAAACTAGTTCAAATCGGGTATATTTTTTCAAAAACAGAAGTATTTTTGCTACATAAGGTGGTAAAATAAAATCAGAACCATACTGGGTCAGTGAGTCGTCTTAGGGGAGGACTGAATAAAGTTATTCTGCTTTTTGTTACTTCATAGCAATATTTTGAGTTAATTTATTAATTTTATGAAGGTACTTACACTGGGAGGCTGCAGATCCCTCATGATCCCTTCTCTCTTCCGCTCCTGACCTCTGCCGAGCTCTCGAGGCGCAGACGGCCAAACAAAGTAAGTACCAATAGGATTCTTCTCAGAAAATATGTTATTTTTTGATAATAACGATTAAACGAATAATAACAATTACACGTGACAGCAAGCGAAATGACAGCCACTGACAAGTACAAAATAATAACAAATCAATCGATAGTAAATTCAGTGCTGCCAACTTATTATAATGCTTGCCTCTAAACTTTGCAGTTCTCATTTCATATCTGAATAATATTAGGGGTTAAAGTATGAAATTGCCGTTTTATTCTAGTAGGTTTTTGAATTGCCATAGAGTCTTCATGGTTTGAGGTTTTCGAATTTAACTTTTTTCACGTGGTTTCTGTGATGTTTTTCTTTTAAAAAATGTGAAACATTTGATTATCGATGTTCAATTGTTTTTGTTATTCAACTTAAACAAGAAAGATGGATACTGCGAAAATTTGAGTAATTTTTGAATATGAGTTCCGACGCGGGATTGAACGGCAGAAACAGCCCGCAATATCAATGCTGCATTTGAAGAGGTGTCTGCTAAAGAACGCGCCGTGCGATTTTGGATTAAACGCTTTCGTGGTGGAAACTTCGACTTGAAGAACGAGCCATGAGAAAGACCGCCTGACAGGTGATTAACGAGAAATTAAGAGAGACGGTGAACGCCGATCCTAGTCAAACTACCCAGATACCCAGCCGAACACCGAATAATGTTGAAAAAATTAGCAGTAAAACAGCCACGACTCATGAATCGACCTTCACCGCTATTGCTCCATGACAACGCGAGGCCTCATACAGCAAAATAAACCGTTTTAACTCTTCAGGAACTGCAGTTGGAAACTATTCGTCTTCCTCCATATTCGCCAGACCTTGCTCTAACGGACGACCATTTTTTTTTGTGATTTGGACAATTATCTACGTCACAAGAAGTTTCTTCCCAGGAGGCAGAACAAAATTCTTTCACACTGTTTGTGCAGTCTAGATCCTCAGAGTTCTATCGTAAAGGCATAAATGACCTTCTTATTAGATGACCGCAATGTATAGATAATAATGGCAACTATTTTGATTAAATAAGTTTGTTAAAAATTAAAAAAAAATACAATTTAGGTTTTCAGTACAAATCGGCAATTTCATACTTTAACCCCTATTATTAATTTGTAGGTATGTTCTTTTAATTTCAACATTTATTAGTACTCGCAAGGGTTCACTCTTCATAAAGAAAGGTCGAAAATAAAACATTTTGTAGAGAGAAAAGACATGATCGCGTCCACTGCACCACGCTTTAATCTCACTGACATGCATGCCTCGAACAATTTTTTTCAATAATAAGAGGAATACTTTTGTTTCTGCAATGATAAAGTAGCTAGAGAATTTCCTGGGGCATTGCTCGCCTATCCATGCCCTAGTAGTGGGGCTTTTTCTATGAAGTTTAGCGGAGCTCGGTTTTTGAAAAGGAGCAAAGATAATGCAGTATTTCTTGCCTAGCCGCGTCTAATTGATGAAATTCTATTGTTGCCTATCTTGCTTTCTCAGCCCTCTGAAGTGCTATATCAAAGGGTTCATATCAGGCTAATGCATATTATGCTGTTAAATTGAACTCTTCATCCAGTAGTAATCTTCTGTTATCAAAACCGAACTGATTTTGGATAAAAATTGCCGTATAGTTAAGCTAAGGCGGCCAACTTTCCGAAAACTGAATGCGGGACTTAACCTTTCGTGAAAAGGGGCATTGAAAAATGATCGGATGGAACTGATAAAATAAAAACCGTATGCAAAAAGCTATAATTTAACCTATCAATATCGTGTCACAGCGTGCACTAATGTCTTATTTTCAAAATCATTAGGCCTCACGAGTTCAGTAGAAATAAAGAGAACGAGATTATATTATAGGTAATCTGTGTTCCTGCACTGTTGAGCGTGCGCGCAGGTGGGTGTTGTGTAGAAGTGTGGTAGAAAAATGGGGATGCGGGACATGCGGGACGCATACAACGTTTTGCGGGACTATTTTACTACTAATTTCAAAACGGGATTTCGTCAAGCATTGCGGGACGGTCCCGCAGAATGCGGGACGGTTGGCCGCCTTAAGTTAAGCTGAACTAAACGTGATTTAAAATGAGGGACCTTTGTAACATATACTAGGGGAAATTGGAAATAAAACAATACATTTCAAACTTTTATTTATTTATTATCTATTATCCAATTGTAAAAGGGGGAACCAGTCACTCGCTATCACTCCATGTCACTACGTCGCTACAGATCTCAGCCATTTACACATTTATAAAGAAACATCAACCGAAATAAGGTTAAAAATTCACAAATACACATTTAATGTTGATTAAACCTATCTTATAGCTAAAAGGCTCGAGCACGCGGGGAGACGGCTATCAACTCAAGGAAACTGAACATAGGACATCGCTACAACCCTTAGCAATAACATGATGTTGAAAGTCTAGGGTTGCTCATCACCAATGCGGTTCACGGATAGAGATTATCGAATATAGACAAAAACAGGTCACCTCTACGAGTGAAGGCATTGCACCGCGTCGCCGCGCGGCCGAGCCCGCACCTACGTTAGCTTCACCCACGGGACTTGGCGACATCGGCCACAAGTTACATCGAAACAATATCAAATGCTTTAGCAGCACCTAAATTATAAGAAGCTATTGATTCTTTCACAAAATTAACTTATGCACTATTTCATGTAACGAGAGAATTGCCTGTCTTAGGTAAGCTAAGCTCGGATTGACACAGTGATATGATGGATGACGGTCAATTATGTATGTATTCGTTATAGATACGATTATTGCACTAGGGGGACACACTTGGCGGGAGTGGCGTGTGGGACACGAGACGTGTCAGTCGCGAACATGAACACATTATGTACTGAACATTACGCTAACATACCGGAACAAACTAATTTACAACGCGGTACACGCACACAGTGAAACCACGCATTTACATGAACGTTTAGCATCCATCGTCTCGTTAATAGTACATGAAGATCATAGATACAATGCGACGATTACAACTCCACGTATTACATTAATGTGCCAAACACTTCACACGCATCATCCCCATAAATTGCAAGTACTGTGTAATATTTACACTTCTTAAAGTACACTTAACCGACCCTTAATCGAATAGTTTTGCGATAGTGCCGAACTGCGAGAAAACTTTTACCGCCTACGTCCGCGTTAAAAAAATATAAACTTACTTTCCCGAAACACCTTGTTACAACAAAATTAACGATTTAAACAAAATAGGAAAAATAATATGGTATTTTACACATACCTATAATTTTTGCATACCTAATATATTTGTGATAGAGTAGGTACCAGTTAATTATAATAAAAAAAATGCAAAGGCAATGTCTTCTCGATCCCAATAAAAAAATAATTAATTTTGGATTTCATAACACTAGTATTTAAATCCTTAATATAATATGCGGATTATTACAAGTGATATCACTATATTGAATTAATTTTGGATTTTGTCAAAATAAATTTATAAATAAATGAGCACATTGTGCTAATCAAAATTCCTGAACTTTGTACATATAATTGTATATTTTAGGGATTAATGACTTGTGAGCGCAAGTGAACGCGGCTCGACAGTTAGGAATACGCTTACATAAATGTACTTTAAACATAGATCATTACAAGCATGTGCTTTATATGTTGCGGTTCGTTTACACTCGAACTCGACACAAAGCTGTTGTCCGATTGTCAGCTCTAAAGCAAATAATAATCAAGTTATGAAAACAAAAACAACATTTTAAATATAAAACTTATGAATTTACGCTAACGATCGTGCGGCAGCTTCATGTTGTAAATACAAAATCGTCATCTTATTATGTAACTGATTATGAGAAAAAAAATATTCATTTTATTATCGAACTATAACTTATAACTCTAGGAATAATGGAAATACATCAGAAACTAGCTAACGAGCCGCATTCTTCAACATAATCAACGAACGTGATCGTAACTACTAATACAGGCACAGTTAAAATAAAACGTTCTTATATATCCTAGAGCTGTTTTACTTGGGTTATCCTTACTCTAATGGGAATTATTCCTACAACATAAAATTACATAGGCCCGCGGCGCCGGCTGAATGTTGTATCTAGGAGTAGTATGTTGCGGTGCGGTTGCGGCCGGCTTGCGGGCATTAGTCTAAGTATTTTAAGTGGTGCTTACTCGACTATGTATGTGTTTGCGGCCGAATAGTCACCTGCTCACGATGATATGAGCTGCGGACAAATTATATGCGTTAGTGTTATGTAACAAGTGGAAAGTTTCTGTAAAAATATTCTGTAGAGCATTCGATATTGGGATACACATGATTAAGTTTGGTACAAAAACGATTATTCCAAGACATACCAAATCACAAGTGAATACCACATCACTATGAAGTTGTGAAACGTTTACAAGTATCAGAATGTTTTTTATGAAATGAATGGAGAAAAAAACAAAACCTTGCAATAATAAGGTTGGCAATCAAATATGTTTACTGGTTGTAACATGATTTAAATGCTGCAGTATAAATACGTAAGGAGAATCCCATAAAATATATTTCAGTTATCAAGATGTAAGTTTTTTCAAAATGCGACTTATCTATAAATAATGTTACATCCATATCAAAAAAGAAAAAAGGGCAATAAAAAATAAAATAAGCAAAACATCTACCTTGTAAAGTAAAGCGGGTGTTTATCCGTTCCACTTCATTCATATTATTTTTTATTATTCATTATTCATAATATATTATTATTGTAATAATATATAGCTATTTCCTTTTATAATCTATAGGTATACTATGTAGACATCTACACTCCGCTCTTAACTCCTATCATCTTAAATACACTGCAACAAACAAAATAAAAAAATAAATTAAACATAATTTTGAAGTCATGCAATTTTAAACATGCAAGGGAATCATAAGTATTATTACATATTCCTGTAAATAAAGAAACACGTAGAAAGTGATAGCACAGCCATACAAAATGTAGTATGAGAAGACTTCAATTAAGTCTTCGCTATATTTTCATTTCAGGATTATGTACAATGGCTACTCTATGAAAAATTGCTCAAAAATTAAATAGTTCCATTACAGCAGAGCCAAGGCCTGCCGGGGCTGCGGGATTGTTCGAAAGAGTTACCGCGGCCCTGGTACATAAAAAGCCTACGAAGGAACATGATGAGTTTTAGTCAGTAAGAGTCTGACATTCCCTCACGCTGCTAACCCACAGCGGGAGGAGTCTTTGACGATTTCGCATAAAAAAAAAATGTTCCATTACAAAGAGTGAAGATTCCATGTATAATGCACTTTCTAATTTTCTAATTTGGAAATTTCTTTTAACAGCAGAAAGATGCATTTCTTACTTAGACTATATTTTATGTATGCGTGAAGTAGTTTTCGTGTGTGAAGTTATACGTGACGTAGTTTCGGGACGTGATAAGTTAAGGGGGCAGTTACTGACCGACTTGACTGTGGCCTTGATGAAGTCCTTCTTGTGCGCGAGGTCGAAGTCCGGGTAGTGGCTGTACACCTGCTTGCACACCGTCTTCATCGTGATCTGCTCCAGGTTCGCGCCCTCCAGGATCTGCTTCACGTACTTCTTGATCTCCTCGTCCTGGGTTATTGATTATATTAGTTAATGAGACATGGCCACAAAGTGTTAAAATAGCTTAGCACTTTGGCTGAGACAATTTTGATGAAACAAGAACTTAGATCTCTAAGTACCACTACTAGAATACCAAGTGTTTAATTTTTCTAAGAGCTACGGTGCCACAGACAGACAAACAGCGGTCTAATTTATAATACTCCTTCTCACTTGCGTCGGGACGCACAGGACAGTCATTCTAGTCTAAGGGAGCAAAAACATGATTTATATCACCATACAGACTTCAATCATACAATCTGTTGTGTATTTGTCTTTTTTGTAATCAGTAAGTTTTTGACAATATCGAAACGAGTTGCATTTATGTTCTGTCAGCTCCTGATGCCTTAGTGGACGGGGTGATATAGCAGGACAATTAGAGAACAAGTGAAATGTGTGACTCACAGTAGGCGGCCGCTTGGCCTTCTTGTCTGCGGGGGTGTCGGACTCGTCTCCGCTCTCCTCCTCCTCGTCGCTGGCGTCCTCCTCCTCCTCCTCACTGCCCTCCCCGGACTCCTCCTCAGAAGACGCCTTCTTGCCCTTCTTGGCCGGCCGCCCCGCAGCCTTGCCTGCTGGAGCCTTTTTCTTAGCTAAATTCCAACATTTTATAAATAAAAACAAAAATAAACTAAAAAATATAATGATGTCTCAAAAACGCAAAACATAGGAAAGGAAAATTATATTCTGCAACAGTTTACACAAGTAAATGACTGTTTTTGAGACACAAAATAAATCAAAAACCATTCGATAATTAGTTTAGAATCCGATTGGTATATAAACATGCTCTGCATGGTCGATAAAAGTGAGTATAAGCAGTGTGACGTACCGGGCGGCGTGGGCGCTTTCCGCTTGACGGGCGTGGCCTTGGCGGGCTGGCTCTTGGCCACCGCGCCCTTGCGGCCCTTCGCCGCCGGCGCCGCCGCGCGACCGCGCTTCGACTTCGGCTCCTACAACAAATAACATACAATGTAGAATATCACTATAACATTGACTCCATCCAAAGTTTTTCTGTAAGAGATTGCCACTTATGACGACGTCGATCACGCAAAATCGGTCTCTCGATCATAAGCACATGTACGAATGAATGGACTTTATATTTGTAGACACACCCAACCAATGTCGAGTTGTCTTTTTTGCTTTCTTTGAAACTAGTTATGTGGCGTAGACGTCGCAAATTGTTATAAAAAAGAAAAACCTATTATTGGCACCACCCAAGTTGGAGACAAAGTATACAAAAAAAATGAAATATGTCTGCCAAATTGGTCTAGTAATAATAAAGATGGTGCACTCACATCAGACTCCTCTCCCTCGCTTCCCGACTCGTTATCGCTCTCACTCTCCGACTTTTCACTCTCCTCTTCACTGTCGGACTTTGCTCGTCGCCCGCGACCTGGTTTACTTGGCTGCACAACAAACAAATTAAATAAGACACAAATCATTCTTATATTCCCATTATACTTCCACATGGACTTTCATATGGTTTAGTATTATAATGCTTGCAATTTTACCCAGTACCTTGAAGAACTGTCAAAATCAATCAAATTCATCAGAATAAAAAACGTTTATTGTCTCCAGTGATAATCTATTTTAATCCACTGATTGCAGATCTTAAGCAAGGATATATATGATACTGCTGCTTACTGACAAAGCTTTATCAACAGACTTGATCTAAAATATTTAAAGCCACGCTCACAAAGCCGGCATATTTTGAGCAATCATATGCACTGTACACAGTACAGAATTTTAACCAAAATGTCGACCGTATTTTCATGTAAAGCTCTGGTATAAATGCTCCGTGACTGTATCGTAAGGTCAATGCTACATACCCGTCCCTTCTTCCCCTTAGGCTTGCGTCCCCTCTTAGCCGGCTTGGCGGAAGAGCGGCGCCGTCCAGCCGACTTGCGCTTGCGGCCCGGCCCGGCCGCCGGCTCGCCCGCCTCGGGGTCGAAGTCCGAGTCCGCCTCCTCCGACCCGCTCGGGTTGAACGAGCCCTGCAATGTACATTCACTTACTCTACCTATACGTTGACATAAATACTCAAATTTTGAGACGATAATACGGTATACATTTATTTAAACATCCTCAATACAGCCAGGACACAATAGAATAGTTTCACTTGTGCTCATGATGTCTAAGAAACTTTCTGGCAAAACATGTTTTCAATGAAAACCTAAAGAAATCGATTGAGCTGCTTGGGCTGATGATGCGTACCGATGAAGAGATACTTAAAAAATGTTATATATGTAGTAGTAGAATATGTATTACTTAAACATAATGGTATTTGCAGTAATGTACTTACATCTGAATCTTCTGAGCCATCTTTGGCAGGCTTGGGTCCCTTCACTTTAGTCTCTGGATCTGTCTCATATTCTTCATCAGAGTAGCCTGTTGGACATTTCTAATATGTTATAGAATTCGTTGTTTTCATATCTAATTTAATATTTTCTTTAGAGAGTGACATCTTCAGAGATTATGTACTGTACTACAGCATGTAGGTAGGATACAATGAGTGCAGTTACAAAAATAAAAATTGTTGGTTAAAAATTTTGGCACATCCTTTTATTTCCATTTGCTCGAATGCAGAGCTTGCGTTATTTTGAACAACGACTTGCTTTTAGTTAATTTTGTCTGTTTAACTTGTCGCCATGCGGTCTACAACTCTTGTATATTTGAGGCAATAGAAAGTACAGTACGATTTACATAAGACCGTTACCTCTGTTGTGCACCTTGACGGCGGCAGAGCGGCGCGGCCGACCACCAGGCGTGGCGGGCGGCGCGGCGGGGGCGGCGCGGGCGACGCCCCGCGCGTGCGGCGAGTTGGGCCCCGGCTGCTGCAGGAACCCCACCAGTCGAGCCGCTAGTTCCGACGCCGACCCTGGATTAACAACATACGTACAGTATACAGCTCAAGCGACACTCTTCAAGCCCTTACCGCTGCCATTCATAGATGAAAACGGAATGCTAGCTGTCCAAGACTATGTTAAGTTGACAGATTGTGTATGCCAAAAAAGAAAATAACTTGCTAGACAGATCAGGGTTACATAGGTCTTACCGATATTCTAATGCATGACATTGTGTAGTAGATAACTTTTATATGAAAGAAATCTGTACAGAATAAATTACAGAGACCTAACAGGTTTGATGGCAACAATCCACTCAGATTTTTAAACAAATAGATTAGAGATGCCACGAATATTCGGCAACTATTCGGTATTCGGCCTATTCGGCCCTTTTTTTTGATATTCGGTATTCGGCCAAATCACTATTCGTGGCAACTCTAAAATAGATACGTTCAGATATCCTGGTGCATGCTTAACTACACATAATTTTTCTATAAAAATGACCCCCATTGCAAATAACGAACATCCTTTATAAGCCCACTCCAACCTAAAATAAATAACTTTCCTTACCTTTCTTATCAAGGTCTAACATCTCGCACATGGTCCGCAGCTGCTTGGGCTCCATCTTGGTGGTCTCCTCAAGCTTGGCCTTGTATTCTGAAGACCCTATGGCCCACTCGTAGCCCTTGAACTTCTTGATGTTGCGTTTCACGTTGCGGTCCAGGCAAAGTTGCTAGCAATAAAATCAAACATTATTACTGTGTAATGACAACACTGTTTTACAATAAGAAATAGAATTTTACATAATGTGTATCTTGTATTGTGACTTACATATGATTTTTAATTAGGAAAGTAGTTTTTTATGTCCTTATTTACTTAATTATCGAATTAGTCATTCGTCTTTATTGCCCTGCGTAATTTAGTTCAAATTTTGGAATTATTTACAGACTGCAGGCAGTAGCAGCTCTGAAGTGAACTAAAAGTGTTTTTTTTTTTTTGTGAATATAATTTGCAACAATTTTGTATTATATAGTGGCAATTTAATTATAATTAAATTGATGACTGTATAACCTACACCATAAAATGTATATAAATGATCTATTCTTGGAGTACAAACTCACCCCATACAGATACTGATGCAGCAGTTTCTGGTCTTGAGTCTTAAACCTGGATAGAGAGACCTCCACTTTGCTGATGTGGCCCAGAGGTATGCCCTTGCCGGCCGGCAGAGGGACTGGCGGTTCTGTTGGCTAGAATAATAATATAGGGATCATTTATTTGCTCTAAATATGGGTATTAACAATAAGGATGTTACTGAAAGTATTGTAAAGTAGCCGATAAGAATTAATATTGTTAAGTAGATACTCGAATCTATTAGTTGATGTTAAATGCGCCCACACAAAACTGTGATGCGATGTTCGGCAGTCCGTTTAGTACGGTAACCATACTTTCAAGTGTATAGTTTTTGTGGGCATGAGACAAGTTGTTAATAACGCATTTTTGTGTGGGAGCCCTAAAAAAGTCCTTCAAAAATCGGTCCGATTATTATCTGGCCATATTTTGAAGAAACGCGAAGAAAAAAATGAAGGGATGTGTCTAAGTGTGGTGTGGGTTACCTCTTTCTTGGGCTTAGGTTTAGGCGCTTCTTCCTCTTCCTCCTCCTCCTCCTCTTCTTCTTCCTCCTCGCCCTCCTCTTCGTCATCTCCTTCATCGTCATCTTTAGCTTTCTTTGCTGGCTTCTTTACTCTGTAAACATCGTAGTTATTAAGCAATGTAAACATTTTACTGCAGTCATTATTTTAGTCAGCTATGAAAACGCGCGAAATATAAGTTGACATCAAAGATAACATGAAAAAAATACACTTCTCATCAGAAAAAACGCAGCACCTTAGAGGTTTCTTTTATGTAAGGATTTATCAGAAAAAAAAAGTAATATCTAGAAATGTATGTCAAATGTAATTTATATGTGAAGGTATAATATAAGGTTTCCAAGTCCTAATGCTAATGTTCTAAATACATACTACCAATTGTATGTTCATGTGATCCGCAAACTTACTTTTCTTTAGGTTTCTTGGGCTCCTCCTCATCTCCCTCGTCACCCTCCTCCTCCTCCTCTTCCTCTTCTTCCTCCTCTTCTTCATCTTCCTCCTCAGTGTCCTAATAATCAGGTTTTTTTTTTAATTATCCAGCACAAACTTATCCAAATAAGCCAATTTACCATAGCATTGATCTTTTAATGGTAAATTGGTTTTATTCATTACATGTACATTTTTTATAAGAATTTAATTAAGTACTAACATTCGTAAGTTATACTAATAGATATGGAGAAAACCGAAATAAACACTAAACTATTTGAATTTACCACCAACATTTTCAAACTAGTTAGGCTGCCTGCCAACGATTATGGTGACTGACTTTTTTTTACACTGAAAACAGTACACATACATCCTACAAAAACTTTTGTGAGAAAGTCCTGCAAAAAATCGGTCAGATTACCTGTCCTACAAAAAGTCTGACGTGGGCTTTCAGCCTAAGGTTTACATAGGTGCGCCTATGTAAGCGATCTAGAAGCGAACGCGAAGCAGCGCGGCGCGACGCGAAAACCACAAACAGTCGATTTATTTTGAAGTGCGTTTCGGATCGCGTGCGCGTTGATTTGCCCACACTAGACGCACCCTTATGAAGAGGTAAGTCAGTTTTTTTATATAAAAAAAGAAAACTACGGAAATCCTTACCTCTTTCTTGGGTTTCTTCTTAGGGGCGGGTTTCTTAGCACCTTTGTCGTTAGCCTTTACGTCATCCTTTTCATCTTCGTCATGCGCCTCGCCATTTTCTTCCTAAGAATTATAAGTGAGTTTTAGAATTATTGTCTAGCTTCCATCAGCGTTTCATCCGCTTCCTGGGGCTGAAAACTAGCCTATATATTCTGATGTAAAAGCTATTACTACCAAGTTTCATCCAAATCCGTTCAGCTGTTTGCGCGTAACGAAGTTACAATCTTAGCACTCAAAACTTTTACTTTCATAATATTCGTGTTACGTTTAGAACATAATAATGTTTACCTATTACAAATATTAATTTTATAATAATTTTTCCAGGTATTTTCTACCACAAAAAGGAAATGAGCTATATTCATCCGTTATGTACGAAATAAAGGCTATTTGTGAGAGGGACGCGTCCTTGACACCGGAGGTCGTGTTATTTTGAGTTCGCCGATACAATTCTGATTTATTTTCAGAAGTCGGTAACAGTTAAAGCTTTCTAATTGTACCTTAGGTACAGGTTTAATGAAAAATTAAAATTATATTACCACTTTTTAATATGGCTGATAAAAAGGTGAAGGAAATCATCTTGAGGAAACCTAGACCTGAAATCACCAACAATCATTGAGCAAGCGTGGTGATTAATGCTCAATCCTTCTCCGTGTGAGAGGAGGCCTGTGCCCAGCAGTGGGACGATAAAAAAAGGCTGTAACGCTGACTTTTTAACACGCATTTCGGTCACTATGTCATAATTGTACGAAAACTATAATTAACAAGGAACGTGAATATCTAATGAATGAATAGAACAAGCTAAACCAGTTTTCTCGTATTTGTAGCGATGTAATATTAACAAATGGTGATTTAGTGTGGCCATTTAAAGAACAAAGAGGTTTTGAATTTTAGACTATTGTCTTTGCTTTATCATGAAAGATTACTGTTGATTACTGTTGATTAGACTGGAAGAGCGGAATCGCGGAACATCATTTTGTTGCCTAAATTTTTTGATAAAATGATCCCTCCAAGCTCCGCTGTGGTAACGAAGTTATTAGTAGTAGTAAGTTATTAGTAACTTATGTAAACTCAAGCACCTACCCACAGGCCAGGTAACCTCCTTTTCGAAGTGATTTTAGGCTTGTCTAAGGAATAGTTCTTTATCGAGCAAAAACATGATTCTTGACAATTTCAATTCTTGATTGTAAAATATTTCATTTTAAAACTTTCAGGAACGGAAATTATCTTTGAAGTTTACAAGTGAATGTAATATGTTTACGTCATTAGATTACAGATTAAAAGAACAGGTTTATTTTGCGACATAGTGTAGGGTGACTCTTATTTGCATACATTTATGAACCTCAGAAACCTTGACCCGGCGTAGATCATGCATTTTATTTAAGTATTTTTCATTTTGCTATCGTAAGCCGGATTATGTTAACAAAACAAGTTAATAATGTGATCAATCTTTCTACCATTATTAATGGCTCATTAAGAAAGTATAAGGTACAAAACCATGCAAAAACCTCCCATAAACACTCGCTTGTCGGGTCATAATTGAACAGTTTTTTCGTACCATAGACACACTTACAACCAAACAGGTTACATATATAATTTACTGACCTTTTTAGAATCTGCATCGGCCTTCACATCTCTCTTGTCATCTTTGGAGTCGTCTCCTGCGCCGTCATCATCCTTGCCGTTAGCCGTCGTTGATTTTGAATCACCTGGGCGCGACAAAAAAGTTCCGTTGTAACATTTTGTATGATATTGTAATGTCTGGCCCTTAAGGACCCGTATTCGAGAAAATTCAAGATTTGAATTTTTGGAGCCGCGCACAGTTCGTGTAATAAAATTACATTTAAATAATATAGCAAAATTATAGCAAATACATAGCTAATAATTCGTATAATACACTACGCTACGCCTTACTAACATTTACAGTAGTAATGAAAAAAAAAAAAGTGCGACATTAATTTCTATAGGAGCTTGAGCTTACCATTGGAAGTCTCAATTACTTAGAAGAGTCGAAAAAATCGAGAGAATAATTTGAAGAGGCGAGATTCAGTGTTTTACATTGACCAAACAATATTTGGTGATTACCATATCAAAGCGATATCGTACAATGGCACTGTTTGTAGATTTTTATCATGCGATAATTTTGAGAGACGCGGGCCATATAGCTTGAATGTTATTGATGATATTCCTGTTTCCAGATTTATTTTTACAAATATTATAGTGGGCAATATTTGATGATCCTAAATAACAAAAATATTCAAATAAAAATACATTACGTAAATCAATGTAATCACTCATCATTTAGAACTCAAATTAGTGCAGACACAAAAGATTTGCGAACGCGATAAGCGGTCGACGATAGCAGCTATCAATTTAATTTATATAATTTACACAAATAATAGTAGCCGCGATAATAATGTTACGGGTCCATAGGAACAAAAACTTGCTATATCAGCCTGTTGAGCTCGCACTCAGATAACTACCTACCATTCGGGATTCAACAGAGTTCTGATGGCTTAACTACGATAAAACCGATTGAAAATATGTAGGTACCAATCTTTCAGATATAATCGCAAAATCTTGGCACTTGATGAGCTTTTCGTTTTAAAAAGCAAATACGAGAATCGAAGTGAAATGATTTTCTCACTTTCTACATAAAAAGTTTTCACCCTTTTTTTAGAGAATCTAGGATGATAAAGAAAAGAGCATTTTTCGTCGTCAATAATATAAAATGTTTATTTTTTATGGAAACACAATGCTTGTCTCTGAAGTTAGAACAAACTCTATGTAGAACAAATCTGCTCTCAACATGTATAGGCCCTAGCTATATGATTATTGTATGAAATCTTAGCAATGTACGCTCAACATTGTGTCAATGCCCTTTGGTTCTAAAGCTACAATCAATTTGAATGTGCAAAATGTTCTATGTAGACATTGAATAATGAATGAGTGATCCATTTCTCTTTACGTGTTAGGAAATGTTCACATGTATAATTGACTTCTCGTGTATGTTATATTTTTTTGTATTTATAAACAAAAGGGGCCTTTATAATTTACCGTTTTTTTGGTTGTTTGCTGTTTTATATTCAAATCTATTTGCCAAATATGTTTTTCCCTTTTAACTTTATCAAATAATTATTTTAATTCCAAAAGGGACATCTGTATTAAGTTAGTGAGATAAAAATTAGACCATTTAAAGCTAATCTAAAAGACGGACTAAATATTTTTTATTCTTCATGCTTATTGTAATTCCGGATATAATCATGTATCTTGATGTTAACTGTCGTAATCTTAACACATTTACAAAGACACAAGCTAACAAATTCCTGAAAAAAGCCTCGACCCAATAATAAAACAGCAATATCTTCCAAATACAACTTAACGCATGAAATAAATGTACTGAGCGGCCGCGGCTGTGCTCACACGATTGGCTAAATTGCTCGACATGCTAACTGAATCTCGCCGGATTAAGTAAGCAGTTAGTACTTGATGCTAAGAGATTGTTAGTAAGTGAACAAAATGTTCATGAGGTGCGGAGATTATGTAGAAATCCTGATATTGTTATATCGCCGTCATTGAATTATGAATGAATCCATTTCTCTCATGCATATTAGAAGTTGAGCACACTGCGTGGACATGTAATTTGTACAGAGACGATGAGATCGCGAACGTAATTTGAAGAACCTTACCTACTTTTTGCGTACAACAAGACTACTTACACTAATAGACTGCGTATTAGCAACGTCAAAAACTTGAAATAGACACAATTTTGTTTTAAAACCGGTATACATTAAGTCCGGCCAGAATAATCATAAGACCAATATAGAAAGAGCCCCGATTTCTCAACGTTTTAGTGGTGAAGGGGGCTCAATGTGTTTGCAGGCTTGAGTGACTCAGACTTATACACCCAGCCTGAATCAGTAATTACAAATATCACACACTAATGTAACACATTATAATGGCGTTGGATTTATCTTCTAGCTGAAGTGGCACTACCGGGTGCGTTTCGAATGATTATCTCTTTAAATAATGTTTTATATATCCATCAAAGTCGTTACACTACAATTGGTTTTGTAAAACATGAGTACCTACTTTAAACAAAATGCTTGAAGCACCTAATTCTAGTCTAAGTTCTCCTGAAAAATATGCTCAGGCTTCTTATATATAACGTTTAAGTACATTATAAATTCAAGACCTCAATTTTATAAGGCTTTCAAGATTTCACTTAGAATGGATGGATCCAAATTAATTGTGTAATTCAAGTTCTCATAATTTGGAACAAATGCTTCATAGTTCTTGACAAAACGAGGTAAGTGTCGCGTTCACGTGTATCCCTTGCATATTTCGCTCGACAGAGAGTAGGTACATCCCTATTCTTATTCAACAGGTTTACCTACATTGCGCGGGATAGTCATGTTAATTTCATACTACATAAATAGACCTAGATTTATTTAAAACCTGTTTTTGCGCGAGCAGAGAGTCCTTTCACTGACAAATATTTGGACGCTGAGCTTTCGAGATCCTTACTCGAATTGAGAAAGAAAATTTTCTATAGATCATATTTTTATCAGAGGAGTTAAGAATTCTTTATTTGAGTAAAAATATAAGCTAAATAGTTTTGGTAACGATTCGTTAATACTCGGTACGCACTAAAACGTCGCCATTGAAGCCTGCGTGAATGCTATGCAAGGAAATCAATAATGACAAGGTTGCAACTTTACTATTATGCTCCTGCTCCACCTGCGTTAGCGTTAACGTTAATGTCAATGGCCAACTACACGT
Source organism: Helicoverpa armigera (assembly GCF_030705265.1). Taxonomy (NCBI): domain Eukaryota; kingdom Metazoa; phylum Arthropoda; class Insecta; order Lepidoptera; family Noctuidae; genus Helicoverpa; species Helicoverpa armigera. The sequence continues at coordinate 4,532,675 of NC_087144.1, forward strand.
TACTTATAGCATTAAAAATGCGTGTTGGCCACACTTACGCAAAGAGTTAATCCCTCATGAAGTAACGCGTTAACATACATTAAAGAGATTAAATTCAGACACACAAAATAATTCTAAAAACTAAAGCTTTCTCATTTGACCATTCCATTATCGTGCTCGTAAAATGCAGTTACAACTTAAACAAAGTATCTACACTCGTCCTTGCATGCGTGCAATGAGATGGCATTAATGTAGCCAACATCACTTAGCGCTATAAGCTACGCACTAAAACCCTTTGATGCGTCCAAAAAACCGACACCCGAGTTATCGCTTAACGTTTAATGCTATTTATATTGCCATTAGTATAAATTGACATTAAAACGTTGGCCACATCTGCGTAATGCCAAAATATAACGCGTTAAGACGCAGGTGGAGCAGTAGCATTATAGCAACGCTTTCGACAGTTTATTTACGTTTCTACATGTTGATTTATCATTTTATGGGCTTGGGTTTTTGTTCTGAATGTTAGTAGAAGCGTTTCAGTACATATCGTATGCAAAATATGTCGGAATTCTATATCGAATCTATCCATAGATTTGCGATTAGAGATCGAATTTTGACATTAGCTCCACATAAATTATGTCGAATTTCTCGGAACAACGGATGAACATGTTACCTATAGAAAATCGCAGTTAACCATTTCTGTAGCATTGTATGCACCTTGTTGCTCCGCGAAGAGGGGACTTTTCGAGAGGGACTTCAAAATAGGCAAATTATTGCTATTGAACTAATTAATTTATAATTATTTTACTGTCGATTAGGGAATATGCCAGTCTCTCGTAACAGATCATCATTTAAATAATGGCGGCAAAACTAACTGTATAGAAAAATACGAGGACAGAATTTTTTTAGATTTTTTTTTTTTATTGAAACTTTTTTGACTTGAACAACCTAGTGCTAGAAATTGCAAGTTTAGTATTAAGTTTTTTTTTTTTCATTTATTAGTATGGAAAACTGAGTTATTTTTTAATATTGTGGTTTTAAATGTTAGGCACTTACCTTTGATGTGGTCTGGAGATAAAATGGGTGGTGAATTGCGATGTAAAATTACAATACAATAATATGATATGCAAATACATTACTAGTGAATGAGCTCTGTACAAGTATTACATTGCTTAAGTTTTTCTGTTTTCTTTGATTTTATTTTTGTCATGTTAATAAAATTATATTCTTAAAAAGGAAATTTTTAAGTTTTTTTTTTTAACTTTTGTTTTTTTTTATAATGATGTTAGAGCTAGTAATGTATTTAAAAAATATGAAATGACATACAACACAATTCTTTGCACGTCAACTTTGATCAAAACGAGAGGACATACAAACACAAACTGTTAACATACACAAATGAAAACATTGCAAATATTTTTTCGCGGCGGCAGTTTTAAGAACTACAACTTTTTTTTTCACAAAGTTAACACGCAAATGAGGTCGAGATCAGCCCAAAAAGGTTAGTTGCCATGTAGATGAACACCGACTTGTGAACACATTGACCAGACTGGGGGGCTGGTGCCCGAACCTGACCTTCTGTAGGCTGGGTTATAGGTGGCTTATCTTCCTCTTTGGTGTCTGGTTGATCTACATCGGCGTTACCTTGGACTGGGGCAGGGTCCGCAGTCGCCTGCGACTCACCCTTCGAGTCTTGGGACGACTCGTCTTCTGTTGTTTGGCCATCGCCTGTCCCAGACTTCTTATCTTCATCCTGCACACAAATATGTACCCGTTGGAAATTGTCTCATGTACAAGTATCTTTTTTTTTATATAAAAATAAAGCTTTTTATATGACAGAGTAAAACAACTTATGAGTAAAATAATTGCTCTTTTATATATTTGCATTGGTAATGAAGCGAAGGAGGTACAGATGGTGTATTTCCCATACAAAATTACATCAGAAATTTTCTACTTCATAATGAATTACTTATATCGCACAAGGCTACAAATGAAATAAATTTATATGTGGAATAAATTGTACTGATGCAGCAGCATGTAATAGATTTTAATTTCATCTTTGTCACAGTTATTAGTTAAACATACATAGGTAAAGATACAAATATTTTCAGAAAATACTACTAATTTAGAATTTTAACATCACAAAAATGCTGAGAGACAAGTTCGGCCACAAATTGTGAATAGCATAGAAGTGTTGCCGGTAAAAGAATAAAGCAAGTATTAAGTGTATGTTTTCACAATAGCAAGACTGCTTTGTAAGCATGACCATAATACATTCATGCAAGGAGGTTGCTCTATTAACGAAAGTAATTAATTCCAAGATAGTGAAACAATTCAGTATGTGTATTGTAAAACTACTTGACATTAGGGCAAAAAAAAACATGAATTTTTGCATGAATAGGATATCAGTTTATACATTTTTGATAAAAAATGCATCATTGTTAAATAAAAATACAAAATATTGCAACCATGTATTGCCAAATCTGCATGTCGAACACCATTCTATTGGTGAAGTCGGCGTCACTTCCGCGCGCCGCCACTCAATTATCAACCTTATGTAAATAGACATAAGTCACAAACTTCAATACTTCTCTTCTAGCACTACAGTAAGACGTATACAGCTGTGTACATACAATATCTATCTATGGATTACCATTAAAAGGAATATTCTACATCTCTCCTGTCAAATCCGATGAGCATTTCAAGATATTTCTTGATAATTATTTTGCGTTCGCGCCATAAACGTGTACTAACACAAAAAATGTACCGGAAAAAAAACTAAAGAGGTCAGCAATAAAGGCCCCCGAAAGGATACTTATGTTTTATTTACATCGCCGGCCGAGTTCCGAGCGTAAATAATGAGTCGCGAGGCCGCGACTCAGTGGAACAACAACATATCACGCTGCCTCTAAAATGGAATAATCGCAAGAAACGAAATATCAAGGTCATGCGGATTTCATATCAATGTCATATAACATCGTGCACATTAACAAAGGCCCTGCAACGAAATGCAAAGGGGCGGGGGTGGCCAAAATATGCGAAATCCTGAAAAATATCCCATTAGAATCAGTTTCGATAACTGATCAAGATGGCATTCACAGTTTTTATTGCAAAATATTGACTAGTATCACAACCCTCCGTGGCGTAGTTCCCGCTTTTAGCGGGAAGCAAACGTTCTGTCAGCCATGTTGAGACGCAGGCAAACATTAGTGATATAACACGGAAATAACACCACTACACAAGTTAAATTCATCTTATTAGACGCGCACTGTTACAGAGAAAATTAATACAAAAACATATTTCACAACTATACCTGATTGTCACTGATTTTCGCTTTATCGGTATCACCCGACATTTTTCCTACGAAGAAATTGAAAGCGAATTCCAAGCGTCTTCAAACACCGGACAACACAAATGCACGCACCCATAACATAGAAAAAAAAGCTAGAACGTTTTGTTGTCTCCGGTGCATCGACCTATCATTTTCAATTTGAAAAGCCTAAAATGGTTTGTTTATCATATAATTCAACCATTTTCATCACTTTATTGGCATCTTGGGTAAATAATAAATTGATATTTGCATTAACTACCATTTTAACTAAGATAGAAGTTTTATTTTTTTTATTTAGTGAGTGTACGATAGACCAAGCACCTAAAATTAGATTTATATATTTTTTTACAAGAGTGAGTAATAATGTAAATGCTTATTTAAAAACACAGTTTTATAAATCCATGATTAAATATTTCTAACCTATTCTGATGAAATAAACCCTAATCAATAAGTTTGTCCACATGAAATTTTGAGAAAATGAAACTTTCATTGCCTATGCTAATGCTTTCTATTATATTTTTGAGTATTATGTTGGTTATTGTTGATCCGATATTCCGATTTTATTCAAATATTGTGTGGTGTCAATATGGATTTTCTGATGGAAAATTGAATACTTTATTTTTTCCAAATAAATCCTCCTTTGGCAAAGTCTATGACAATAACTAAACGTAGTTTCATTTTCAACCAAAGACAACGTTTTTGACTTTTCTTAAAATTCAACTGAAGTTTTTAGTATGAAAAATAGCACAACTATTGTTCTATTTCAGATTGCTAAGGTTCAGCTATATTAGGGAACTCATTAATTGCACAAGTTCGTAGATAAATACAAAAAGAAATACTTTTGGTAAGCGACATTTAAAACATCTCTCATTTTGTCTATGGTCCGCGTCTTTCTCGCAACGAACTTGCGTTGCGAGAGAAACCTTTCATAAAGTTTTTGGGTCATTTTGATCCTTTTTAATGGCTGCGGTATTACGCGGTTGAATGTGAAATTGGGTTCAAATATGAGTGATTATTCTTCTATGGCTACGCTTCAAAACAATAGCCAAACGGCGGGATTTGCGGCTGCTGTACAACGTGCTAGATTGGTAAGCGCATCTTCTCTTTACAAAAATCGCGTCTATTGACATTTACGTGTTATTTATCGTTATTAATTGGTGTTTATACCCTCAACATGGTAATTGTCAATAATTAAAAGTAGATTTTATGCCAACCTACCCCTTTCTGTGCATACTATTGATGTTCTTTTGATGGATCGTTGGTAAGATGCTTTTACCTAACCTACTTATTGATTGTATTTTTCGCGATGGTTTCGTGGGTGCAATTCGCAAATACTATTCTGCCGTGTTGTTTAGATGTAAGTCCTTGCGGACCGGCTGATTTCAATTGGCGTACATGCCGAGCGGCTGTGCCGTTTCGCGGCAGGTATTATTGCGTTGTGGCACACAATAGGCGCGAATTAATCATGAGACGGCAAACTTCAGTTGCTTAGCCTGAATTTGATTCGTATTCTAAATTCACCTGTGATAATACTACTCTTATGGTAATGTTCCATCAAATTCGCCATAAACGTATTCTATTTTCTATAAAATTTGTGGTGAAGCAAGAAAATTTTACAAATTGGTTGCTACATTGTTGCTAAATTATACTGTAGCTGCCAATGGATACTCTCTGGTTCTCTCTATCTTGTTAACAACAGGATGCATATTGCTCATAAACTCATAATACCAGAGTTATCTATGAAGGATTTAATCATTATGCAAAAAATTGTTGAGTCCAAATACTATTGTGGCTTTTAAAATATCTATTTGTAAGTTCAGCAACCTGCTCAATGTTCAGTGATTTCAAGTAACAAACGTACAAACTGTGTACAGTAGCCATTAAAAGCAACAAAATTAAACTGTTGCAGCCAATACAAAATGGTCTCTTTTAGTGCCAATTTTGATACCAATTGTCTGGTCTGTGCTTAAACACCTCACATCAATATATTGTATAGCCATATGGTGGCTGGCCTATATGCAGTAGTGTTTTGTTTGCACATTTTGTCTGTTCTCCCGTCTATAGACAGTAAGTTTGGAACGGAGCAGTAAAGTAACATGATGTGAGCTCAAGTGTGCTGTATTATAATAAACTTAACAAAATCCTATCACAGGAGACCAATATTCAGTCAGCGGGTCATCTAAGAGGCAGATTTTAACAAATAGTGTAGTTTTAGTAAAACTTTGTTCATGTTTGTGCGATTCTATAAACAATCTCACTTTTAAAGCATCACTTTAGAATTTATTAAAAAAGGTGTGTATGAGGTATTAGTGTATACAAAGTCATGATACAAAATAACTTTTGTCATTGAAAAATAGGAGTGTTTATTCATAAAGTTTACAATTTCTTAGAAAGTTCATGACCACTATTACCAGTAAATTGTTTATCTAAGTAATTAGTCATATTACTACATAGTAATGTTTTGTTAATGACCTACACAAATGATTTTGCAGATATCTTTGTGATAGAAGACTCATATTCCTTTATTTGTTAATAAATCAAAATAATTCTTGACAAATTGGAAAAGCCAATTTAATTTGGAGTTAGTACAATATCTATGATGCTAACATGCTAACTCTGTCACTGTCATGATAACATTCTCTGATTCATTGTATCTTTAAGAAAATCCATTCATCTTTTCTTATCTTCTCCCTCTTCATCCATCCACATGAACACTTAACATACTCGTTTCATCCCACCTCATTACATGCTAATTCCACTAAAACACACTGACCACTCACTAAAAAATACAATCTAAATTATATTATTACTAAAAAGGGGGGTTTTTCAACCGTCAGTTACCTTACACTTAAAGAATTTAAATGACAGTTTGACATTATTTTTTATACAAAAGCATAGTCAAACATATTCTTCAACTAAAAGTTATTTGGCAACAAAACATTTATTCTTTACTTAATATTTCAGTATAAAATAAAAATTATAACAGTAGCTACACACTTTAATATTCTGTACAGGTTGCTGCTAAGCTCGAAGGAGGTGGAAGCAAGAGGCCATTGGAGGAGGGTCCAGAACCGAATGCGAAGAAATTAGCTTCAGTTGAAGTACCATATCAACAACAACAACCACCAATGAGGTAGGTACCTTTGTCAACCTCTATGGTTGCTTCTTTACTACATGATTGTCAAGGTTTCACCAGTGTTCTAAGAGGTTACTTCTTGTACCCCAGATAAAATACATATAGCTTATGATATTCCCACATAAGAGCCCAACAATTGCCTACAGACACAATCAGGAACTACTTTTTAAAATATTAGCTTAGAATAGATAAATTCGTTTCAACATTGTGTTTGATTCGCTGGAATTGATGTTTTGTATTATTATAACCTGTTTTAGGTAACATAATTTAATTTTTATTATGCTAAACTAAGACCTCACCTTTTCTAAATAGATGAAGCATGGTACTAATTTGGCCAGTATAAGTAGGCTGATAAGTTAATGAGTACAAGAACAGTTTCAACTTTAAGTCATAATTTTTTTTAAAGAAATACATAAGAGAAATTAATTATAAACGGTAATGTTAACTGTATGGTCTGCCAAAGTGCCAATTTGTCACTTCACACTTGTCTGTCTGTGGTTTATTTATAGATTGCTTTTTCTTATAAAAGTGAAAACTTTCCTTAGTTATTTAAATTTAAAATTCTAAATAAAGAACATTACACACAGTTTAGTCTTGGCATCAATTATTCTATTTTTTTTACAATGTATATTATTGTCTATCTATTTTTGATTTACCAAACTTGTAATAATTACTTTTTATTCGGGGATTAGTTCCTAAATTACGTGGGTGAAACCTCAAGGACCATATAATAACACATGCGCAGTGATATGTTCAGTGCACCAACCGCCGCCCCGGCCGCGAGCCGGTCGGCGCCGGCCGCCGCGGCCGCCCCGCCGCCGCCCCCCAGCGCTCCGGCCAGTCTCATGCCGGATCAGACGCTCAACGAGTACATACGGGTCCCCGATAAGATGGTTGGGCTTAGTAAGTATACGCTTTTTTTATACCTTCCCCATACGTTACCTGTCCATAGATGCAGAACGAGGCTGCGGTGCGGAAAAAATTTATTTATTTATTTATTTATTTATTTATTTATTTATTCACAAACACAGCTATCATTACAGGAATATCCCAAGGCGGTAGCGTGGTAACATAACTCCTCTAACATCTATTAATATTTATAACACAGTACAAACAATGTAGTTTTTGTGAAATCATTCAAAGAACACGAAAATAAATCGATCCTCTCAGCAATGTCATTCAGTGTACGCAAAGCGCGCGTCACTGGCGCTTTATCGAGTAAATTTGTTCGCGCGCGTGGCACTGTTAGTAACCGTGGTCGCCGCCGTCGCATAACGTAACCATCAGGCACATTCAGACCTATCTCCTTTAAAACACCAGCATTATACGTCATACCACGCAACAGCTTAAAAACATACGTGGCAACCGCTAAATCCCTTCTCGTCTCCAGTTTGTTGTACCCAACCATGCCGATTACGAACAAGGTTGGGTACATCAACGGATAAAAGGGATATACCCCATAAAGTTTCAAGTATAAATACCTGGTAAACTTATTCTGTATGCGCTCCAGCATAAGACTATACTTAATCTCATGTGGAGCCCATACTAAAGCGTTACACTCCAGCTGTGATCTCACCAGAGCATTGTACAGTGCTGCCACCGCGTTTATGTTTGTAAAATCCGCAGCCCGACGAAGTATGAAACCCAGGCTTCTGTATGACTTTTTACAAACATTTACAATATGTTCACGAAATGTTAACTCGGTGTTTAGGCGTACCCCCAGATCACGTACATTTTCTACCCGCTCCATTGCCGTGCCATATAACTCATACTCATAATATTGCGGTCTTTTCATTCTGCTAAAAGTTATCACCGAGCACTTATTAATATTAAAGTCTAATTTATTCTTCCTACTCCACTCTGCCACGCTATTTATATCCTGCTGTAGACGTGCAAAGTCACTCCTATCTTTAATCGCCATAAGCAACTTAAGATCATCCGCGAACAATAGACAGGTGGCAAATCTGACAGTCCCAGGTAGGTCATTTATCATTATAATGAAGTTCAAAGGGCCTAGATTACTGCCTTGGCTTACTCCTGACCTCGTATAATACGGCTCAGATTTATACCCACCATATTCTACGAACTGCCGTCGATCCCTCAAATAACTGGCAAAGAACTTTAGCAACTTCGGAGTACATCCGACTGCTGCCAGCTTTTCCAATAGTATATCATTATCCACCAAATCAAATGCTTTTTTAAAGTCAAAGTAAGCAGCGTCGACTTGTACTCCAGCATCAACATTTGGAACCACGTACATCATAAAGTTCAGTAAATTGCTGGCCGTGCTACAAGCCGGTCGAAATCCATGCTGGGCGTCTGACAGTAAACTAGACACCTGGTCTAATATGCACTTTTGTATAGTCGACTCAAAAACCTTCGCTGGTGCTGACAGAATTGCCACCGGTCTATAGCCACTCACGTCAGAATCCATCCCCCCCTTTGGTACAGGGATAACACGCGTGATTTTCCAACACTCTGGAAAATAGAAAGACTCAATGCACAGATTATATAGATGCAATAGAGGCTTCGCTAGCACCGCCCGACAGTCTCTTATTATAAAAGCAGGAATACCATCTGGCCCCGCTGACCGTTTTGCCTTAAGTCGATCGAGCGCTTCCGTTACTTGGTTTAATTGTAGTCTATCTATATGGACACGTGAGCTGCTACCGCCGACTGCGGCCATCGCTGCACTTACATCGAGTCGTGGTTCCTGACTTTCGTAAACCGAATAAAAGTATTGCGCAAACTCTGAGGCACACTCAGCTACAGGTAAAACTTTACCATTTTTAAAGATATTTTTTCGATTACCTGCTCCCTTTTTAGCCCTTACATAGTCCCAGAAAGATCTCGGATCTTTTTTAAACCCTTGCTGAACCCTCTCCCGGTGATGGTTATGAGCACGCAATATTAAAGTCTTTACCATGGCCCTACACCGAGCGAACACCTCGTAATCACTGCTTAACCCACTTACTTTGTATCGCTTATGCAGTATTGACTTTTGTCTAATATACTGAATAATTTCACCAGTGTACCACTCAGGGTACCTGTACCTTGAATTTACCTCCCTTTGCCTTTTCCTCGGAACGCAATTGTCTATAATGTTATTTATGGTATCATAAAAATAATTAATCGCCTTCTCTGGGTCATTTATGTTATACAATGGATTCCAATCGTTCGATGTAAGCAATGAGTATAGCGAGTCATAATTTGCTTTGGCAAAATTCCACTGCGGCCACACGCCACCCGCCTCGGTTACAGCTGAATCTGGTGCTATGGAGTCCGTGGATCTACGTTCTGAAAGTGAACATTTGCCTAATGGTACGCATATTGCGAGCGGCGGATGGTAGGGATCAACTGGCACCAATGCTTCGTCCGCCTCACTCACACGCACCTCGCTCACCCCCGACGAACACAGTACCAAATCCAACTGACGGCCATTACAATTTGGTACTCCATTAGTCTGAATGAATTCACAAAAACTAGTAAAGTATTCGTAATAATTCAATACATTATCATTACAAGAATGCAAATTAAAATCTCCTATAACAACAACGTCCTTATACATAACACATAACTGTTCTATAATTCTAAACAAGATCATATAGTCATTCTCGCTACTATTCGGTGGAATATAGACAACACAACACAAAAATAAATATCTACTACGCATATATACATTAGCACAAACCAGTTCAAAGCGCATCTGTCGACGTTGACGTCACCAGGTACTTTAACACCCCGTAGTTCGAACCCGTGTGTGGCCACGAGAAACGCGCCTCCTTGTTTCCGCCCATCTGATCGGTCACATCGTAAGATGTGATATCCCTGCGGTATAATTTCTGCATTTTCAATTGAATCATTGCAACCAGTTTCGGTAACTGCAATTAAATCAGCTCCGGAAGATTCGACATTGGTACAAAACATATCCAATTTAGTACGCAGACCTCTTGCATTCTGATAAAAAATTTGAATATATCTATTTCCCGTCGTTCGGTTTATTTGTTGATCTCCGAAACCAAATCCATTCAGAAAATTCTGCATTCAGAGGCCACACTTCTGGTTGACATAGCTTATTATAATCTCCCTCCGGGATTCTAATAATGAACGAAGCATAGTCCCTTTCTGTCTTATGCCTAATTTTATCAATTTTGACATTTATTTCTGGGCCACACACTTGCATCACATGATCGGTTAATTTTTCCACTGTAGTTTCTGGATGTAATCTCCAAACGTGGAGGTGTTTCTTACGTTCTATTGCTTGAATTTCCGTTAGGCTCGAATTTTGTCCCCTCTTTACGTCCTTATTCAGAATTTTCCTTTCTTCTTCTGGACTGTTATCCACCCCTCATTATTATCTTCTTTGCTATTTATCTCAGTATCGATTGTTGGTAAAGGATGTCTCATTTCCAGCGATAAGTCTTTTGTCATTGGTAGTTCCACTGTTTTCGTGGCCACACTCGATGTCATAGCTGAGGTACTGGCGGTGTTGCAGATATTCTTGCCACCCACTTTATTTATATTTGTTGGTTGTTTACAAATCACGTCGACATATTTCAACGGTGTTTTGGATAATTCTACCGTCTCTTCTAATGTTTGTGACGCTGTGGTGACATTAAATTGCTGTTCTAAGTATTGATTGCGGGTTCTAAGTTCGGTAATTTGATTCTCTAGTGCAAAATTTGATCAACTTTTGTTCAAGTACCGTCACGTATGAACGTAATTCTTGCAATTCACTTTTCGTAGAATTTAATATTTGATGCATAGTCTCCATCGCGTTTGTCTGGGTTTCTAAACGTGATAATACCTCTAATCGAAAGTCCTTAATCTCTTCCATCAAGTTGACTTTATGTTCTACCATTGGTGAGTCTAAGATCTTTTTACGACTTCCCCGCTGAGTATTGACATTGCTATCAATTGGAAAAATGTTTGCTTGGCCAGGTGTTCTGTTAATAGGTGTATCAGCGTTGCGATTCGGCTTGCGTTGTGAGCAAATACACTCAGGGCATACCCATTGATCCTTATCTTCTTGCGTGAATGATCCAAAGTTTTCCGTAGGTATTCCAAGGCACTTTAGGTCATACACTTTGTTGCAGGTCTTTTTGGAACACTCAATAAATGGCATGTCTATAATGTCCACACTACAACCACTACACTTCCGTGACATTTTAGCCAGGAAAGTAATTAGCGAAAAATAATTCTCGGATACGAACACACAAGACGTCCGCTCTGTTCGCGCGCGCAGTTTTTTTGATATTAAATATTAACCAATAGAAGAAAAATCTGAAACAATCCCATAATAGACAATTCTATTGGTTAGTATTTATTAGTTTCCCTGCACAGCACCTTCACTCCATTTCTCTTGAGTACATGCATTGGCGATCTTTTGTAGTCAGACTTCCAAGCATTCATTATAAACATACGGGTATGATACAGTCACTACCCAGGGGAGAAGCTCTATGTATAGCTAAACATTATTTAAGAGTCAATCCCAACTTCACAACAATAAAATCTACTTCTGCCTATTTTTATTTATTGCTTTAAAACCACTGTCCTTTATCCATAGTTATCGGGCGCGGAGGTGAGCAGATCACGCGCTTACAAGCCGAGTCTGGCTGCAAGATACAAATGGCCCCCGACTCCGGCGGTCAGCCCGACAGGCTGTGCACCCTCACCGGATCTAGGGAGGCTATACAGAGAGCCAAGTAAGTTAACTGTGTAAACCATGTCACGAAAAATATATAAATAGGGACATTAGGCCTCAAAAAGCACAAAAATTGAATATATAAATAGGGAAATTAAGCCCCAAAAACAGAAAACATGGATCTTTAAAGTTGCTGGTACATGCCACAGCTGAGTCAAAACAGATTTCTTATGGAGTGACTAAATTGGATCTCGCAAGCCAGCGTTCTAACACTGCAAACTGCAACATAAGGGGAATGAAATGTAAACCGTCCCATTAGAAAACCTAATAATTATATATATATAAAAAAAAAAAAACTTCAAACTACTAACTACATACTTAACTGATGATACTAATGATAATACATAGAATTTAAACACACAGTGCTCTTCCTCCTCTCTCCTACTATTGATTGCTTGTGCCCGACAGGGTCCATAATTGTGACTAATATCTATAACCTACCAACAACCTGTAATACATTATGGTATGCAATAAAGAATTGAGAATTGAGAATGAAGGAACAAAATGCAAACTATGTATTTCTGCATACTTTCTCATAGTCACATCTATTCAGCAGCCTGACTGACTAAATATAATCCCGTCGCTTGTTGCTGACCATTGTTTTAAATAATCAGCAAATTCCTTATGATAGGAAGCATCTTAATACCTGAATGACTTTACAAAGATATGTATAAGGTTGATTGCAGTAGGATGGCTGTATGGTGTTGATTAGATAGTGCTCATACGAAGGTGAATAACTTTGGACATGAACATGAACTATGTTTTCATGGGAACAAAAGAATACACAATTAAAATCAGTGTTTGTCTGTTACGTTTTTAATTGATTACTGCTGAACAGAATGCTATGAAAATACAGCATAAAGATTGGTTTTGTCTTATATCTGAAACAAGTCCATATTTTTATTATATTATAGTTTTTTTTTGCACAATATAATGCTATAATGTATTTTAGGGAGCTCGTGAACCAAATAGTAAACCACCGCGGGCGAGAGAATGCGCCGCAGCATCCCGAGGGGCAGGGCTCCGGCGGCGGCGGCGGCATGCCCCCCATGCCTCGAGGCGGTGGCGGAGCGCTCGCTGTAAGTTACCTAACCTACTAACAAGGTGGAGGCCTAACAACCAAATACAGGACACTTGTTAATATATGACGAGTTAACTGCACACCCTTAGATTTTGAATGGCAGTTAGTGTATTAGAAAGCAAAAGTATATCAATTTAATACGTCCATGTTGATATTTTTGTTTTTATTCAAATTCATTTATTCGATGAGACCATTGTTAGTTACAAAAAGTCTTTAAAACCTGCTTTAGTACTTGGTAACGACCCGGTACTGTCGTTCGTATGTAAAATTTCATGTTGCAGTTATCTTATTCTGCCTATCTACCAAGAAAAAATAAATAAAATTTCACATAATTGAGTATCACATATTACAATAAAGGTTAAGGTATTAACTTATAATAACATTGACTAACAAGCTTTTCAGCTGGTTGTGGATTATAATAAAGCTCGGCGGTTAAGCGTGATCTATGTATGTATATCCTGTACATTCGTCACGACTTCGCACCCAATCTGCTGGGTTGGCCCATGCGATTCCGTTCAGTTGGTTCTTGCTAAACATTACCTGTTAAAGCGAACTATTTATGCATTAGGAACTGGCTAAAGAGACAAAAGTCAAAGTCAAAATCGTTTATTGAAAGTAAGCTAATTTAGATTTGCACTTTTTAATGTGTTTGGCTAATTTAGATAGAGTTTTTGACAGCATACCAAAATATTATGGCTGGAAAGAAGAAGCAGTGATGAACAGACTTCCCAGAAATACAGCTGTTTATAGCAAATATTTTAAACATTCAATTACAATATATCTTATTATTGAATTTGTTTACATGTATTTTTATTAAAAATCACTCTTTTACATTCCATTTGTGTAAAAGTGTTGTTAGGAACCAAGATCAGAAATCTAATAATCTATCACCTATTGTGCAGCCTGAACAATGAGAAGAGATGATGCAAGTGGCCTTATGTTACTTGCTCTCTATACTTATTACATACTCAAGTATGTTATTTTATTTTCTCCATAGTTCGAGTTAGGTCCTTTAAATCAGGGAGACGTTCAGTCAAACCTAATATATACATATAATTTGTTACTTAATCGACTAACTAAATAATAGCTCCCGCCCGCGGTTTCATAAAATACTCGTATAAACTTATAGCCTTTTTCGATAAATGGACTAACCAAACCAACACTAAATTCTTCAAAAAAGTACAGTAGTTGTTCAGATTAGGGCGTTCAAACATATAAAAACTTAGCTTTATTCCATTAGTATAGATTATTATTGTTGGAAGTGTAGTAAGAACCACTGAATAGCAAAGAAGTGTGGTCGGCTGGTAGGATAGGAAGTAGTGACTCCAACTTGCTTGAATCCGCAGGGCAACCTACCAATCGGACGCGCGGATTGGGTGCAAAATTGTGACGTGAGTAAACATTTTCATTGTATCTATTTATATTCATTTTATTTAATCACGTATTCTGTAGAAGCTACGGCTGTTCCCAATATTTTGCAAACTAGAGATAGAATTAAAATTTTGACACCATCCCAATACAAGTACCTATTGTCAAATTCCTATCTTTATAGTTAGCAAAAGAATAGATAGATCGAATATTGGGAATGACCGTCCGTCGATTTGAATGGTTCGTGTAGATATGCACACTTCACTTTAGATCTATATGTAACATTTAATAGGCCATTTGTGTATCTTTGGACATTAAAAAGACGGTGGATAGATTTTCTTTATTTATAGATTGCATGTTAGAATGTAGTAAACTAGTAATCTAATAACCATGTATAAAAATCAATAATAATATGGAATGCTTTAAGAAACGCGTAGTTTTAAAATTAACAATATTTAGGCGTAGATATTTTACTTTTATTTTAAAGTTGTCACATATATGTACAAAAGTATTGTTTCAGTAGTGTAAGAACACTTAGAAATATTTAATCACACCTAGTTTTAGTCCAATCACCACACAGCTTTGCTTCAATCAATAAAACTTGAACAGTCATTTAATATTTTCCTTTATCATTCAAGCAGGATGAAATAATGCTGCCAGGGCCTAAAGTGGGGCTCATCATTGGCAAGAATGGCAAAACTATTAAACAGCTCCAAGAGCAGTCGGGAGCCAAAATGGTGGTCATTCAGGAAGGACCTAACACAGAATATGTAAGTACATATTAGGAGTTATTTATATGATTGTATGTGATTTCAATAATCAAATTTCTGGGCATTGATTGGCCTAGTTTTCAAAATCCAATTTCGATGAAAAATATGTATTTGATTAGATATTTTCTATAGCTTCTAGATATTCTAGTGTAATTTTCGCAAAATATGATGATAGCTCACATTTAATTCCGATATTCCGCGATTCACGCGACATTCCGTGCCGCCATAGAGATCTAGTTATGTCTCAGGCATCTAAGGTCCCTAGAAAATATTATATTTATAATACAACTTAAAATTTTAAAAGTTTCGTTGAAAAACGTAACAACCATTCATTAAGATCACTTTCTGCACGTGTCTAGGAGAAGCCGCTCCGCATATCAGGCGACCCAGCCAAGGTTGAGCACGCCAAACAGCTGGTGTACGAGCTGCTGGCCGACAAGGACATGCAGCAGGGTGGAGGCCAGCGACAGCCGCAGTACGACGACTCGTACCCGGGACACGACCAGGGCAACGGACTCGCTACTAATGCCACTGAGGTGAGGATACTTTGCATGTGTGAAGAGCCAAGGATTTGTAGCAAGGCGGGGGCCAGCGACAGCCGCAGTACGACGACTCGTACCCGGGACACGACCAGGGCAACGGACTCGCTACCAATGCCACTGAGGTGAGGATACTTTGCATGTGTGAAGAGCCAAGGTTGCGCTAAACTGCTGGTCTACGAGCTGCTGGCCGACAAGGACATGCAGCAGGGTGGAGGACAGAGACAGCCGCAGTACGACGATTCGTACCCGGGACACGATCAGGGCAACGGACTCGCTACTAATGCCACTGAGGTGAGGATACTTTGCAAGTGTGAAGAGCCAAGGATATGCAGCAAGGCGGGGGCCAGCGACAGCCGCAGTACGACGACTCGTACCCGGGACACGACCAGGGCAACGGACTCGCTACTAATGCCACTGAGGTGAGGATACTTTGCTTGTGTGAAGAGCCAAGGTAGCCAAACAGCTGGTCTACGAGCTGCTGGCCGACAAGGACATGCAGCAGGGTGGAGGACAGCGACAGCCGCAGTACGACGACTCGTACCCGGGACACGACCAGGGCAACGGACTCGCTACTAATGCCACCGAGGTGAGGATACTTTGCTTGTGTGAAGAGCCAAGGTAGCCAAACAGCTGGTCTACGAGCTGCTGGCCGACAAGGACATGCAGCAGGGTGGAGGACAGCGACAGCCGCAGTACGACGACTCGTACCCGGGACACGATCAGGGCAACGGACTCGCTACTAATGCCACTGAGGTGAGGGTAGTTTGTGTAATAGGGTGAAGTGGATTTGGAAGTCACTGTGTACAAAAGACCTCACAAACACCCTAACATTCTTGATTATATTCGACTTCAAAACTGAGTTTGAAATTAAAGTTTCTTTTCTAGTTATATTTATCTCAAGCCACCTTATAAGTAATGGTTTACAAAGTTGACACCTCAATATCTTGAGACCGTTTGACTAAGTTTCTCATAAAAATAATTAAAGTTTACACGCCAACGATAATTAAAGTACACAGAAACGATAGCGATACTCCGCGTATAAAATGAAGGACTTAATCATTCTTTAGCTATACACAAACCAGGCATTCCTACTATGTATATTTGGTTACATTTTGAATGTTCAAATTTAATAATAAGCAGAGTATTACTAACTATTATTTCTGTTTATGCGAAACTACATATAATGGAAGCGCCTAGTGCCTAGTCTGTATTCTGCTTTATAAAGACTGATTTTCATTATAACTGTTCTAAAATCAAAACGTTGTTAACAGGTCCTAGTACCGAAAGTAGCGGTAGGCATCGTCATCGGACGCGGCGGCGACATGATTAAGAAAATCCAAGCGGAGACAGGGTGCAGGGTTCAGTTCCACCAGGAACGAGACGATGGACCCGGAGACAAAAGGTATATCATGATGACATGACATGAAAATATACCATTAATGTATGCTTGTAATTGGGTTGTTAATATTTTGGGTTGAAACAGATGTTACCTACAAGGCAAGCCGCATCAAGTTGACCAAGCCAGACAAATGATTGAAGATCTCATCTCTAGTGTAAATGTGAGTATTCTTACTGTTTAGGATTTAAATTGGTGAAAAATACAGTTGATTTATATATTTCAAGCAATAGCAATATTTTTCACGATTTCTGGTCCTTGGTAATTTAAGTGCACCCTTATTTGCGTCATTTAAATACAGTCAAGTACATGCTATGAAAGCACCAGGTGATAAGCGTCAGAAGTCCTGTTGCACCATTCCAAAAATTAGATCTACGGTACGGCGGATTGTGGAATATTTTATGCTTAGTTAAATGGCTGGAAGTTCGTCAGCGTCAGTCGTGAAAAGGGATATTTTTCCGGGTAAAAAAGTGCTAGTTTAACGTGCCTAATTTGAATGAACACCTATTACTTTGACTGTGGCATATTATAATACCATTGTAATATAACAGAGGCGCGAACAAGAGGTGCGGTCAGGTCGCGGTCGCGGCGGCTCCACGCAGCGCAACGGCGAGCGCGGCGCCGGCGACTACTCGCAGTGGCAGGACTCGCACGACATCCGCGTCACCTTCACCGTCTCCAACGTCAAGTGCGGCCTCATCATCGGCAGGGGTATGTAGCCATGGCGGCTGTTCTTGAAGGAAATCATCGTAAAACTACAATCGTAAACTCTGATAAAACGTAAAACATGTAAGACATCACTGGGCTAACCCCGCAAGACGTAGTGCATTATGTATTCATTCGCTCTTATTGTCCGATCGCACAGCAATCTGATAATCTGATCGCCGGTGTTAATATTTCCGGGCTGCTATGTAAAAGTTTGGCCTGACCTAGGAATCGAACCAGTCTGCTTTGCAACCACTATATTATTCAGCAAATGCCTTACCTCTCCCATACCTACTTTCTTACCAGATTCTTCATGAAACACTGTGTGTGTTTTCAGTATCTTTATCACGAAGTGTAAGATGTATGTACCCATATTCGCCAAAATAAATAAATTTGAACTTTTAATTTTTGTGTGTGTGTGTGAGATTGACTTGCGTATTTGGTACGAGTCTTAAACGTAAAATTTTCCCCATAGGTGGTGAAGTAATTAAACAAATAAACGCGGCATCGGGTGCTCACTGCGAGCTGGACCGCCGCGCGCAGGGCTCCGACCGCAACAACCGCACCTTCTACATACGCGGACATCCCGACGCCGTCGAACACTGCAAGAGGATCATTATGGAGAAAGTCGGCATGGTATGTATATGATAACATTTATTGGATGTTGAAAATAGTTTGATTTTTATTGAAATTGGTCGCAAATGGCCTATCAACGCGAGAGTTTTTTAGGATGTCATTAACTAATATTCAACAACTTAGAAAAATGGGTCACAAAAAATGTATCATGTAAATTGCATCATAAAATTCCACTATGTGATTCAGTGTGAATTTTTCAATGTTCCGTAATGTTACTGCACTGAAATGTTTACTAAATACTTCTTAAAAATATATTTTACAAGCATATAGCAGACATTGGTGAAATTGAATCGAGAAGACTGGATTCAAAGACAATTTTTATATTCTCCACACAACATTATTCCCTAGATATTATAACCTTACTACACTTGCAGCCGGTAAACTTCATCCAAGAGGGCGGTAACGGCGGTAATGGCGGCAACGGTAACGGTAACGGCGTGGGCGGCGCGGGCGGCGAGTACTACGGCGGCGGCGCGGCCGGCCCGCCCGCCTGGGGCTACAACCCGCACTGGCACCAGCCCGCGCAGCCGCAGGCGCCACAGGTACGCACTAAATTATAAAAGTCATCATCGTGACCCAGAAAATGTCGCGACCAACTGGATTCCCACCAATAGGAATGGCCAATTTTTGTATTATTTTTTTGATGGGTAATCGCAGTGGCGGCGTAGCATCGGGTGGCACCCGGGGCGAACTACTTATTGAGCACCCTCCCCAAAAAGGCAAAACATAATCACGTAGTAAAAAAAAGCACTTCAAACTTTTCAAACTTCAAATATTTATTGCAATCATGAGTGTTAATAATAATAATAAATCGTTTATTTCTCACCACAAGCCAAAAAATGGAAAAAATTAGAAGGTGTTATAAAATGTAGAGGGACATATAGGCTCCGTAAAGTGAAGAACCCGCGAGCGAAGCGAGCGCGAAATATTAGATTTTTGAGACGCAAAGAGATATGTAAAGGCTTCGGAGGAAAGTAGTGTAAAGTGTAAGGCGCGAGCGTAGCGAGCGCGATATTTTTGAGTTTTTAAACACAGAAGTTCCCAAAAATGTTTGAAAAAAGCACTGTAAAGTGAAGAAGGGCACGTAAGTTTTGATACTTGTGACGCAAGAAGTTATCTAAAGAGATTAGAAAAAATAACTGTCAAGTGTAAGGCGCGAGTGCAGCGAGCGCGAAATTGTTGAGTTTCAGACAAGTCAAAGTAAAAAAACGACCGGAAATTGAAGCAGCTGCGAGAGCGAGCTCAAAATTTATTAAGATTTGGGACACCGAAGTCCTCCACCTCCTCTTACAAATAGCGCCTAAATAGCTTAGAAATATCCACTGTAAAATATTTTTTTTTATATTTTTTTTTGAGGACTCTAATTTAACTCGGAATTAAGCACAAATTAAAAGAAACCGTGACTTAAGCGAGCGTCAGTTTTTTTTGCTACTTCGGTGCTTTCTTTTTGCTAGATTGAGGACTCAAAACGTAAGTGTAGAACAAATTGGAAATGAAGAGAAATCCGCGAGCGAAGGGAGCGGAATTTTTTTTCTAACTTTGAGGAATTAATTAAAGTAATCAGATAAAAGCAAAAATACGAGAGAAGGGTGACGAGTCGAACTGAGAGGGGTGACCGCCTCGATGTCTCATGTAGTTTTGTTTAAAATTTGAATATCACGCAGTGATTGGTAGTGAACCTAGGCTTCGCAGATTGGAATGGCACCCTTAGTGACTTGTCCCTTCTGCCCGCGCCATCCTGGTCATGCAGATATGTGCCGACCGAGATGGCACCCCCCGAGATGTGGCACCCGGGGCGTACCGCCCCCTCCGCCCCCCCCTTACGCCGCTACTGGGTAATCGTCAAATGACTCCTCCCGCTGTGGGTTAGCAATGAGGGAGTGTCAGACTCTTACTGAGTTTAGGGCCGCGGTAACTCTTTATAAAGGGAACAGTGCGACACCACAAGCTGGAAATAAAGTAAAAAACAACTTTAGGTGATAAATGAATGTCAAATGACCACTAGATGGGCTCATCAGATACCTTGACTACCTGAGCATTTTTAGACAAAATACTGTCCTCTTACCTAATTTATGGGTTTCATTGTTCTTACTAGAAGCAGGGCTCTATATAACGTAAATAAACAAAAACTATTTTAATATAATTTACCGTCTATATAACTTAGGTATATTAGTTAACCCCTCTTATATCTGAATATATAGCAACAAGTGCAAATAAACCCGGCGACCGGTCAGCCGGACTACTCGCAGCAATGGATCGACTACTACCGCTCGCTCGGCCTGATGCGCGAGGCCGAGGCCATTGAGCAGCAAGCCAAGCAGCAGCAGCAAGGTATGGATGGTAAATATCATTTTTATATTACTTATTTTTCATTTATTTTAGCGTTACTGATCATTCCTTCTCGGAATTAGAAAGAAAAAAAGCTTTGGGTTCAATTAGGTGGATTCTTAGTCATGGAGAAATTAGTAAGGGGAAAAGATGGGGTTGTGGTTGGTAAAGTCTTTTCCCAACTATGTTTGGGTCGGTTTCTAGTTTTACCAGATGCAACTGAGTGTCAGTGTTTCATATTGAGTGATTGCCTATCTGACTTCCTCAATCCAGTTACATGGGCAACACAATACAGCTTTGTGAGACTGGTGTCAGGCTTTCTGGCTTCTGACGACTTGATTCCAACAGTGTTTAAATGACAGCCAGTACCCACCAATTTAAAGTGCCTTCAACACACCTATATGGAAGATTCTTCTCTTTTCCCATTATGTAAACCTAAAGTTTACCCATCTCATATATCCTTTTTCGTTCTCTAGGTGGTGGCGGCGGCGGCGGCACCCCGCCGGCGAGCTCCGGGCCGGCGGCAGGCCCGGGCACCGCCCCCGCGCCCCCGGCGGGCGGCTCGCAGCCCGACTACAGCGCGCAGTGGGCCGAGTACTACCGCAGCATCGGCAAGCTCAAGGAGGCCGAGGCTATTGAGGCGCAGATCAAACTTAAGGTACTCATTCAATCATATTTTGATGTGGTAGAAGTAATCTAGAACTTGAATATCGAGTCAACCTCTCAAGATACTCTTATGTTTCAAAAATTTTTATTTTCATTCTATGCACTATTGAAATCGATGAAGTTCGAACAAGTATTCAAAATCTATATGATTATTTTGTTAGTATAAAAATATGTATGATAATGAATATGGTAGATGACCCTACGGCCTCAGTGCACCCCATCCTATGCATTCCGTGCAACCTAGCATCCCATTCCTCTTATCTACCAAAGCCTCTTTACAAATTTACTTTACTATCCACAAAATGAAATGTGGTACTACATACGCACATTGAATCGTTTACATTGGACACTTTCTCCTTTCATTCCTTGTGTAACTGTGGTGTCAAGGGATTGTTTTGATTTGATTGTGTTTGTGCAGTCAAGCGGCGGCGGGTCTGGCGGCTCTGGCGGCGGCAGCTCGACGCCGGGCGCGGGCGCGGCGGGGGCGGGCGCGGGCTCGCAGTACGCGCAGTACGGCGTGTACGCGCCGCAGGTGTACCCCGGCTACCAGCCCTACCCCTACCCCGCGCAGCCCAACAGCGACCACCACCAGCAATAGGCCGTAAGTACCGCACCATACACTCTACATACACATACACACAAATAAACATATACGTTAGGTATGACTGAACGCGAATGTAATTAGCGGCCATGATTAGACTCGACTCTGAACTACACTAAGATAAAAAAAAATTATGACACCTGTATTTTTGACCTGATGTGGTACATGTTTTCAAAAATTGCACACGGTACATGTTAAAAGCAATACAAACACGTAGATGTTGTTCCTATAAGCTTGCTTTGGTGTCCAGTCATACCTAAAAAGAATCAAGCCCCACACAAGCCTCCATTACTTACGGTGAGTTGCACCATTGAACTACAACGATAATCGAACCATTTTCAGTTGTCGAATCGCCGATTTGTCCAATGCACGGCAAGCAATACAGCTGGTTATAGTTGGGTTATAGTTAAATAATGCAACTTACTGTTAGCTTTTATATTCAATACGTCTATTGTCTCGTATACAACCCACACATGCCTTATTTTATTTAGTCACCGTGCTTTCTGATTGTGACAGTATTATAGCCGTTTATGTATATTGGTTGATTATATAATAATATGTCAAGTGTGCTTAGGGAAATTGTCGTTTTTACTGGTTGATAAATTGATAAAATATATAATTATGTGATTGTGTTCGTCTATTGCCTGTTTCATATTATAATGGTCTTATGTTCTAAAACGTTGAATGCTTTAATCGTTTTATGGTGTAGTTTACTGTTGTATTTCCTGTTATTACAATAATATGATAAATCGTGTGTATTTCAGTGAAAATGTATCTTAATTTTTAATACAAATTAGACTTATTATGTAGAGATGTTGAACTAAAAGATGAAATGTCAAATAACTATTTATTTATGTATACTTATTATCGGTTATCGTTGATTGGTACTTTACTAAAATCATTTAGATATTTTTTTACACGATTTTTAAATTATGAGGGTTTTTTTATTCTGACAGTGACAACATATGATAGTGTTATTCAGTTAGCATCTTATACACAGCATGTTATGATATATTTTGTGTACATCTATCATTGGTGATTGGTTTATTTTACATTGCAAATTAATCTTTATTTTACAGGCATTTTCCGTTATATATCACAAAAATAATTATATTGACGAAATGCATGTGTTAATTTATAATTATATTTTGTTTCAGTTTGCATGTATTACGAACCTATTGTAAAGTATTTGCGTTACCGAGGTGTCTAGTAGTGACTGATATGTGTTGACCGGCAACTATTTAGTGTGTGTAGTGTTGCAGATGTAGGCCAGTTCCGGGGTTGCCTGCTCGTGACCGCAAACATCTACCATTGTTTCGTAGCAAGTGTTGCCATGTTCGTTTGTTTGTGTGATTGCAGAGCGCCGACGGAGGGCCAGGAGAGCTGCCGCCGCCTGACACCCCCGTTGTACATTCTAACGAAATAGTTTATTACTCGGAAAATGAACGCATCATACAACTTCTGCAGCGCCTAGCTACTGATGACCCACAATAAATAACTCAGCCGGCGGGGTTTAGATCTGAGTCAACCTCTAGTGCACCCAGCCCTCAATTCAGATATTATAACCATGATTCGATCTGATTTATTTTTACCACTTTAATTGTTATTTATTACTGTAAATAAATGGAAAGACTCGGCACGATGTTGACGTCACTCACATCTAAATTCACGTAATCATGAACAAACATACTTAGGCACATATCACATATTTATTTCTTGTGGGTAACTAACACTTGAATATTGTCAACATAACGTTCAGTTGGCGCCAAATGACTTTTGGTCTCTGAACTTATCCATTTGACTATAAGCGCATTTGTTTGTACAGAACTTTATAGAAGCATTGTCCGAACTAAAACTTAGAACAAAACGCATATGCGTGGAGCGTCAAATGGCTAATTTCAGGAACGCAACGTTATTTAGCGCGAGCTCTATTAATGATTCTGATTGATGAGATTATTTTTATGATCATTTTATTATTTAAAAACTTACGAACGGCTGTGTGGTTTATTCTTTTAACTGTGTTATATCATGTCTTATTTATACTGAAATGTTATGATTGTTTATGTGCCAATATTGATCATTTGACATGCCAGTCTGTCCAGGTATAAGTTAGAAAGCCACACTGCCTTAAAAGATGTAACAGAATGATCCGACCTACCACGGAGCTATAGAGAGAATGAACGCAAAGCGGACTACACGCCGCGAGGAGTCGAGGTAAATGCACTGTGCTGAGTGACTAGTTGACACGCATACTGTCCTATGAACACATGTGTAATCCACGTGAATTTGGAGATCGCACTTTTATTTTTCCAATATGAATCAGTTAGCAATCATGAGAGAACTCCCAATTCATGTACGAACTATGTTTAGCATAAGTTAGGTTATAGAGTTTGGCGCCACATCTCTCTTGACAGCTCGTAGGTTGCGCTGGTATCAGATGTACGGTTATAAAGCCTCGGTTTAATTACGTGTTAGTCTATGTGAGAAATTAATGAGAAAAAGGTAATGTAATACTATCTACATTCCTATCGACACTGTTCAATTATGGTTCGACGCGGTAATGACGCTCGACACGGCACCGAGGGCGCGAGCCCCCCCTTCAGACTTGTATTAATTTTTAAGCATATAAAGTGTATATTGATTCACTAGTGTGTTCATTTTATTTATAATCATGGTTTCTGTCCACAGTCCCTGGAGGTAAGTGACCCTAACATTAATAATATACATCGTTGTGTATTTATCTCTTTCTGAATATTGCAAGGTTTATACGTGTCGTTGGCATTTTATTTGGTGATATTTTTATAATTTCTGATACGATTATCTCGTGAAGATATTTACTATGCCCTGATTTACAATATTTACAGTTACAATTTGGCGTATGGCAAAGTTATAAGGTCAAATTCTTTAGAAGTTTAATCATTCGTCAAATATATTGACCTCTATAATAATTAGCCACACGTCAAGAATGCTATACAATCGTCTTTATTTGAGTTATTATCACAGTACTTTATTCGGTGTAATTCTTACGTTGACATCTCGTAGATACTATCATGGCTCACTGTTGTATTCTATATCGTATGATGTTTGCATATTTTAAATGTGCTTTTCACAGAATCGCATATATCCAGAGATTTGACATCACTCTTATTAGCAATAAAGACGTTACTTCACCACCAAGGCGGGACATCTTTGGCATTTAACCAACAGTTTTTAAACATTTTACAATGTTTTTGTGTTACGAATTGTAACAGTTCCACATTTCTCTGTATGCCCTTATCTTATGAATGTATTTTTTACATGATTGTGTACTTGCTATGTTGATTTTGATAATTATCTTGTGTGTATGCTATATTTGCATCTCATCGTGTGATTGCATCACTGTCCTCATTGTTGTCGATCTGTTAAAGGTGGGAGAAGTACTGCCACTCCTTATTATCATTGAAAAAGACACAAAAATGATACAATAATGTTGGATTATGGCGGAACGAGCACGAATGCTGACATAAAGGTGGTATTTCTGAGATTGTCTTGGTAAGTCTTACTATAAATGAAACGATGAATTGAACTGTGATTTTCTAACTGGTTATTCGCAAATATCATGTTATTTTTACTGAAATGATTCAAAAATAATGCCTTGCTGATACTACTGCCTGTACTTTTTATTGAAAGAAAACTGAAACCGCATTTTCTTAGGAAGGATAAGACAGCAAACTAATTGGCATAGGGTCACTTTGGGTTCCATAATAACTCGTCAAAATTATGGGTCAAGAATTTGGTATGCGTACATCTTAACACAGGGGTTTTTACATTATTCCATTCAAATATGTAATGACGAACTGTTAAAAATTAACAAAATCATCTCTGCACATTTAATAGCGGGCTATGGTGTGCAGATAGCTATGGGAAGCGCCTGGACGCACTTACAAAGCGACCACAATAATTCCAAAGACTTTTACGAACAATCTCACTAGTCGAGTTAAGTGCGTTCACAGCTTTATGTTATAGACAATCCTAATGTCTAGTCATAATCGTAATCGATGATAATTTATATAATGTTTATGTTTTGTTATTTGTGTTCAACTATTTCATTTCGCATTTTAGTTTCGTAGTCATCGTAATTTGAAATAACATTAACATATCTATTCCACATTATTTTATTTTCATGTTAAGTGCATTTTTACATATTTTGAATTTGATTGCGTATTGGTTTTCACAGCAACGAGTTAGGGGCGATATAATAAATTATATTAAAACTATGTTTTGTTTTATTTTATCACAGATATGAGAAAACATAGTTACACGATAAGTCCTGCCTTGTCTTCACGAAGTAAATACTGATTACATCTAGTCAATAAATATATTTTTTCTTGCTATCACTGTTAAATTAAAGCTAACGGTCATTTCCATCTACACACACACAAAACACATTACATTAAGTTTAATTGAACTTATAATAATATGAGTTATAAACACACGTATTCTAGCTCTGATGACTAGGTACCTTAACAACTAGGTAGGTACATTATGATGAATAATTTATCTCTGAAGTAATACTACACATAAACTAACGTAGAAATGCTAAAAATCTTGAAGATGGCAGTGAAGGCAAACCTTTCTGTATTCGTAACACGTTAGTATCTCCGTCGTGTTTGGCTGTTAGAGTCATCGTCTGACGTATGGGAGTTGAGCGATGCCGTGGATGCACTAGATGTCCTTATTAGCTGAGAGAGTCGGGACAGCGGCGCGGTTGCCCAAGGCTGCAGAGGACTGCCTGCCTCGATGACCGGAGAAGGAGATACCCTGCAAAGAACGATTCTTTGGTAACACGCAAAAAAACTTTAGAACCGATTTGAAAAAATTAAATCACTGTTAGCCTAGACTCTAGCTAGACTATCCCCGAGTAATATACCTAAGCTATATTTTGTAGTGGGTAAAACCGTGGGAACTAGTAATTAGATATGTAACCTAGCTTGCTGCTATTATTGATCAAAAGACTTGCCTGTTTCGCCTGGGACGTGCAGTTTTCGGTCTCCGAGTTTTTACGTTTTTGTTTGCCACCGGAATTGGCGCAGCACTTTCGACGTCAGCCCCATTACCGGTCCCTGTTTGAATAAAATCAGATTTTAGGGATGTGCGTCTTATGATGTGTCCATTTCGACCGCGCGGCCACCTCATAATTTTTGATGAAACTTTGCCAGGAATTAGTAGTAATTTGTTACTTTTCACTCCTCTTTTCCTGAATTTGTTACAAAAAAAACCAAGCCGCTATGACAAAGAACAGTTGGCCGCTAGAACCGCCACTTGCCGTAGTCATCGCCCGTGATTACTCAGAAACTATACAATGCAGATAGACGAATGATACATCAAAAGAAAGGTCTTAATTTGTTAAATTTGTTACAAAAATAAAAAAGGTCAAAACGTAGATATACAAAAAGTTATGCAATGTTAAGTTTTCAGGTTATGAGTAGGTAAGTATATCACCGTAGGCACCAAATTAACAGAGGCTAATGTGTATAGAAAATTAGTCTTTAATTTGTTACAGCGAAAAAAGACAAAAAAATACTAGAAAGCAGGTTCAATAATATGTTAGAGTCGATTTTAGTTGGCCGCGCGGACGGCAATATGCCTAAAATACAATTTCGTTTTTCTCGTTATTAAAAGTAGGTTTTAGCTTAATTAAAGTACTAGTCGATGGGTAACGTAACCTAGTTTGAATAAATAAAGCGAATTTAACTGCAGCATTCGTATTTTAGGAGATATTTACAAAAACACAGTGGTATGAAACTGTATGAGAGTAGGGTGTCCATGCATTTTCACATATTCGAAATTTTCGTTATTCACGTCTTATTTTTTTAGGGAGAGTGCATACTTTATAAAAATCAAAGTCACAAATAGATTAAAATTTCTTTATTTACAATCAACACAAAGGCAAACAAATCAAGTAATAAAAGACAACCAGATAAATATAAAATCTTCATAAACTAACATAATATTTATAAATTCTGTGTCACATATTTTCGTGTCAGTTAGACACGAAAATATGTGACACAGAATGTAGACATATTTTCTTAGAGGTACTTATTTCAATTTTAAAAGAATTGTCGTCGTAACAAAAATATTTATTGTTATTTAAAAAATGACATTTATAGTGGCCTATTTTTGTGCCTGGTATAAATTCTATAGTACCAACTAAGAAATAATAATTATCCTTAATGCTAAGAGTAATCGGCAATTCAGTGAGTAAAACTGAGTCTGCAGCTCAGCTTAAATCAAATGTTATGATCTCGCCTAGCTTAAGTTCACCTTTCAACTCTGTGTCACATTTTTGACACATTGTGTTAACACAAAGGCAAACAATTGATTTGTTTGCCTTTGTGTTGATTGTAAATAAAGAAATTTTAATCTATTTGTGACTTTGATTTTTATAAAGTATGCACTCTCCCTAAAAAAATAAGACGTGAATAACGAAAATTTCGAATATGTGAAAATGCATGGACACCCTACTCTCATACAGTTTCATACCACTGTGTTTTTGTAAATATCTCCTAAAATACGAATGCTGCAGTTAAATTCGCTTTATTTATTCAAACTAGGTTACGTTACCCATCGACTAGTACTTTAATTAAGCTAAAACCTACTTTTAATAACGAGAAAAACGAAATTGTATTTTAGGCATATTGCCGTCCGCGCGGCCAACTAAAATCGACTCTAACATATTATTGAACCTGCTTTCTAGTATTTTTGTCTTTTTCGCTGTAACAAATTAAAGACTAATTTTCTATACACATTAGCCTCTATTAATTTGGTGCCTACGGTGATATACTTACCTACTCATAACCTGAAAACTTAACATTGCATAACTTTTTGTATATCTACGTTTTGACCTTTTTTATTTTTGTAACAAATTTAACAAATTAAGACCTTTCTTTTGATGTATCATTCGTCTATCTGCATTGTATAGTTTCTGAGTAATCACGGGCGATGACTACGGCAAGTGGCGGTTCTAGCGGCCAACTGTTCTTTGTCATAGCGGCTTGGTTTTTTTTGTAACAAATTCAGGAAAAGAGGAGTGAAAAGTAACAAATTACTACTAATTCCTGGCAAAGTTTCATCAAAAATTATGAGGTGGCCGCGCGGTCGAAATGGACACCTTATGATTAGGTATAGAAATACAATGGTTTTATATGAACAACTTACCAACAACTAGCATTGAATGCTGCACATGTTCAGGCCCAGGTGCCCCAGTAGCAGACAGGATGCAAAGAGGTCGCGCGGCTCTAATGCGAGCCTTGTCGCCCAGCGCTCTGATGGAGAAGTTTAGTAGGTATAATAAAAGATATTCATGTAGTAAGTGAATATTTTAATTAAATGTACTCACGAATTATTGCCGGAACTCTGATGGTCTACATCGCTTTCCACTGCACTGCTTTCTGATGCCACCAAGTACATAGACCTGAA
The DNA here is from genome assembly GCF_030705265.1 of Helicoverpa armigera. Classification (NCBI taxonomy): domain Eukaryota; kingdom Metazoa; phylum Arthropoda; class Insecta; order Lepidoptera; family Noctuidae; genus Helicoverpa; species Helicoverpa armigera. The sequence continues at coordinate 4,562,379 of NC_087144.1, forward strand.
ATTAGAGCTGTATGAAGTTTTCTACACATCTATATACCTACATATAATAAATCTGTAAAAAAAACTGTCTGTACATTGAATATATTAAAAAAATAATAATTGGGTGGGGTTTAGAATCAGTAATGGAGCACAAATCAAAAAAAAAATTCTGTCTGTATGTCTGTTTGTTTGTACACGCTAATCTTAGGAACTACTGGACGGATTTCAATTTTTTTTTTCTTTGTTGTATCAGTATTAAGCCTGGTCAACATATAGGCTATAATTTATCTTCAAAACTTGAAGACCTGATGCAGAACTCCAACAGACCAATAAAACTATAAGAGATACAAATATGGTGCCGTGGCAAAAATTGTTTCATTTGATGAGCATTTTCAGCTGAGATAATAAATTTTAAGATCTGGAACACCTGATGTGGAACCCCAACAGCCCAGCTTCTCTGTACCATATACAGGTATGACGTTCTAGCAAAAGTTGTGCAATTTGATAAGCACTTTCTATTGACTTATACAAATTGAAGATGTGGAACTCCAGGGGCCCAGCTAGACTATAGCATATAGAGGTATGACGTTTTAGCAAAAGTTGTTCAATCTGATAAGCATCTCTGTTGACTTATAAAAATTGAAGATGTAAAATACCTGATGTGGAACTCCAGGAGCCCTGCTAGACTATATGAAGCATGAAGATATGACGTTTTAGCAAAAGTGGTTCAATCTGATAAGCACTCTCTACCCCCGACAATCCCCGGTTATGTGCTAAACTATTGCTAACTATGGACGAAAACTACTTGGGCTATTGTGATGGGATGTTAGTGGATGACAATGTATTAGGTACATGTAAAGACGGCCCCCGGGAATCAGTCACTGAATAGCAACAAGAGGGCAACAGGGACATGAGCGGCTGAAGGGTGAGAATACCTCGGCGGACTTTAAACGCAGATTACGAGCTCCCTGTGCTTACCATGAGGCACCTACCCTCCGAGCAGGGCTAATAATCCTGCTCTAGCGACTCCACTCTGGACGGCCAAGCCAAGCCAGAGGCATGAGACCTACCCCGTCATGGTTCACTCCGACCGGCCGGAGATGGGGGACAGTATACACTCCCTCGAGAACTCAGTGTATATAGCCCCGCGGGGTCGCTACTCAGCGTCATCAGCCTCAGGCGTCGTCCTAATTGGCAGCGATCGCACGATGGCGCGATGCGTTTTTCATCTAAGACGTCGTCCTAATTGACAGCGATTGTGCTATGACACGATGCGTTCTCGTCGTTCGATGAGTTCAAACATACAGATTTCATCAGAGTGTCCTATTTGAACCTCGGAACCTCGCAAGTGAGATCGTGAGATGAAAAACGCATCGCGCCATCGCGCGATCGCTGCCAATTAGGACGACGCCTCAGATGTCCTACGGTGCCTATATCTCATTATTATTGTGGTTATTATCTCAAGAGCCTTTGTCCCAATTATGTTAGGGTCGACTTCCAGTCACGATGCAACTGAGTACCAGTGTTTTATAAGGAGCGACTGCCTATCTGACCTCCACAAACCGGTTACCCGCTCAACCCAACACCCCTTGGTAAGACTTACTGGCTTCTGACTACCCATAACGACTGCCAAGAATGTTCAATGACAGTCGGAACCTACAGTTTAACATCCCCTCCAAATAACGGTCAATATGGTATCCAAAATATGCGTAGAAAGAACATACGAACTTAGAAAAGTTGCATTGGCAGGTACTTGCCAGACCTGGAATCAAACACGCACGCTCATACTTGAGAGATTGGTTCTCTACCCACTAAACCACCACGACTTCCACTAAGTCACCACGACTTTGTCATCTATTTAATGTTTTTTACGTAATAGTACGTGTAATATTTTTGCCACACACAACTTAAATGCAGACTAATTAGAATCACTACCTACTTTTATCCCTATGGTCACGTCTATTGCGACTATTCAGATCTTTGATTTTGCTGACCCCGTAGTCGCTGGCATAAGGGACAGGATCCGCGTACGAAGTCGCGGGCAGAAGCTAGTTACAAATATTTTCACGAGGTACGAGGTTGTGGCGTTTCCGAACGCCACTGCGCTGGCAACCCTAGTTTTATTATGTTTCATATATAGGTTTGTCTATGGAACACATCTTTTTTCCAAGGGACACGAATAATTACTTTACACTAAACTACGTCATTATAAAGGCTTCGAGTGAACATTATTCCTCCGTAGCATTAATAGCTCATATAGTGATAATATTATTATATGTATCGATGACGACCCGTCAAATACATTGTTACACTTATTAATGACTCATTCGAAACTCCCTGTGACGAACAAAGGGGACCCTTGAGTTCCCAAAAGGTAGCTTAAGCCAGCGGTTTCACTCGCATCCCGTGGGAACATCTGCACGCACCCGGATAAAAAAGTAGCCTATAGCCTTCATCGATAAACGGGCTACCTATCTAACACTGAAATGATTTTTCAAATCGGACCAGTACTTCCTGAGATTAACGTGTTCAAAAAAAGAAACAAACTCTTCACTTCAGCTTAATAATATTAGTAGGTATAGATGACTGGAGTGTTAAAATACTGAAGTTATCTTAACACAAACCTAAAATTCGTGGATATTGTATTTACCTACCTAACTCGTTATCTGTTGGTAAAAAAACCTCTGAAGAATTCATTCAGATTTTTTTGAGAACAGACGGACACATCAGGAATAGTTTGCAGTGCAATATGTACTTGTAAGAAGCTATCTAATGATTTAGTAGTGATACCTGGCTGGGACATATAAATGAGGCGGCGGCGGGGCTGCCCGACGGGACGCCGACCGGGCCCGGCGAGCTCGCGACGCTCGTCCCAATAGAACTGATTCTGTGGAGTCAAAATCATGTAAGATGCTGAAGTAGTACGACAGTCGTAAAATGGTAAACCAAGAAATTATGTTTCCCTTAAATAGAGAGAAAAACAAAACGTCTGCCCATACAAACTATACTACCGTGAAACTAAAAAGTGACGTCACGACACAGTAGGAACGTATTTAAGTCATGTCTATCGATCACGTCAGTTTGCTTCGTGGCTTTATAAGGTACCATCGACTAAGAAGCAAATTAATCTTCCCCTTATTGAAGACTTTCCGTTGGCAAAAAAGGGTATGCATAGTACGCAATTGTCCAACCACACCGACGGGAGTCGGTACAAGTAGGGGCCCCCTACAAGGTCAAGGGATCAAGGGGCCTTAAGTCAAATAAAGTGGAGCGTACTAGGATCTACTGTGTACCTGATATAGGATCGCTGTCACTATTCTCGTTCCTCTCGCGTTTCCAGCCAGTGTCGGTCTGAGCGGGTGCCGCTACTCCAAACAATCCTGACACCGCGCCTGCCACCACTTTTCGCGCCGACCGCGCTGCCGTCTGGTAATGAGAAAGTCACTTACAAGAGATCCAAATTCAGAGATTATAACGACGGAGTTTTAGTTCCAAGTGTTAGAATGTGTTATATTTGTGTATAATTTTTGTCTTGTCTTCGGACATTAAAGTAACAGTTTGCAGATTATGTGTCGTAATTATTTTAGGGTTTCTCTTCCGGTCTATAAAGACGTTCTCCTTATGCATAAATTATTTAGTCTTTTTTATGGTGACTTTTCTAGCAACAATGATTGACCAGATAAAACTTACAGAAACATTGATATCGATTTCGGGCACATGATCTAGGTCAGCGGCCTTCTCAGCGAGAGCCTTGAGCTCCGCGTCATCCGGTGTCGGCTCCTCCGCCAAGATGATCAGCTCGAACAGATAGTCACGGAATACCTCATCAGATACTAAAGAAGAAGGATTAAGATTACAGAACTCAAAAAGAAGAAGTTGAGAGAAGAGGAAAAATGAAGGAACTTACCCGGCTTCTGAATTTGTATTTCAATCATTTGTTGCATCCCCGGACCATACATTTGTCCTTGTATCGGATACATAAGTCCTGGCTGCCCATACGGCATGGGACCATACATTTGCACACCCGGTTGCATTCCCGCAGGAACTTGCATTTGTCCGCTCATTATCGGCATTTGAACTCCTGGCAGCATTTGAGAACCTGTTACTTGTATTTGGGGAGTCGGTAATTGCATTTGGGCGCCTGGAAGTGGCATTCGTGCCCCTGGAAGTGGCATTTGAGCTGCTGGGAGTGGCATTTGGGCACCTGGAAGTGGCATTTGCGCCCCTGGGAGTGGCATTTGCGCCCCTGGGAGTGGCATTTGAGCTCCTGGGAGTGGCATTTGGGCACCTGGCAGTGGCATTTGCGTACCTGTGTAAGGCATCTGACCTCCCGGTAGAGGCATTTGGGCACCAGCTAATGGAATTTGACTGGAGTATGGCATTTGGCCAACTTGCATTGGCATTTGACCTTGGGGCATTGGACCCTGTTGGGGCATAAAACCATATGAAACCTGAGTTCCTGATACCGGTATTTGGGCAGTACTCGTTATAGGAGCTGGGATTGTACCACCAACTGTGGTGGCAGTATGACCTATTTCTAAACTAGATTTGTTCTGAGGAAATACTGAAGGGACACTAAGTTGGTTAGGGGTTGAAACAAGCGGCATTTGTCCTGTCTTTCCGTTGACCAACAAATCTGGAGTCGGTTGCTTATGTTCTGAACCTGAAATAAGAAGACCCACTTAGTGAAAGGTATAGAGAAAGATATACTTAGATGATACAGAGAAAATGATCTTCAATTCAGTAGACCATTAACGTATTAGACATCTAACTTGTTGAATCTTCTTTACATACCAATGGTTCCAGTGCCCAAGTTCATTTCCTGTGTAAAGGCCATGACGTTGAGAGCCGAAGAGAGTGCTGGAGCCACTCCGATGCCCTCGCCCCCAGCGTGAGGTACCAAGGCGCCGGTTGATGACGTCACGCAGTCCGGAGGGGGCGCCGCGGCGGCTCGGCGGCTGGGACCAGACAGGTGAGTACATTACCAGACAGATGAGTAAATTAACCAGACACAGGAGTACTCAGATAAAATATGAAGGTCGTTGACCTTAAATTTCGCTTAGGGTCTTGCCAATAACTTGTTCTTTTAGTTTCGTTAGTGTTTTCAAACTTACCCTAATGGTGCCTTAGTAGGTGTGGATATAGACACCCTGCCCCACATAAGTCTTCGTAATTCTTCGCCGCTGATGCCGCGTCGACGCAACTCCGCTATCGTCACTTTTCCGACGCGCTGTTATACAAAACTTTGTATTTTTTAGCGTCAGTTTATGTAATCGACAATGCAATGCCACATACTTATATAAGATATACATATGTACCTTTATCGGATATCTTTAAAATCTACACTTCAATCTTAAGTCAATAATAAAAAGACTTGAGAAGACTAAGACTACTCTTAGTCTTAAACCCAATCCCAAATTGGCAATTTGCCTGATGGTTGTTTAATTGTTTATTTCCCCTAAATCTTTCTGGCATTTTTTATATTTTGGTTGGCCCATTATATATTTGCTGTTGTGGTTTGAAGAATCTAGGGTCATAAAAGTCCTCACCTTCCAATTAGTCAAAGCACCCTTCCTCTGCTTGGCTCTAGTCTTGGCTGCGCTCTTGATGACCATGACTGCCCTCACCTCATACCGAGGGTCATCAGACGGGCCCAAGCCTATCGAGTACTCCTGTAGATACTTGTGAGCATCCTCTTGGGCCACCGAACGTTCTAGAGATACCACTATTTTTGCCCACTGAAAATGTTAAATGAGCTGGTGAGTAAATTTAACTCGAATATCGTGAATGTATTTTCGTAAGTTAGTGTGTAGCCTAACAATCTAGTCTAACCAAGGAGTACTGTTTTGCTTGGGTAACTGGGTTGAGGAGGTCAGATAGGTAGTCGCTCCCTGTAAAACACTGGTACTCAGCCGCATCCGGTTAGACTGGAAGCCGAAACAAACATAGTTGGGTAAAGGCTCGGATGATGATGATGTATGTACCCTGAAAATAGGGAACTGCCTATCTGGCCATTACAACAAAATAATGACCCAGTAACTTTTTATATGGGATATAAGAACACCAACATGGTATATAAGGAGTTATAAAAATAACTTCTTAAACTAAGATAACTATGAGTAGACAAAAGTCATTTCTATCGTTACCTGTTTAACCCATTCCTTCTCGGACTGCTCAATGACATGGGCATAGGTGTTCCCCATCATGGCTATCAACATGTTTAGCAGTAGAATGGGCACGAACACCATGAATACTGCGAACACTGTCTTTGATAGATTCGGGTACGTCGTCATACTGAGGTCTGTGTACTGTACAACAATGGGTAAGTTTAATTGTTATAAAATGAAAAATATTTAGGCTGTTTTCAAACCAAAGTGACTGTCAGCCGCTGAAAGTGAGCGAATGTACTCAGTTTATTTGTATTTTCACACACTTTTTCGTTCATATCTAACCGACGATACCATATTATGCTATGCGTAAAAGCTGACATTGACTAAGTGAGCCTGCTCACATTCGGCGGCTGACAGTCAGTCTGGTTTGAACAAAGCCGTGAGCCCGAACGTTAATTGTCAATATACGGATAGGTTACGAAAAAAATTGTCGACAGTTTAATGTGAATTCAAGAACGTGAAACAGTATGACGAGTATTATACTCACACTATAATCTCCTAGAGTTATTTGGAACAGTGCCATCCACGTGCTTGGGTAGCTTGAGAACAGTGTAGACTGCACGTTAGGGAAACCTGCAAATGACCATGTCCAGTACATTTTCGAATACCTTGCTTTTACTATTTCTCCTGACTATAAAGGTCATACAAACATAGAGATATAAGTAGGTACCTTTGTATAGAAAGTAGAAGGACTGTGAGAATCCAAACAGCACAATGGAGTAGATGATGCCGAAAGTAAACATGTCTCCTGTGATCATGCTGTATATCATCGTCACGAATGGTCCAGTCAGCTTTACGGCACTGTGACAAATTAATATGACGATTATTTTCTCAAAAGTCCTACGACCCTCCTTTGTGAAATTTCATGGAGAATAACCAAAAGTGGCCAGTTCGGGTTCCGTCAGGGAATATTATCATCGGCACGAATCTTGAGCGCTGACCTTCACCTGCACAGAAGTAATTTATTGGGTCCATTTTGTGGTATGAAGTGAGGAGCGGGGGCGGGCTAAAGCGGTGATTGGCCTGCAGCGCATCACGTCATAGCTGTCACTCGGGATTGGTTCTTTGCTAGTAAATCACTTCTGCGCAGATGAAGGTCAGCGCTCAAGATTCGTACCGATAACTATACTTCATTCAGTTTTACTCACCCAGCGAAAAACATAAGCAGGAACCAACAGCCAGGCAGTAGGAAGATGAGCAAAGCTTCCTCTAGCATGGGCTGCCTCATCAGTCTTGCTGGTATACACGCTAGAAGTAGCAGGTTTGACATCAAGAAGATGAATTTTGCCGGCTCGTGGATCTGAGATGAAAGAAAAGGAAATATAGAATATAATACATATATTTCATAGGAAGTTTAGGAGCTATTTATCATCAAGTGTTGCCCTAAGCTTTGGTTACAGCAATGCAAGTTAAAAAACACCGTTTTTAAGTCTTCTGGCTCTTTAGACTTTTATTAAATTTTAGACTACACCCTTGAAAACTTAACTATCTTGATTAGAACGACACATGTCTAGTGGTATTTGAATATAACTGAAAGATATCATCGTGGAAATGCTTATTTACCCTACAGTAACTAACTTAAGACTCACCAGCTGCTTAAAATACGCCACCACGCCCTGATTCTTGAGCTCATCACCTTGCTGCAGTATAATATAGCAGAGAGTACTGGCTAGAGTTCCCAGTTCACTGGCCAGTCGGATCCCACTCCTCGCGTCAGTCACTTCCAAGCCCCAGTCGGGGTGAGCATCAGCCTCTGCGCTGCTGTGACGGAGGTAGACTGAGAGAGATAGTAGGAGAAGATGCAGCATCAGGATTAGAAGGCGTTTGAGGAATTTATTCTGTAAATGATGTATAAGTAAGTTTCTGGATTGAGTTTGATTCTTTCTCTGTGTACAAAGAGGTCTATGGTAACTTTTCACGTACCCTGGCAAATGTCTTCCATTTTTCTTCTAAAAGCCTCTGTATAATGCCACCATCTAACATGTTCAGATGTTCTTGTTTCGTTCCGTTCAGAATTATGAATAGAGCCGAGTTCCAATCTACAAATAAATATAAAGCTCTAAAGAAACTTATGCATTTTTACATAGATATAAAATAATTTTTCGACAACTTACTAGTTCTTCCATCAGGTAGCAATGTATCGAGAGCGTTAAGGGGGTAAGCAGAGCAAGTTATGTTGGAGTACCGCCAGAACTCCTTGGCGGATAGTTCCAACATCTCCCGGAAGACCGATGCTCGACCCAACTGGCATGCCAGGGTCAGTGGCGTGAAGCCAGCCAAGTTCATGCGACCGTTGCTGGCTGGCACCTTCGGGTGTCGGAGCGCGTATCCAAACATATCCTTGGTAATAAAAAAGGGGAAAGGTATAGTTATCGGCACGAATCTTGAGCTTTGACCTACATCTGCGCAGAAGTAATTTATTGGGTCCCTTTTGTGGTATGAAGTGAGGCGCGAGAGCAGACTAAAGCGGTGATTGGCCCGCAGTGCATCGCGTCATAGCCGTCACTCGGGATTGGTTCTTTGCTAATAAATCACTTCTGCGCAGATGTAGGTCAGAGCTCAAGATTCGTGCCGATAACTATATAGATATAGCAAAATGAGGTAAACAGGAATATGTATTTGGGATCTTTGATCTTTGGCAAATGGAATTTTTGCTGATAATTATGATACATGTGTTAGAAAGTTATTTCTTAGGGATACAGAGAGTTACATAGTCAACAGGAACTCACCAATTTATCACAAACGACGACCATATGCAGTATCATGTTTCCAAACGAGTCCTGTTTGTCAGGATCAGCCCCGGAGTCACAAAGCAGGTTGTATACGCCCTCGTTGGCACAGCAGGCTGCCCAGGCCAGGGGGTACTCCCCTAAGTATGCTAGACCTTCGTAATTTGTCTGTCTCGCTGGAGGTACCCGTTGTTGGTCCCGAGGAAGGAAAAAGCTACCTGTGAGAAATAAAGAGATTTTGCTCTCGAGTCGTCGGCTATGACATGGCGCAACCCGTTTGCCTTAGATTTTATGAAAGATGGGCAGGAGGAGACAATCTTAAAGACTATATTTTTGAAGACCATAAGACGTCGTCCCGTATGTGAAGAAATACTGAAGATTTTAAGGTAGGTAAGTATCACTTTAGTTAGGGAGCACTGCAAACTCTCTAAGCAAATCGTAAACTTCTCTTTTCTTAAAGAAATAGATATTGATCTTACCAATAGCTCTCTGGTTGACATCCGCTCCTGCTTCTACTAGATCCTGTACCAATTCGTTATTACTGTATGCTATTGCCAAGTGAAGAGAACTTGCCCCTGCAACGACCGAACAGGATATTCAGGAAATAGGAGGAAGACTCAAACATTTATGTGAGTTATCTCAAACAATAGAGATCTTACCCAAATATTCCTCGCCTTCCACAACGTCCAATGATAGTTTCGGAAAGCATTTTACTAGAGTTCTTGCTAATCTTGTGTGGATCTGAAAAAAACTTTAGTCTTGTTAGAGTACTTTTTGGAACATACCCAATCCTAACTACTAACTAAAAAAATTATAAAAAAGGGGAAAAATTAAAACTATTTATCAAAAAATTCATCCGCATTGCTGTCAGAGGGGTTCGTGCCCAAAAGGCTGGCTGCATTGCCACGCTGGATGGCAATGCATATTCTTTGGCCGTAGTATAGTAGGTATAGGCTAATTTTGGTCACGAGTGGACTCCGCTAATCACTTGCTAAGGTCTATCTATGTTAGCTTTATAATTTTTTTGTGTTTTTAGTCAATTAACCTTGTCTTTCTCTCAACATATGTCAAGTCAATTAGCTCGATATAATACATGTATGGTTCTGTGGGATACCTTCTTACCTTGGTATCGCAAATGATAAGCACGTGAAGCAGAGACTCTCCGAGAGCGCCTCTGTAGCACATCTGCCAACATGCGGTATGGTCTTCCCATTTAGCGAGGGGGTCGTGGGGAGAGAGTGACGCTTCTATTGGTAACACCACCTGATGAAGAAAATATTCCTGAAGACTATTGCTTAAATCTTTAGACCTATCTTTAAACCTTCCCAGATTCTCAGTTCATCATCATAACTTTTGACGTAACTTTTGAAAAAGATATGTGTTGTTCCGTTATTAAAATCGAAACATCGGATATTGTCCTAAGCGATAAAGTCCCGATAAGTGCTATTGCACTGTCATCGCACCGTGCACATATTAATCGCATTCATCATAGTTATCTCTCTCATTGAGTATTCATTACATTCTACATCAAAACTGAATAGGAAAATCGCGACACCGTATTGTTCACACTTACATAGAACTTTGAATATTATAATCCGGTGACCGGCTCTCGGGGTCTAATCCAACCCGATGCTTTACAATATTTCATCATTGTGGTCACAGCCTAAAAACATCTATTGCTGCACAAAAGCCCCTAAACTGGGGAATTTCCTCATACACACACCGCAGGTGGAATGATATATCTATTTTTGCGGAGACTACCTGTAGTGTTCGCCCAATCCGTATCTCTGTAATTACCATCCGATAATTAGGATATCGGCTCGCTTGCCCATATAACGTCTTACTCCCGTGCCACACACTCTCACGGTTTCCCGCCAACTGCCCATAGAGTATATATAGTGTGCACTCTCCGCGTCTATGCGGCATCGAGACGACAGATATCGGTGATAATACAGTACACTACACTACACTACCTAAATACCATGTAATAAATAAGTTCTTACCTGTTCCTGATCTCTGAACTTCCACCTCAAGTATTCCGCTCGATTTATGACCCTGCCTCTCCCGCCGGCATACATATATGCTGCGAACTCGTCCCTGATTAATTTCTCTGCTGCCAGCATTCCATGTTTGTTGTATGTCTCCAGAAGAAGTCCACCTGGAAATATTCTTAGTTAAGTAACTGAAGGGGTAAAAGGAAACGCTAAAGGGTAACCTGGTACCAGGCAGATCTAGGTTAAATTAAAGGAGAGAAAGATCATTATTGGGAAAAGTGGCTGTGACTGGCACTGATGATATGGATGGGGTATGGTCAGAGTCTGACAGTCCGCTCCGCTTATGTGGAGTGGGTAATTTTATTATACACTAACCAGATGATACTATGGCTTGAAAGCCGGAAAATATTGGAGATGTAGGTACCTATGGAAGGAAATATATAGATAGAGACATGATGCCATCAATGTACATGTACGGTAACAACAGTTAGGTACAAGAATAACTCACCCTTTTTATAATCTGCGAGTTTATACAGCACTGTATGGTCTTCGCTGCTAGGCTGGGAAATGACCCTGTCTAGCACTGAACCTCCAGCTTGCACTCCTCCAGCCGATATAATCTTACTAAGTTTCTCACCCATTTTGAAGATTTTGGGGTTCTTATTCTTGTTCTAGCGTTAAATCTTCTGCTATAAATAATAAAATAACACAACTAATTACTAAAAAACTTAACGGCCTCTATACTGTGGAGCTACCTCAATACATAGCTTGAAGCCTCAATTTTTGCCAGATTAGAAAAACGCGGGACCTGTAGCAAAAAAGCTGGTCCCTATTGTAGTGTTAAACGGTAGATAGTATGGCAGTAGTACCCATAGGTTGCAGGGACCCTGAAAAGACTTTCAGATTACCTGTACACCCCGAACACTGTGGGTGGCTACTGGCTAGACAACTGAGACCCAATGCGTAAGGCGCGGAGCCCGTAGAAATTAAGTTAGCAAAAGGCTAGGGAGTAACTTTATGTAAAGGTAGGTAATTAGGTACTTACATAGGTACTTGAGAAATACAGCTGCTTATTATATTCTACTCAATTTCTTAATAACCTTGCCACGTGTTTTAAAAAAATAAGTCATGATTTAAACAAGGTATTTAACCTCACAAATAGCTAGGCACTTATTTTCCATCTATTCTCTCTATTACTCTAACATCTTTACCATATTTTTATAAGAATAATTAGGCTGAAAATGCAATAGAATAACCTTTGTTTTAGATTGAAAACTATTCAATATTGACCTCTTTCTTGTGGGTCACACGCATCACGAAATCAGGTCAAACAAATCAATGCACTTTAGAACTTTCATTATTTCAGGCCGTGATTAAAGGTAGACACGTCATCCCGTGAACAAATATTAGAATTTGTAAAACAATTGATTAAATGTATTGGTTTAATTACGGTTTAGTTAAAAAAAATCTTTTGTTTTTGTTTATTGCGTTTTTTTTTTCAAAATGAAAACAAAAGCACGACAACACAATGATTTGGTAAGTGGAAGATTCTTCCGACTTTTGCAATTTTAATTCTTATTTTATAGTTGGACACTTGACACAAAATATTTTAACGTAAAAAACATTTATTTTAAACACTCCAAAACAATATTATAGGTATTAGCAAAATTAAACCCGATACTAGCAAAACTAAACGTTTCCGAGGTAATAAACAGTCTTTGTTGCCATGGAAACGCCACAATGGCTGCTACGATGAACATGATGATACCGACTGCAAAAACGGAGTAACAAAATGGAACTAAATTATTAACACGCTTTTTTTGGGTCGACGTGTAGGTATACATAACTATGTAATGGAATCTAAAGCTAATTAATTTAACTATCTTTCGTGTATTGGATCGTACCTTCATACAATTGGCAGCTGTAAGTAGGTATCCCACCCAAAACAAAAATGTGAAAGACTGCCAAGTTCGATAATATGGGAATGCTTCGCCTATAAAAGAAGTGAGATCTGAATAAGTACCAAGTTCCATACACATACCTCAGTTAAAAATAGTTACTTTTTAATGATGTTACTTGGCAAGTTTTCATACACCTTGTTATAAACCTACTTAACGCAATGAATCAAGTATTTAATTTTCTATTAAAACTTGCCAAGTAATCATCATTAAAAAGTAACTATTTTTAACTGAGGTATGTGTATGGAACTTGGTACTTATTCAGATCTCACTTCTTTTATAGGCGAAGCATTCCCATATTATCGAACTTGGCAGTCTTTCACATTTTTGTTTTGGGTGGGATTTCATTTATTTTTGTTAGGTTGTTTATTTTATTTTTTTCTTATGATGAAGTTAGTTAAAGAAATGTCTCATTTATACTATCTTTTAGATTTTTTAATATGCACTATGTTTCTTACAAAGAAATGAACTAGATTAACTATGACTAGATTTACCAACTGACTGACATGACATGTTATCATATATTATGTTCGTGGATCAAAGTTACACATTCGTTATTTTCGAAAGTGATTCACACTTGGCCGTTTTCAGATTTTTACTTTACTTTGACTAAATACAAACCTTTGTACCATTCGAAGATATGTTATATAAATATAGGTAAATTTAGTTCGTTTTAGTTCCTTAGGGGTATAAATTTACACCGGGTATAAAACACCTTCATTATTTTGAAACCGACTCACACTTGGCCATTTTCAGATTTTTCCCTTTACCTTGACATAAAGACCTACCTCCATGCCAAATTTCAAGTCAATACGACCATTGGAAGTGGTCTAGGTTTTTGATGAGTGAGTCAGTGAATCAGTGAATCAGTCAGTGAGTGTATAGTAAAAATAGCGATTTTCTGACGTCAATATCTCAAGACCTACAATAGGTATATTAATGAAATTTTGTATTTTAGATAAGTGAGGGGGTCTCAACAGATACTAGAAATTTGATATGCGTAAATAAAATAGATTTTGAGTTACAGGGGGGTCGAATTTGGCCCGAAATGGTTCGTGTAATATAACCCACGGCCGGTGTGTCGCCTTTTTTGCTCGAACTTGGCGGACACACTGCCGTGTGTCTAGATGTTCTGAGGACTGAGGACAAATAATATGGTAAGTATATATGTACTATGGACTGATTTCATGACGGTGCCAGAAGATAGGAACTGGAACTTCAAAGGAACATAATATTATCAAAGCTGTTAGGTCAGGAGGCATGATGACAATCTTTTAAATTCCTTTGTATGATGTAGGTATGCGTCTATTTTATATGAAAAATTATTAATTTTAAGAAAATGCGAAGTTTTTTTATCAAATAATTGCATTTTTCTCTGTCCACTTTGAATCCGGCGTGAAAAGAAAACGCTTGTCAGTGTCATGTCGTCACTTGTGACGTCACGACTGAAATTACAAGACGCAAGTAAACAACGCTCGTGCAATAATTAAGTTCTTTGTGTTATTAAATATGAATTCGAAAGTGCATAGGTAGGTGTTGTGGGGTCCCCCAGTGTAAGAACACATCCAAAACAACTCCTGATAAGTTATTTGTGTACGTTCCTCACAATAAAAAAATACGAAACAAGTGGCTTAAACTTGCAAAGCGAGATTCAATAGCAATATTGCCCAGGGTACATAGTTCTCTAGATTCTAGCATAGAAGTTTTTTAAATTAAACTACCTAATACACTTACATGAAAGTTTTTTTAATTAAACTAGTATACCTACTTACATGGAAGTTTTAACATTTCTAAATTCAGCTGAACAAAAATCTTTATTTGATGCCAAAAACTCTCCCAGCATTATGATATCAATTCTAGGCAAATTAGCGCTGTTTGCCTTGATAAATCCGGGCTCCATAACTCGTGTTATAAACAATTAATTAATTAAAAAACAAAGATCGCAGTGGAAGTTCACAATAACGAAATGTGACGTTCGCGCGCTTTCGCGCGAGTTGTTTTGAGAGATGACGTCACGAGCTCTGATTGGTGTTCAAGATATCATGGCGGATTGCCTTATTTCGTAATTTTATTTTATAAAAGTACATATTAATCACATTATTAATAAAGAAAACAATGCGCGTTTTATATTCCAAGCTTCAAGTTTAATTTAATAAATATAATATTTTAATAATTTTTAATTACTGTCATCATGCCTATTATGTAGGTTTCAAGGTCTGATGATAAAGCCGGTTCTTTTTTTGTTTTTTTTTTTACTTGCATTTATAAAATCGGGTTTTTCTGGTTTTTTTAACTTGAAAAAACAATTTTTTTATAAATGCAAGTAAAATAAACAAAAAAAAACGGCTTTATCATTGTATTTGTAATTAACCTACCTACTTTGTAATTGTATTTACATTGATTTTTAGCTTAGGTAGTCGCATTTTATTGTTAATCTGATTTGTTTTTGCTTTGGTACATAAATCTCATATGCGTCATATTATTTATTATCTTTAGTAAAGTGCCCGTCTACTCAAGCGGATTATAGGTAAGTAGGTCTACATAATTATGGCAAAATGCATACTTTTACCATATCTGTATACCTAAATAATATAATACAGGTACCTTCCTTCTACTAGGTCTTTAAGATTATAATTATCACACTAATATTTTAGATAATTTTGGATGTGTCTGTCTATGTTTGTTACTTACTTCTTCGTGCACAAACGAACAGATTTTGATGAAACAGACTTGGACCATTTTTTTTTATTTTTTCATGAAATTCCCGAGTGCGCCTCGTACTAGAAAAAAAGAAAATATGTATTTACCAGTCCGCGCCACTTGAGGTAACTTATTTTTGTGCGATCGTATCCGCATAGTAAAAGTAGGTATATTGGCATTGCTGTCTCAACTCAATTTTTTTATTTCCTCGTTAAGGTACAATTTACAAGTGTAAGTAATAATGTTATGGTACACCTTGACCTTAACTACAGATAAAGTTACTGCGTCCTTAACGGTTTATGTGAGCGGTCATTGCCCGCTAGCGCGCAGCGCTGGGCGCGGACGGCGATAGCACAGTTGAAATGTTGATTGTAGTATCAGCGAGCGTCGCCCCATGACAGGCCCCTCCCCGTCAGAGCAGCACGTGAAACAACTGCCAAAGTGCCAACGACCGCGAGGCGCGGCGCGAAATGCGCTGGCCGCCATTTCAAGCGCGAAAGGTGAGGAGGGAGCCCCCGCCCCCCGCACCTCACCCCGCTCATGCTGCCCGCCCGGCCACACACACGACAGAAGCGCGCCGCGCTGTAATTCGTGTTCTGTGAGTCAATGACGTCATGATTTGATATTATTCTCCAAGTTACCAATTTCTCTACTCACATTCCTAAAGTAATTATTAGTTTGAATAGAAATGTGTGAAAATAACCAAGAAACAATGGATACTTTGAATACGGTGAGTGAAAACATAACCTTCATTTGCTTGTTGTGGTCACGCACACAGCTGCGTTCGAAATTCCAACGTGCTGTGGATCCGGGGGGGCGGGGTCTATAATATGAAAGCGATCGTAGTAATGTGTAACACTTTTGTATTACCTAATTCTGATATCATTACTTTACTATTGATATTTGAAAGCTTCGTAAGTAGGTCCGTATATGTTGGTCTCCTGACCGTTGATAAAGTTCGCGGTCGATGCGTAGAAACCAATTCTAGGTGTCAGCGGGGGTGAAGGAGGGGTATGGGCAACTGACTTGTGCTCGGAAGTTAGTTACAAAGCGACATCAACTTTTCCGACCAAAGTAGTACTATTAACTATTCAGTCACGGAACGACATTACGTTTTTTGTGAACGATTTTAACCTACCGGGGCTATTTTACCGCCCGCTCGTTTTGCAAAGGATTACAGCTGGAAAACTATACGGTTACCAGTTTTTTTATAATTAATTTTATATACACATAATATTATAATTTTACAAAAGTACTTGTTTTTTGCTTGATTTCATCGACTGGAAAATGCAAAATAAAATTTTCATGTTTTACCTAGGTTGATTTATTGTTATATTTTTGCATTAAACATTTTTTTTTCACTACCTACCAGAATGTTTGAGGTGAATTAATAGGTACCTATGTAAGTTCTTTCAATGTTTTTCCGTGCTTTCTGTCTCAATAAATTATCTGAATTTGAGAGAGCCATTTTATCAAGCAATATTACGAGTTGCACTATTTAGTTAATCGTCTAGGGAGCACCTTAGATTACCAAACCAGTGTTGCCAGCTTGAATTCGTGTTAGTCCTGAACTTTGCGGTCGCTGAACTCCAGCTTTAATGTTGAACGTTTTGAAGGTATTCATTACACAATTATAAACTAGACGTATGATTAAATTACGTTGTTATTTGAAAGGCTGGCTGTTTTTTAACGTCTATTGCAACCGGTAAGCTGATTGGCTACGGCATATAGGTCGAGCGCGTCGAGATAAACGAAAAAGTTATGTTCAATATACATATATTGTGTATGAAACCATTTAAATCCTTCCGATCATGCAGGAGCTTATAATTTTTTATTTATTGATGCGACAATAACGTTTTTTATTCTTATAGGACTCGATGGACGATATCAACGATGGACCAAGCACAAGCTTCGTTACGATGGAACCAGAATTCAACATAGCTGAAAGTAAGCGTTTTCCAATAGTTTATACAACGAAACTAGACGACATGCTGATATTCAGAACAGAATTACCTGAAATGCATATATCCGACATCGTAGACTGTATAATCACAGAAAGTCATCCTAAACATCACGGCCAACTGAAAAGAAAATATTCAGAAACCCAAAAAATGACGTTCGAAGATTTATCGCATAAAATAGATAAAATGAATAGTAAAGTGGCCCGAACAGCTAATCGTAATAAAACGCTACTCTCTATGTGCAAACCATTTAACATTGTCCTGGCAGATTTTTCCTATGCGCTACGTACGGACGAACTGACACGTGATCGAAGGAAAAATATTATAATTCCTAAAAGAAAATCAGTTCCTAAATGCGTGGATAAATTGTTGCCAATGTATAGCAAATCACAGACGTTTAAATGTGGGTTATTATATGATCAACAACGACAAGTAGCTGACATATATTCTCTAGACAAAAAGTTTTCCACGAAGGAATATATAAGAATTCATAACATCGAACAAAATGATGAGGATTATCATAGGTTGAAAACGTGTAAAAACATAAATGAAGTGACATGTTGCTGTTGGTATAACAGAGAAGCATTTATAAAAAAGTTATCTCTCCATCCCCTTGAAACATTAAGGTTCATGAGGAAACCACATGAGTGTCTAATTAATGATTGCAGTTGTTGCTGCAAAAACAATAACTACCCACCGAAAAGGTCATCATACAAAGGAACTAGTTCACAGAAAACAGAAATAACTGCTAGCGTTTGGTTTACACATACTAGATTAAATACTGTAAAAATGATTGATTCTGATGCACGAGGACCGAAACTTATTGCAAAATCTTTGAATTTCGATCCAAAACAATCAATGAAATACCCCAGATCGAATCATTACCAATACAAAACCAACAATATAAAAATGGCGCATTCAATAAACATATATATAGGAGAAGAATATTATGAAATTGGAAAAGATGGTCAATTAAGGACACATTTAAAACATTTTGATAAAGAAGCATCTAAACTAAAACAGATTACTGGTAATGAGCTAACATATACCTCGAGTAACGTTTGTTGTTGGTACAAACGCGAAGAGTTTGCAGCTCAATTACTAAAGCTCGGAGTAAAACGCACCTCTGTTAATTTTATAAGATGTGTCCACTCATGTCCTGTAAGAAAATGTAACTGCTGCTGTAAACCTTTGATTCAACGGAAAGTCGATCTTAACTCTTGGCGGATTACAACTAGACATACGAATGATTTGGCAAGTAAAGAAGTCGGCATCCAAATACAATTTCCAATAGCAAGGAGGCGTAATCAAGTTAGCAAGACGACTATTTCCGATAGAAATCTCGTTGCACCTATGTTACGTTGTGTTGTACCTGTGCGAGTAGATTTACAAAGTTTGAAAGTTCCCAAACTTGACTCGTCTTTTTTCGTTTCCTTATCAACGTTAGACACTGTAGAGAAAACTAGAATGGCGGCTGAAGATAGCTCGCTACTTCCAGCTACTAAAACAATTGATTCTGAAAATGAATTATTTCCAACTGTACGGGTTACGATAACCAAAATAGCAACTCAACAAAACAGGTATAAAACAATAATCGAAGGAGTCGATTTAAATATGGCATCCACAAGGGAATTACAAATGTTGGATTTGATTTTTCGAGCAGTAGACAGCAGTCTAATCACGGTTAACAGTTTTAAAAAGGAGCAAGCACGAAAACAAAATCAAAAAGTAACACAAACCATAAAAGAACCACGAAGCCAACAAAAACCACCAATAAAACAACAACCACCAATACAACAAATACCACTAATCCAAGAAAAACCACCAATCCGACAGAAACCACGAATCCTACGAAAACAACCAATCCAGCAAAAACCACCAATACAACAATCACCGCCAATCCAACAAATTCCACCAATCCTAGAAACACCACCAATCCGACAAAAACCACGAATTCTACAAAAACCACGAATCCAACAAAAACCATCAACCCAACAAAAACCACCAATACAACTAATTTCACCAATACAAAAAATTCCACCAAACCGACAAATACCACCAATCCTAGAAACACCAACAATACAACAAAAACCACCAATACAAGAAAAATCACGAATCCAACAAATTCCACCAATACAACATGAACCACCAATTCAAGAAATACCACCACCAATCCAAGAAATACCACCAATACAACAAAAACCACGAATCCAACAAAACCGACCAAACCGACAGAAACCACCAAACCGACAGAAACCACCAAACCGACAAAAACGACCAATACAACAAATTCCACCAACACAACAAATTCCACCAATACAACAGAAACCACCAATACAACAAATACCACCAAACCGAACACCACTAATGCTACAAATATCACCAATGCTACAAATATCACCAAATCTACAAATATCACCAATCCCACAAATACCACTAATACAACAAATATCACCAATACAACAATCACCATCAGTACAACAACAGCCACCAATCCAACAGACACCACCAATCCCTGCTGGGTTTGTACAAGCACCACGAGATACTCAGGTACTTCCACCCACTGTATACCCACAACTATTAAATGAGCAATTGAAAATTGTCGCTGATCTAAAGAGCAAACGTTTCGTAGAATCGTTAGAAGCATTGGTGGGTCAATTCAGTTTTCCTGACGCGAATCTTATTAATATAGACCACTGGATAAGTGATGATATTTGACCGACGAAAGGTGTGTGTGTGTTGGAAATTTTAATTTCCAAATACAAAAAGGCATTACTTTCATTTTTCGGGTCTTAAATTAAAATTGTTTCTAAGTTTATAATATGGCTGTGTTTCGTTACGGGTAGTCAGAAGCCTGTAAGTCTGACACCAGTCTAACCAAGGGGAACACCTCGGGTTGCCCGGGTAACTGGGTTGAGGAGGTCATATAGGCAGTCGCTCCTTGCAAAGCACTGGTACTCAGCTGAATCCGGTTAGACTGGAAGCCGACCCCAACGTAGTTGGGAGAAAGGCTCGGAGGATAATGAATAAATTAAAATTGTTATCAGTGGTATAACCCCGTTTTATTTTAATTTTAAACTTGCTGTTTAAAAGAAATGAACCTATCGTTGTATGGCCTTTCCCAATGTACTATCTAACTGATGATTTTCTTACGAGAGAGTAAAAGAAGTACTTTTTTAAGTCCGCGACAAAAATTTTGACATAAGCCCCAATACAAGCAATGTCAAAATTTCTGGTAAGCAAAACCACGGTTATATAGATTATTGGGAGTGCAGTTAATAATTAGGTATGTTGGAACCGATAGGTTTTTGAAAATGTTAATGTTTATTCGTTGATTTCGTCGTACCTGAATACTGTTATATTAAATACGAAATAATTAATTTCTAATGTGTTTTATTAAACCTCAAATCAAAATCTAAAAAGGTGTAAATATGCTGATTGACTAGTTTTGCACCATTATATGTAAATTATTATATATTATTCTGATTTTTCAGTTCATAGAAGGGAAAATTATAGCGTATGCGTATTTTACCTATTCTATGATTTTAATGAGAAGGGCTTGTACTTCAATGAAAAATGTACTGTTTTATTCTATTACGCGGTTAGCGAAAAATTAGGATTTAAAGATTGAATCCCCTTTCGGCTTTACAGGTACTTTTGTAACACCCTGTATACAAGGTGTTGATTTGCATCTGTGCAATATTTCAGGAGGTTGACATAAAATACGTAAATAATCGATTGGAATTACAATAACAGTTTATTATTTTATTATTATATATTTATTTACAGTACACGGGAAATATTTATCGCGCTGCTTTTTTGTCATATTTGTTTGTGTGAAGGCGCAGCACGGTTTTGAGGCCAGTAACACACCAACGGCGGATCCAGGGGGTAGGTCACAAGGTCATGACCCCCCCCTGGGCCAGGTTCAGGACCTGAGAGGAACCACCAATAAATGAAATGGTTAAACACACTGTTTTATGTTTTTATTATAATTTGTATTCCGAGTGAATAGGTAGATACCTACATATTTACAGGTAGAGTAGTTTTGCTGAAGAATTCGTGCTCGAAACTCTCGCTCTCTATTCTTTATTTACCCTTTAAAAAAGTCGCCTTCGCTTTGTTGCATTGATCACTTTGATATTTTTTAACTTTTAACATCCTTCAACTAAGTGAAAAAATTCTAGCTCGCTACGCTCGCGAGTAAATGACTACGTCTGTACTGTATTTCTGATTGTTTATGATTTTTATTGACGCACCGAATCAACGAACAAATGGCACTCGCTCTAATCATGGTTCCTTTTTATTTGTACGTAATTCCCAGTCTGATTTGTGAGTCTTCAAACAAATAATTTAAAAAAGGTCGCGCTCGCTGCGCTCGCGGCTACTTGTTGCTTTACAATGTCCTTAATCAGGTGCTTTTGTGTCGTAGGCTCAAAAAATTTCGCGCAATATTATATACTAGCTGGTGCCCGCGACTTCGTCTGCGCAGGTTTAGTATTTCGAACAATATGTTTACAAATTGTAGCCTATATGTTATTCTGATGTATAAGCTATATTATTGTAAAGTTTCATTAAAATCCAATTTCATTAAAAAGTGAAAGAGTAACAAACATCCATACATCCATACATACAAACTTTCTCGTTTATAATATTAGTAGGATACCTTGCCTTGATAACTTCATAAGCCAAATATAGCAAAAAAAATATTAATGGAGTCTGGCCAACAGTTTGAGCCTACAATGATTTGGAAACATTTTTTAAGTCCTTTACCTACCAAAAGAGTGACTTTCGTTCGAACGTTCTTATTTATATTCCTTGTAATGTACTTCGATCAATATGTACTACTCAAAATCTTTCAATAGATACATAAGTGGCGCTTGGGTGATATTGCACCCAGGCGCTACATGAGCTAGAGACGGCCCTCATGAACCCTTACCAATAGTAAGACAGTTGAAGTTTCACAGAAAATGTTTTACTGTTGCTGCAATAAAAAACGTACGCGGCCTTTTCTGCGTACACAATACTTTTCAAACGTTTAGTCTTCAACCGGAAAAAAATCTCCCGCTTGCTATGATCACGCTTTCTTGTATTTGTGCTGTATATTTGTTATATAGCAAGAAAGCGTTTTCATCTACTTTTAGTTCTCGAACTGAAAAAAAATTTTCGCGCTCGCTTCGCTCGCGCTTTTTTGTTTGGTAGGTACGTATGTGTAGTATAAATACAAGAAATTGCGCTCACTCTGCTCGGGCCATTTTCTACATGAAAACACTTTTCTTAATATACGTAAAAATTTCGAGCTCGCTACGATCGCGCTTATTGTATTTATACTACTACTTTTAATACTAAAAGAAGTATACGCTACAATATAATATTTTTTGTGACTTGAACACGACTGTGTGACCCCCCCTGGCGCCGAAGCTGGATCCGCCCTTGTAACACACGCGCCGAGTTTGAATACGGGTTGGGGACGGATTTCCGAAAAAAAAGAACATACCAATTTTTTGTTGATTTGGGTTGAGAATCGTTAATATAATTACGTCCTTGAATATTGCACGGATGCAAATCAGCAGCTTGTATAATATATAAGTAACATACTGTTATACATATGAATGTGCAGAGTTTACTCGTATCTCGAGATGACTACTTCTTGCTACTAAACAGAACATGTAATATTGAAGATGACAATGATTTTTAGGGACAAAGATTGCTCAATATTTTTCGTATAACAATGCGCAATTTAAATAATATTCCATCTGGGTGGCGCCTTAGTTACCGTGAAATTCGGGTAAATTCACACGCTGGTATCATTTGCAATAACATCCCATCAGATGGAAATAGAGATACCAAGAATTTGGGAGTGGGGTGGTTCGTAAAAAGGTTCTTACCCATTCTTACGTATAATATTTATGTATCCGAGTTTGGTGGCTTATAAAGCGTTCCCTAGACGATCAATTACATTGCACGTCAATGATATTATTCATATTACGCATTTACCGTTGAAAATATTGAAAATAGCGCAATGTTATTGTAAATCTAGGACCCTCATCCGTGTAATCAATTTCCTATAAGCTACAGAAAAATATAAAAATAGAGCTGGCAACATTCAACACTGTTCAGTCAAACATGAACTTCGCTCATAACAAAAAATCAATCAATGTTTGCTTGCATTGCATTGGTAGTTTGACATACCTACCTACACAGACATAGTAATCTGTGCATTCAATCGCGATTCTTTCTTGCTAGCTGTCTGTAGTGCCGTGGTTATTGCAGATTAGTTGGACTGCGATTGATTTAAGTACGAATCAATATGACGGTGAAAGAGGGAACTCCCGTATACGGAAACAAATTTCAAATGGCCAAGCTCTGCCCCCTTTTAGCACCCAAATATTATGAGCATCTGATGAATGATAGTAAGTGTTCACTTTTATGTTTTGATATGTGAAACAATAAGGTCCTTACATTTTAAATAAGTGTAAAAGATTAGTAAATAAAGCATAATTATAAGCATCCCGCCCCTAAAACAACCCACTGACCTAGACTTACTTTCTTTGTTACCTATTAATAAATAAATAAATGTAAATGAAAAACTGGATGGATCGCCTTCTTAATCAAAAGTTTAAGTATATCAAGCACTATAAATAAGTTCAAGTCATAGTTAATGTAACACAGCTAGGTACTTTAGGAGTTCTTGTTTATTTTTCTGATTCAATGCTTTTGTTTTGTAGAGGGTAACTACAGTCCAGTACGAAATTGGGATCTGATGATGGGTTCAAACAGCTTGGTGACTTTCTTCGCAAATCTACAAAAGGAGATAGACAGGAAGAATGGTATTCCTGAGCCAGGTAATTTTTTTTTAATACTATTTATTTAATACAAGCATCATTGTGAAGCTGTTAATTATATTGCATTCGACATTCTTAACTTATACTACAAAGAGAGACAAATTACCTTTATTTATTAAAAAACTTATCAAACCAAACATTTGTAGTTTATAACATTAAAAAAAAACATGTACTCAACTGCATCCGGTTAGACTGGAAGCTGAACCTAACGTAGTTGGGAAAAAGCTTAGAATATGATGATGATGAATTATTATCAAAAAAATATATATGTAAAAAAAGCTATGGTGTTAATGGTTTGAAATTCAATAAATTTACATGTTAATATTATTTTTGTTGCAGAAAAAGTGGATCCCAATGAGCTATTCCACATGCAGATTGACTTGTAAACTGATTACATCAAGCCAGTTTGCCTACCGTTGCCAGTATTATTTTGCCAAGAAGATTTTATGTTGATATGCAACCTTTTTATTTATTGGTCATAACTAATTAAGTTAACAATGTAATCCTAAAGAGCTTTTTCTGTACATTGTTTGTAATCTTATCTATTTTAATATTAAGTTTATTTTTAAATGATATATAAGTTAAATTATCTTGGGTTGGATTGGCAGAAAGTGTTGAAAGAACAACAGCTAGAATACAGGGACTAATATAACTAGAAGAAGACTGAAGGCTTGGAAACTGAATAGTATTTACTTTGTTTATATTCATTTAGAAATATGAATTGTAGACAAGAATTATAGTTTATGATATTTCTTTATAATGCCTAAGTTAATGGTGGACAATTTGTTTTTAATTATCATTTCTAGTCATGATCAGTGAATATGTTTCATTTGCTGCAGTAGATCACTATGTATGTTTTGCCATGTATTAATTATAATTTAACCCTAAAATGTTTTTTCAATCTTTAAAAAAACCACATTCAGAAAAAACTCGATAGATTTTGATGAAAATTAACAATAATATAGGTTACCAACACAGGTGTTACATCAGATTAACATTGAATATCGGCTAAAAATCATTGCTGTTGTAAAAAAAACTTATCATCCTTGATCGAATGGGTCTTAATTTAACATTTCGCAACTCGTTCTTCCACAACCTACATCAGTAGGTAATTAAATAGAGTAATTTGGCTTTTTGAGTAGGTATGTACATACTTATAATTAAATAAGTAGGTATCTACATGTCATTGAACATCTTTGGCAGTTGTTATGAGTAGAAGCCAGTAACTGGGTTGCCCGGGTTACTAGGTTCAGGAGGTCAGATAAGCTGTTGCTCCTTGTAAAACACTGGTACTCAACTACAGCCAGTTAGACTGGGAGCTGACCCCAACATGGTTGGGAAAAGGCTAGGCAGATGATGAAAAAGAGTTGAACCATGGGTAAATTTACTTCTCCGTTGTACAACCTGGGGCCCGATTCTCCTAATTTTACTTAAGCGGCATACGATTCACGTTCAGGCGCGTACGCACGTACGAACACGAACAAAGCGAACACAAACACCAGACCCGAACATTTGGTTCGTACGTATGGACGGCATATTCGAACACGAACGGAAACATAGTTCGAGTCGAGTTCGCGAACAACAGTCGTGAACTCTATCTTAGTAGCCATGACGGCGCCGTTAGGCGCGTACGCACGTACGAACACGAACATAGCGAACACAAACACCAGACCCGAACATTTGGTTCGTACGTATGGACGGCATATTCGAACACGAACGCAAACATAGTTCGAGTCGAGTTCGCGAACAACAGTCGTGAACTCTATCTTAGTAGCCATGACGGCGCCGTTGGAAGTGGTCGATTGTGAAGTTATTAAAGCGCTTCGAACGCCGTCCATACAGAACACACAACAAGGATCGCCGCGAACATGTTTGACGAACAGAGTGTTCGATGTTCGATAGTGGTACGCACGTGCGAACCAAGTTGTTGCATATCATGTAACGCAACAAATTTGTTCGTACGTGCGTACGCGGCTGTTGGAAGTGGTCGATTGTGAAGTTATTAAAGCGCTTCGAACACCGTCCATACAGAACACACTACAAGGATCGCCGCGAACATGTTTGACGAACAGAGTGTTCGATGTTCGATAGTGGTACGCACGTGCGAACCAAGTTGTTGCATATCATGTAACGCAACAAATTTGTTCGTACGTGCGTACGCGGCTTTCGACTCGATTCGACTGAGATCCAATCCCGACTCGATTACGATTGAAGCGTATGTGGCATTCCGCTATTTTTTCTTTGAAATAAACGTTTTTATCCTTTTCTGTCATTCAATAATGAATCATTTTGTCTGCAAATGATTTACGATTGCAAAATGATTGTACAGCAAACTACCGTATAGACCAAAATCATCAAAATAGCAGAGCAATCGCACACCAATCAAATGTCAATCGAATACGATTGGTCTTTTATTAGTAGCAGAATGCCCGATATGGTTAAAACTGCTATTACGATCATATTGCGATTCGATTTCTATTCGATTTTGACATTATTAATTTAGGAGAATCGGGCCCCTGTTGGACATCGCAGTTGTACCACGGGTCGGGAGTGGATCTACCAACCTACTTACTACTACTACTATGCTTGTTGACGCGTTTGTTTTCATTGTCTTATGATAGACGATACGTTATCAAATCATTATTTATTTATTACAAAGTACCTAACCCACATTAATTTCGTTGTTCGAGTGTTTTATCATCACTAAACTGATAAAGGTCACCTTTTCCTGTATAATAGGCACCTAAACTATTTAGGACTTTTTTTACCTTGTCGACCTAGCATCGATGATAACGAGACGACGCGATTTAACCTCAACAAAGGTGAAAGTAACAAAAAAAACATTATTTAAACCGTTCATTTGTACCTAAAACATAGGGAGGTAGGTACTGAACTACCCAATCCATCTTTGTGAACTCTGACCCGAAACAAAACCCAAGTAATCATTCAATCGTCCTGTAATAAAACAAACAGCTGTGTCAAAGTACCTAGGAATATAGCGATCTTTTATATTGTAGCTGTGTGGCTATAGACAATGGGAACAAGTCGCGCCTGCCTGTCGCTTCGCGCCGCTCACCGGCTCACGATCGATGACGTCACAAATCCCCTACCATTTGATCGAATCGCGATCATATTTAGTAGAATCGAGATTATGCTGAATAACGCTCGACAAGGTAGATAAAAGTCATTATGTCCCTAACTTATAATGTATGATGCAGTTGATACCTTTAATTACAAACTGCATCGAAAATTCTTCCTTCCTGTATTTGATATCTTGATTATCTATGGAATTAATTAGGCTGTTTCAATATTCACTACTATTTATGTATACCTATCTAATGCTTCGCCGTAATAATTTTAATAGACCAAATAGGTATATTACAAACAAGAATTGTTATCGCTCAAAAAAAAAACATGGTAGGGGAAAATCTTATATGATAAAAAAAATACAAATTGGGTAAGTTTTTAATTCTAATCTAAGAGTAGAGCAAACGAAAAGTAAATGCCGAAAATACGTAATAACATACAGCCAGTAAAATAAAAAACATTGTTCTAAACTACCATAGTGCGTAGGTACAACGCCTACAGTTTACCTAGGTACATACCTATTTATACAAGAAACAAGTTTCTATAACTACGCACTGCAACTGCAATTGATTAAACTCAATCTGAGTCGATCGATAACTCATATTTACCTACTCTTCAAATAAAGTTTCACGCCTAAATTCATTGTAAATAAAAATTGAAATACCAATATTATCATTGATACAGTCAATTTTGTACATTGTTTTCATGTTTGAAGCGCAATTCACGTCCGTTTTACTCGAAGCTCGTGTAGAAAATGGCTCGCTGCGTCGAAATGTCGTCATCTCGCCTTCGTCACAAAACTAGGGTAGCATGTGGGAAAAGGATAGAATGTCATTCTGTTTCAGCCGCACTCGTGGAGCATGCTCAATGTGGATTGTGCGCAGTCGGCCGGCATTGAACGATGCGCGTTTTCGCCATTTTGTTTTAAAACGTTGACGTGTGCACAAGTGCGATGATAAATATACAATGTGAAAAGGTACTTTAGTTATTTAGTGAAAGTGTTTTACTATATTAAATGTGTGTCTAGTTTCGTCTGGATTTCGTGTAAACCATGGGTAAATTATTTTTGAGTTGTTTTTCGTGACACGGCCGCCATGACTCATGCGCTGTGCACGCGTTCTTCATTTGCGCGATTGCATTAGCTGTGTGCAGACGTGTCGGCTGGTCATTTTTTTACTTATTTTCTTGGATTTTTACTTTTTTATGTGGAAGTGTGACAGAAACATGTTTTGAATACCTATAATACCAATTTTTTTAAACCGTCAAAATATTTAGGTACTTGCCTTTTTTGTTTGTTTTTTTTTTATTGAAATGCAACAGTGAATAGGTGAACGCGAAAAATTGGTGTTTTAAATATGGATGAACAAAGTGCATTTATTAACGAAGAAATTGATGCAAAAAAAATGAATGACGATGAGTGAGTATTCTATATTATGTATTACACATACGTTTTATAATAATCAGAAAACAGTATTTCTTTACTTACAATTTATTTATTTTAAAATCAAAATGTGCGATCTTAATAGTTTTACGATCGCACGTTTTGATTTTAAATATTTTAGTATTTTTCGTACTATAGTTTTTAGGGTTCCGTAGTACACTAGGAACCCTTATAGTTTCGCTGTTTGTCAGTCATAAAAAGTGCAAAAGGCTTTATTAAGGTAAAGTGGGGAGTATTTTTTTTATTCCAACCCTAACGTATGATATATCGTTGGATAGGTATATGGGT
The DNA here is from genome assembly GCF_030705265.1 of Helicoverpa armigera. Classification (NCBI taxonomy): domain Eukaryota; kingdom Metazoa; phylum Arthropoda; class Insecta; order Lepidoptera; family Noctuidae; genus Helicoverpa; species Helicoverpa armigera. Next base: position 4,591,531 of record NC_087144.1, read on the forward strand.
AAAAATTAACAGGGGTTTCCTACCAAAATTTTTGATAATATTACAATTTTCGAAAATAATTGCTCCGAAAAATATGAAAAAAAATCTTAAATATTTGACTTAATAGGAAAAATATTTTGGACTCGATTTTTTTAACTTTTTTAATTTGAATTATTTAAATCGGTTAACGCAGTCCAAAATTACCACCAAAAACCCAACATACATAAGCCATCTAGATTTTAAAAATTAGTTACCTAAGTTTGCCGAGAGATGGCGCTGTACTTTGTGTCACTTCGAGCAGCTAAGATTTTTTCTGAGTTGATGGCGCCGGGACAGGTAACGGCTATACTCGGGAAACTACGGAACCCTAAAATGAGCGTGGCCTGACACGCTCTGGCCGGTTTTTTAAATATTAAAACTAGCTTCGTTAAACTCAGCCCGCGGCTTCGCCCGCTTAGAGTTCGGCTATATCGCGTTTCCAAGAGAATTCTTCAAAAGTCCGGGATAAAAACTATCCTATGTTCTTTCTCAAGGTCAACTCTGTCTCTGTACCAAATTTTATTTAAATCAGTTCTGTGGTTTACACGTGAAAGCGTAACAGAAAGACAGACAGACAGAGTTTTTTTCGCATTTATAATATTAGTAGGGATTAGTAGGGATGGGCGAAAACTTAAAAGCCCTCTTTTATACACACAAACACCCACTTATGTTTATATATTTAAATAGTTAAAATTCTCAATATGTATGTAGGATATTTATATTCATTCTTTATCTATATAAAAGAGAGTCGTGTTAGTTACAGACTTTTTAACTAAAGAACGGCTGAACCGTTTAAGCTGAAAATTAAGAGGGGATAATATAGCTTAGACCCGGGAAAGACATAGGATAGTTTTTGTCACCATCCGGAACGCGGGTGAAACCGCGGGTATAAGCTAGTTATGTAGTTACTTAATACCGTTGTTTTTTTGTGATATAAAACACATTAACACACAGAGAAAGTATGTAAGATATTATATCTATATAAATGTACATCGCGCGAAATTCATAGTTAACTCTTATATTTTTTTACGTTTTTTGTTCAATTTTTTTATTGACAATTTTTTTTTATGTATAATTACACTATTTATACCTAGCTATTTTCGTTTTATAGAGATGCAAAATGGAAAGAGCTAAGAAAAATAAGAAATGAACGTCGAAGAAAATATTATCACCGTAAGAAATTATTGGAGGAAAATGGAATAAGAAAAAATAAAGAAAAAGTACAAAAATCAAATGCTCAACGTCAGAGGAAATGTCGTCGACGTAAAGCAGGAGTACCTGACGTGGATATGTAATAACATTTTATAATGTTTATAAATAAATATATCGGGTGTGTCGTTCACAATCACATTAAATGAAATGCGTTAATATATGACGATTACCACACAGAAAAAAAAATACGTAATAAAAAAAACAAAGAAAGTAAATAGAATAAAAATATTGCGAAAATTAGAACACCATATAAAAGTCAGTCATTACAAACAACTGAAATTCTCCCTTGAAAATTGACAGCTGTCAACTGATCAAACCATTCGATACTCCCAACTTTATCTCTGCTTTACACAACATGATGTTGTAAATTATAAAAACTAAAAATGACTCCTGTGGTTAAACCACTGAATGGATTAGGTTATTTTTTTACAATTCGCCATAGAATATCATAAAGTATAGGTATGTGATAGGATTTAATGTGATTGTGATGTGAACGACACTCTGTATTTGCTTCAATGTTATTTAACTGTACGATATCGTCATTTTTTCCTCAGGAAAAATGAAAAATTGGACAGTGATGCAAATGTATCTGATGACAATAATATAGAAGAATTACCGCTACAAGAAAATCTATTTGACAGCCACCAAGTTCCAATTCGTGAACAGCGTACTGAAAGTTTTACTCCAGAAGTTATTATACGCATTAATACAGGAATTCTGAGCGATGGTAATTGTCTATTCCACTCGCTCTTAAGTATTTTGCAACTTCAAATAAATATATATTTTTTTATTTATTATTAAGTATATCAATTGATAAAAAATAGCTTTATGTTAAAATTGTTTTTTTTTTAATGTATACTAATTTAAATATACAAAACATAAACGTATGTACCTATTTAGTATTCCTTAAATATTTACCTATGCATGAAAAAAATAAGATTTAGGCGCAATTCACATTGGATCAATTCTCGTTCCAAATCAATTTCAACTCTTGGTACTTTGAGATAAAACACGAAGTTGTATGTAAAATTTTGCACCGAAAATGTTCTGCCGACAGCTGCGCGCCGCTGCTCTTTCAATGTGAATTGAGCCTTCGGGCTATTACGCACTGTCGACTAGTCGGCGGCTACTCAGTCCCTCGGCGCTGCGACCGAAACATAGGCAACCAGACCGGAGACAAGTGCATCACATTTTATTTAAACTAATGAAAGTCAAACTAGTCGACAGTGCGTACAGGCCCTTATGTATTTTTTTGTCGGTTTGCTGTAGCCCTTTTTATTAGAACTTATGACATCTGGTATAATCCTACTAATATTATTATAAAAAGGCGACAATTTGTAAGGATGTACGTAGGTATGTTTGTTATTCTCTCTCGCGAAAACTACTGACCGGATTTTGATGGAACTTGGCAGTAATATGTAATGGGTATAAGCATTTTTTTTGCCACGGGTGGAAAATATTTCCAGGTGAAACCGCGGGCAGAACATTGTATACTATTAAAAAAATATATATATAAACTGAAAAAAAAAAACAATATATGTTTTTTTCATTTATAATATTTGAATGTTTAAAATTTAAAAATATATTTTAAATTATGTAAAAAACCGGCCAAATGCGAGCCGAACTCGCGCACGAAGGGTTCCGTACCATTCCTACTCATAAAACCGCATCTACCTTTTGCCGCTATCGATTTCGAGCAAAAATGAGCAATTAAACATCACGTTTGTAGTATGGGATCCTCCCAAAATATTTATTTTATTCTAGTTTGCAGTATTTCGTCTGTCACCGGGCTGTATCTCATGAACTGTTATAGTTAGAGAGTTGAAATTTTCACAGATGATGTATTTCTGATGCCGCTATAACAACAAATACTGAAAACTAAAATATAACAAATATTTTGGAGGGCTCCCATAAAAGAAACGTGTTTTTTTCTCATTTTATAAATATGTAACTAGCTTCTCCCAGCGGTTTCACCCGCATCCCGTGGGAACTACTTCCCGTACCGGGATAAAAAGTAGCCTATAGCCTTCCTCGATAAATGGGCTATCTAACACTGAAAGAAATTTTCAAATCGGACTAGTAGTTCCTGAGATTAGCGCGTTCAAACAAACAAACAAACTCTTCAGCTTTATAATTAGTATAGATTGTACGGAACCCTTCGTGCGCGGGTGCGACTCGCACTTGGTCGTTTTTTTATGAGACTCCTGCATGGCGCCTCCGCTTGTCATTTTGTTCTCCTTGGTACGATATAATTAATACAGAAATATTTTTTTCATCCCACCATCTCGGAAAGAGTAGTTTTACCCTTTGATATCGGAGCGCAAAAGCCGTTTTTATCCTCTAGAGTGGCAAAGTGATTTGAATTTAGAACATCGTGTGCAATACTCCATTTGTGACAATCTTGATAAGACTTTTCAAACAAATACATATTAAACAAATAAAATACTGTTTTAAATAATTATTCAATTAATTAAGTAATTTTTATTATTGTTTTTACATAGATTTTTAACCTAGTTTCATTTTTAAACTGAGTTTTCAAATAAATGAATTTTAATAGGTTCTTCTTTTTAATTTGATACTCATACGTGCCCGCCATTTTGTTTTTTTATGCATTTAGTAATTTCCTCGATGAGGTGGGATGAAAAGTTACGTGTTGCACTCGAGTGCAAAGATTTTTCACCTTGTGCTCTTTTGATGAAAATTGAGCCCGCGGTTAAAAAGCAACTTTGCACTCTTGTATAACAAATAACTATTAACCACTCCGCAAACTTTGACATCCAATAGCTAAACAAGTCATCCTATAGATAAAAAAAATATCGATAACAATAAACTAATGTTTATTTTAAAATCGATTTTATGGTCATACGTGGGCCGATCGGTCACCGCGATTACGTCATATGTAATTCTTTAAGTACGTCTCTACTCTCTATGTCTCTACCAAATGCCGACCGCGCACGTGCAGTCACTGCATGGGTTGCGCTCAAAAGATAGTAGAGGATACATTTTCTCTTACCGAATTCGAACCAGTCTTTTTGTTGCGCACTGTAATGGGTGAATCGCGGCACAGTGGAACCGCATTCTAAGCAGTAGGTAATATTGACCGAGCGCCCCAATGATTCAATTATGACTCTAAACTAATGATTGAATGGCTAAGTTCTGTCAAAGTAAAGTGCTAGCTGTTTCATTGAATAGCTAGTTTAAGAGCTCGGAACTTTAGGACGGTTGGTTTAGGTATATAGGTTAGAACTTTAGGGCACCCGGAGATAGCCGGTTTGGGTTTTTAAACAACCCGAAAATGGACTTCCTTAACTCCGGCGGAAAAAAAACTAGAGGAATAAGTAAATTTAATTAATCAACAATGCCAGTTAGTTGACACCATACTGAAAACAAAAGGATGACAATAGAATACTTACAAATATGTATGTATGTACCTACCTACACGGCCGGCGGCTTTTCAATAAACTGAAAAATATTGATTTAATTTTGAACTAGACGAGTGATTTAATAACGGTGTTCAGTCAACGGGCTAGCTGTAGGTATGATTGAATGGCTATTTTAACCAGTTGCCTGCGACATCTTCGCTCAAGAACAATCTATTCGCCTGCTCGCGGTTACTCGATATCAAGCGAGGTGATTTACAACCGAGATAAATCATGTATCGCTAGATTTTATACAAGCTTTATACCCACCCGCGGTTTCACCCGCTTTCTGAGAAAACTTCTCGCACTCGGATAAAAAGTAGTGTCCTATTTCAGGCTCTAGGTAGGACTACTAAGAGATTTCTCAATTTTTTACGGTTTTTTTTTCAGAAGCGTCCCAAAAAAAGAGGTCATTGGATGAGTTGGATAGATTCAAGAGGCGTCTTATACGAGCCGTGGCTCGGCTTATGATTGACGAGAAGAAACCTGAGGAAGAAATATGGTCGCAACTGAAAATAGAAACTGGCTCCAACTGCAAATTACTATGGTATAATATATGTCAAAATATTTTTATACCTTCTATTTATACCTACATAAAAATGTAATTATTTTTAGGGTTCTGTAACCAAAGGGTAAAACGGGACTCTGTTGTTTTCGCTCCTCTGTCCTTCCGTCTGTCACCAGGCTGTATCTCATGATCTGTGATAGCTAGAGAGTTGAAGTATTCACAGATGGTGTATTTCTGTTGCCGCTATAACAACAAATACCGATTGAAAACTAGAATACAATAAATATTTTGGGAGGCTCTCATACAACAAACGTGATTTTTTTTGCTAATTTTCTAAATAATGGTACGGAACCCTTCGGGTGCGATTCCGACTTGCACTTGGCCGGTTTTTTATAAAAATTGTAAAAAATATACAGCTTTTATCTGACAGATAGCATAAACAATCAGATAACTGGCATTTTATCAGTAAGCTTTAACCTTCTTTTAACTTATTCTAATATTCTTTGTTCAGGACCCGGATGAAAGCTCTAACAGAGAAGAAAGTGGGTCATCTGCTAGATGTGAACGATCACACGGTGGCCATACCCAAGCCGGCCAGGATGTCTCTCACGGATTGGCTGCTGTTCGACCTCGTGCTCGTCCACCAGAAAATAGACCTTATTGGACAGGTGATTGGGTTCAAAATTCTATGACATTACTAATTTCTTGTATAAGCGACTTAAAAAACAATAGAAGATCAAGTTTTTTTTTTATTTATTACGGTTTTTAAAGCCAATTACATAAATCGGAGAACTTAAATTTCAAATGAATACAAAATCTTAAAAATACAGTTAACTTAAATAAAAATACGTAGGTAACAAATAATAGAAATTATATTTATAGGTAAGATATTCAGTTACACTATCCCCGAGTAATATCTGGCTATACATTATTACCTATCCTTGTACGGGAAAAAGTTCCACAAACTAGGTTTTAATACAGTTTAATCTAATTTCAGGATAAGCCGCATCGTCGTGAAGACCCCGAGGCCCTGGTGAAGTTGTTCGAGCTGGTGAAGAAGTTCAAGATCGAGGGCAAGGCCGGAGACCACCTGGCCGAAGCCTGGTCGAACGCAACTATCTATTATAATAACAAGTAAGCTTATATGTTGCACTGATTATGGTTGAACATAACACAATTATAATATTTTTCATATTATAAAGTACTAGCTTCCGCCCGCGGCTTCGCCCGCGTAGTGTTCGGTTATATCGCGTTTCCAAGAGAATTCTTCAAAAGTCTGGGATAAAAACTATCCTATGTTCTTTCTCAAGGTCAACTCTATCTTTGTGCCAAATTTTATTAAAACCAGTCAGTGGTTTAGATGTGAGAGCGTAACAGACAGATAGACAGAGTTACTTTCGCATTTATAATATTACTAGGGATTACTTCCTCTCCTCTTATTATATTATAAAGAGAAGAAAGATTTGATTGTTTTCGCTCCGAAACTATGTACTTGACCGAATTGAAAAAATATTCCACTGTTTGGCTAGCAATTTTTTTTTGGTATGTAAAAAGTTCCGAACCTATTGAACAAAATTAAAAAAAATCTTTCAATGTTTAGAAGCTACATTATGCCCGGTGACCATTAGCCTAAATTTTATCATTGTACGGGACGTAGTACTAGAACTAAAAAAGTCACTTTTTTAAGACCACTGTTTTAAAATAAGGTTAATCAATCATATCATATTCTTCTTCTTCTTCTTAGCGTTTATCCCGTCTTGTGACGGGGTCCGCTTTCCGTATCTTCTTCTTCCACTTAATTAAATTATTAATTAAGTGGAAGAATAAGATAAATAAGAATATATTAAATAAGAACTTAATCATATCAATACCATTATTTTAGTCTGTATTGGCCCATATATATAGCTTAAAGACTTACATGTATAGTAATACAGTATTATGAAAAGGTGGTTAATGTTGTTTTATCCTTTTCAGAGGTCATCAATGTTCTCCCATGCTGCTGCAGCGCCGCTGGTACCAGCTGAAGGAGTTGACTCGCACCAAGTTCTATAACTTCTGGTATGCTTACCGCGGGACTGTCAAGCGCCTAGCCCTGGCCGAGCCTCATACACCCACGCCGCTACAAGCTGCTATTGCTCAACAGTAAGTTTTTATTGAGTTTTTATTTATTTATTATAATAACATATTGTAATAGTAACATAGTGTAGTAATATTTAGTATAATAGCCTAGTGGGTAAAGGACCAACCTCTCAAGTATGAGGGCGCGGGTTCGATCCCAGGTCAGGCAATTACCAATGCAACTTTTCTAAGTTTGTATGTACTTTCTAAGTATATCTTAGACACCAATGGCTGTGTTTCGGATGGCACGTTAAACTGTAGGTCCCGGCTGTCATTGAACATCCTTGGCAGTCGTTACGGGTAGTCAGAAGCCAGTAAGTCTGACACCAGTCTAACCAAGGGGTATCGGGTTGCCCGGGTAACTGGGTTGAGGTCAGATAGGCAGTCGCTTCTTGTAAAGCACTGGTACTCAGCTGAATCAGGTTAGACTGGAAGCCGACCCCAACATGATTGGGAAAAGGCTCGGAGGATGGATTATAATAACATGATATCTTATACCAACCAACCAGACAGTACCAAAAAGGCTCGGAAGATGATGATTATAATAGCATGATATGTTATGCAAACACACAGTTATGTATTTTTATACCTACTGGTTAAGCTGCAAGTCATCCTCCGAGCCTTTTCCCAACTATGTTGGGGTCGGCTTCCAATCTAACCTGATTCAGCTGAGTACCAGTGCTTTACAAGAAGCGACTGCCTATCTGACCTCAACCCAGTTACCCGGGCAACCCGATACCCCTTGGTTAGACTGGTGTCAGACTTACTGGCTTCTGACTACCCGTAACGATTGCCAAAGATGTTCAATGACACCCGAGACCTACAGTTTAACTTGCCTACAACGTAGGAAAAGTCTAGGCAGTTTTTTAGTTTTTTTAAAGTCTTTATTTATATCTTTGGTTTTGTACATTATATACGTAGTAGTTATTCTTTGAATATAATTGATATGTTTATTGTTTTAGGTATAAACATTTAGTGACGAGGCCGTTCCTAGAATGGGAAGAGTTGATTGAGAGGAGATTAGTCACATTGCCTGAGGAGTTTGTAAGTAAATCTTTTATATTTACCTTACCTAGATAAGTCAAATCAAATCAAAAGTCATTTATTCAAAGTAGGCTGAAAATCAGCACTTTTTGAACGTCAAATCTACAAAAGACAGCCCCCAAAACGCCAGCCCTTCACCACTTCCTATGTGTTTTTGCTGGGAAGAGGAAGTGGTGGAACAAACTCCCCAGCAACACAATTCTACACACAAGTCTGTATGGTTTGAAGATATAAGTCCGTATGTAAGTAGCTGCTTTGTTGGTCTAGCATTCGGACGAGGTCTCGGGTTCGATTCCCGGGTCTAGCCTTATGGAGTCTCACTCTTGAAAAGCAGAATCTGGAAGTTGGTGATTGATACACCTATGGATTGAAGAGCTCGCTCTCTCGGGTGTTGTCGGGTTGTCGACCCATCGGACCATGAGAGTGAAGAAACAGTGAGTGCACCGCAGTCAAAGCAAATGCGCCTGCACTATTATATGTCTTGCGCAGCTGGCTGATCTTCTTAGAAAGAACAGCTAATGAGGCCGAAAATTGTTCTGAACTCCACTACCTACTATGTATTTATTTTTTCAGGAACGACAAATGCTTCAAAAGAGTGCACCTAGGTGTTACGTTAGAAAACTTTTAGAAGGTGGGTCTATATGATAACTATACTTACAACCCGTGCCGATAAAGAATGGGATTAGAAATCGCGACAGCTGTATTCAACTCTCGCTCATGTGCTATAGTGTATGAGCGAGAGGTAAATACAGCTGTCGCGATTTCTAATCCCATTCTTTATCGGCACGGGTTGTACATAGTTTTTAATATAACATACTCCATGGAGTAGGCACTTAACTAAAAATAACCAAAATTGTGAAAAAAGTTCTTCCAAGATTCTTTATCAGAGAATATGTACATATTAAAGCCAAGTAATTTTAGCTTTGGTTTATTTTCAATTTCACGATAATCAAATAGCACATAAGTAATAATTATAACTATAGTTGTATTGCAATTAAAAATATTAAAATGAAAAAAATAATAATTACAGATGGCCCAGATCTGGAACTAATAGAACCAAGAATAGAAACGATAGACCTCAGAAACATAGCAGATGAAGAAAGCGAAGACGATGAGAAGGACCAAGCACAAGATATCTCCACGCCCACAGTCAAAATAAAAGAAGAACCGCTCGACTCAGAGATGGATATCGGAGAAATACAGGTAGAAGCACCCAAAAAATCCATATACGATTCAGTTTTAGAATCAACTGATAAAGAAAATGAGAAACTTGAAAGTATGGACGCTAACGATTTTGTTGATGACGATTTCGCCGCTGATGACGATTTATTCAATGAAGAAAAAGAAATTGAGGAAACTATAGCAACAACACTTGATCAAGAGGATTCAGTGTTGCCTCAAATTACGAATGTTTTCGGTAATGTTAGTGACGCTAACGTGTTCAGTAATATGGAGACAGTGGAGCAAAGTGACGTTAAAAATGTAAATATTGATGAGAATGCTACTGTTGCACATACGAGTGTCAGTGGTATCCTTCAAACTAGTTCCAAGGATAATATTATTGTGAAAACTCAAGACAGTGATAGTGTAGGCCTTGACGATAAAGATAAAGTTGGTAATACCAACAACAGTAAAGAAGAGATCGAAACTAAAGTTCCCGATGGTATTGAAGATTCAGATAAACTTGTTTCTAGCACAGAAGATATACCCAAAGACAATTTAGATCCTAAAACAGATGATAATGCAGAAGATGTAGTTATAATAGACAACACTCCTGCTCCGGTTGTAATCTCTGACTCAGATGACGAAGAAAAATTTGAAAAGAGTGATGAAATCGTTGATGATATATTCTTACCTGCCCCTAGTGAACCCATGGACATTGAAAAGTATACGTCAACTGACCCTGAAACTAAAGGTGACATAGATGTTAGTAAAGTTGCTCTAACTAGTCAAGACAATGAAGATAAAAAATCAGATATACCTGGTTTCTCGTTTGGTCAACTGCCAAATGATATTAGCTTTGCTGACGAAGGCATCGTGTATGTTGAGGAAGACGGTAAGTGAGAAAATATCATTGCTATATCTATGAAACGCGCTAAATCATACGTATCAAATACTCGACAATTTGAAGTTATCAGGACCGCATTTAGGTAGATCGAATTTATTATTATCTCTCAATAGTACAAACTGTCATATTTCAAGTTTCGGCCTATTTCAAACTCAATTCACTGTAATTATGTTAAAGAAAATCTCCCTCGATTTCCGAATTAAAGAGAGTCCAGTTTAATATGATTTAACTGTCTCTTGAAATTGAGTAAGTAATAAAACTCAATTATTGTGTAATTGTTACAGAAAAGAGAGCCAGCACTGACGCTGAAGATGTGCCGAAGATAGACCCGAAGCTGCTGATGTTCCCCATCGTGTACACCACCAGGTTAGACCACATGGCTCTCGCACAGTTCCAACACATTAGCGACAAAACATTGATAGAAACCATTGCAACCAAAAGTAAACCTATTAAGCTAGAACCACAGACTAGTAACCCAGACCAAGAAATTGTAGCAGAAACGAGTAGACCGGTTAAACAAGAACCACAGCCATTAGACGAAAATGCCACTGTAGCCAAAAGCGAACCAGTCGAAAAGAAACCAGACACTGACGTCCCACCAGACGACAGTGACTCAGATGACGATAAGATTCCAGATAGCAAAAAAGTTAAACCGTCCAGCCATCTACTACAAAAACCTAGAAGTCGCACCTACAATCCTATACAACTTTGCAAAAATCCCGACTTCAATACCAGGCTTAAGTGGCTGACAGTAGGGTTCTTCACCATACCCCGTAACCGCGGACTGATCAAAACTTGCAAGCCCTTGACTATAGATGTCAGCAAAGCTTTCGAATCTAAACTTATTGAGGGCAGGCTGTATCTAAAGCCAAGCGATGTTAATATCAAGACGGAAGATCCAGTCAAGGTAGAGGAAGAGAGTATCCAAAGTGTCACAGTCTTGCCTTCCGCTATGCCCGTACAGAGTCTCATAAATAATTCCAAAATCCCGGACATTCCTGCGCCTTCGCCAAGTTACTTCTACAAACCGACCCCCGAGGTAGCATCATGTAGTAGCACTAATGAAAGAAATAAAGTGATAAATCTACCAGACATTTCGGAGATACGGCGCATCAACCAACGACTGCTGACGGCTGAGGTAACACCCATACAAGTGCAAAACAATCAGCCACAAGTACCGGTCTCTATTGTCACGTCTCCTGACACACAAAGAAGTATTACTAAAGTAACTGTACCTATACCTGGAACAAATACACAATTATTAAATGAAGCTAACTACGTCAGAGGTCCGCCTAAATGTGTCGACATCACTCAAGACATGCCTAATAAAACAATCAAACACTCTGCGACAGGAAGTGATCTCCTCATGGCGAAAGGGCCAAGTCGGGCAAACGCTAAGAACAAGTATCCTGTAAGACCAGCAACTGCGGCATGGAAACCACGGACATTAAAAGAAAAAATACCATGGCTTGATATAAAGACCGGCCACTCTAATTATAGCAAAATGGTGGGGGAAACACTCTTGACCTTGGATACTCTCAACAAAATGTTGTTTCTTCTCATAGAAAAAGAGGAGGAACCTCCTGCTTCAAACGAGAAAAAAAATAAAAATAATAAAAAAAGTGATAAAAGTCAGCAAAATTATCAAAGTAAATCGAGGAATGATGTGACAGATGACAATAATTCATCGAAGAACCTTTCGGAAACAGCTAACAAGAGTTACCCTAACAAAGTAAAATTCAAAGTTAGATCTGCGGAACCGAGAGCTCACCCGAGAAGTACAGTAGATAAAAAACCTGAACCGAATAAAAAGCAAGTTCAATTTTGTTGTTGGAGTCGACAAAGAATGCTGGACTTGTTATTTTCTAAAAGGCAAAGACCCCCACACGATTGTCCTACAAACCAATGTAGATGTTGCTGCCAGCATATGCTAAAGGATTATATGAAGCGAGCTATGCAGATGAAAGAATCAAGCGAGGCAAATGTGGATGTAATGACATATTTGTCATCAACCGTTCGTAAACTCAATGACAACGATGAAAGTTCAGTGACCGTCCCCGTAAAAGTGGTCGTCCATTTTCCTCCTACGCATCATACACCGTGTATAGCCGTCGAAGAACTTACTATCTCTAATGAAACATCTGAGTCTGTTCCTGCAACAGAAATTGATACATCCGAAGTGTCGACTACAGGAGTGCCTCAAGATGCGGCTATGGTAACTACTACAGAAGCGACCGCAGAAACTAGTACAATAGTGGACTCAGAAACTAGTACAATAGTTAGCTCAGTAACTAGAACGCAAGAGAGCTCAGAAACTAGTACATTAGCGAGTCCAGTAACTAGCAGAGAAGTGACGCTAGTACCAACCCTCGAAGTGAGGCCAGTACCAACCCTCGAAGTGACGCCTATTACTGTAGACGTGCCGTCCGTGAGTCTAGTAGCACCTCCTAATCTAACCGTACGTGGGATAGAAACTCCAGTGATGGTATCTTCCGGTGATGGAATATCTAATCCCTCTAGGCTCTCCCGTCGTACTAGCGCTGATAATCAAATAAAACGAAAAATATTAATTCCACTTGACCCAAACCCGTCAATTAAGGTTCTTCCTGCGCCTACCGATTCTCCACCTAAGAATGATTTGAAGCCAAGAAGGTATGTAATACAGAAAACACTACGAAAAAAGACTGCGGCACCAATTATGAAATCTAACATCACTAGTAAACCTAGCACTTTGCCACATGCACTACAAAAAAAAGAAAAGATGATATTCATAAACAGCAAACACCTAATCGATAAGCCAACAGAGTGCCCAGTATTATTGGGAAAAAATAAAATATTACTGACCACAGTAAAATTTCCTCATAATTTAAAACAATTTGAAGAGACTAAATTGGCTTTAGGTCCATCGCTTAAAATACCAAAAGGGGTACAGTTAACTTGTCTAAGTGATGGTACAATATCCTACAGTATAGATAAAAACGTTCCCGTTAAGGTACAGGAGCTAGCTGAGATGCCAGCGATCATAGCGGCAGTAAGAGCTCATATGGACCTGCATAGTCAACCAGTTCCCGCGAATAACCAGCCCAGTGTCGCGGAAGCGGAAGTGGTCGATCTCATCGATGACGACGACGATAACGATATTGCTAAATCTACCACTGAACATAATAAAAATAACGAGTCCTCGCCTGTCACTGAAGAACGGAACGAAATAAATACAAATAATCAGAATGTTGTTACCGGCGAGATAAGTCTTATTGATATGCAGGAGGGAGAAGTCAAACAATTGAGTGATATTAAAGAATCTTTGCCTTCAGCAGAAGTACAAGACCAGCCGAATACATCAGGTCTTGAATACAATCAACTCGAATCGACAACTCAAAATATAAGTACTGAAGTGCAACAACCTTTATTGGAGCAAGTTAACGAACAACCTGAGCCATTAACCCAAAAGGAAGCCATCGAAGTGAGCAACCAGGTTGAGCCGGCAACCCAACCTGAGCCGGCTAACCAACCTGAACCGACAAACCAACCTGAATCGGCAAATCAACCCGAGCCGGCGAACCACCGTGAGCCGGCAAACAAACCTGACGAGCCGGCGAACCACCCTGAGCCGGCAAACAAACCTGACGAGCCGGCAAATCAACTTGAGCCGGCAAACAAACCTGACGCGTCGGCAAATCAACCTGAGCCGGCAAACAAACCTGACGAGCCGGCAAATCAACCTGAGCCGGCAAACCAATCTGAGCCGGCAAACCAAGACAACGCAAGTTTGCCCTGCATAAACAAAAGTAAAAATATACTATCAGATCTAATGGAGATGTCCGGAATATTTGATGAAGACATGTCGACTACGGCACCACCCGTGGAACCAGTTCAGGAACAACCTGTTTTGCCACAAATCTCCGTAGAAACCTCAACATCAGAGCCACCTAAAATTGTGGTGCAACCAGACTTGGATAAAGGCACTACTTCAGTACCTGTGATAAAAACGGCAGTTGGCGAACTATCCCCCATCTCATCGTTGTACGAACTGAAATATGCGTGCTTGAACAAGGGAACATTCTTCAAACTAGATTTCAGCACTGGATATCTTGTACCCATAAATGTTTGTATGAAGCAAAACGTTAGACAAGTTCCACTGGTACTGCCAAGGATTGCTCCAAAGGGTGTGATCGATCTTACTGATGAAGTTGATACCTTGCCGGTATCATCAGAAGCACCAAACCAACACACCGAAGATGTTCAGATTTTACCCAGTGACGTTGGTAGCGCCGAAGATGTTCAGATGTTACCCAATAGCTCCAGTAGATCACTGTTAATCGCCCGTGAACCACCGAAAGCAAATAAAGGACCCGAAGTCAAACCTGTCAAGTTGTACAAATCACCTAACATATTGCGTATACTAGGTAAAGCTAAAATGAAAAGAAAGCTAGCACAAGAAGAAGAACAAAAAAATAAAAGAAATGAACCAAAACTTTATCACAAACTGAAACAAAAGCAAGCATATAAGATACCAGAAGATACAACCAAGGAAACGTCACCTGTGCTTGAAACCGCCACTGTTTTGTCCGATGATTCGTCTGACGAAGAACCTCTTTCTAACATTGTGAAAAGGAGGAAAGCAAATGAAGCTGAACTTGAGAAAGCGAAGTCAAATGAACCTGAACAAAGTAATGAAACTGAATCAGAGTTTATAGACTATTTAGACGAAGTTACTGAAGATTTTGAAATGAGTGATTTAACATCGAAGGAGACGTTAATAGAAGTTGATATGGATGAGAGTAATGATGAAGAAGAAGGTTGTATATTAGGTGTTTAATCTCAAGTCAACTTTCAACTTTTTCATAACTCGTGCGAATAATTTTGTATATATATTTCATATATTGGTATCCAATTCAAATTATTGAAGCTATTTAACTTTAACGACCGCTATATGACTTCAGTGGCGACTTGAGTTAACTGCGACATATTATCATCCTGGAGAGTCTGAAGTTAGATTAGTTACGACCTATATTTTAATTTGTCAACTAACTTTAGACTGACCAAGCTACAAGGTAGTGTGTGAGCTATCATTTAATGTAGAATCTAACTTAAGATAAGCACTAAATCGTTTTATGTAAATTATTAGCAAATAAACAGTGGGGGCCTTACTACAAAAACTTTAAACCCTGTTTTACACTTGTCTAATAAAATTTTGGCTGCAAAATGAACCATATGTCAACGTCATAATTTGACATTTTTTTAGACAAGGCATAAACTGACGTTTAAAAGTTTTTGTGGTAAGACGGTGGGTCTTTACTTATTGTTTGCTAATAAGTAACATGTTAACGTTCTCTCCAGGTAGGAGTAGTGAGTAACTTTTATTATACAGATAATTGAAACCAAGTGTTTGTCACCTTTTCTCAAAATGAATATTGTCAACAAATTAGTTGCAGACAATGAAAAAATTCTTTTTCACTCATTTGGCACGTAAGGTTGACCAGTATTTATTGATAGTGACAAGGTGGATCTAGCAATTACAATTTTACCTTGATGTTGAATCTAATGCGATGTAATCCATAGATTTACTGTGATATTATTTTAGGAGACTCGTATTATTAGGTAAGGTAAGGTCAAATAAATATTCTAATTTCTTGCTCAGCTATAGGTTTTGTAATTCAATTCAGTAACTTTACAGTTACCGGCACGGATGTCGAGCCCTGACCTTCACCTGCGCAGAAGCGACTTACTGCCTTATTGCCTATGCATACGGGTGCGCAAAGCGATCCCCACTCTTCCGCCGAGAGCTCAATATCCGTGCCGGTATCTGTAATTGTTATCTATACTTGTCGATACAATGTTTAAGTTGGTAAAGTTGAAAAAAAAATCATGCAATTTCCAGCGATTCTTTTGTAAATATTTTATAATATTGTTTTGGTTGATGTTGGTGCGGTGTACACATCCGTACGGACTCAGTTAAAAGATTTTATTTTAAAATTACAGACATTTAATTGATTTATATGTACAGATTTGGGAAATGCAAATTCTTATTTGTGTGCAGGCCCGCCGCAAGCGGGCGTGCAAAGCGTGCACCGCACGCGGGCGGCACGTCCTAGGGGGCGGCAAATCGAACGACTTATCACGTAATATTTAAAAAATACAATATCTTTTTACCAATGATTTGATTTGCAAATGCCCCGGGCGGCATGATTTAGGGGGCGGCAAAATTAAACCATAATTACGTAATAAAATTAGATGAGTAGATTAGCAATAAAAGTTCAGAAAAAGCCGCCCTCGCTTTGGTCATGTCCTGTCAATTTTGACGGGTTCACCCTTTGCATCCCCAAAAAAATTCGGTTATGGCTTTTTGTTCACTTTGGCTTTTTAGGACATTTTTACTTCATAAAAACTCTAAGGAAAAAATCGCGCTCGCTTCGCTCGCGGCTTCGTATTCATTTGCACTTCATTTCTGTGCATATCTTACTATTTCACTCTGCTTTGTTCATTTACACTGGTTTTTATTTGTTTTGTGTCCTTTGACTGAAAAATTTTCGCACTCGCTTCGCTCGTGCTTTCTTACATATGGGTTGTATTTATGCCTTGACTTTTTCAACGGGAAACCCACCAAAAACCATAAATAACATATTTAACTAAATTTAAACATTGTTATAGATATTTATTTGCAGACCATAAACTATAAAATTTGCGCCCGGTCCGCTCGCGTTTATTTAAGATTGCTTCTCTTTTCTTGCATCGCACTAGGCGCACTACACAGAAGAGCTAACCTTATTAAAATACATATTTTATAATCATAACGAATTTTGATTTTTTTGACAAAACCCAGTATAATATGTACTTAGTCGTAGGGCGGCATAATCAGTTTTGCACGCGGGCGAACTAACAGCTAGCGGCGGGCCTGTTTGTGTGTTAGGTAGATAGTTAATAATTATTTGTGTGGATATTATTGTGAAATATGGGATGCCTGCCATCCGTCAGGGTACCAATATGGGTACCTACCTGTCAAGTTGATGTTTTCATATTTGTTACTTTAACCGTCAGTTGCACAAAGCTCCATTAAAGTTAAAGCTTCTTTAAATCCATTGCTGACACTTTATCTTGTTGACAAAGAAAGAGGCAATAGATTTAAAGAAGCTTTAACTTTAATGGAGCTTTGTGCAACTGACGGTACCTATGCTAAGAACATTAATAATTCAATAAATGTTGTAATGATAACATTGGTAATTCTTTATGCGTTTAGTTGCTAGCATGTTTAAATGCTATAAAGTGGATAGCATCACACAGGTCGTGTTCTACTTCACATCACAAATTCATTTTTAATAAAAATGTTAATAAATAAATTCTGATTGATATAAATACTGTGTTTTATATTTCATTCACCCTTTTACTAAGAACAGTTTCAAACGAGTTCGGATTTGTAACAGCACGTAACAGCTTCGAAGTTTGAAAGAATTGAACAATACCCCCATATTCGCCCGTATATTCGCGTAGCGCAGGCCAGCGGGTGAGGGAAAAACATCACGAGGAAACTTCTTATAAATTCTATTCAATTTAAGGAAGCCTATTGAATAAGGATACCATTATCTGTGACAAAAGGTGCACGGGTAGATTATGTACCTATATAACTACAGAAAAAATAAAAAACGACAATGCAACGTCAACATCTATATTCAAATAATATATTATATTTATCTAATGGCTACCCCGAAGGCGTCGACCACAGCCTTCTCAATCTCCTTGTGTATTTGATTGACCTCCGCCTGAGTGAGCGTTCGCTCCAGGTGTCTGTAAATTATGCTGTAACACAGACTGTGCTTCTTTGACTTTGGATGAACAAATTTGTCCTTCAGCTTCACCTAAAAATACATGATCACAATTTTAATATTTGCTGCTCATTGTCCCATATTCATACAGTGGGAATTTTAATTTGTGTGGGATTCCAAATAAATAGTATTTCTATTCCCAAGTTACAGTCTGCTTGCATAGTTAACATTGAAATTCAACCCACGATCTGAATGCTACATTCTTCTCAAGTATATCTTCTTATATATAAAAATGAATTGATGTTTGTTAGTCTCACTAAAACTCGAGAATGGCTGGACCGATTTGGGTTATTTTGGTTTTAAAATGTTCGTAGAGGTCTAGGGAAGTTTGTTGGGTCAGCTAGTTAAACTATAATAAAATTTATCAAAATAGGGCAGTAATTCCCATGGCACACGGGTGAAACACGGGAAAACAGCTAGATATTAATAAACAAATATGTGTAAGGATTACAAACCTGTTCAATAATATCACCACCAACATCTCTGACAAGATCATAGAAATCATTGCTCATAAATGTGTCTACTGTCAAGTTAGGAGGCAGCCAAAATGACATGTCATTCGTACACTGAGGGTACGATGATACAGGCTTATATGTAACACTAGCATTCAAGTCAATATTCTCAAATTGTGTTAAAAACCCAGAGTCGGTACTCCACATTAAACGAATATCGGGAATTTTATACAATGCCATCGCAAGCCTCTCTAATCCCAGACCAAATGCGTATGCAATAGTGTTTGATGGTCCTGCGTTCACAAGAATCTCATTCCTAACAATACCACAGCCTAGGACCTCCATCCATTTGTTTTCATAGTATATCTCTAGCTCCCAGGATGGGTGAGTAAAAGGGAAGTATGCGTCCACCCATCGGTACTTTATGCTGTCACCAAATAACACTTTAGTCAAGCCAATCAGGTGTGATTTCAACTGAGTTTCCATTAGTTTTGTAGCTTCAAGAGTATGGCAACTTTGCTTCATTGGGTCATCTATAGAGTTGATAAATGCATGTGGGTTTTTGACATCAAATGATGGTTCAAATATTTCTAAGTCGGGTTTTCCAGGAAATAATTCCTCTTTGCGTTGTGACCGTACTGCATCAACCTGAAAAGAAGGTAACATTTGACTGTTTATGTGATAAACAAATTGACAAATTCTTTGTGCAGACTTTCCTCATATTAAACTCACTTGGTGGAAAACAGGAAAGTGTGTAGAATCAATTTCATCTCTTCTGTAAACATCTCCTATCATCAGAAAATTGTCCAAGCCGGACCTCAGCAGTTCGCTCTGGTGCGCGGTCATATGTGCCCTCAACAGAGTCTCTCTGTTTATATAATAACAATCAGACTTCACCCTGCTCGGGTGGTCAGAGGGAATCAGCAAATCATCGAAGTTCTGTTTCGTCGTAACTATAGGCGACAAGTTATCATAAATGCTGAACGACGGATGGCCTCTATGTGTAAAGGATGAGTAAAAATAATTCACAATCCTTTGCCTGACAATAGACAGAGGGTTATTTTTTTGCAAGTGCAAATTCTTGCCCAAGTACGATAGAATTTTAGGTGTTACATTTGTATAATCATCTGATATGAACTCCTTGCCCTTTATTTGTACTGCAGCAACTGATTTTGCAGCTGTGCTATATTTATAATGGGATAAAATTGCAGAGAGAGTCCGGTTTGTTTTTAGAAATAATTTGGTCATGATTCTCGTTTGATTCCACAAGGATATAATGAAGCCTATCGATATGCACTCAAAGATTACATTCGTCTCCTATTCTTCTTTAGAGAAATATTTTCTTCTTATAAATAACCCTTTTTTTAATGAAATTAATTTGAAACAAAATCACACTCCACTCAAACCATCGAGCTTAAAACCAAAACAGCTGTCACCGATGTCAGTCAAACATGTCAATGTCAATTGTCAACAAGCATGACTTACTTACAGAACTTTGACGAAAAATGTAGGTTAGATTTGGTATTATTGTCAGGTATTCTTCTAATAACTCTCTTTTGTGTCCTTATGGTAAGCTGTTGTATTAGCTGAAGCATATTTTTATCTGAGGAACTCAAAAAGGAAATATGATTTTAAGTTATGTAGCAACGTTTCATAAAACAGACATGCCGAATTCCAGCCAGCAAGTTTTCGGACTTGCAGAACAAAAGTCTGTGGGTTTAAGAACGGGTAACAAAGTGTCATAGCCAAATGTCAATTTTATAACCTACAAATAAATGTTAAATGTATTCTTTCTTTGGTTACGTAGTTTGATAAACAATAATTTTATTATTTTTGACTTAAATAGATATTATTACAATACGTAGTCTCATTTCTAGATTATATTCTATCAGATTATACAATGTTTCGTAAGCGACTATTGCATTTCGCTCAACTGAGTGCAATCGGTCTGACTGGATTTTACGTCGGTCAAAATACAGATAAATTTCATAATTTTCTGTGGAATGATTCGATTATTGTTGACGGGAAACGCATTAAGAGTATGCCAGGACTTCCCGTCTTCGGTACTGTTTCAGCTGCTACCCCATTCACTGAAAGCAGCGGTGGAAAAGATCGGGTGAGATTTGTGCTTATAGAATGTGCAAAATTTGTGTATTTACTGTCAAATACTGTTTTGTAACAGCCAAATGTACTCAATAATTCTTGTTAGTGAGATGATTTAATAACTATGGTAACAAATTACTCTTTATTTAAAAACTTCAATATTTTCAGGTATCACAAATAATGAAATATGGTTTTCCAAGTTTAGACAATGTTCGTTCGTATGACGACTTCATTCTCTCTTACGACCGGCGCAACAGGGTGCCGAACTGGGTGTTCGAGCATATCACTCAGGAACACATTGCTAAGAACGACCAGGTAGACCGGAGCAAGTGCGATTTCAAACCTGATGAGAGCATTCATCCATTCTTTAGGTAAGAAATTGTAGGGTACAGTCAACTTCAGGTCAGTGGTATAGTTTTATAAGAAAATCGTACTTATTGCTATTGAGTTAAGGTGCATGACAGTTACCACTAATGTGCAGTTTACTGTACCAATTGCAGTAGTAATGGTCCAACAATTTCAATTCTAAAATAATTTATGGTGAACATAATGATGTCTCAGAGAGCAGTAAAAAAGTAAGTTTTGTTATGTAAACACACTTATTCCAACTCTGCTGTATAATAAAATCCAAGCTTGTAAAAATATACAATCTTAGTCCAGGAACTCAGTCTAAGTTAGCTCAGCCACTAACAACAATTTCTGAACTCATTTTTTACATCAATTTGAAATGAATTCCAGGTCACAGAACACAGACTACAAGGGTTCAGGGTTTGACCGCGGACACATGGCTGCTGCGGGTAACCACCGCCTCTGTCAGAAGCATGTTGATCAGACATTCTTTCTCACCAATATGGCTCCTCAGGTATCACTACAAAAATTGTATGATTAGAGTCAAAAGTTTTCATTTCAAATAGGCCTTAGTAGCTTCTTATGAAACTTCACACTAGTCTCAGTTCCAAAAAGTTGATCTCATGGAGATGAGCCGGCAAATGCGGGTCTTCCTTTTTATATACATCCTTACATTCAAATATTTCCAAGATATGCATGTAAAATGTACAAAGGCTGCTTAAGCTGCGTCTACGCTAGAAGAGCCGAGCACGAGCGGAGCACGAGCCGAACACAATTTGTCTAGTGTGGACCAACTTATAGTTATCGGCACGGATATTGAGCTCTCGGCGGAAGAGTGGGGATCGCTTTGCGCACTGTACACGGCAATAAACCAATAAATTGCTTCTGCGCAGGTAAAGGTCAGGGCTCAATATCCATGCCGATGACTATACAAGCCTCTAACGAGCGCGCTGCGAGCATTTCGTTCGTGCTCAGCTGCGTTCCGCCTGTTGTCGTTGATAGCAAAGCTGAAAATAGGACAACAAAATCTAATAATGTATAATTTCTGTGCAGGTAGGCGAGGGCTTCAACCGTCACGCATGGAATACTCTTGAGAAGCATGTGCGGAAACTGACTAGAGTTTATACCAATGTATACTGCTGTACTGGCCCACTCTACTTGCCCAGGTAACACATAATATATTAGCCTGATTTCTTGATTCATTTTTTTTTTAATCTGCATCCATATAGAACCGTGTCATGTACTTGTAAATTAAACTATTCTATGAAGCTCTATGTGAAAATCAGTTTAGCCATTTTTTTTGGTTAATCAATCTATATACTTTCATAAAGTATTTATTTACAACTTTCTATTTAAATAAAACTACTTTTACGGACTTTATCGCGGTTATACATATTAATATTATTTAATCCCGACGTTTTGGATCCTTTACAGCATCCATGGTCACGGGCAGACTGATTGCATATTTATATTCTTGACATCAAATTTTAACTTCATTTTAAAAAGTACCTATATTAATTAATATTTTCTTCCATTATTTTCAGGCGAGAATCAGACGGTAAATCGTACGTTCGCTACCAAGTGATTGGCGCGAACACGGTGGCCGTGCCGACTCATTTCTACAAAGTCGTGGTGGGTGAGGCCAGGGACGGGTCGTTAGACATGGAGGCGTATGTCATGCCCAACCAGAAGATACCTGACGAGACGCCCGTGTCTGCCTTCATGGTATGTTTACGTCATGTTTTTTTGGGCTGCGGGATTGTTTGAAAGGCCATACCGGCCCTGTTACATAGAGGACTCAAGAAGGAACATGATGGGTTTTAGTCAGCAAGAGTCTGACACTCCCTCACGCTGCTAACCCACAGCGGGAGGGGATCGTTTGATAATTTCCCGCCAAAAATTAAATAAGAAAATATATGTGTATTTAACTGTTCAGCTAACTTATATTTTATCCGGGTAAACTAAGTTTACACGAGATACCGCGAGAAAGAATTAAAGTGGATGCTCATATTGGTAACCAGAAAGTCTGATACCAGTCTAACCAAGGGGTATCGGGTTGCCCGGGTTACTGGGTTGAGGTGGTCAGATAGGCAGTCGCTTCTTGTAAAGCACTGGTACTCAGCTGAATCCGGTTAGACTGGAAGCCGACCCCAAGATGATTGGGAAAAGGCTCGGAGGATGATGGATGCTCATATTGGTAGCCGAATTCGATGTTTTAGCCAAGTTAACATACTATATGCTTGATCTCATCTATTGCGGTAATAATGTACCTCAAAGTAGTCCGATGTCCTTTTTGACTCCATAAATTAACCGATATATTGTTACATTTTGCATAAAAAAGTAGGTAGCGCTGCGTTTAGGCAGGCCAGATTGTGATGCCAAATGCATGATGATCATTAATGATAATAATGATGATCATACTAGTACAGTCTTTAACATTTTTGCTCAACTTATTTTTATATTGTTCCAGGTACCCCCAGAATCAATAGAGAAAGCAGCAGGTTTACTATTCTTCGACAAAATCCACAGAAGTAAACTCAATAGAATAAATGGAAAGAAAGTGTAAAACAATTGAGTTATTATATAGAATGTTAGCTAATTATTATTAAATGAATTTTATGAATCTGTTTCACATGTGATTTTGTTAAATTGTACATAGTTGTTATTTGTAAATAAATACATTTTATTGTTTATGTAATTGTTTCAATCAGTGTATATGTAATCAACAAAGAACAAAAGTTTTTTTTTTGTGCCCTAGACGTCCGAAAATACTTAACGGATTTGAAAAAATCTTTCACTGTTGGTAAGCTACACTCTTCCCGTGCAGCATAGGTTATATTTTATTCCAGTGCGGGTAGTATTTTCCACTGGACGCGGTTGAAACCCCAGTATAGAATAAATAGCATATGATATTGACAAAAATAATTAATTCAAAAAATTTATTGATGAAGTGTATGACGTGCAAATAAAATTTCCTAGCTATAAATCTGGTGATAAGAAAGAGAAGGTCAGGAACTAATTCTGTAACATGTTTTGTATGTACAAATAAAACTCCTTGATGTATAAAACGTGTGTATATTATGTAGTAACATGACAGTACTATCGTAAGTTATGTAGTATGTATAGCGACGCGACATGGGTGTAATATATTTTGTTGTCTAATCCTCGTCTTCATCAGACGCTCCGTTCTGCTGCGGCTCATCGTCCATGCGCACGTCTCCCATACCTGAGAAATAAAAGAATTTAGAAAACTGCAAAAGAACCTAAATGGTGTAAGTAGGATGGTGTAATGGGCTTAAAGGGGAATCAACATGTAGATTTCATGTTTAGCATGATAGTAAAACCGCGAGATCATTATGAATACTATACAAAAAGTGCTATATCGTTACATATCTTAAAATGTAGTCTGCAATGCCTGCCTTTCTGTCCAAGATAAACTTAAAAACTACTAACAATTCATGAGGAAGAATTTGGCATAAATATCCGGTCGCTAATGAAATACAAGCAGTGGCAACTTAGTCTTATTTAATATACATACTGACATAATAAAGCTTAAGAGTTCATTAGCTTCAAAACTCTAAGCGCTAATCTTAAGAAATATTAGACAGCTTTAATTTTTTTTTCAGTAATAGATAGTCAATTTGTGTATAATTCATATTTCAATTTATGCGTAGATGGCTATGAGCTACTTTTTATCAGAGTGCGTGAATTACCCTCAGGAAACATGTGAAACTGCTGGTGAAAGCTAGTATGTATCCTGCTAATATTGTAATCGCAGAAGTTTGTGACGATGCATGTATGTTTGTTGCTCTTTCGCGCAAAAACTACTGTATGGACTTTGATGCAACTTGGTAGTACTGAATATTATAACTTGGAATTAGACTACTTTTTATTTGTCTATGGCAGCAGAGAGCTACAGCTACTATATAATATACAGGCTCCAATTTCCTCATACCCTGGTCCTCATCCTCCTCGGCGGAGTCCCCGGCGACCTCCGCGTTCTCCGCCTCCGCGCGCTCCATCTGCCGCGCCAGCTCCGCCTCGTCCGTCGCCGTCACCACCTTCGGCTGTTCAGGGAGTTGGGTGTTAGTATCATAATATAGACAGAACAGATGCACTACAACACGGTTTTAGGCAAAAACGGAAATGGGCAAGACACAGCCAGATACCTAGGACAGGAGATGAACCTGTATTATCACCAAGTGGAAAGGTCCTATAGTTAAGAGGAACATTATGTAGGTTGACCAAGAAAGTGATGGATCGTTTATATGGTTGTTAGATGGAGTTGAATTGTATGTGAAAATATGTGCAAATCTTATGTGGTTTGTGGGAAAATTCATAGAGTTGAAGGACTACTATTTATAGATAATTAGTTTCTTGAACCAAAAATACCAGTTTAAGTTATTTCAATTATTGAGGAAGGGTTCCTAAGTTCTTTTAAACGACGACATGGGCAAATCCGCAAGAAACAAAAATAATAAATATATAAAAATAATAATAAATATTTACATATAAAATCATACAGTTCGGCGACATCGTCATATAGTACAAGTTGTTTTTTTAGAGTATAAAAAATATAAATAAATTGATAAAAGCAACACTTACCGCCATCTGCACGTTGAACACACCACCGGCTGTGTCTATGGTCTCTTTAATTTTGTCTATGGCATCCTGCAGCGCTTTGAGCCCGTCCGCTTTCTCAGGAGTTGATGTGGTCATTACTGAAATAAAATAGAATGAAATAGTTTGATTTATGCTCCTGTTATAATTAGAATTTGTTTGCGAAAAAGGAAAGGAGCATCACTCATATAAGTTAAATATGAAATATTATATAACAAAATAATTAATATCAAAAGACTAGACTTGACGTACACAATGTAAATTAGATGTAACTATTAACTGTATGATAACTTTTATGATTAACTGATGTAACTGTATTTGAAACAACTTCAACAACAACACACAAATTAAAAGATTCCTTTTAGAATAATTTGTTTTGCCTGACTAATATAGTTCAGGTGGTCCCAACGTTATGTATTACGATTTTTATATGTATTAAAATTTTCTCCAACTGTGCACATTAATCTATTTTAATTTATTCATTGTTGTTTACGTTTTTATTAAATAATTTAAACTTACCATACAAAGGAGGAGCAATAAGGTTGATCTTGATAGGCAAGTCCACGGTCGACAGCGCTAAGCCAGCTTTGAGCGCAGCCCGCACCGCATCAATGCCTTCGTAACCATAGCAAGCGCACTCGATGTCCGCACGGATCTTCACGGCTTGGGAGGTGAGTTTCCTCTTGATGTTGGCTAAGAGTACCTCCTTTGTGTTGTCGTCGAGACCACATTCGTTTAATACTGAAGGATCACTGGAAAATATATTGGATATTGTTTGTTAGGGTGTAGAATATGTGTTCATTTAATTAATAAATAAATGACTTTATTTTTGTATAGAATCAGAATAGAATCACATGAAAATGAAGAAATATTTTTTCTGTCTACAATATTTTATAGACTTTGTATAAATAGTAGAACTAGAATATATGCAAATCTGTTAATTAGTAACAAAAATTTTGGTACTTATTAAGTCAATTGTGTCTTTTATATTTTTTGTTGATAAAATGTGTTTATCATTACTTAGATGCATACAGCATGAAATGCTATAATGAAGATGAAGAGATATATGTTTTAATTAATAGAATCAAACTTATTTATATTTTTGACATCCATAAGTGTTTGTAAAGCCATAAAGGAAATAAATTATTTGACTTTGAATCTACCATGCACAAAAAGTTCCTAGATTCATTACGCTTTGAATGATACATACACTGCAGCCTGTTTAAAGAAGTCGTAAGCAGAAGCCTTCTTCTTGTATTTCTCCTCGAACAGCCAGGCGGTTCTCTTGTACAGCTCCTCGAGCTGCTCCGAGCTCTCATAGTGCAGCAGCTCGGCCACGTGCCGCAGGATGGAGTTCACGGCTTTAGCCTTGGCGTACCTCTCTGTGCACTTGTCTATGTCCTCAGCAGATACACGACGTTTGGACAAGTCTATGTAACCTGTAATTAAATTGATGATTTTTAAGTTAGTTTTAATTTTATTACATGAAATGCTGAAGGTTTATTAGAAATTTCTTTAAAACAGTGTGTTTATTATATTTATTGGGCTATAGAAGGTGATTATACTCAAACTTCTTGTAAGTGAATGCATGAAAGTTAATCTCTACTAGTTAAGAACACAGGATACCTACATCACATCCTGTTTTGTACAATCCAACATTGTCACATAGATATAAGCAGGGAAAGTATACAAACCTTTTTCTTTGTCGACTCTGATGACGACGACGGGCTCAGTCTTGCCGACTCTGATCAGTTTGTTGATGGACCTAATACGTCTTCTGGACAACTCAGACAGCAAGATCATGCCCTCAATGTTGTTGTATTCCAGAAGGTGCACGTACGCACCCATCTCCGCGATAGACCGCACGTTCACCATCACTACATCTTCCACCTCCGGATACTTTTCTTGGTAAAATCGACACGAAAGAGGCATCTGAAAACATTGTTTTATTCATAACCTATACTTTGTATTTCTTAAGGATTTTTAACAAAAAAAAGCTCTCAATCAACTTATTTAAGTACCTTGTTTGTGTTTTACTGGTTATTCTGTTAATTATTATACGAAATAACTAAAATAATGATGAAATACACCACTTGTTCACGTTGACGACTGAAGACAGCTTTCACGTTTCGTTTTGACAAGCCGAAAGTTCACTCATATTTTAGAAAATATGAAAAAAATCTTAGGATAAAATAGAATTTTGTTTTGGAACTGCCGTAATATAGATGATTTAATAAATAAATATTTTGTTAATTAAATATATCAATTGTTTTGTTACAATTATTTATAATACATAGTATGTGTAATGGAATGTACTGAATGTTGCCTCAAGAGAAAAAATAAAAATTTGGTAGAAATCTTTCTCTATCGTGTATTCTGCAAGATGGATTATAAAATTAATTAAATCGTTAAATGCCGTTTTATTTACTTTTATTATAGTTCATTAGAGGTTTATAAACTCTATTGACAATAAGCGCCGGGTCGCCGAGCTTCGGGACACCAGGGGTCGGTGTTCCAATCCTCTTTTTATTATTTGGCAAATGCCCTTGTTAGTCCCCGATTATTTCATAAGTTCAAAGTACCAGCATTAATTAGTGTGTTTAGTTATTGTTGACGTTGCAATAATTAAACTGGGTCGGTAGTCATGGTGGGCGGTGTAATATATGAGGTTGACCCAAGTTTGTCACTTTGCCCTGTAAAATTGGTTCAGGTCTCCTATTATTTACTCTTAGGTCCCACCTACAATTATGTTCCAGCAATTAAGAGACATTAGAGTTTCGTTAACATTGCCTTCAGTGGTCACTTTGTCAAAAAAGGTAAAATAATGTGGAGGTTCGTTCGTAGGTAAAATACTACTATGCGATTAGTTAGATTATTTTTTGATACTAATGTTACGGTGGCGGGAAGTCACCAAAAAAAAAAAAAAGTTTCATTTCCATGCAGTTTATACTTATTTAGCTATATTTTGTAAGCAAGTTATTTAATCGCTAATGAAACACTAGTGGAGTAGCGCGCGTTTATCTTTCTGCCTATTAAGAGCTATTAACGCATGAAATCTATCGCATTCCTCGTCGGCATGCAGTAATGTTCCAGGAAGGTGGCCTATTTCAACATTCTCAGAGCCTTGACAGTGTGGCTAATGATCATGAGGTATTTGTTGCTGTAATAGTGTCATCATTGTAATGCCACGGGAGTACTTATAAATATACCCTTTGCCGTATAAAATCTTAAAGTTACAGAAGATGTCGAAATATAAAGTCAAAGACTAAAACATTCATTGATACGAGGCTAACTAGATTAACACTTTTTCACGTCAATTATTACAAAAGCATAGCACCCCTAAAAACGCCCCACCACTTTCTAGTGTTATGGCTGGAAGAAAAAGTTCATTTATACCGTCTGCCATTTCTGAAGTTATTAAGTTTCATACTCAAATATCTACATATTAATGTGGTTAAATATTGTTCCAATCTCTCATTTCGGATGGTTTATAGACACTAGCACCCTTTCCGGTTCGTGATCGACCGATTTAACCGTATTAGACAACGTATTTACTTGCTTTTTCTGGAATTTCTTGATGTCATAAATCAAGTCAGTAAGTCTCAGTTTTTTAGGGACCCAAAGACATTATCCGTTAAGTTTACGGAAAACCCATCGTATGAAAATATAGAAAAACTAATGGAAAATGCAAGTTTTTTTTTCAACTCAATTTGAAAATTAATTGAAGATGCCATTCAATTGCAAGACTGAGAGAGAGTCATCGTTTTAATTAAGTTACGAGGAGTTGATATCATAAAGGCTGATTTACATTGAGTCAGTAACTGACGTCAGTGTAGACGCCGAAAACTGACGCGTGCTATTTACACGAAGTCAGTGTAGTGTCAGTGTTTCGTCAGTAGTACTGTACTGACTTCAAATCAATTTACACGGTGGCAGTGCCGGGTCAGCACTGACTTGTCAGTGGACTGACGTCAGTTACTGACTCAATGTAAATCAGCCATGATACTAAGAAAGAATTGGGTGTCATGTGACATATGCAAGCTTAGGCGACGACGTCATCAATCTTCTGAAGAAGTATTCATTGATGCATTTTTATGATCTAAGAATTGGCGCGTGTCTGTATCGAGGAGCCAAAGTTAGCATTTTGCTAAGCACGCATAGACGAGTAAAAATCAGTTATCAAGTGGTTTAGGGAGAGGCGAAGGACGACACGGCCGACCACACAATTTTGTTGAAAAAATGCGGATGATGAATAGCATAGCTTGTGTAGAAAATACATACAAAAAAAAAAAACACGCTTTTTATAGAAAAACGAACTAAAAAATAGGAAATAAATTTTAATGAATTTAAATTAAGAAAACAGTGTTAAAAATTTCAATGAATATAAATTAATAATAGTGTGAATACAAAAAAAATATTTAAAAAAAAGCGTGGGGTGCATGGTGTCAATAGTTATAAATATTTTATTGACAGATATGAGTACAGTGATTTTCATTTCGATAATATCTTAAAAAGCACCCCACGCTTTTTTAAATATTTTTTTTTGTATTCACACTATTATTAATTTATATTCATTGAAATTTTTAACACTGTTTTCTTAATTTAAATTCATTAAAATTTATTTCCTATTTTTTAGTTCGTTTTTCTATAAAAAGCGTGTTTTTTAGTTTTTTTTAAACTATTATTTATTTTATACTTTTTAGTTTGTTTTCAAACTATTATTTGTTTTGTAGAATTAAAATTCTCTTTAGTATACAAAAATTTGTCAATATTAGAGAAAACGGCTAAAGATAATTATTGGAAATAAAAATTAACATCGAGTCCTGCCTTATCGACTGTAGAGAAAAATTCTAGAAAATTTTAATTAATTTTCTTACCTTATCGACTACTTATAGATGAAAATTATATAAATTAACAAAGATCATATTTTGCAAATTGAAAAGCCTAAAAGTCGGTGTCTAATGGATGTTACTAAGTTAATTTTGCCACCGACTTCTAGGCCGATGCACCTAAAATTTGTTTTTTTTTTGCTTTTTAGTGTTTGGGAACTCGGTTTAATTTTTTTGTAAAAAGGTTATTTATTTAAAGCTTTTCAGTGATACGAATAGTTGTCACTATCCATACAAGTGGGAAGTTCTCATCAATACAAAGAATATAAGTTCAAACGAGGTATTTTACATATTCAGTTGTCGAGTTCCCTTGACTTTCTCTGGTCTCCATCATCAGGTCAGCTCCAAACCTTCACTGTTGCAAAGGTCTTGTCAATACAAATAATTTAAGCCCAAACACGAGGTAGTTTACATATTCAGTTGTCGAGTTCCCTCGACCCTCTCTGGTCTCCATCATCAGGTCAGCTCCAAATCTTCACAGTTGAATAGTGCTTTTAGGCGTACACCTAAGTGTCAAGTTTTTACCCTATGTATGCCTACAAGTTTTGAAGGTTGCCCTCGATTTCTCAGGGTTTCCATCATCAGATCCTGACCTGATGAATATGGGACCAACTGGCAGCTATTCCAAGTCGAACAAAAAAAGAATCACGTAAATCGGTCTATAAACCTCGGAGTAATCGATGTGTATGTGTAACCTCCTCCTTTTTGGGAAGTCGGTTAAAATGGAATAATTTTATCAAATTAGTGTATTGTCATCGGTCCTCAATAAATCTACAAAGTTTGAACGAAATCTGGCCGTTTAAAGTGGGTCAAAATCGCGCCCAAAGAAGTCGGTTACAAACAAACATACAAACATACAAACCTACAAACCTACAAACATACAGGTGAAGCTAATAAAAAGCGTGTAATAAATAAGCGTTATGGATGAACTCTTATAACTTTATAATCGTGGTGGCCTAGTGGGCAAAGAACCAACCTCTCGAGTATGAGGGCGCGGGTTCGATTCCACGTCAGGCAAGTACCAATGCAACTTTTCTAAGTTTGTATGTACTTTCTAAGTATATCTTAGACACCAATGACTGTGTTTCGGATGGCACGTTAAACTGTGGGTCCCGGCTGTCATTGAACATCCTTGGCAGTCGTTACGGGTAGTCAGAAGCCAGTAAGTCTGACACCAGTCTATCCAAGGTGTATCGGGTTGAGGAGGTCAGATAGGCAGTCGCTTCTTGTAAAGCACTGGTACTCAGCTGAATCCGGTTAGACTGGAAGCCGACCCCAACATAGTTTGGGAAAAGGCTCGGAGGATGGGGGGGATGAACTCTTAGCTAAGTAGCAGTTTACACGTTAAGCTGGTTTTAATCCCGAATGTTGGGGAGGTTTGACAGTCGTGGCTAACCAGAAGGATGAAAGTCTGATAACCAGTTTTCTGTAAGTGTAGGCATGGCGTTACACAGTAACTAGATAGTGGAAGTTCAGATAGATATGCAGTTGCTATGAAAAGCTCTAGTATCCGGCGACATCCATGCACTTGGTTACACTGGAGACCTGGATACTAATTAATGAATTAGCGTAGAAAATTACAATGCGCTGACAACAATGTAGCAACATGAAGTTATGCAGTTAATATTCAATTGCGGTCTCTGTTGTCAGGAACGAATTAATTGATATATATTATCAATGTGTTCCGTCAAATCTCGGCGGGATCCAGTCAGTAAGAGTTCGCTTGGGCGCCGCGGTTGGTTCGCGCGGGGCTGCGCGCGCACGGTATGCGCTCGAGTTGAAATTTGAATATGGCGGTTTATAGGTAAGTTTTTGAATATTTTATGGATTGTTTAGAGATAGAAAGTAATGTGAATAGAGCCTTTCGACTTATAGAAAGATGTAGCTAAATGCGTTTTAGGCATTAATATCTATAGTTTTAGGAAGTTGTACCTACCCTTCACCACTTCGTTCGGGCGTTTTAGGAATGCTGTCAATGATTGACGAGAAAAAGTGCAAAAGTATAAACAGCTCTTATATCAATAAATAATTTTGACTATGAATTTATGAGGGTATACTTTTGTTTTTGATAATGTATTAAGATCATTGGTAAAAATAAGAACGATTCAGTATTTTCTAGTTTAATTTGAAACTATTTCCAGACACATTCGCTAATTGAAAATAGAATGTTACATTTTTATTCAAATTGCAAAGCAAAAGGAAAATTAAGTACCTGGTACCCTGAGTACCTATTTATCCCTTCTCAATGAATCCGTTGCATATCATAAACTATTTGAAAATTATAATATTACCACTATTTAGCCATGTAATCTCCATAGCCATACGACATTGATCCTTGTCATTTACGTATGCGGAACCCAATATGACCAGTCGTTAACAGCTCAGTCCATTAAACGGCACAAATGAATTAAATGATTGTATCACATCGCCGAATCATGCGCAACTACAAATATAACTACGTTTGTATGATTTGCGTGTGATCATCTAGATTTGTCTGATGAATACGAATCCAAGCTTATAAAGTTTATTCAAATAAAATTGCTATCTGCCAGTGACACTACTATAGAAAGTTGAAAATTACCTGAAAGGAAGCTTTACCCGAGTAATCGAACAACAATAACATGGTGTCTTTAAGATTGAATGTTTGGATTAAACTTCTACTTCATTTTTAGCAGCTAGGTGCAAAGAAAGACAAAAACATTTTGGGTCAGTGGCTTAGGCCCCCAGTGTTAGACACATCTGTGGTCGACGCCCCTGATGCGATAAATTTATTTAAACGCAATTTTCGGGGGCTTCGGCCAGAGGTGCTTTATGCACTGGGGGCCTAAGCCACTGACACAAAAAATGATTGTCTTTCTGTACCGCCAGCAGCTAAACATGAAGTACGAGCATACAAACCGTTTATCTATTTATTTCATTTGTATATCTAAATCACTAGATGATACTGTGCTTCCGAAGATGAAGCTATGAATCACTTCAGCTGGGTCACCGTGAGTCTTATTTTCTACATTACAGGATGATACGGAATACTTGTTCCGACATTACACGTGGAAATACGCAAATGGTTCCTGATGTGTCACGGGTTGGGTTTGCCCTATCTGTTGTTTTCATATCTTTACTTGAATCTAAAGTGTAGTCGAATATAAACTGCCTCGTTGGTCTAGTGGTCGCAAGCGCGGCTGCTGTGCTCGAGATCTCGGGTTCGATTCCCGGGTCGGGCCGAAATCGCTTTGTGGGTTTTCTTAAACTTTCACAAAGCAGCCCGTAGTCTGGAAGTTGGTGATTGATTCACCCGTGCATCGGAGAGCACGTAAATGTCGGTCCTGCGCCTGATCTCTTTCCGGTCGTGTCGGATTGTCGTCCCATCGGGTTATGAGAGTGAAGGAATAGAGAGTGCACCTGTGTCTGCGCAAATGCTCGTGCACTATAATATGTCCTGCGCAGCTGGCTGATCTCCTTAAGTGAGAACAGCCGCCGTGGCCGAATTCGACTGTGGACGCCATTATAAAGTTATATTAATTACAGGGACTACCTATTTTCTCTAGTTTTCCATCACTTGATGCATCTACTTTACGCATTGAAAAAGGCCCGAAAATTCTACTTAATCAGTAACGCACACGCTGATAATACATTTTCTTTTCTCACTGCCAAGGTGTCTTGGCATTCAGGTACTTATTCCCCAAGGGTATGGATTTTTCATCTCATTGCCAATTAAGCGTCTATCCAAGTAAGCTGCATAATGCACTGAGGAACGATACACAGAGTAATTCTTGAATAATTGGTCGACGAAGTGCTCAAAAACTATTATAACGAAACAATTTCCCAGTAGAAATCAAGATGCAGCTATCAGAAAAGCAAAGCACCAAAGTTATAGCTCATGTTCTCCATTACGATGCTAATAAAATTCCGATGAAACTTCAGTTAGGTAGTAGTTTACTCATTCACTGAAATTTTGGCTGCATCAATTTACAAAATTTGGCTGTTTCATTTCATTTCATTTCATTTCATTTCATTGCTATTGTGGTATAAGTTTAAAGAAGATATTTGAAACTGACTGCAGAAACTGTGTGTCAAACTGAGTGTCAGCCGCCGAATGTGAGCGAATTACGCAGTTCATTACAGTTCCGTAGATACATAAACACTTTTTCAGTTTTCAGTTTGGTTTGAACACAGCCTTTAAGTGAAGTTTAAGGAAAAACTGATTAGTTAATCGCATTCCTAAGGCAGCATTCACGATTGCTTATGAATACTCTCCCAAGCTTCATTGTTATCATCTTGTCTTCCATCCTAAAATAAGAGCGCCCAACTCACTCACACAGCTTTACATTTTACACAACTAATCATTCCCTTTAATAGCCATGTTCATTTGCCTTCCTCTAGTCCTTTCATCAGTCATATGGTGGGTCCGATGCCAACTTGACACAGACTTTCATAGAATTTTGTCTGCGCAAAAAATCGTGCATACAAAAGTCTGGGCCAATAATAAGTCTGCACACTCATTTTGTCATCATATTTTCACTCAATTTTGAAATAATGAAATAATGATAAGTCTCCAGAAACGCCATCATATTTCCTTTCAGACTTATACCCCAACTTTAAGTTCGTACAATCTTAAAGTCTAGTCACTAATGTGCATGCATTTTCCTCACAATCTTCAATAAGTAGATACCTATGTACCTACTGTTTTGTTGTCACATTGACCCACTCAAGTGTTTTGACGTCAAAGTTCCGTTGAAGACCATCAAATTGGCTCATTGGCTGCTGAAGGTCAATCAAGTGGGTCGGAGACGAGGTTCAATTATTTGTTGACCTGAAGCTATCGAGATTCGATGCCCGAAGTAGGACGTTGTTGATGTTTCTATTTATTTGATGCGTTGACTGGTGGGTTAAGGTTAAGTCTCTGTAGAAAAATCCAGCGTTTGTACGAGGTCCTTAGGTATATGTAAAATTCTGGATAATTAACTAATATTCTGGACCAAAGAACTGTATTTGTGGTTAACTCAATATTCTCAAAATATCATATAAGAAATGATATGCAAAAGTTATCTGTTCCTCATGACATACCTACACTTTAATTCTTGAAAACCTGGATATCTTCTGAATTTTCATCAATTCATACAAAAAACGACGTTACGATGTTTTTAGGTCTTACGTTGTTCATATTTTGTCTAATTCTATTCACCTTTTTGTTTCAGGTTAACTATTTTTATAATCGTGATATCATCATACCCAATCAGTCATGGACAAACAGGTGAGTTTCATTATAATAATATCAATAAAATCTTTATCTTACTCTTGGAAGTTATGGCGTATCCATATCCATGAATCCTAGTTATGTATCACGACACAATTTTTCAATGAATGCTCGTTTATCGATATGTGAATTTAGATCAGAACCACATAAATCATCTGTGACTTGTCCTCATAAAAGAACATTAAAAAACACATTAAATTGATATTGCAAGAATTGATCTGAACCAGTTCTGTCAATATCAACTGATTTTCAATTCACTTTTTGATGCGCTGAATCGATATTCCTTTAATGATGATGTATCTGCCAACAAGTATAATATTTCTTTGGTACATAAATTAAAGTGCCTATTCGACAATAGACACATCATCATCCTTTATGTATTTGACACACACTATTTACACATACCTAACACATTTCGGGGAACAATCATATAGGAAATATTCTAATATGATTTACTTTTCTGCAGAAAATGATTGCCTGCATTACATATATAGTAGCTATTAATAAAACAGTACAGTCCCTTCTTTGAACAAGGCTAGTTATATAGATGAGACACGTTTAACATCCTGAATTGAGGAAAACTGCCTTCAGAATCAGGTTACCTAACGCTCTTCAAAAGACTCCCGGCTAACTAAAGCTATTGATCGTCATAAAAATTACCACATTAACTGCTAACTTCCCATAGAGTAGGCTTACAACCAGTTCCTTTTCCTACATTTTAAATGGCGAGAACCAAGTTCTTCATACAAATATGCTTCCAGAAAACATCACAACGACAACCACGACATCAGAGCGACCCCAAGGAGACATGGGGAGTCCTTGCTCCCCTCACTTGCCAGGAGACGTGGACTTTCAGACGGTAGACCTGATAGCAGTCTACCGCATGGACCAACCTGATGCCAAGGGTATCACGCTGGTACAAGGGTCGCAGGACCTGCAGAGAGCGTATAGGATTGGGCTTGATGTTAACTTGACTTTGCCTTTGCGGTGAGTCCGTAGTGCCTGCGTAAATGTTGATCTTTATTTGACGTGTCATTGTATTATTCAAATGTATTTTTTTTTTAATTTTCTTGTATTCATAGTTCTTTATTTTAAGTCCTGTTTCAAGGCTCCCTGTATTCTACGCCCATTCGTTTAGGATTTTGAAACGCGTTTCTCATATACTTGTGTATTATTTTGAAAAAGAAGAGCTCCACAAGCAATACTGGTACCTACATCTACGTCTTTTGCGTTTGAAATAAACCTATTCTGAAAAAAGAAAGTCTTAAAAAATATTATTATTGAATAAGCTACTCTCGGATTGAAAGCTCACCGTGGTAATAGGAATGGGCTAATTTTCCCGGCTTAGGGAAGATTTTTGTCCAGCACTGGATGTTTTTCTGAAGGATTGAAATTGAATCTTTTGACCTGCAAAGAGCCCTAATCTCCTAAAGTTGTTCCACCTATATTGATACTGACTTAAATATTTCTATATCCATCTCCTAGCGAGGTGTTCCCAACGGGTCTACCATCCCACTTCTCAGTAGTAGGCACGTTCAACGCCCGCGGTCAGCGTCGGCCCTGGAGCCTGGTGCGAGCCCGCTCTGAGTCCAGCCTGCAGTTCGCCCTCACCATGCTGCCGGTCTCCAAGAAGATTGCGGTCTTCATCGGCGGGTCGAGGGTCATGTTTAATAGTTATGAGGTATTTGTTTAATGCTTTTTGCATAATGTAAAATAGAGGATATAAAGCTTTCCATCAGTGTATCAGTCTTTTACTAGTCTAGCTTTGGGTATTTTGTGTTGTAACTTTGTTACTGAAAAACAACGAGGTTGGTTTAAAAGTACTTATAAATTGTCGTATTCGAAATATACTTTTCTGATAATATCTGATTAGTTCATATACTTTATCGACAATGATAAAGGAAGTATGGTAAGACTAGGTAGAACAGGTTATGATTATTTTTTCTTTTGAGTTTAGGGCAGTTTTAAGTCCCGTAGTTTGGGCTGGGCTGTAATTTTGATGGAGGCAGCTAAATTAAAATGTTGTTATTTTACTAATTGATTACCTACGATTGTTCCTCAGATCTTCACTCCGGGTTGGCACAAGATACACGCTTCAATTTCTAATCATACGGTTCATGTTGCTGTCGACTGTGTTGAGGTGAGAACATAAACATAAGTTATTTATTAATTTAAAATATTTCAGAAGATAGAAGAATTAAAAAAAATGTTTTTATTCGTTAAAATGAATATATTTTTTATAATAGTTCCCGAGTTCAAGCAAATAAACAAAGTCGAGCTTCGTCAGGTTTATAATATCAGTAAATATTGTTAGAGTAAAAAAAAGTTCAGAGTTTGATAGAAATGGTATTTAAATAAGGTGTTGTAAATATTGTATCTCACAAGACAATACTGGTATAACTTTAGCAAGAACTACTGCATCCAGAACAGTTTCTGTTGAAGTTTCATGTCATTACACCGTTATTTGCGGCGATAACTTTGTTACTTGGATAGTTGGCTGTATGAGAATTGTGTGTATGTGTGTGTGCATTTTGATATGAATTCTAAATGTGTGTGTGTCTCATTTGGTCCTAATATCCAACTGGTCCTGGTTGAGATATGACCAAATCTAATTAAACCTTTCCTTTTTATAATATTATAAGGAGGCTAGCTTGTTTGTTAGTGGGGTACATTAAAGGCTTCGAATCTACTGAACTGATTTGAAAAATTCTATCACTGTAGGAGATATAGGCTATTTTCTCCTAGTACGGAAATTAGTTTCCACGGAATGCGGGTGAAATCATTGGCTTTCTGTGTACTTATATTCTGAACCATGGCCATTAGTAATAATAATTTGTGAATGTTCTTCCAGTTGATGCCAGAGAAGATCAGCTCTCGTGACTTCACGAACGCGACTTCTGTCACCATCGTGTCCAATGATGACGGTACTTCAGCACCTGTAAGTGATTTCATACTTTTTCTAAAACCTTATAGGTCTTTAAGCTATCTAACTCATGGATGGTATCTATCATCATAGATGAACGGTATATAAAAATGAATCCCAACATCCCTTGGTCACGCCATCACGCTTAAAATTTTGGACCGATTAAGCTGAAAATAAGAGGGGAGGTGTTTTTCAAGCTACGGGAAGCAGTTATCTCGGGACGAGGATGAAACTGAAAATATAATGTAATTTTTGGAGTTATTTACTCCATTACTTTTATAAAAAAAACATACCAAAACAAAACAGAAAATAAATCTTACCTCAAGCCCCTAAAAAAAATTGTCCCGGATCCACAGTCCGCAATATTCATACTAAAAATTGTCCGGTTCATTTGGAGGGATTTGCGA
The DNA here is from genome assembly GCF_030705265.1 of Helicoverpa armigera. Taxonomy (NCBI): domain Eukaryota; kingdom Metazoa; phylum Arthropoda; class Insecta; order Lepidoptera; family Noctuidae; genus Helicoverpa; species Helicoverpa armigera. The sequence continues at coordinate 4,630,734 of NC_087144.1, forward strand.
GGTCGACTCATATCCGGGACAGGTATTAGACGGATGTGGTACCGCGTTATAATACCGCAAGAAGGGTCATTACGTCAGTATCGTTGAGGGTTGACAAAACGGTTGGAATTTACGTACTAAAGGATGTTGCTTTCATTTTGAAGATTTTATGTTGACGATCAAGCGTCCACCAAATTATTTAAACAAATTATAAAATTAAAGCCGTTCCATCCAGCCGTTTACCGAAGAAGCGACACAATCTAAAAATTTTAAATAATTAGGTACAGTTTTCGCCAAACTTCAGCACCTCGGAATATTGTGTTTGTCGCCGCGCAGAGGTGATTTTGGCAAAGCAGCAACATGCAAATAATATGTGCCCAGAATTTACATAGTTACGAACTACCATACGTTCAGCAAGAACAGTAATTGTAATAATTGCCTGTGCGTAGTTAAGAAGGTCATTTATATTTATACACGTGTACTTTTGATTTCAGATAGATCTGCAATGGCTATCGTTGAGCTGTGACCGGTATAACCTGAGCAGAGACAGCTGTGAAGAAATTGTAAGCAACAACATCTATTCACTTTCACTAGTCACTACACAGTATAAATCAAAGTCGCTTTTTCATTCCCTTTATCCCTTTGTACGCTTAAATCTTCAAAACTACGCATCCAATTTTCATGCGGTTCTTTAATGCGTAAATAGAGGTAGATAGAGTGATTGAAGAGGAAGGTTTGTATGTATAATAACATCCATTAATATGTGGGGAAATACTGATATTTCGTGCGAAGCTGAGGCGGGTCGTTAGTGTGTTAATGACAAATAAGGATATTTTCCTTTAAATCTAAAAACATTTCATCTGAAATTGTCTTAACCTACACGATATAATGTGAGTGGACTCTCGATATTAGATATTTGGCTCATTGAACTAATATTATGTTCTTTCTAGGATAAACCCCAGTACTTAGTGGCTACCTCACCGCCAACGGTAAGTGGACTTTTGAATATAAAGCAAGTTTGTTCTAAAGGTGCTAGATGGAGGCGAGCTGTCGACTGCAACTGCAGATAGCACGTGCAGCGACTGCGAAACTGGTTGATAGTGCACTTAACGTCGGCAGTTGTGCCGTTGTCAGCTCGCTTTGAAATAGCACCTTAATGAAAAGGAATTCAATTAACGAATCTTTGAATGAAATTGTATTTATATTCGATACGTTTTGTTTGTTCATTTGTTTTCAGTTTGAGGTAGACCCGGCGTTGTTGGATCCTTTGGACTCCACAGTTTGCAATACCACCTGTCCTCCGGTAAGTTTAGTAATATTGCAACAGCTACACTCGCATTGAAAGTCCTGTAGGTATTGTTAAAATAATCCTGTATTGTTAATATAATTGTATATGATTGATTGAAAATAAATCATATCGTGTTGGTTAGTTCACAATATAATTATATACCAAATTGCAATGAGAAAATAGAGGGTAAAAAGTATATACATATTATTTTGTTTATATTTGAACTCTAAAAGTATTATTAAATATTTTTTTTGTCATTTAGGGTCCAGAAGGGCCGCGTGGTCCTAAAGGGGAGCCAGGGCTGAGAGGATATACTGGTATACCGGTGAGTAGCTAACTATTACTTAATAGCACTTTAAATACGTACTTATTACACTATTTCAAGGGGAAATAATTACTATTTTAATTACAACTTCATAAAGGGGTATTTTTGATGGGGTTTGAGTAGGTTATATTCTTGCATGGAAAACTTACGTTTCAGGGTATACGCGGTACAAAAGGAGAGATTGGGGCTCCGGGCCCCCGAGGCTTCAAAGGAGATATGGGTGAACCGGGCCCACCGGGAGCGGTTGTAAATGTGAGTAAGAAAAAAAAGACTTTTGTTTTCTTATTTTGTTTTTAATGAATATATGATAAATCTCTACATAATTAATACTATTTTGCTTTGATATATTGGTATTCGTTCCTTTACTATGCACGATGAAAATATTTATTTCTACAAGAAAAAATAAAGCCTTTGATTTACAATTGATGGTGTGTAAAACGAAATCTGTTGCATTTTAAGGCATCTGGTGTAGGATACGTGGGACCACCAGGTGAACCGGGGAGGCGCGGACCAAAGGGAGAGAAAGGCGATGTGGGACCAAGAGGTAAGCTCACTTATTTATATGTTTATATTGATAATAATATTGCTGTGTGTTATTTTTTTAATAATATATAAATAAAAAAAAACACATACCAAGACTTTTGGCTTTAAAATATATCAATACATTGCGAAATTGGCAAATAATGAGGAAAAATAAACCCATTACGTGAAGCTCAAATATCATGATATTTAAGCCAAAAATACGATAAATACTCAAGTAAATTATGTTGCAATAGGTGATCCAGGCGAGCGAGGGTTTGATGGAATATCTGGACTGCCAGGAATTGATGGGAAAGACGTGAGTTTACGAATTTTTTTGGTATTAGTAAATAAATAATAAATAAATAAATTGTTTATTACTTCACTTTGTACATAATTTTTACAATATTAGCTTAATTCTAAAAAGTGCTGATGTATAATTTGCCCGAACTAGGTAAAAACCTGTGTCTCGGGCGTAAAAGTGCTTATTATAATATTTATAGCGAATTAACAATAAATTGCTGTTAGTAACTAAAAACTAGGTCAATGTGACAAACACAGTGTTATTATTACACATATTTATAATAATGCTTACATACTAATTTAAAACTAAATGTTCCGATTATGTCTAGGTAATTTTGATGTATTACAATTGGCGTATAAAATCAGTAAACAAACTATCTCTAAGTAAAAACATACAATTATGTATTGTGTAAAATTGATAAAATCTAATGCATGGCGCTCTCAGGCGCCTTCATAATCCACCGAGTTAATGTTCCTGTATTCAGCGGCTTTCCTAGCAGGGCAATCCAAATCTCCTGTCTTATGGTTGTGGGGTTTATTGTAGCGCTTGCAGGTTGCACATTTCGGTGGTTGTTCCTTCGAAGAGCACTCTTGAGTTGTGTGTCCTTCTGCACCACAGTGGCTACAAGTAGAGGTGATGGACTTGCAAGTCTTGGATGCATGACCATACTGCTGACACTTGAAGCACCGAGTCACGAGGGTGAAATCTCGTACCGGGCACGAGGTCCAGTTTATATAGATCCTGTTTTGATTCACTAGGGCTCTCCGGACGCTTGCTGGCACTTCAATAATAAAGTTGCAGCTGTCAGCATCCCTTTTTCCTGACTTATGGCTTAATTTGATTGAGGATAAAAATGCATCTTTGGTCAAATTTGGTAGTTTGTCGACAATGTTTTGTTCATAAATACATTTGAAAACTTCTATCTCTGCCATGTCAGTAGGGACCCCAATAATTACGATACGGGGCTTCCGCTTACGAGGTTCATCAACAGTAAGTCCAGATGTAGAACGCTCGACAGTCTGCTTCAATTTTTGGATGTCGTCCTTGGTCTCAGTGCTTATTATTACACCACCGTTTCTTATTTTTCGTAGTCCACGTACCTTCAATTTCATTTCTTCAGGACAAACTATCTTTTGTACTAAATTTTTGGTATCTTCACTGGTCTTGGTACTGTCTCTGGGATATATAGCGACTGAGCTGGTTGCATGAGGCCGTATAAGGGTTTTTGTACCCTTCACCATGTCAGCAAAGGAAGTGCTTTCCTGTTTCTGTTTGATCAGGTTCTCTTCTAGCTTTTGCTTGATCTCAGTCAAGCTACTAGCAAGGTCTTCATTTTCCTTAAACGTTTGCAAGGTGGCGTAGTTTTGGAGGGCTTTATGTTTCAATGACTGGTATTGCACAGCCATTTGAGAGACTGCACGACCGACTTTAAGACATAGGCTACTTACTCTTAGTTTTTGTTCGGAATTCATCTTGCCTTCCGAAACCATGGTCGTCACCTCATTCAGGCACTTCTCAATGCTATTCATCCAGGACTGAATTTCGGGAGTAGAATAAATCTCAACTTCATCATCTTGTGCGCGACCTCTGGCTACTGCTGGTGATGAAGAGCAATGCGGCAGTCCGCCACGACGAGAGGGGCTGCTATCCATAATTGTTGAAGTTTACTTTTTGTCCATATTTGCAATAAAAACTGTATACTTCAGAATAATAACACTATGTCTCGAAAACTAGGTCAAAATAAAAATTGTTAATTTATGCTATTATTAGATTGCTGCGATGAGCACGTCCGCGTTCGTCGAGTTCAATAACTAATCAAAAAGTTAGTAGATATAGAATTTATATATTTCTATGTTCATTTGTTTATTCTTTTGTTAGGGTCTGCCTGGACCACCAGGGCCTATGGGTCCCCGAGGCGAGCAGGGCTTCCCTGGTCCTCCGGGCCCTGCTAGTAATATCAATGCTTCTTTGATACATGGTAAGTTATTGCTTTTTTGCTCAAATTGAGCTTTATTTAAGGTAGACAACATTCGTTGTGATAAAAGGAATTTTAATCGTAAATATTGGTCACTAAATGAACAAGACATATGGCTTGACATTGTTATTTTTAAAGGTGCTAAAGGAGAGAAGGGTGCTCCAGGCCGGGACGGCAGAGACGGCATCGCAGGCCCCAGAGGACCACCGGGCCATGATGGACCGACGGTAATATATTGAAGATATTATCATATATTTTTTTTTTACAAAATATTTCAGTGTGTTTGTTTTGTATTTAATTATTATATTTTTTTTGTCTTCCAGGGACAACCAGGGCCACAAGGGTTTTCTGGTGCACCAGGTGTGCCTGGAGTGAGGGGCCCGCCAGGCCCTGCCGGACCAGAGGGCAAGAGGGGCTCTGATGGATTACCGGTATTTTTCACAAATAATAAACAAGAAACAAAAGAAATCAATAACTTGATGAAATGAGGCCCTTTAATAGTTCTTTTATGCAGGAGTGAAGGTTTATATACTCTATTTTTTTTTTCACAGGGGCCTGAAGGTCCACCAGGGGCCCCAGGTCGGCCGGGCCCACCGGGTGCTGCAGCTGCAACAGGTGCACTAGTTTCTATACCCGGTCCACAGGGCCCACCCGGATTAACAGGACAGGTAATACTTACTGACTTAAACTGAATTCTTATCGAACATATTATTTTTTCTTGTGATTTCCATTCAGAAGTCTTTTACAATGCTTATTGCAATTCTTCTAAAGTATAATATGAATTATTCAAGTTTGTTGTCGTATTTATTATTTTCTTTTTATGCTTTTAGAAAGGGGAGCCTGGATTCCCAGGGTTCCCTGGCAAGCCCGGTGTGGATGGGATACCGGGGGCTCCGGGACCGATGGGCGCGCCAGGATTACCGGCGCCTCCTAGTATTGTAAGAGAGGTGAGTTACAAAGCTTTGCTAAGTGCATGTACGTGTTTTTTTTTGTGCTGATATGTATTCCAATCCCGTACCAAAAGTGTGACGTACTTTAGTTTCTAAAAATTCTGCGAATACGATGACTTGCCTTTGGGCGTATTCAGATGACACGCGCCGGTCACGCACATCACCCGTGCACGCGTTGTGCCCGCCTTAAACCCGCACACGCGCTGCATCCGCCTCGCACACGCCTCGCGCCCACATAAACTACTAGTGACTGGACTATGTTCGTTCACTAGGCATAGTGGCTTCCCGGTATCACAAGGCGTACGCAGGGAGGGTGCAGAGCGCGGGCAGGGCGAGTGCAGGGTTGGCGCGAGGCGGGCGCGGGGCGTGCGCGTGGCGTGCGCGTGTAGACCTTGTTAAATGCAATAGGGTATTTTAGTCTAGATGAGAAAAAAAATAAAAGTGTATTACAATGATTGTTTAGAGGAAAAGCAATCGGGAAATGTTAGTTTCACTTCGTAAGGTACATAAATATATTTTTTATTGCAGTTTAAAGTTTTTAGGTTTTTTTATCTGTCTTTGAACACTACGAAATGTCGCCGCCATGCTAATGACGTCAGTACGGTAGTAAACAACTTTTAACCAAGTGTTTGAATCTCACTGGTACTTGAATCCATAATTTGTCTGGTGTTTTTACACTAGTGTTCTCACATTCAGAAACAACACACCAACGATACGGAGCATAATTACTCATTATTAAAATTTTCAATACATATCAAAATATGTATTACTGACAGCTGTAGTTTGTTTACTAACGTAATGACGCCATGACCAAAAAACAATCATGGCGTCCGTTGTGTGCCGCGTTTTCGCGAAATACGCGCGAAATTTGAAATTATGATAAAACAATTAATTTATATTCGTACATAACGTGAGAAAAAAAAAATTTTTAATTTTTTAGAGATATATTAAGACTAAAGAATTTATTTAAGATATATTTCAAAAATGCATGTAATACCCTATTTGAGATCTATTGATGCAATAAGGCTCAAATTCTTATTTAACCAATTTCAATGCGAGTTGGACGCGGGTGGCGTGCGCTGGGCGTGCGCGTGTCGTGTGAACGCGCCCTTAATGTCGTCTTTTATCATTTCAGGCTCCTTCTATTTCTGAAGCTGAAATAAGAAACATTTGTGAAGATATTATTAAAGGTTGGTAATACGAATGGTTCTTGTATGCCATTATTGGTAACATTACATATGAAATATGTATGGATTTTACTCACCTACATTACCCATATTTTACCCTTGCTGTAGAGGGAAATAATTTTTTATCAGTACGTTATTGATTCCCTTTTTGATCTTTCCCAAGACATACTGGTTGTTTCTGTAGTTGTACATTCTCGCTTTCGAATATAATTACTGCAGTATCTTTTAGCTAAAGTATTTACTATATACAATTTTCCACAGAGCGCTTAAGAGAGCTGACTGCCAACCTCATATTGGAGACAAAAACTGTAGTTGGTAAGCGAGGACACCCGGGAAGACCAGGACCTCCTGGGCCACCAGGTAAGTACCAAAGCAGCATTATTCATTAATTCTTATATGTATTACCTATAAACTTGAAAATAATTTAAGCACGGCTTAATTAGTGCATGTGGTAAGGCATGTTCGCTAAAACCCGTAACTCAATGGCGCTTTTTGATTGCTTTTAAGACTAGGTTTAATAATGGAAAAATACTTATTCGAAAGAAGCTGCTTAAGCAACTGCCTATATTATAGATATAGGAAACTTAGCGATGCCAATTTTTATATGAAATAATGTATATGTGTAGGCAACGTTAAAACATAATCACTCTATTTCTAGGAATACAAGGTGATTCCGGAGAGCCAGGTCCGCGAGGATATCCGGGAGAAACCGGGGAGCCAGGCAAGCCTGGCAGTCCCGGACAAGCTGGAGACAAAGGGGATAAGGGCGACAGGGGCCCTCAGGGCTTTGGAGTGCAGGGCCCTGAGGGACCCAGAGGACAAATAGGTAAGTAGTACTTGTTAATGAGAGAAGTGCAATTTATTTTCATAATGCGATAGAATTTTCATAATCATTAAGACTTGATTAAATTGACTTTGTTTAAATATACTCTAGCCGTGTGAAATTTTCCATTCGCCCAAATTGAAATTCTGTTTGAATATGTAAATGATAAAGACTTTAGCAGAAAACTAGTCAGAGTACGTTTTACTTAAACTACAAGGAGTAAACTACAAGTTTCATGTTTGTTCTCAGGTCCCATGGGCCCAACAGGTCATCCTGGAAGAACTGGAGACAGGGGCGACCCAGGACGAGAAGGTAATAAAATCAAAACATATTAATTGGTTTACATATTACCTGAAAATATCTGAATACTCTTTTATATTTAGTGGCAAAAACGCAGGATTTTTAGAAAATGCGCTGTTGTAATGCTGTCTTTTTTACAGGAGCAATGGGCCCCCGCGGTCACCCAGGGCCAAGGGGCACGTGCGAGTGTCCGATGGCCTATTACGCGTACTCGCCACAAGGACTCAGTAAGGGGCCCGGATGATCGGAACTAGAACATACCTGTACTTAATAAAATGTTAAAGTAATGTTCATTGTTTTACTGCACCGAAAGACTTTTTTAATGACTTATAGTATGTAAGTGAAAATAAACACAACATTCTAAATAAAACATAATTTAATAAAATTATACCAAAACATTATCGTCACTAAATACAAGAAATTATCTCCATACTTTATTTTATAAAAACAATGTAGGATCGCTATGATGTCCGTAGATTTAATTAAAGATATTGTTATAGATCGAGGTGTAGCCGCCATTTTAGATTGTGACGTCACAATATGGTGTCAGTTATTGGGTTCTATTTCGCGCACAGATTCGATGTCTGCTTTACAAAAGAAGCACTGTTTGCTGTTTAATAGGTGCTGCATTATACAAGCCCTGGAATAATAATGATATCGTTATTTCTCCAACTGAAAACAAAAACTGTTACAAATAACGAGAATTTCTTGTGTAATTGTTGTTGTGCCAACTAGTGGAGCGCTCGAACTAACATACCTAGTTTTTACTACTATTTGCTTAAATATTCATCATGGATCATTCTATGTACCTATTTGCGAAAATACATGAAAAGCTGTTAATATTTTTTTAGATAATCTTTGTAGATAGATTGGGTTGTTAAGTAAGTAGGCCTAATATGATATTACAGAGTATTTTTATAGTGCTATGTAAGAAGTCATAAAAGTTACCACGCAAGACAAAGCATTTAAGTTACTTTAACAAACCTGCAAGAATGATGTCCACAAGGCACAAAGGCTGTGTCAGCCGGCCTTGCATAGCAGATGGTGCATAATAAGTCGGACTGCGCCCCGCTGGAGCCCGGGGACTTGGCCCTCACGATAGCGTCTCTGGCCACGCGCAGCCGATCCGCTACTATTTCTAGGGCTTTTAACTCGTCCATTGTTACATCGTCAGGGTCTAGAAGGGCATAGAGTAATTTAAAATGGAAGTCACAAGGAGATAGTTTTTAAGCAGTATTTAATTAAATTTTAAGTGGTAAAATCAAAGAGTATGTACAGAGTTATTATAACAGGAACCGTCCCTACATTAAATGCTTGAATAATAATTATAATTGATCAACTCGAATAAATCCTGATCATAAACTAAAGAAAAGTTTGTGTGTATATTGACCCTGCTCAGAACCTTTACTTGGCTAAAATTCCATACCGACTTGATTCATTCCTTATACGTCAAACGGCTAACTACAGAATCGCAAAGATATTTATTATGAACTGCAAAAGGCTTACATTTATAAAATGAGAAGTGTTTGCTGTCTTTGGCCTTTCCAAGCATGAATTCCAGTCCATCCATTCTGAAGAGTGGTTCCGTTACTATCGCTTTCGTCACTTTGTCTAGATGCTGCAACAACAACTTTATATTTTAAAATATTCACTTTTTGCAGCTAATTACACCTAATGCAATGATCTGCTTTGGGTAGCATCCTAGCACCCAATATGGGTTTAAAAAAAGGAAATCACGCTGGCAATTTCCAAAGTTGGAAATATTTTGACTTGGAATTACATTAATTTGAAGTTTCTACTCGACCACGCTAAAACGCGGTCGAACAGTGCTTATGTCTCTTTTTTTCAAGAATCATAATCACAAGAACCTGTAGGTCTAGTTGAAATAACCCTTGACACATGATTATAAGTAAATGTTCTCAGTTTCTCACTAACCTCAGGAGGCAACTTAGAATCCAACATCCTGATCAGACAGCCGGCCACAGGAGCCAGTGCCACATAGTAATGAACTCGATCCGTGTCGGGCAGACCCCGAGCCACTAGGCGGGCGAAACTAGCGCCCCCGCCGCCACGGATACATACTCGAGATACTACGGCCATTAGGATCTGAAATTGAAGGAAACTGGTAAGTTATGGAAATGGTTGGGGGTCTTTTAAAATTCTTTTAGTTCGTTTCCGATCCACTTGGGTTTTTTTGGTGAAAATAATGTACCATGTATGTCCCCTTTAATACATCGCCAACGTATTACCATCACCATTAACAGCGGATGTAAAATGTTATGTATTTTTAAAGTCTTATAGTACATAAAATTCAAAAATGCAATAAATATGTGCCGTTGAAAACAGCCTCTTAAACAACCTCTTCATTTCTAATACTAATGTATTTTCCTTTTCAAAACAAACTAGATCAAAAAAGGTTCCACATGTACCTGACAGGTCCTGCCCAACAGTAGTTCGTTCTGGCTATCGCAGGCTTCTAGCTTGGTGAGCAGCAAGGGTGCTAAATGTAGCGTCATCTCTAACGCTCTGGCTAAGCCGTGGTACAAGTTCAGCATGTTAGTGAAGATACCTGACAGGTCCTGCCCAGAAGCAGTTCGTTCTGACTGTCGCAGGCTTCTGGCTTGGTGAGCAGCAAGGGTGCTAAATGTAGCGTCATCTCTAACGCTCTAGCTAAGCCGTGGTACAGGTCGAAGCAAGTCGCGCATAGCTTGATCTGTCGCGACTCTAAGTGAGCGTCTATACTGACGCGATCCATCTAAATGCACAAAGAACTTATTATTTGTTTTTAAGTAAAATATCTGCGTTAATGCTACATCGTTTATACGTTCATTCGGGGTTTCCTGTACTGGAAGTCGTTGCAAGTTTGAGTATTTGCAGATGGTCCAAAAAGGGAGTGCCCAAATAAGTGGTCTGTAATTTGGCCCTTAATCTTACTAGATTTTGACTATGTCAGTCTAAGCGGCTTGACATATAAGAACATGAGAATTTTCTACTGCAACTGGCTTATTTCAGCTGTTTGCTTATTCATGCTCGTTCTTACCTCCTGCATCATCGTGATGAACTCTGAGAAGGCCCAGTTGAGCTGACTGAGCAGCGAGTTCAGGTACGCCGCCGCGGCAACTGGATGACCCGACAAGTAGTCTTTTATCCTACTCTGGATCACTTCCGACGGACAGGGACCTTAATTAATTAAATTAAATCAATTTATTAAAGGGGATTTCCTATTTTAATTCAATATTTACAATGTATTTACATAGTATATAGTTTTGGTATAAAGTTTTTTTAGAGATGGGCCAAGTTAAAAAAAATATCCCCTACACCGCGCTCTTTACATATGTAAAGAGTATACGCACACGCAGCGCGTTGCATATGCGCAAATCCGACTAGTATTTGGGAGGCTTTTATTCAGCAATGCACGTTTTTAGGCTCTGACAACGACAACACCATTTCTGTGATGTGTAATTAAAGAGTACTTACCAAAACACTGGCTCATAAGTCCTGCGTCCACTTTAGCACCGAGGTTGTTGACTGTCGGTTCTCTGTCACCATATCTATGTAAAAGAACATACATAGCTTCTAGTATTGTCATGATTTTAATCAAATGAAAGATATAGATTATTAAAAAGACACTTCATACGAGTACAACCTTCAATTCGCTAAAACTTTCAAGATGTAGCTTAAGTATGGTCTCCCATTGATAGCTTTACCCATCCATGAAAGATTTTACAGCTTTTCACCAGCACTTCCAAACGTCGAAAATATCAATTTACACTGATGCAATGTATCTCCGTCGTAACGTTCTCTTCAATGGGTTCCATTTAGATATTGCGCCGATAAATCTCAATGATGTAAGGCCAATATATTTCAACGCAGATTGCTGCTCACTTACCCTAACAGATATTGACCAGGCGATCATTTTGATGGGGATTTGGGACCGTCGTTCGTTTGATAGAATGGTGTGGTTAAGATTTTGCCAACAATAAAGGGTGGATAATGTTGCTTGTTGAGGAATGAATAGTGAATGAAGGATACTAGGTTTTGTCCTTTTTTGGGTGTGGAAACTTATTGGAAATTGTCGGCCTATTTTTCTGATAGTGGATAAAGTTTTCAAGTAGTAGACTTAAACGTAAATTCATTTGTACCTCATAAAACAGCTTACCGTAGTACCACAAAAACTTTTGAAAGTCTGTTAAACACTTGTCTAAAAAAATTACAGATTATGACGTTGAAATAAGGTTCATTTTGCAGGCACACTTTTTTGACAAGTGTTCAACAGACGTCTAAGTTTTTGTAGTAAGGCCATGAAGGTTTTAAAACCTCTATGAAAAAGACCTTCTTAAACTGCGTTTGTCAGATATAGCTATTAAATAAGCCTAACGACCAATGCACATGATGTCTTTAAAAATATACAATAATAGCAGTCAAAATATGGTCTAACCTAAATGACATAAAATACTATGTAAAAGTTTCGTACCTGGCAGCCAAATGTGGCCACTGTCGATGTCTGAAGCCGAACCCTGAGCCGTGCCAGAACCTGACGAGCACCCAGTTGGACTGCGCCCACGCACGGTTCTGATACGGGCGCACCAGCTCCTCTACCATTGACATCTGTCTGGAGCAATGGAAGTACGCACTGTATGTGTGAAGTGTGTAGACTAAGGAGATGGATTGACCAGATTGGATCATTGGGCAAATGAGGACATTGATGGCTTGACGGAAAGCGGTTGTCACCGCCCATGGACACCCACATCCTGCGTTCCTGGCCTTTTAGAAAGAGTAATAGAAAGAAAGAAAGAACAACCATTTATTTACACAGTAGGTAAGCTCTTTTGTAGAAAGTTTGAAGGTCACTTTGTTTTATTCTGACCTTATCAAGATTGGCTCAACATGAGTATGGCGAATATATGCATCTTATTACCTCTCAATTGACTGCTTGTGAGCTTTGTTTCTGGTAGGTCTGAACTCTTAAAATAAGTCCGCCATTGAACAAACTTGTGCATTAAGTCTTAATAAATAAATAAATGGAAGTAAATCCTGACGTTTGAGATAAATAGTTCATGATAATAAAAAATCCTAAAAAAATATAATTTACCGGTGATATACAGGTATGATATGTACTCACTGTTTAAGCGGTACTCGTTCAATAGCTCTCATAGTTGCCGGTTGTGTGGCGAAAGAAGCCAGGGTCTGAACTAGAGATTCTCTGGTACTAGCCAATACTATGCGCTGGTCTGCGAACTCAGCACAAAGGAACGATGCGCAGGATACCACCAGCTCTTCCCATTCTGGGAAAAAGAGTATTTATATATGCTAAGCTTACGTATGGGCTGGTCAAGTTTCCTTTAGGTAGAGTAAATTAAAAAAAATAAGAAGTTGTGAGATTATATGTAGATTCGATTCGATCGATTTTGCAGAGATAGTCAGAGCTACATAAGTATGACAAATTGCTTAATGCATTATGTAGCTGAGTTTTCCCAAATAGTAAATAGGTAAGGTGTCTTGAAAAGTACCTAGCCCAGAATCTTTGTTTGCAGGTTTTCGCTATATTTGGACGTTAGGTCAAATGATGTGTTATGACACGAACCCAGACACCAAAAAAAACTACATTTACTATCTCAACGAATACAAGTTTAACCCCAAAATACTTAGACGTAAATGAAGTAAAAGAATACAATACGATGGTAAAAGGATGATGTTTAACAGCGAGTTTCTTCATCAAAAGCAAAAGCCAAAGTAATGTCATAAAGTAAAAGTAACGGTCAAATTATTTTTATCTATTAGTTTTGCTGTTACTTTAGCCTTGAAAAAACGAATTTGACCGTTACTTTTACTTTATGACATTACTAAAATAAAATTAAGTGAAGTCTAAGTATTCGTTGACAAGTCACCTGGTATCTGCTGCACCGGCACAGTGGGATGCATGTAAAGCCTCAGTGTATTGCACAGTTCCAACATGGCGTCCACGTGGTATTCCGGCACGAAGGCGAACAGAGACTCTGCAAATTCTTGGCCGCCTGTATCTAAGCCCAAAATAAGCCGTAATATGTGGTGTGGTAATATAGCCCTGACAGTATCTATTAAACTAGAGTTTCTTTGACATTTGAGGAACTATTGGAATGATTTGGAAAAATATCTCAGTGTCAGACAATTTATTGAGGAAGGCTTTAAAGGGATCCAAATAAAACCGCGAGTGGAACTAGATTATTATACGAAGATATACGTAGAAAGAAGTTTACTTGAAATATTAAAGAAAAAGACCAAGCTGGCTTGATCCAATTCTTTACTCTTTGACAATATTTAAAATACTGCTACGAACATCTCTATCACTAACTGTATTTACCAGGTTTGCTTTTGCATTAGGAGGCTGAATATTAATGCTTACGATTGGAGGATCCTATTTGTGAGTTAGACCCTGTTCTAGGAGTAGCCGCTCTTGATGTTGGACTTTGGGGACTGAAAACATTTGAAAAATAAGTCCTTTGGCAACAAATTAACTATTTCATTAACTACACATAGTCAGTGGTTAAAACATCTGTATTTCAAGTCATTGGTGTTAAAATGAGTATCTTAAATATATATAACTTTTCTCAAGTTATATATATTTTCTAAGAGCATCTTAGATGGCCTCATGGCGAAGGAAAACATCATTCAGAAAACCTGGTCTTAGAAGTCCTAAATCGTCAATCCACCTTGAGAAAGCGTGTTGATAAAAACTCATTTCTTCTTTCTTACTCTGTATAAGAAGAGGCCTGTATTCCGTGGGATTATGAAAAGGCTGATAATGATGTCCACACACCTTTGATCAGAACTGGAGGTATATTCAAGTTGTAGCGATGCGTAACTGGTGCCTCCCAGAAGAGAGCTCTTGCCGGGAAGTATTTCTTTACTCGCCACCTGTGCATACTGAATAAAGGTCAATGCATGCAACTATGCAGACTCAATGTAAAAAAAGTATTATTTAATTGTTTATAATACAAAGGTAAAATGTCAATCTCGTCATAACGCATAACCATACTTTTTTATAGGTAAGCAAAAATCGATTTATGGTGCAAGGTAACTAACTAGGTAAATAGTATGGTTTTTATTTTCCAAAATTCCAGGATGTGCTGTGGCTTTTCATAGTCAAAATTTTTATCCTCCCGAAGTGATACAAGACATTCAGATGTATCACTGGATTTCTATTTTCCATGCGTTGATTTAAGATTAGAGCTTGAATTTAGATATTAGCTACTTATAAATATTATCAAACATTGTATGTTAATCAATATGCTAAATTGTCAAACTCACTTGCACATGTGTGGCGTAGTCCGGGTCTGAAGACAGTCGCAACGAGTGCAGGGTACCGGAGAAGTGTTTGGCTAATTCCGTTTGTCTCTGTTTAGTCCATATAGCGCCTATCACCCAAGCCATTTGTAATGCTCCTGCTTCTAACTTCTCCTATCAATAAATATTGGAATTAGTATTTACATATTTTATATATGTTTATTGAATAATTACATAAACCAATTATAAAAAATTAGAATATTCAATCATCAAACCTTTTTGTTCTTTATTTAATTTTGCCTATCAGTCCACTCATCTTTTGGGTGGAACTGTTAATGACTTAGTTCTTATTAAAACCTTTAGCCCATTGTTTCTAATTAGTATTTTTTTCACTATCAAATGATACAAAGCTATACTGACCTCATAAACAGTTTTGGATCTCTCTAATTCCTTGAGCATATTTTCCATTAATTGTTTTTTAATCTTATCTTCCTCCGACTGTATATTCTCAGCACCTGAAGAAAATATACTTAGAACTTAGGTCGTTAGCCAATTGCGTTATTAAAAAAAAACCAACCAGATGTAGAAATCCAAGATCTTTTTATAAGGGACTTTTCTAACAAAAGCGGGTTATAAGAATAACATTTGAATGGTCTTTTAATATCAACGAGGCTCATTAAGTTCCTAAGAGTTACCGCGGTCCTGAAATATAAAGAGCTTAAGAAGGAACATGGCGGGTTTTAGTCAGTAAGAGTCTGACACCCCTTTACGCTGCACCTAAAGCGGGAGATGTCATTTGACGATTGCCTACTAGAAAAAGATGTGTCTTGTACTATTAATAAGCAGGTATAAAGCATAAAACATACCTGTCCCAGTCTGTAGCTCAGCAGTAACAGTGTATATCCGATGCTCGATGTCGTGCAGACAATCCGCCATGTCCAGTTGATTGTCTCTGAGCTCACACAACTGTGCCAATAAAATAAGATTGTTAAAGGATTTTATTTGATTGCTTGACTGCAGTTTTTAAAATCGAGAACAATGTTACGTCGTTACTATTTGTGGTGTATGTAGTGTGTTATGAGAAAATTGTTAGACTGTTTACTTGTGAAAGAAATACCGAATTGAGAAAAGAAAATTATACTGCCAAGATGAATTACGTAATGTCAAATACAATTGACACAATACTTGAGAAATTAAGGACACTCGAGAAAAACGACCTTTTGGAGATAATTTAATAAAGCGGACACTCTCAAAGAACGCCAAACTTCCCCATCAAGTACCTTAAAACTTTTCCCGTTAAATTCTAACTTTAACATTTACAATTCTTGTTGCAATTTTTACAGGCTAACAGATGTTCAAAGCAAACAGAAGCATCAGTAAACTGCATACCACGCGGTGCGCAGGCAAGACGTGACCACAAGGTTTATAGTCGTGAGACACGCTACTGTACATAGACATACCGACAAGTTGTAAATTTTATTGTATGTGACATACACAATGTGGTTTTTAAGTTAAAAAATCCGGAATAACGTTTGGTACCAGGAAAATATTTCTTTAAATGAAAAAAATGTTAACGCATCGTTCAGTTTTAAAAATAATCAGAAACGCGACTATATTTCTTGGCTTATTCATTCACACAATGTCATCTAAAACTCACGGATGTTTCTTCTGTTTATTCATTATAGCAATCAGTAACAAAATGTACCTACACATTTTTAATCGCTAATTATTTAAATCGAAACTCCCCAAGAAACCTTCACCAGGGTGAAAACTATACCTATTTTTCCTAAAACAAAAGAACAAATTCATTTTCATCCTCATACATACCTTCTCAGCATGTTTGATAGCCGCGCCATGGTACAAGGCGAGCAGGCCGTCCACCAGGCGAAGGTATGCCGACCTGATGTCAATGGAGCCAGCACCAGGCATCATGGATCGCGTGCCTTTGAGTGCGAGCGCTGTTTCACCTGTTGTTCTGAATGAGCAGGTTATGGGGTAAGAAAGTTGAATGACATTACAAAAATTATGTGTTAAATGACTTACATACATAAACAATTTTAAAAGTATTTTTGACTTTTGTTCATCATCCTCCGAGCCTTTTCCAAACTATGTTGGGGTCGGGTTCCAGTCTAACCGGATTCAGCTGAGTACCAGTGCTTTACAAGAAGCGACTGCCTATCCGACATTCTCAACCCAGTTACCCGGGCAACCAGATACCCCTTGGTTAGACTGGTGTCAGACTTACTGGCTTCTGACTTTTGTCAAAAAGTTAAGTCTTAAATGGAATTCATTGGAAATATTTTTAACTCGTGTCCTACTCACGATTGATTTTCATTTATGCACATAAAATAGTGAAGCAAACTTTTGAAAAAAAAGAAAACTTTTATCAAACTGAAAAATAAACAAAACATTTTCTGTGAACAAGCAGAATTTGCTTACAACAATTTTGATCCAAGCCACGTGTACGGATTTAATCAAAGAGCTGTTCGTATTTTGACGGGTACTATGCGGATTCACAGAAATTCGTGTTAAGCCGAATAACTGATGTTTTAGGTGCAATGGGAATTACATTTTGAAATGTTGATATGATATGTATGTATGTATCTGCTTTTCTATGTAATTTTGAGGTATTTATACTTTTTAATACAGAAGATTTTTTTTTTTGATTGTTCATTTGTACCCTAAAGACTCCGAAACTACTAAACCGATTTGAAAAATTCTTCCACTGTTGGAAAGCTACACTCTTTCCGAGTAACATAGGCATACATTCTATCCCGGTACGGGCAGTAGTTCCCACAGGACACGGGTAAAACCGCGGGAAAACAGCTAGTAATAAATAAAAAATATACTTTATCGCCAGCATGCTACGCCGTAGCAAATGCTACGTCGTAGCCGGTCGCTACGTAGCTTTATTGCATTTTTGTTCAACAGCTATCTCTTTAGTAAATGCCAGCTAACCAATTTTGGTTAGAGGCCAATTTTCACTGCACTAGAATACAGCCTTGTTGGGAAATTTCAAAATGTCTATACTACAAGGTTATGTTATTAGGTCTAAGTTAAGAGTGGGAAGGTCAAAAGATTAAAATTGTGGATGGGCAAAGAGATGAGGTTAAAAGAAGGAAGTATTGAGTATACCGTAATGATTTGAGGCATTTGTTAACATGTGACAGTTATTGTGGAAGAAGCAATAACTATATGAATTAGTCGCTATTCAACCGTCGTTTTATTGGGAAGGTCTTTATATCTATTTCAAATATTAGTCATCTAAAATGGTTTCTTCTATTTCCTTTTCACCCGAACAAAATATAGCTTAAGTACAGCAACAGTGGAAGAATTTTTGAGGGTGCAAACAAAAAAATGTTTCCTCTTTTAAAATTGTTTCTTCTTAGTTTTAAAATACATTTAGTTTATCACTTCATCAAGTAAAATCATCGATGTAAATGATACAGTACCTGTTAGGCACCGGTGGCATCGGAGGATGCATGAACCTCGCCATCGAGGAAATGACTTGAGGCAAGGTCGCTAACCCTGGCGATCCGGCAGCCATGTCGCTAACACCTGGTGATGTTCAATGGTAGAATGATCAAGGATTGAAAATGTTCTACGCTTCGTTCTGAAGATCATGGTGACCTAAATCATCGTCTTGTTTGTCGAAGGGACAAAAATGCTGAATGAACTACTTAACGTAAGATCTGTTTTTGCGTTCATTATTAGCGTTAACAGTAGGTAGGTATTTCCTTTTCTTAAAAAAAATTATATGTATACAATTCTCAGCAGAAACCTTTAGTTTGAACTCATTTTTGACAATAGCTACAGCTAAATCATAATCTTCCTAGTCTTTTCTTTTGTTTTTCGGGTTCGTTTTCCTTTCCTTAACATAGAATACAAAATGAAACCATCGGAAAACACCACTAAGTACGGTCAGGTATTTAGTAACTCTAAAGTTCATCATCATCTTCGCATAAGACTTTTCCCAACTATGTTGGGGTCGGCTTCCATGCTAACCAGATGCAGCTGAGTACAAGTGTTTTACAAGGAGCGACTACCTATCTGACCTCTTCAACCCAGATACCCAGGCAACCCATTACCCCTTGGTAAGACACAATAATTCTAAAGTCATGATGTTATATTAAATGACCACTCCAAGTCGGCGAGTAGTCCAGGGTCCTTAACAAAAGCGAGTCGTTGTGGGACCAACCGCGCGGCGAGTTGTGATGGACTGACCGCGACCGTCGCGCGCCAGCCTCCCAAGCCTGATCGGCCAGTCTGGGCACCTCTATACAATGAAATTATATTCTTCAAAAAAAAAATTGCTGCGTTGGCTACAGGTAGTTGAGTCAATTAGTAGCTCGGATAGTCAATTGTAAACATACCATTTCTAGACTAAATACAGGTGACCATACCATGAACCACTACTACATGCTTTTTCAACAAATTACTTGCTCTCTCAGATAATGGAATATATCACGTGCCAATTACGCGATGAACTATCAATCATAGTAAATTTGAAAGCAAATGTGGGTAGGTCACTAAGGAAATCAGTCGTGCAGCAGTTGGCAGAACTACGAGGGAACTACTGAAAACGATAAAATGAGGTTTGCGTCTAGATGCGTTTTTATGCATACCTGTGTCTATTCCTCCAGCGCGGTTATAGTTTGGCTCAAAACTCTGTATGAATGGATTGTCCTCTCCCAAAACCCCCACTAGGTCTTGTCTGTGAACAATTTGATTTTGTATTTACTAAAAACTATGACAGAAAGAGTGGTGGACTGCGTGAAAGTAGATATGGCTAGGAAAAATGTTACTTGTGAGATGACGGCAGATAAAAGAGTATGTAAGAAGAAAACATCCTGCACAGATCAAAATAAAATAGGTCTAAGCGCAGGAGGATGATGAAGATAAAAGCTGTGATAAGTTGATATGGTTACATTCATGTTGACGATATCCGCATCGGAATCAGTGCCATAACGGGCACTCATTTTCGTAAAGCAAGGCCTAGTTTCTTTATAAATTAGAATATATTCATGTATTGAGAATTACAAGTAATTTACTTTTCAAGTCTTACCTCAATGTCCTGACCAGAAAGGGCAGTACTCCACCAAGACGGTCAACGTTGTAGAAGTCTAGTTCTCCGTCAATAAACGTTCGAGCCGGCAAGTGGGGGTTTGTATGTCTAGAAATAAAAGTCTTTTAAATATATAGTGTGTATCCGTCTTACCACAAAAACTTTTAAACGTTAGTTTATGCCTTGTCTAAAAAAATGACAAATTATGACGTTGACATATGGTTTATTTGGCAGCCAAAATTTTATTAGACAAGTGTAAAACAGGGTTTAAAGTTTTTGTAGTAAGGCCCTAAGAGTTTTATTTTATTCTATTTAAGTGCTTAGTTCTTTTGAAAAGTCTGAGTCTAAAATCATCGCTGTTTCCACGTCTTTTCTTCACGAGCGACGAATATAATGAATTTGCTGAAAACAAATTAGCTGTATGTAATAGCTAAGCTCTTCCTATTATAAAAAAGAAATATGATATTTAAATGACTGATCTTATTTAGATTTGAAACGGAGATTAGAATTTTGAATCTACATAATAATTGCGACAGACAAGACAGTCCAATCTCAAATTCTACACTCGCCTACAAGACGTATACTCGCACAAGATAAAGAATGCAATAAAGTGAATTCTTTCTATCTCACTGTAACTTTAGAGCGATATAAAACATTCTAACACGAAATGCTATAGCGCTCCGAGGAAGAGACGTGTGAATTTCTATTTAAAGATAAGCTATACCCACGGAGGAAGGAAATATAGCGGAGATGATATAAGGAAGGTAGGCCAGGCGCCTTGTTGTAGGTCAAGCAACGTATGGTAGGTGTGATCAGTTACTAGAACCAACGAGACGTTCGGGTTCCTTGTCAAATCATTAACCAATAGGTCAAAGATTGGTCTTGATTGATTGGTGATTTTATTTTGAAAATGGAAGGCGTGTAAGGGCGGAGCCAGAAGCCAGTAAGTCTGACACCAGTCTAACCAAGGGGTATCGGGTTGCCCGGGTAACTGGGTTGAGGAGGTCAGATAGGCAGTCGCTTCTCGTAAAACACTGGTACTCAGCTGAATCCGGTTAGACTGGAAGCCGACCCCAACGTAGTTTGGGAAAAGGCTCGGAGGATGTAAGGGCGGAGCCAGTAATGTTCCTCGTCCCCCGAACACCCGCATTTTGGCGCCGTATTTTCTTAGGAGATATTGCGTTATGACATCTCCGCTAGTTTTTTGTTCTCTATCGTGCTACCCTTATCAGTTAGCTTGATATATGAGGGTGCAGTTTATTCAAATATATTGTTATATTATGTAAGGGCTGTCTTCTTAGCGAGCTTTTGGAAAGTGAATAAAATGGGCTATTCGGGAAATAGTTTTAGATGACACATTTATTTTAAAGGAAGGGCACGGAGGAGGTTTTTTGGCAGTGTGTTCTAAATGCAAGTCTAAGTAGCCTATTACCGTTAAAATGCACTACCAGTTCAACTCAACTACCTTATCTCCGCAGTTTCACTCTCTCATTTATCGAAGTACTTTAGGAGCTCGAATCAAAACACACCACACCTACTAAAATTGGCGTGCCTCTTTTAAATGTCACACTCAAACGACATTTCTATACTACTAGTACACATTATATTAAAGTCACAAAAAATCTCACGGGTTCCCAATAGGGTTTTCATTCCACAGCCTGAGCACAGCAGTGAGGAGCCTCGAGTGGCAGCACCACGATATTGCCGGCGAGTTCCTCGATATGTTGAACAGCCTCTGAAATATGGCCTCCTGACACTTTTTATCGCGAAATTCGGTTACCCGAAATAAATAGAACTAAGTACAATAGATAGTATGAAAATGAAATAAAAATTTTGATCCTAAAATAAATGGATTGAAATATTACTGCAAAAATACGAGTCTCTTTGGAATCAAAGTCATATTTTTTCCACCTTTTCCATGTAATTTTTTCGTCTATATTATCAATACCGTACTAAACTACTACTACTACTCTGAGCCATCAGGCGGATTTGAGAAAACTCTGACACCAGGGCTTGCTAGGCGATCAAAGTCAAAATCAAAGTCAAAGTCAAAAGTCGAAAGCCACAGTCAAAGTAAATTGTCATCCTCATTTAAAGGACTTACTAAGAAAAAAAAAAACAAATAATGTTCAGATTACCATATCGAGAATGCAGTTGTCCATGATATACCGTCGGAACTTCTCCAGGAATATCTTCCTGGTGGAGGGCACCATGTTCGTGCCGTCCGTGTTGTCCAGCAGAAGCAGGAGGAACTCTAGCTGTTGACAGAAATATATTTGAATATAGGCATTAGTTTGTTAAGCGCAGTTTCTTCTTGACTTTGAAGAAACTTTTTGCAGGCAAAAACATTCAAATAAATTGAATAATGGACTAAGAATCTATTCAGATGACCTGACCACATTGAGCGGATATTATGATCCTATGGGATGCTATGCGCTCCATATAAGATTAATAAATAGTTCGTTGAAACACAGACCTACATACATCATCATCCATGCACGCAAGCGAAAAGCGTAAGATCTAGTCCATGAAACCGGAATGGAGCAAACTTTTAACACAAAAAAAAATTTCTTAGCTTATTGATACTACTGGATGATAAGAGACAATATGTTTGAATTATGTACTTTGAATAACGAAGTTCCATAGGTTGGTTAAAAACTTCTCTTCTCCCTGTAAGTGGAGTATAGGCCTAAACACTAGCCTTCAAGGCACACTGAATTTTCCAATGCAATAACTGCATCTGCCAGTTATTTTGCATAACAACCGCGGTTAAAACGGGAAAGGAGCCAAAAACAAAAACGTTTTTTCGCGAATCCACCGTGAACTTTATGTGTTAGGCCTTCCTAGAGGTCGCGGGTTTTGGCATGCTTTTTGGGTATGCTTGTAAATAGGTATAGATAGTTCAACTCAGATTTGCGCGCGGCCCTATGTGTGCGTCAGCTTGTAAATATACAACTTTCATTCGTGTGACAGTGACGTCGTCCGAGCATGACGTGTTCTTATCGCTTTTTGTTATGGGTACAGTCGTTTACGAAAATGTCTATCAATGATTCTTCACGGAGAAAATGTTTAAGGAGTCTGGTAACGTTTCAAAAAATGAAACATTCAAAGCTTTTTATTATTACATTTTACAGTTTTTCATTATTTTCTCATACGTTTTTTCAAATTGACATTTTTTGTATTTAAGATTTGTATTTAAGAAATAAATGAGGTGAAATATCTAAGATGAATTAAATACTTCTTACATATTTTCTAGCTCGGGTTACGCGGACAAAAAATAAAAGTGTGGACTAAGAATGTAAAAAGACGTAATCTAGTATAATAATGTAAACAAAATGTGTGGGGAATTTTAAAAAATTATATTGCTTCGCATAATGTCGACCAAAATAAGACGGAAATAATGAATGAAACTCATAAATGAACATTTAAGTCAAATTGATGAAGGGGTGTTGGGTAATACTTGTCGACATGTACAAAAGAAAAAAGAAGAATACTATAGACATCTTGCTTGACATGTAGTCAAAATTTATAATTGACCTTGGTGAGAGTAGCGAATCTGAAAATTCATCATTTATTTTTCAAGTAGTGATTCAGAATCATTATAAATAAATAAACATTAAATTACGTAATAACTGTTTTTCTTTAAACAGCCGTATACAACCCCTAAATAACTTTATTTGTACCCGACTGTACCTCTTGTCACGCACACAAAGTCACTGTGTATGTACAAGGGTTACCCACACATAAGGCCGCGCGCACGACTGAGTTGAACTTACTATAGTTTTGGTTCAGCTGACATAAATAGGCTATAAAATATGAACGTCTATTTTTAGTTATAGTGCATTTTGCTTTGTAATTATTGATTGTCATGGCAAGAAAGTAACTTACAGTAAAAGAAGAACTAACATTATACTTCTTCAGTTAATTGATTTGTTTAATTTTTTGCATAAAATATCAAAGTATCATGTTTACTAGAAAAACCTTACAATAGTCAGCATAGCAAAGTTTGTTTACAGATGTGCTAAACATGATTTCATGTTCTTTTGGAGAGACATACATAACCTGTTTTGGGATAACTCTAATGGGACAATTATTGCTTAGTTTTACCTGTACTTGTTCCAAGGGAGCGACTGCCTTTGTGATCTTACTACAGTCCTCTCTGTACTGTGCTTCTAAAGCCGAGTCGTCTTGCACTGTCGGCAGTAGTTTAGATATTTTCTCTGAAATTATTTCAATCGTTCATCGCGTTGTATGGAGTTTGATGGGCAATAGTTCTATAGGCGGATTAGTCGTATTTGCACAGATCAACAGACAGAGATTCGTTTTGATACAGGCAGTTATCTTGTACAGGGTACACATAAAAAGAACCAGTTAAGAGCATTTACACGTTACGCGACGGATACCTATACCTCACATTTTGTTTTCTTTTTGAAGCGCAATGTGTCAACGCGCTTACTGATCTTCTTGATATTATTGCTAAATCCATTCAATTTACTGATAAAACAGTTCACAGGTAGACTATATAAAATGTTTGAAAACAATGTATTGTACGTAAGAAATTGTATATATATTTACTTCATACATAATATATTCAGGTATAGATACTACCTGTCCCAGTTGGTGCGAAAGGTGACCGCTTAATGGTGCCCTTCTCAGCCATCTCTGTGAATAAATAACAATATGTCGGCTACTCAACCTTTGCTATTTTTGTTTTGCAAATAGGTATATTTGTATGAAACATATTTAGATAAAAGTCTATATTAAATGCAATTTCATATTTCGTCCTTCACTGTTGCGAGTTTTTTAATTATTTTATGGGCCTCCACAAAAATTCTTACGCTTAACATAAACACCACATAAGTAGTTGGATGTTATTAAATGACTTCTACATAGTTTTCAAGATTTTGTAGCTACATGTATATTTGTATTTTGTAGCGTATATTTTCCCCTAACTAAAAGTTCATTAAACGCAATATTTTTGGTTTAGCAAATCTGACTTTCTTTTTAATAATAATTTAATAATTCTGTAATTACTACAGACGTAATGTGTTGTTTACCAGCTATCCTAGGGTCTGTCTCCCCCTGTACTGAAGTGGGTCGCTGCCACCACGGCTTTCTGATGACTGTTCGCAGTACTGTATCATCTGGACATTTTACGTTTAGGAAATTGTCGAACCTGGAAGTTATATGTACTAATTTAAAAAAGTATTGAAAAGAACTAGGCAGCGATATTACTGTCCTTGATTTTCGGATAATTATGTCGAGAAAATTGGAAGGTTTTCCGTATCACCGGACTATCTGCGGATTCCAACAACCCCTCCTCCCCTATCTGTAGATTTGCCTTATGACAGGTATTTGACATTGCATGAACGGGGCTAAATAAATCAACGGATAGGTTATTAAATTCAGCAGTATAGAAAGAAAAGCTTATGTTAACATGTTCTCACGTGATCTTATTGAAGAACACGTATTTGACGAGATGGTGCCGCGTCTCCCGATGCTGCATCATGCCGCACAATACGAATACCCCTTCCATCTGCTGGTTGAAGTACATGTCCTGGAAGCAGTGCAACAACCACCAACAGTTGAATGTCGCTTAACTTGTATGACCAATGCGAATGAGGAGTGTATGTTGAAGTTGTTAGAGCTGAGCAATGCGTTATTCCACTTTGTTTCCATATGGGACGAGTTATGTTCTGTGGCTGGTTTGTTTGTTTATTTGAATTTAAGAATGATAGTCGATATAAGAGCTGATGCAATCTGCAAACATTGTAGTGGTTCGGACGCTTTGGAATCTGAATCTTATGTACTTTACGAAACTCGGAATCAGACACTGACTGATTGGGCGAACAGAACATGAGAAGATGCGTGGTGATTAATTAACAACGTTTTGTTGGAGGCAATGGGTATGAAGTTAAAATATATATCTTTACCTGCGACACCAAATCAAAGAGCAGACACTCTCTGACCACACAATGTTCTAAGACATCACACAGCGCGGATTCGTCTAGAAACGTCCACAATAGGTCCAACATCATGCAGAGCCGTGGTTGAGGCTGCGCTAGAAGTTTTGCTGCTAAACCCACCTGTTTCACCGAGAAAGAATTATACCGAAAATAATAGGAAATTAATTTACGAAAGGTCTTCAACTGATATAAATAAGCAAATTATGCATTGCCCATTGTAGTAAATAATTTTGAAATTCTGAACCACTTTCATGTGTTTTTGCCGGAGGTATCAATAGGTAGTTAAACCAATTCACTAGATTTATTTAATTATAAAATTTTAATTAAATAAATCTAGTTCTAAAAAATCGAGTTTAATTTTAGAAACTGACCCAATTACTAGATATTTTTAACTCGAGCCTAAAGGTCAGTTTTGAAACCGGCAGAGATTACATAATGTCGTATAGGTACCTATGTTTTTCTGTAAGTTAAAACAAATTACAGAACTTTCTTACCCAAGACTAAATAAACATTATTCAATACTTTATATTTTTACAGTTCCAAAAATACATAAAGTCTACTAACAAAATTCTCATCCTTGCACTTGACATAGAACTCGGCAGCATGCTGATCAGTGTGTATGCTCCTGCTCTTCAAGCCGATGAGGCCTCGGAGACGAGGGAGCAGTTCTGCTACCACCACGTACGAGAGGCGGAGGACTGTGCCTAGTTCCACTACCACTAGCCGTGATAGAGACATTAGGAAGGCCTGGAGAGGAGCGTTAAACATGTAGTGGTCTATTGGATTCAATAACCTATCAAGACGTATATAGGGTATTTAAATGCACAAAGTTAACAAAAAAGGAGTGAATAAAAGTAAGATTTGATAGAAATAAAAAAATATGCAACTGCACAAACAATCAAATATAATGGTACAGGTAAGGTAGCTAAGGCACCACTAAGAGTTGAACTGATTTAGGATAGCAGATAGCTTCAGATGACTTTTTATGAAAATGAAAGCAAAGAGCACTTTGGGTGACTAATGACAGGGCATTTTATATTTGAACATTCTTATGTAAAAAAAAACTATTCTAAAATATGTAAATCAAGGTGTATCTACTAAGACTGGAGCTGACCTCAAAGTGCAAATTTAAATAAAAAAAATCCAAGGAGTTGAAAATATTCCGTACCTTTTTCGACATCTTCCTGACCTCCGTATTCTGTGCGTCTACTATGGCATGTGGAGAAGCTCGCGGACTGTACACAGACCCTGAACTATGGATCCTTAGTGCTACTTCCTCTTCAGCTGCTTTCGAAGAGTCTGATTTCGACTGGATACAGGTTAAAGTTAGGGTTATCAGTTTGCTAGTATAGTTCTTGCCAAACTTAATGCTCCCTAACTAATTATGTTTTGCGAAAGCAAGTGTTAGCGGAATTTAACTTTTATGGGAACTCCCTGGGAGTCTAAAGAGATATTTAAATATTCTTCAGTATCGAGATTCATACATTATGGGAATGTTTTTTGTTCTCATTAGAAAAGCCTCAAGCCCAGAGACCAACAACAAATCAATAGGGTCTAAAAGGGATCACAAAGCAATGCAGTACCTTGCTACATAAATTGTTATTGTTACAAAAAATATTGAAATTGCCGGTATATACAGTACCTTACTACTCCTAGCAGTGAGTGAAGTCTTCATATCTGAAGGTCTCGCCAGTTCATCCAGCAAGGCGTCTAAAGACTTGAATAGTAACGCTGCGCGCGCACACTCTCTGTTGGGAGGAGCCTGCAGAGCTGCGTAACCTTCTACTGGAAAACTGTTGGAAAGTCAATAGAATAAGTCACCATCAGCCTAGCCTTTTCCTGACTATGTTGGAGTCGGGCTTCCAGTATCACTGGAAGTAGCTGGACGTAGCTCTACTCCCGTGAAAAAGACCACGGATATACTACCTATCTGACCACCTCAACCTATACGGACTGGACGGACATCCCCTTAGTGAGGATTCTGATTACCTGTAACGACCCCCAAAGTAATAACCAATCTATCGTACTCAAATACGATCGTATGTCAACATACCGAGAAAAAAGGGCAGAACTAAAATAGACTCTCTTCTCTTGCACATAGATTCCAATTTTGCTCAGCAAATATTATCTACTTACACAAAAGGAACATGTCCAAAGTTAGCATACAGGTGTTCTTGCATCGCCAGTGAGACGGCCGGGAAGTATGCTAGTCCAGCACCATGGGTCACCTTGTCGAATGCCAAGCCCATTGATATGCCATTCCTGTAGGCAATAATATGTTTTAAGACCTATATAATAGGGGAGAAGTCTGCTTGTATAAGGATATGTACATTCCAAGGCACAGAAACTGAAAAAAATAAGGTAAATGTACTTATCGCCATCAGATTGTCATGTTGCCAATGTAAAGTATATCTAAAGAGCAATACATAAAGTCCATATTTGAAAATTATTATTTTTGCTTCGAGTGAGCTGAAGCAATTTCTTTGCCCTGGTAATTTAGCTCTAAGCATTTACAGTAGCACTTGAGTTTATGCTAACTAGCCTACCTAAAGTACGCTTTTTCAGAAAATATTGCCTATGAAGACCATCTTATTCTTTAAGCCTTTTGTACTATGATGAATTATAACTATAGCTCAAATTAACAATCCATGAATCGTGATACAAAATACTATTCTGAATTCAGAGCTCGCCTTGACATTTTACAAGGCACTGAAATATTAATAAATCTGAACGAATATACATAACTCGATGCCCTTGTATTCGAATTGGTAAAAATAGCTAAAATCGATTCTCATATTCGAGATTGCATCGTGAACGGTACGAAGATGAATTTCCTGATCAATTTGCGTTGGAATTCAGTCAGGAGCTGAATTATTGATGTTAAAGCTGGAAATTGACGTAACAGGTTGGGAAACTTCGTTACTGAGCGTAGCTTGGTGCTTATGTGTTGTTAGTTTGTGTTGCTTTTAGAAGATGTTTGGTTTATTTATTAAAATGCAATAAAAACATTGGTATTTTCTTCGTATACTTGTATTAGTGAAGTAAATAGTTGCTTGTGAGTTTATCCAGTTTCTAAGAGGCATCTTATAGTCAGCAAGTTTGCCTAAAGGCTCTCTAAAACCCTTAAACGTATCTGGTAAAATGTGAGCCTGCCTTACACAGCAAAAGAGCCAGTATAAGCAAACTCTTTTACTTCTAACGATTGTTGACATAAAGTATATGTCATAATTCAATCTATCATCAAATTTCAAAAAATCAAAGGATCGATACGATAAAGAAATGCACCGATAGTTAATCCTCACCTATAAAACTCCAAAACCCCTTTGTCCAGATCGATACAGGATCCTATAACGTCACCAGGCAACCAGGCCTGGCCATAGGGCGATGTGGCCACATTCCACTTCCTCACCCTTCCTCCGTCATATGCGTAGGAGTGAGCCGTGTCACCGACTCCTGTGTCCATTGAGAAGATGCAGGAGGCTGTGCACCAGCCAATCTGGGAAGAGAAAAAGTGAGAAGGATCTTTGGAAAACTATGAATATAAGGTTCATTAAGATATGGGCATCCTGAAGACTAGAGAAACTTATGTATAATTAGGCCTGATATGAGCCAGTTTGCCATTAGAACTCACTGTTTTGTGTGTTACACTAAGAAGCCATTATGCAATATCCATGTACTACACTGCTGCTATACTCACACGCCAGTCACAGATGGCGACGCTTACCAGGATTTATCTCAGCTCAGTTTACCCACAACCCTTACTTACAGTTCTTTTCAAATAACTTTACCGCTCTGAATTCAGGCGTTTGATGCCTCTCTCAGGGCCAATTTGACTGTCACTAGTAGCCAACTTCACAGAGAATTTGGCTTTTGCGACGATCAGGGGTAAAGTAATTTGGCGTCATCTACACGACATACTCGTACTCAACTTTCTGACATACCTGCATGATCCCCTTAGTTCCGAGCTGCACCTCATACATCCATCTGCCGGCATACACGCAAGCCGTGGCCCTGATGGTGGCAAAGCTCGAGAGGCCCTGCACGCTCACCCTCTCGTCTCCCACCAGGACCAAGCGGCCAGTACCTTGAGTCAATATCAAAATGTTTGCTGTAATTGCTGTTTTATTTTGTGTAAAAAAGAATACTATTTATTTATTTATATCATGATGAAGGTACTCCGTACGTGATGTGGAAGAGTATTCCAAAAGGCTCCGGAATGCATTGAGAGGGTTTTAGGTTATTCTGTGTATCTGGCATAGCTTCATGAATTTATATGTGTAATATGCAAGTTGGTATAAGACCTATGTAGGTAGGAAATTTGTACTCCGGGTAAGTTGAAGAAGGCCGTCTGGCTAGTATTGATAAGTTTGATTCATGGACCGTCTATGTTTAAATATGTTTTGAAAAGATCTGGATAGCAATTTGTTCTTATAATGATTCGAAAGATGCCAGTAAAACATTATAGCACAAGGTACAGGTTAAGTAAAGTTGTTTTACTTAGATAAGCAAATCAAATAAATCCAAGACAGCATCTCAAAACAAGCTACATAACCGCAACTAAGACACAAAACCACGCACCATTGAACTACAATTACCGAACTGTCCAACAAGCGTGGCACTATCACTAATTACGGTAATTATTCCACTACACCCAGGCACAGAGCTCTGTGACGTAATGTTAACGGACTTTTGATGACGTGTCTACGCTAGCAAATGAGAATCAAATAACTGCCGAAAATTATTGCTCGTTTAGTGAAATAGTGGGGCATTTTTTTTTTGTAATAGGTACTTGGGGTTTTAAAGAGGTAATCAAAAACAGTATTTTTTTAGCAACCTAACGTAATATTTATGCTTTCTTTTCTAATCATAAACGCGAAAGTATTTATTAAGAATGTATATGTATTGCATATGGATGTAGGTATATTTGCAAGTCTTTTACGCTGAATGTATTGCATGGATCTTGATGACGACTTAAAACTAAGTAAGTACTTGTAACAAAGCTTATAGGTATATGTATAACTGCATAATGTAACGAAGGTATTAGCTACAGGCTCACCTGTAGATGCATCAAAGACTACAATTTTCGGTCCGATACGTCCAAATCTGTCATCTGTAGTGTCTGTCGTCTGAAAAGCATAACACATGTTTTATGTACAACTATTTTATATCAGTATAGAAGACTTATTATTACTATTTTATATCCCCCAAAAATACTCCTTCAGGGTACCTAAAACTCTGTATTTTTCGTCTGTATCTGTCTACTTTATCGCGCCACAAACACACTTTCGCATTTAAAATATTAGTGAAGGGCAGTGCTCTCGTTACGGTAAAGTTCTTACCTCTGGTATGACGGGAGCGTGTTTCTTTGGCTTACTCTTGTGGCTCAGCACTTTGGCGTCCAACATCTTTGGTAAGTTCTCGCGAATGTGACTCACGTATTTACTCCTTCTGGAAAATATTTGTTTTAGTTTGTGCTCGCTTATGGTCTATAAATAATTTAGTTATATGTGCCTGTATACAGCCTTAGGTAACTAACACACAATCTTTATCTATGTGAAAAGAGGCTAGTGCTCTGCAGTGGGACAGTAAAAAGGAGGATGATGGTGTCCACTTTGAGATAAATTTTTGTTGAATAATTTTTTATGTGCCTGCGTGGCAATTAAGCATATTATGTTCTCTCTACGTTCTGTTTTACATTCCTCTACATAAAATATGGTCAAATATTATTATCAAAAAAGACTTTTTTACGAGTATAATTTGCAAACTCTGTCTCTCTGCACCCATAAACTAAACTATCTAACTACGCTATCTTCACCAATAGACAGTATGATTTATGACGAAGGTTTGGACATGTTATTATTATACGAATTCCGAAAAGCCTGCTATTAACTGATTTGCATTTTCTGTTCGGCATTTTTCTACGTCTACTACCTTGGCCTCGAACTATCCAGTCGTGGATAAAATTCCTTGACAGACCTTTGAAGGTTATTCACGCTTATTAGAGATATAATTACAGGTGACACTCGCCAGGTGGCGTTACTTATTTCATTCTCAGCCCATTTGTCGCCGCAAAGTGGAAATTATTTATAATTGTGGACATATTATTGAAATTGCCTCGTTATTTCAAAAGAAGTATCGCTATTTTGTACAGATATGCATAGAGTGAAAACAGTTTAAGTGATTGTCGGAAAATGCCTACTAACTATACTCGTTTGGTTTAAGGAAAAGATTCATCACAAGAAAATGCATCTTTTAAACAGGTATATGCGAATGAATTGCTTGCATCATGTTTGCTCGTATTTGCGGTAAGAAAAGGTATGCGGGCTCCAAAGGAACTGCTTCTTATGTGTTTAAAATGTAGGGTTCCTCGAAATTTTTTCTAAGTGGGTACTACCTACGTATCTTCTACGTATCTATCTGATACGTTTCGGAACAGCCCTTCTTAGGATGAGCGCGTTCGACCAACCAAACAAACACTTTTCAGCTTTACCTACTTATAATAAAATATGTAGATATATGTACTAACTGGAAATGTCTGTCCGTATTATCTTTCATGACCATTTCGTTGCCGAATACTCTCCGGATTGTGTCATGGACCTCTCCCTTCTCAGCTGAGCTGCTGCAGACACCAAACATGGACCGGAGGACATTCATCATTGGTGTTCCTGTCCCAGCCGTCTTCGAAAAATGTTGTACCAGTCTCTAATATCAACGGAACTTCAATCGCTTTGAATTTACACAAGGTTTTTGAAACGGGGATTTTTAACGTGGTGTTACGGGTCCTTCCTTTGCAAATCTTCGGTCCTTGCTGTTAGCTCAGACCGTAAATATGTGCTAAAATATATTCATAGTTCATTCTTTACACTTTACTATCAAAAAGGAATTTTAAAGCAATATTTTTCGAGCGAAAGCTAGAGGGTAACTTTTCACAACACAAAAATGAAGTTCTAAAAAATATCTCTATTGTTAACAAAAGATGGATTTAAATAAATTCTAAAAGTAATTTATGCTACTATAATAAAGTTTTCACAGTACAAAATTATTTGTAAAATATATTTCAAAATCATATGGTGGGTAAGTAATTGTCAAAAACGTCACGTCATTTTGATGGAAGATGGATACGGTTACCAAAAAGGTTTATTGTAAAAAAAGGTTGTTTAATGATAAAAAAACGCGGCAATATTTTTGTATTCCATTTGCCATACATACCTTTATTTAGTAAAAGTTCTTATTGATTGTAATTAAATGTATCACAACAACTTGCACGCTAAAACTACTAGTTAGGTACATAAATTATCTAGCTAGAGACTGAGAAAAAACACAGGCTTCTTTTTAACCATAGCAAGAAGTTGGTTTAATTGGGGGAACATGCCTGTATATAGTTAATGTTCGAAGTACAATATAATAATATATCTTGTATAAATTGGGAGAATCCACGTCACATTTTAGCCTTTTGATTCAACGTGTCAACTAAAACAACGCAGATCGGATAACCAATTAACTGAATGCAATCTGTCCATTCACAAAATCAAATAAACATGCTTTGTACGTCGATAATAGCCATTCCGATTGAATAGCCATTACAAATAAACATTTCTCTTGTGCCGGATAGGCTATAAATTTTAATGGCCCGGATCGAGGCTTCGCGTCCGTCCTTTCATTATTTTGAACAGTACCCGCCCTGTTATTTATTGGTTTCTCTGAAGTTCACGTGACGCTATATTTTTCTATTTAGATATAGTTTTAATTTACTGAAAAAATAACATGTGAGAGAAGAAATTAACTTGCTCCAAATAAGGCTAATTTTATCTTAGTCCGAACTTTTGCAACTTTTGCATGGCTTTAGATCGATTTAGCAGTCCATTATTTGGAAAATACCTACCAGTCTTATCAAATATTGCCCAGGTAATTGGGTTGAGGAGATCAGATAGGCAGTGGCTCCTTGTAAATCACTGGTACGCAGCTGCATCCAGTGAGACTGGAAGCCGACCCCAACAAAGTTGGGAAAAGTAGGCCAATTTTGGTCGATTATTTGGTCAATGTAAAAATTACCAAAATTTTTGGTACCTACCAACATATTTATTCCTTCTCCCATTCCCAAAAAAACTGAAGCCAACCATTTTTAATAACCATCAACATTTTTCCATGTGCTAATAGTGAGGCTTGTAAATTTTAATGGTCTGTGAAAGTGTTTGGAGGCCTGGCTCGGCAACACATGGCGTGTAACGGAATCTGGTCCATAGCTCATGTTATTATTTCGGGCTATTTCACCCAGTTATTTAGGGACTCGCTTATTTGTCGTGATGGTGGCCTTTATTTTATTTTTGTAAGTACAATTTTATTTAGTAGTAGTAGTAGGTTTTCATTTATCCAGCTTTTGATCTTAAAAATATATTTTTACTAGCTTCCAGAACCGCTTTTGCTGCTTTCAGTGGGTATGATTTCGCACCAGAAATCTTTCAGAAGTTTTTTCAAATCGGAACAGTAGTTCTTGAGATTAGCGCTTTTCAGTAGGTACCTAAACAAACAATTTAGTATTTGTATAAAACTAAAGTTTAGATTCCACAATCATTTTCTAGCTTTCATGGTAATTTTTTTGGGCATTTGTGGGTCTATATGAACCGATCACAAACATCATCTGCCTATCCGTTTCCCAACAATGTGTGAGTCGGCTTCCAGTATACCTGATCACAAAAACCAAATTCAGAAAAAGGAAAACTTTTAACACAAAGGTTCAAAAGCCAATACCTTTTCACAGCATACCTACATGATTAACATTCACCTCTCATTTCAGTAGCAAAGTGTGACGTCACAGTAAGCATGTTATACAAGTAATAAAGTGCGGAACCCGCGTGCCGGCAATATTACCCAGACTGGAACTGAGGTCAAGGTCATTTCGTTTGTTTGTCAGTCTAGATTTTAGTTATGTTGGTGGATTTTTGGGATATTTTTTATGCTGCTTTTAATTTGATATTAGGCACTTTTTCTTGGTGATTTTGCAATCATTTTCTTGGGCTAAATGGTATTTTTTTTTGACTATTTAGGTCTATATCAACCGATCAGTTAAGAAAATTGAAAAATTCTTACAGAAAGTTTCGAAACCTTTTTCACTACTAGCCCTAATAATTAACATTAACACAGTAAACATGTTATACAAGTATGTAATAAAGTGCGGAACCCGCGTGCCGGCGATATTACCCAGACTCGAACTGAGGTCAAGGTCATTTCGTTTGTTTGTCAGTCTAGATTTTAGTTACGAGTTTATTCAGTAGGATTTTTGGTATGTTCGTAATTTAATAATAGGCACTTTTTCTTGGTATTATGGTCTGTGAAGACGATTAGAGGTATTCAATTAAAATATTCGGTATCTGATAGTCATTGCTTCTAGCGGCAAAACTACCCGAAGAGCTTCTCTGTATAATTTTGTTGTGTAGGCACTGTTTTATCTATAGTCATAATCATCTGCCTAGCTTTTTTCTAACTATATTTTCTTGAGATATGACTGAAACTGCAGGAACACAGTAATATTATAAACTACGATCTACCACCGTTTTCACCTCCGTGGGAATTACTACCTAAAGTTCAAAGTGCGATACCAAAGCATCAGAGCTTAGAACAATGTAGGTTCTTAATTAACCTGATCCGAAATGCCGGTGAGAGCTAATTAAGCCAGACGGAACAATAGTATCAAATCGCACCAGTAACAGCTTTGTATGTACTGACTGACAATGGGAGACGCTACTATTCAGTCGCGAACTAATTAATTGTAGGTTTCCTGAATGGTATTGTAGATGTCTGTATAGACTAGACATTGTTTAACGTGTTGGATGTAGAAGCTTTAACTCACGAAAACGGTTGAGCCATACTTACTAAACGTATGTAAAGGTGTACAGACAATTTTACAAATTATGTAATATTACAATGAATACAAGACATACAAGTGCTTTTACACACACAACTATGAATTACCCGCTTTTGCCAGATAAAAAAATTAATTAACTCCCACGGAGGATTTTTACCTCAGTGTCTAGACTTATCCTGAGGTCCAGGCAGACAAAATGGCGGCCAGAATCTAGTTGTCTAGAGTCTAATGCAATAAACATGAAACTTACTAAGTTAGACCAAAGCTGTGATACAAACAAAATTCTGTGGCCTCGATCTAGCTGTAGGAAAAATTCTAGATCGAAATTAGTGTTAACCTACCTATTAAAATTATACTATACTTACTAATATTATAAAGCTGAAAAGTCTGTTTCCGCTACCGAAACTTCTTTCAGTGGTAGATAGCCTGTTTATTAATAAGGTTATTTTTTATTCGGTTCCGCGAAGTAAGTAGTTCCCACAGAACGTGGGTGAAACCTCTAGAAGCTAGTAAATAAAATAAATAAAAAAATCACTTATTACTAAAAAGTCACTTATAACGACAAGTATAGTGTTTGACATTAATTTATAATTATTATTAATTAATTTCTAAATTGCATGCCGACAGGCGAAACATAGCGGACTTAAGTAAGTATATTATGTATGGTTCATCATGTGTTATGCACTTATTACCTATGTTTTCAATAAATTTTGAGTTTGAGTATGAAAATAGGTATATTGTAATATGCACAACTTCATAAAATACTCAATAACATCGAACAAAAACGAACACAAAAAACAACTTTCAATAAATAAGTAATATTAATAGTTATTTGGTACGTTTATGTATACATTTAATTTACTTCATCATTCACATACCTACGTCCTATTTCAAGGAATTTCCATTAATACCTGTACCTTGGTACATATTACCCATACATATGGAGTTTCTTGGCATTCAGACACAAACCAGTTGAATTGTGATATTTCCTAAAACAATTTGTAACGTTCACTACCTGTAGTATTTATGTGAACAGAAATTATTACGTAAACGAACTGTCATTGTGGAATTATCAGGAAACTAGAATTTATAGGTAATCTGTAGTTTGATATTCCTGTATTCCTGGTATTCCTAGGTTTGGGCTTTATTTTCGTGTATTTGTGCAATGTAATAATGATTTTAATTATATAAAATAACTAAAAGTATCGAAACAGAAATCATTTTCCCCAATTTTAAATCGTAATGAATACTCATAAAATATTTGTAAAGTGAGAATCAAAAAGAAAAGTTACATATAACGCGTCATCATTAGTCTTTCCCGGCAGTTCTGTGCTTTTTAGCGGCTGGTTTTTATGCCACGGAGTTCAAATAAAATTCTTATTCACATTAATAAAGGAAGTTACCAAAAATAATTTAAGCAAGGCAATAGTACCGACGTAATTATTTCGCGCCCTTTTCTCATTTTGAACGCGTTCACGTGACAATTCGAATTTCGAACAAATTCTTCTTCGTTTGTAGCCAAAAAAGTCAAAAGAAGTTTTTCAAAATCAAAATCAAAATGTGTCAAGTTTTTGTGGTTTTGTCTGAGGATTTTTTATACTCTGGTTCGTTTTAGTTGATGCATCAAAGTAGCCTCGTCTTGATATAAGTACTCAGGCAAAAAATACCTAAGTCCCATTTCATCAGATTTTATTCAGCTATTAAATCAACATTCCAGTCTTACTAATTATGAGCTCAAAAACACATTGCATAACATACAATCGAGTTCGTTGCCAAAACAACTCGTTAATAACAGTTAGAGCGAGTCCCCGGTCGCATAAGCACCGCAATCTAAATATAATCGATACGAACAAAACGATTCATGAATCGGACTCGATTTAATCGATGTTTACAAGCGAATGCTTGTTTGTGGTAGCCAAGAACCAACCTCTATGTATGAATGTAGGTTCGACTTCAGGTCAGCCAAGTATCAATGCAACTTTTCTAAGTTTGTATGCACTTTCTTAGTATATCTTAGACACCAATGATCGTGTTTCGGAGGGCACGATATAAACTATAAGTCCCGGCTATCATTGAAGTAGCCAGAAGCCATTGGCCTCATTTCTCCTAATTTTCTTTTTCTTTTCTTAAGCGACATACGATTCACATTTGACTGAAATCCAATCCCGACTCAATTACGATTGAAGCGTATGTGGCATTCCGCTATTTTTACTTTGAAATAAACGTTTTTATACTTTTCTGTCATTCAATAATGAATCATTTTGGCTGCAAATGATTTACGACTGCAATATGGTTGTACAGCAAACTACCGTATAGACCAAAATCACCAAAATAGCAGACCAATCGCAAACCAATCGAATGTCGTTGGAATACGATTGGTCTTATATTAGTAGCAGAATGCCCAATATGGTTAAAACTGATATTGCGATCATATTGCGATTCAATTTCTATTCGATTTTGACATAATTAACTTAGGAGAATCGGGCCCCAATAAGTCTGACAATCTGTATTCGGTTGCCCGTGTAACTGGGTTGAGGAGATCAGATAGGCAGTCGCTCTTGTAAATCATTGGTACTCAGCTGCATCTGGTTAGACTGGACACCAGCTTAGTTGGGAAAAGGCTAGGTATATGGTTAAATCGAATCATGCACGACTCGATTTAATCGATGTTTACAAGCAAATGCTTGTTTATTTGAACGTTGGAACTTAAAGTTTGTAGTTACGATTGCAATATCAGTCGGAACTGTTTATTTGGCTTTAGTTAGTATTGTTACTGGAAGTAAACAACTGCACTTCGAATCGATCCTGTAATTCATTCAGTTTCCTTGAACTGGGGATAAGATAAGCATGTTGGGTACCTATTATATGTATTTGCCTACCTAAATGGAGATGTAGGTGGACTGGGTAGAAGAAACATGTGGTCACTTTTGTGGTGGGTACATGTGTTACCTAATTAATAATACTATTTAGGAAATTAGAAAGTTTATGAGGATGTATGGAATTACGTATGTTGAATAGATTTTTATGAAACTTGGCAGTGACTGCTAGATAATAAGTAATGTATCAAAATAACATATAGGTTTGCTATTTATCCAAGTACCACGGTGTAGTACTCTCGGGACGTGGCGTGGGTGAAACCGCGGACTGAAACTAGTCTTCTTTCTATATTCGTAAAATGTGATTCCAAACTATAATTACAACGAAACAGAACAGTCACATTAGCCTAGCACACTCCATGTAAAACATAGGTACACATACATAAAAACAATGTTTACAAATTCTCAAAATACCCCTTAGGTACGTAGATTCGGGAACAGAGAATTAATTCCAGTCAATCGTCCCACGTTATTATTCAAATGTCCGGATGTGACGTAACGCGTCGCCATATTGTTATGACCCGCCATAAATGACAGGGTCGTTGAAATGACCTGGGTAGCCCGGTTATTTGTGCGGGAAAGAGATGGTGGTTGGACTTGTATAGATGTCTCTCTTTCACTCTGGGTCTTGGAGGTGTTAAGTGTGTCCTTGGTTCTTACAGGGCCCCGATTCTCCTAAGTTAATAATTTCAAAATCGAATAGAAATCGAATCGCAATATGATCGTAATAGCAGTTTTAACCATATCGGGCATTCTGCTACTAATAAAAGACCAATCGTATTCGATTGTCATTTGATTGGTGTGCGATTGGTCTGCTATTTTGATGATTTTGGTCTATACGGTAGTTTGCTGTACAATCATTTTGCAATCGTAAATCATTTGCAGACAAAATGATTCATTATTGAATGACAGAAAAGGATAAAAACGTTTATTTCAAAGAAAAAATAGCGGAATGCCACTTACGCTTCAATCGTAATCGAGTCGGGATTGGATCTCAGTCGAATCGAGTCGATGGTCAATCGAATGGCGCTTAAGTAAAATTAGGAGAATCGGGCCCCAGCTGAACAGCTTAACTAATACCAATATAGGAACTTGTAACTTATACTTCCGGTTCCGGTTCTTATGCTGTAAAAATTATAATTTGACGATAAGTAGATGATATCATTCTGGATTGATATTTTGTTTTATAAAGGTAAATATGCTACATACCTACTTAGCTGCACTTCGCGGAACTAGGAAAAACAAAAGCCGCATCAAAATCAGTTAACTCGTTTAAGAGGTAAGGTGCCACAGATAGATACACGTAACACTCTTCTCTTTTTACGTTGCAGTTAAAAATAGTCATAATATATTTAGTTACATTATTATATTTCCCATTAAACACAGCTTTAAGAAGGCAGCAATTTCGGTATAAGACGAGATTATCTCCACACGCGTGACGTAATACAAGATTAATGGATCGGCAGGGGATTAAGCAGTAGGATTAACAGCTTTGTTAATGAAATTGTAGGTCTTGCTTTACGTAGTTTGGTATATACGATTAAAGGAACAATTTATTTCACACTTTTAAATTAATAAACGAATTATCGTCCAGGTACGAACTAGTTACTGGAAATAATTACGTCCGTAAGTATCTATTAATTGTTGCTTGTATAGTTACCGGCACGGATATTGAGCTCTCGGCGAAAGAGTGGGGATCGCTTTGTGCACTGTATACATAAGGCAATAAACCAATAAATCGCTTCTGCGCAAGTGAAGGTCAGGGCTCAATATCCGTGCCGATAGATATAATATATAGGAATTTGACATTACCTATTATGGGGCTAGTGTCAAAATTGTATCTCTGTTAAGCAAATCAATAGATAGATAAAATATTAGGCTGTCAGCATTCGTTCTCTTTAATTATTTTCCTATCCATGCACAGAGAAAGGGCGCGATTTGACGATTACATCTCTGTCTGTTCACAACCAAAGGAGCCCTTTTAATATTAACCTAATTACAGATCAAAATGGCTGTTTCCCACAAAAATATAACTATCAAACCAATCACCAATAGTCTACAGCAATAATAAATTGTCTCAATAAAACCCAGTGTTTTCCTGTAAACAGTTTTATCGGCGTCCTGTCTGCTAGACTGGAAATTATTGCCACCAAATTCTACGTTGTTCTAGTGATATGGTTGTTTTTGAAATCTGTTTTGTACTAATATTGTACGTGGTCTATACCTATTCACTAATATTGTACGCTATCTTGCATAACTAGAGGCTATGAGCCGCAGGCAAGGTTCATGAAATGCTTAGCGCGGTCGGTCCATGGATGGGGTGGCCATAAATTGATGGGGCTGTCATTTTAAAATCTTTGAAAGTCATTATGGGTAGTCAGAAGCCATAAAGTCTTTTAAGTCTATCGAGGGGTATCGGG
Source organism: Helicoverpa armigera (assembly GCF_030705265.1). Taxonomy (NCBI): domain Eukaryota; kingdom Metazoa; phylum Arthropoda; class Insecta; order Lepidoptera; family Noctuidae; genus Helicoverpa; species Helicoverpa armigera. The sequence continues at coordinate 4,671,836 of NC_087144.1, forward strand.
TTGTTCGGGTAACTGTTTTGAGCAGGTCAGAGATCGTCAGTAGCTCCATGTAAAACAGAGGTACTCAGCTGAATCCAGTCAGACTGGAAGCTGACCCCAACATAATTAAGAAACGGCTAGGCAGATGATAGTTATACGTAGTCTTTAAACTTCAATGTGTGTCTAATAAATGTTTATAGAATTGTAATTGTAATTATTTTCTTTGTTTTGAAGCGAGTTTTCTGTAGCGATTGAGTGATTATTCTCAGAGGGAAAACTCGATTGATTGATCACAGTTAGGAGCTACTAAAAAGCTACCAAAATTCACACGTATTTCATCGCACAACTAGCAGAAATAGCAGCAATTCTGTGAAGTTAGTGTTGCAAGTTAAGTCTAGTTAACGTAACAAGGATTTCAATTACTCGTTAGCTGCAGTTCAGAGTTGGCACGTTAATTCTGTTAGTGCACTCGCCGCTTCCGATATTAGTAGTCTTGTATGAGAATCTTGAAGTGAATTATGTGATTTTATTTGATAGGAAGACACACTTGTATTACTTTTATGTACTCTCTTATGAATATAATAGAATAGAATACAATAAAAGTTTATTGTTCCCAGTATACAGCAAACAGAAAAAAAAACTTAACATGGAGGCTATAATACCGAAAGCAAAAGGTTCGAGCGTCAGCTTATGCTTAGGCTTCCCAAATGGGGTTGCCAAGCGCTGGTTTTCAGCTCGACCCCTTGACTCCCGTTTACAGTAAAACAAATACAATGAAGGTACAACTTTAACACTATGATCATACATTACAGTATCTTATGTACTCTCTTATGTGCTCTCTTATGTAGTCTCTTACGTACTGTCTTATGTACTCTCTTATGTGCTCTCTTATGTACTCTCTTATGTGCTCTCTTATGTACTCTCTTATGGACTCTCTTATTTTTTTAAAACCTCACATATACTGAATCCAATCATACATATGAAGTGTCTGTCGACTCTGGGTGGTTTTTTGGCCATCCCTTTCATTTAAATCGGTTCAGCAGTGACGCGTGCAAGGGCAACACAAAGACATAGTAAATCTTGTCTTTTCAGCTTGTATTTGATACAATTACACCTTCTACTGTTCTTAGAATACAAATAAAACAACTCCAATTGTCTGCGTCAAGACCGCTGTCTCACCTCACCGATCCTCTCGAAATACATATAGAGAGTTGCTAACTAATTGAAATAAAATCTCAACACTTTTGCGCCGTTTCTTCACACTGGGAAAAGTGACAGCCATCCTGATATCAAAATGGCTGTCACAGCAAGGCTGTCACCTTTAGATATTGAATATCTTCAAAATCACAAGGGTAGCAATTGGTAGCAACTAGTGGTAGCTAGAAACAATTAGGTAGCAACTCTCTATAAGTATTTTTAGTTTATCGGCGATGTGTGACAGCGATCCTGACGCAGACCTATCTATAATTGCACAAACAAAATTAGAAAAAACATTAAAAGTTCTTATAGAAATAGCTTGAGGCAGTAGTTTCTAACAAAGATTTCAATTACGTTCCAGTGTGGGGCAGTCGGGAGTCGGGGCCAGTTGAGCGTAACTTTGTTAGAGCGACTAGGAGTGACGGAGATTGTGTTACATTCTCATTGAACAAGGGAAAATTCAGTCTTGGATTTTTTTTTAACGACGTCAAACTTACGAAGAAAAAAAAATGTATCGATATAGTGCCGATTACTAGCGAAATTATACATGATCAGAACTTGCCCAAATAAAGCTGTGATTCTTTCATAATGTATCCACGTTAACTTTCAGTTCTGTTACAGCCTTTTTATCGTCACACTGCCGGGCATAGGCCTCCTCTCACACGGAGAAGGATTGAGCATTAATCACCGCGCTTGCTCAATGCGGGTTGGTGATTTCAAACTATATAGTCCTGGTTTCCTCAAGATGTTTTCCTTCACCTTTTTATCAGCCATTGGTGTCCAAGATATACTTAGAAAGTACATACAAACTTAGAAAAGTCGCATTGGTACTTGCCTGAACTTTAATCGAACCCACACCCTCTTACTCGAGAGATTTGTTCTTTACCCACTAGGCCACTACGACTTTTTTCAGTTCATTCATTCATAATGTTATGTCCTCATGATCCGAAGAGACTCCTAGGTACCTACAGAGTTGGCTAATGAAAGCAATTACTATAAATCGTTGGTAGCAGTGGTTTGCGGTCCCTGATTGGTCGGCCGCCCCCCGCTGGCAAATTAACTTGTAGTGCAGATTAAAATCTCTGGCCTGCTACTAATATATTGAATTATTTTAAGTGCTGTTTGTTTTACTTGGTTTGACTTGACTATTTGTGGAGTGAGACTGTTAGTTAATTTTTGGAGCAGATTCTTATCTCACGGTCGAATACTGAAACGTGTTACAAAATCATTTTATTTCAAAAGACATTTTATTTGAAGCTGTATCCCATGATAATTAATGCCTTTATTCTGGAGGAATGGCTTCAGTGACCACAAGCTCCTATGTAGGTACTAAATGTAAAGTTAGTACATTGCTATACAGTTCTCATAAAATAAGTTTACTCCTCTGAAGTTAGCTCTACTGACTGTAACTGTACTGACTATTTGAATAGATTTATATTGAACAACGTCCAATCACTCAGTTAGATTTAATTGTGTTGTCCTAACAGGCAAAAACAATAAATACCTAAGATATTTATAATAATAGTAAATTAATCCACTTATTGTAAAAATACCATCAGCTTTCCAATACTGCGTATCCAAGAATTACAGACACATTTATCTTTATTTAATTCACTATTTTTTCATTGGCAACATCTATTTTGGGAGTCGATCAATACCTACCATTAATCTACTACAAGTCACGCTTCTCAGAGTTATCTAAAAATAGGTTTTCTTTGATCCAATTGCCTTTGATGTCCGTCGCTAGATAAACAACTGTAAACAGCATCTTGTACCTTATTAAAAAAACATTATCGTGTATTATGAAAAAGTTACATAGTTAGACACATGTTTAAGAATTGTATGCGATTTTTTCTTAAACATTGTCGAACATATGTAAAAAATTGCGAAATAATGTTCCTATTAAAATCATCCAACCACATCATCATCCTCCGAGCCTTTCTCCCAACCATGTTGGGGTCGGCTTCCAGTCTAACCGGATTCAGCTGAGTACCAGTGCTTCACAAGAAGCGACTGCCTATCTAGCCTCCTCAACCCAGTCACCTGGGCAATCCGATGCCCCTTGGCTAGACTGGCGTCAGACTTACTGGCTTCTGACTACCCGTATCGACTGCCAAGGATGTTCAATGACAGCCGGGACCTACAGTTTAACGTGCCATCCGAAACACACACCAAAACCCTAAAAATGGATTGTTATCAAAAATAAAAAACACATTATTTTGCAATCAAATTATCCGTATTAAAGTAACATACAATCATATGGAACGAAACGAAAGAAATACATTTATTTATGAAGAAATCCTAATTCACTTACGAATCAAATTCACATCAGATATACGAAATAGTATTAAATGATACAGTGGTTTGAGAGAAATCATTGTTAATACGTGATTGTATGTTCGTTTATAACACTTATAAGGCTTAAAAGCTGAGATTTAGATAAAATTTTATATACCTGCCATATCAAATTTTGTCTGAATCTCTTCAGCTTTTGGGTATGAGATTTTTTATCCTGATACCAGAAATCAAAGTCAAAGTCAAATCATTTATTTCATTTAGGCCTTAACAAGCACTTATGAACGTCAAAAATATAACTAAGTTTGATTCTAGTTGCCCATTAAAAGTAGCTTCATATGGAGAAGAACGGGCAAGAAACTCCATGGTTAAATACCTACCTAGTTACTCCGGAACACGGGTGAAACAGCGGGAAGAACTAGTTATTTTTTGGCTTGAGTCTTGGTTGTCATGACTAGTAAATATGATACAACAGTTTATCATCGAAAGGGTTAATCCAGTTGATCGATATGGCAGCCGTGGTCGACAGTTACTTCACCGATTTTCGTGGTTAATAATGTAAATGGCTTCGTATTGTGATTGTGAGTGGCCTGACAAAAATAGATTTTGCTATGTTTATGCTGCTTATAAGAGTACACAATAAATAATTCATTGAATATTACAATTAGAATTCCATGTAAACATCAAGAATACAGGCAATATAGAAATATTAACTTAATTAGATACTTTTGTTAAATATAATCTTTAAAATACACAACACATTCAAAAAGAAGCTGAGTACTAATACTTTTATTATACACTTACTATTCTACATTCAGACCTTAACATCAAGGCCCTTCAAAAAGGTTAGAACTTTGATTTCGTTCGTTTTTGATCCGGGATCGAGGCCGGCTTCGTTCAAACCCACCCTAATGAGGGCAATTTGGAAATAAGACCAATTTAATTCGTATAAGAAATAGCTTATCCCGTAAAATTGCTCTTTATTTCCTATCAGTGGAATTTAATCTACTTCAGCGCAGACGGGTGGACTAATTTTAACATCGTGCTGAGTTCGGAACCTTTTTTTTTTGCTTTGAACAATATAAAAGAGGGTATTGGCCTGAAAAAGAATTGTTAAAGGTCCAAAGGGTTTTCAAATGTTGTATGTATAGACGATTTAAGGACATTTAAATCTTACTATCGTTATATTGTTCCTTTACTCATTTATTTAATTGATTATTTGTTCTTCAGAAATCTTACAGACTGATAAATAAAGTGAGATAATTATATTTTGGCTTAAACGTTGCGATTCTCATAAAATAAAGATCGTGTAGTTAAATTATTAAGTTAAACTGTAGGTCCCGGCTGTCATTGAACATCCTTGGCAGTCGTTACGGTTAGTCAGAAGCCAGAAAGTCTGATACCAGTCTAACCAAGGGGTATTGGGTTGCCCGTGTAACTGGGTTGAGGGGGCCAGATAGAGCAGTCGCTCCTTGTAAAGCACCGATACACAGCTACATCCGGTTGGACTGGAAGCCGACCCCAACATACATAGTTGGGAAAAAGGCTCGGAGGATGATGATACTTCAATTATTCTCTCTTTATATAAAAATCACTTACACTAGCGTAATGGGGTACATTAGTAGTTTACAGCTAGCACAATTGTCAGACCTACTAAACTACATAGCAAAACTAGACTACTCTAAACTTTGACAATTTCACTTGACAGTTCACGACTGCGGGTATCGGCAGTCATACTATAATGTTTGGACAACCGGATTTAACTGCATAACATATGCATGCCATTTGAAGTTAGTTAGTTATTAACCCATTTATGGACTGACCCAGACTAACTTTAACGGACTTCCACAACAAATTGATCAGAATCAAAGTCCACTTTTTATTTCTTAATCTAGATAGAAATAGATCTATTTATTTCAAATAGATCTAGATAATGGTGATGGTTGCCGCACAGTTGTCAGAATCAATCGCAAAGAAATCGAATTCCTTCAAATGTCATATCTGTGAATCTTCCAGACTATTTATTTATTACTATTTATTTATTTGACCGATTAGTCGTAAGTATGAAACGAATATGATTTCATATAAAGAACACCATAATTCGATTTTTTACGGACGCGGCAGTCGATTTTGATAGGTGTGCATCTTATGAAAAGACAAGCTAATCATTAATCACAATCCCAAAACTATTAAAACACTCCTGCATTTATCAGTTAAAACTTTGGGTTAAAACTTTGCAGGGTCGTTAACTAATTTATGAATCATTTAAATTCACTTTTACGCCTCCGTCATTTTCTTAGGCTACTTTATTTTATGTAATTTGTGGCGCGGACATTGGCGTTTGCGTGTGTAGGGGAGGAGGAGTACGAGTACGATCGGTTAAACGTTGTTCACTTGACTATCTTGTCACGTTGGCCTGCAGTGCGACAGCGGTCGATCTCACCGGTAATCTGTGGAGTTGAACACCTGTTCTATTTTGTAGATGTATCATAAAGCTGCCCGTCTCACTGGGAGTAGGAGATTGAGTCAAACCAACAGAAGGCAGTATCAGACTTTACATATTATGTCCTTTACAGCCCATTGTGTGATAGGGATCTGAAAATCTTATGTTTTTAGGATTCCGTACCCAAAGGGTAAAACGGCACTCTATTGTTTTCGCTCCTCAGTCCGTCCGTCTGTCACCAGGCTGTATCTCATGAACCGTGATAGTCAGAGAGCTGAAATGTTTACAGATGATGTATTTTTGTTGCCGCTATAACAACAAATACTGAAAACTAGAATTAAATAAATATTTTGGGGGGCTCCCACACAACAAATGTGCTTTTAAATAATGGTACGGAACCCTTGGTGCGTGAGGCCAACTCGCACTTGGCCGGTTTTTTTGTTCCAAGAACGCTTTCGCAAAGCATTTTTGATCGGTTTCTGAAAAATCTTCACGTTTCACATTTTATTCGAATGCCTCAATTTATAATCTTTAAGAAAAAATATATTTGATCAATTGATAAAAGCTGCTAGACGCTTTTTTATGACAAAAAGGTGATGAATAAGTTTTACGCAAAATTGAACCTTATTGCATTGATTTAAAGGCGTCACGTCAAAAACATCAGTCGTCAAGACATTACAGGGTGAGTTACAAACGTTAAAGGCCGATAAGTCAAGTGTTTATTGCGTGTTTAAAGGTCCCAGTGAATTTTATGAAGCCTTAAGTGTTACCACCCTGTATAACGGAAACTATATAATAATATATTGCAAGAACAGTCTGTGTGTAGAGTCGTTTTAGTAGCTTTGTGGGCTGGAATAATAATTCGTACAGATAAATAGTTTATTTAATTTATTTCATAAAACCAGGTGAGCCTTACTTGTGTGTGTGTTCGCACACATGTTATCTTTGTATGAATATGTGGCTCAGACAATTCTGAGTGTTCTTCCATGCAAGAACAGTTTTTAGGAGGAAATCTGTGATAGCTACCTTCTCAAAAACTCGATACGTGTGTATAAGCGACACGACAATACAAGATTGAATGGTGAATATTTTTTTTTTAGTAAGGCTACATGTCATAGATAATATGTATAAGGGACTGCGTTGCAAAAGGCCCGCAATATGCTGATACTCGATTTTTTTACAATAGAAAGCTACGTTTTTGTCTATCATTGTAGATTGTGTTTTGTTCTCCTGGGAAAATTCATGAAAATGCGAAGGGTTTCAGCTAACTGAAGAAACGTATACTTGGTGTCCCATTGATGATTAGGTATAAGATTTAAAATGCCTACGTAACATAGTAATACATGGTAATTTACTTATACACGTGCCTCACCGTCAATAATGCTATAATCTTGGAAATTTATGTCAGCACTTAAATATATTATAGGCAATTACGTTCGTATAAGCCCATACAGCGCTCAAGAATTCAGACATCGCTCCATGACAAACAATTCGCCCTTACATCTACATGATTCTGCGAATTATTTCAATAGACGTCTCCTTCACAATAAATACGCAACAACTAGCAAAATTCAGAAGCACATCACAATACCCGAACATTTACGCGACAAATAACTTTTGAAATCGGTAGGTTAGTCGCAGAATCACGTCGAGTTTTCCATGAAGCTGGGGATTTTAGAAGGTCATTTCTCGTATTGACGCGGACGGAGGGCGCGGCTTTTCAATTTGGCAGGGTGCTGTTGCCCAGAGCAGCCCCGCCCACAATCGCTACCCCTGAATTCATTCATTCATTCGTTACCGGGGGCTCGCCCGCGCCGGGTGTGTGTGTCGTGCCGTGATCGCGAGTTTACGTGGAAAAATATAAACAAATTGTTGATCGCCATTTCGAGGTATATCCTAATTTAAGGTAAGTGCTTCTTCGTATTTGGGTCACGTACGGTTATTGTTTTGATTGTAATTTAGTGTGACATTGTGAGTTTGCGATAAAAGCGTGTCTATGAAACAGGTTGGATGTTTCTGTGTCTTTTGTAGCTATTTTGGAATATTCCGACGTGTTTTGGCTGTGACAGTAACGTTAAGTGATGGTAGACCAATCTATTAGCGGGTGTCAAAAATATTGTAGGAAGCCTTCGACGAAATATTTTGTTTTGTGTGACGATTTCATATAAATGTTTCGGTTATTATTTTAATATTTATTCAGAAATAATTACGAGAATTTATTGTCAATTTACTAGTTCAATTTTGTCTTTCACATTATCGATATTTACTAACATTTTATATTTATCATTTTACATTAGTACGCACGTGGCTAACGATTGCAGTTCCTTTATTATTTATTTTCTGTATAATATACGATCATATAATTATATCAACAACAAAAAAACTCATTATGTGAAAATAATACCTAGGTACCTACCTAAATATTACGCATAACTATCAATGCGTAGGGTATGGTAACATATTTCCAAAAAATTACTCCAATGCAAAACCTGAAAAGCAGCATTTTCACATTGACAACCAATATTTATTAATTTTCAAAACCATTTTATAATTTCTCGCCAAAGTACCTAATAAAACCACGCAAAAACCTAAAACTAGCCTCTGCACCACTAAGACTATTTCCAAATTTTCCACCATACATACATACCTACATACATAAGTAAAGATAAATAGGCATGTCTGTTGAAACCCGTCTGTCTACGTTAAAGATTAATGGCATCAGGTCTGCTACTGTCATTCCTCCTCACGCTCACTCTTGACATAAAGGTCGATACCACATTTATACAAACTTCTATAAATACTCAAATAGATCAGGCCCATCAATTTCTGATGGGACTGATGTGCTGACATTGAAATATAGGCGGGTAAGAATAGGAAACTATCCCTACTAATATTATAAATGAGGAAGTAACTCTGTCTGTCTGTCTGTCTTTCACGTCCAAACCACTGAACTGATTTTAATTCAATTTGGTACAGAGATAGAGTTGACCTTGAGAAAGAACATAGGATAGTTTTTATCCCGGACTTTTGAAGAATTCTCATGGAAACGCGATATAACTGAACTCCACGCGGGCAAAGCCGCGGGCGGAAGCTAGTTTTTATATAAGGTACAATTTAAAATGCCACGAAACGTCATTATCATCTGCCTAGCCTGTAGTCGGCTTCCAGTCTAATCAGATGCAGCTGAGCACCAGTGTTTTTACAAAGGAGCGACTGCCTATCTGACCTCCTCAACCCGGGCAAAAAATCGTGTGAAAAAAGGCTCTTACGGTTGCTACGAAACCTTGCTTTTTCACCCGAGAAGATAAGAGATTGATCATCAGTCTAGCTTGATTCTGATTGACGCATGACGGTTTGAAATACTTACTTATATGAGTAAAAGTTACGACGGTTTTTAGTCAGTAAGAGTCTGACACTCCCTCACCGCTGCTAACCCACAGCGGGAGGGGTCATTTGATGATTTTGGGAGTCGTTAAAAAAAAGCTATCTCGTGTTGTTATCATCATCAGCTATGCAGACATTTGCCTTCCAAAGATACAAAATATAGGATAACAATATAAAGACCAAACTTACTCAAATGATCATTATCTAGCCCTGAATACCTTATTGATTTTACATTAAATATTAAAATGAACTCGCTTTGAAATCAATTAGTAGTTGGTCTGTTGAGTCGCAAAATAAGTCTGATATCGCATTTTATACTCATACAAAATATATAATTTTATAGTATTTATAATTCTATACTTTATAATAATACAGTGGGTTGTGTTTTGACAGCTCATTAAAGAAAATTGATTGGGAGTGTTCACAAATACGAATTTGTATATTCAAATAGTGGTGATAGGTACTTCTTTTGATACGTATTTCATATTATTTTCAGTGAGTACAATATCCAGGTCTGCCTGAATAACAGGACCGTTACACTGACGGAATTTGTCGCTCATAGCATAATGAAACTCGTGGCGCTATACATTCCGACTGAAAAAACATCTGTCGCTGATTTTTTTTCATCGATAGTTGTTAATTGTCGCGATTTCGCTCGGAAAAACTGAGCAGAAAGTCCACTAGCGTGTAAGCGCTGTAAGACCAGGTTTCCCAGCCAATTTCTCAACCAGTCTGAGCAAACGAGCCTTCATTTGTTTTCAAATGTAGTTGTTTAACCTATTATATTTATAGAATAGGCATTGCTTAGTTTTTTAGAGGCCTTGCACAACCTCATAAGGTTGTCAACATTATTAAGGGTATATAAACATGAAGTAGCAATACCATGAAACTTGATTCCTTCAATAAATATTCTATAAACTGACAATGATTGCACCGTAAACGGTAATATCGAGTTTATGGAGCCGTGACTGTGAGCGCTGAAATTCGATATCGTAAATGTAGTACACGTCGTGTCACATAACTTTGCATTTCTGAAGTTAGTCATTTGACTTCCTATAGATTATACCTTTGCATGGGAAAATATGGCTAGTAAAAAGGTGAAGAAAAACATCTTGAGGAAACCTGAACTATAAAGTCTGAAATTACCAACCCGCATTGAGTTAGCGTGGTGATTAATGCTTAATCCTTCTCCGTGTGAGAGAAGGCCTGTGCCGAGCAGTGGGATGATAAAAAAGGCTGTAACAGTAACAGTATGGGAAAATAGATTTTATTGATCTAGTTACTTTTGTACTCTATTACGGATCGTACATTGCGTTCTTGGACCGTGTTAATGGCAAGGTTAACTTATTATAGCTAAGTTACTTACAGAATACCTAATTTTAGAATTGAATATTAAAGAGAAAATGAATGCGTTCTAAAAATAAGAACGATAGATAATTAGCTACTTCATAAAGTGGCAGAGTAGCAATAATGATGTATTGACCACAGCTTTTTTTTTCCATTTTCGGCCACAGCGGTTTTTTTCTAACGAGATAAGCTGCACAGGGCATTTTTAATTCCGACTCTATGTACACACTGAAACCTATTTTAGTCGCCCCGGGAATCGAACCCGAGAAGATTGAGCCAGGGTCCTGTAGAATTGTCAATACCATCTGTTTTATTTGGATACCCTTGTCCATATTGGAATGTTGTAAACAGTCCTCTTACGTTATCGATTCTACGAACTTTGACGGTTTATGTTTAGCTATAGCTAATACTAGCTGTTGCCTGCGGTTCCACCCACGCGTCTCGAGGGAATTACTTTGCGCACCCGTATAAAAAGTAGCCTAAGCCAACTCTAACCTATCTCTTTAATACCTACATCTCGTATTCTGTTAAATGAAACTATTTTTAGTTGGAAAGCGTGACAAACAAACTAAACGCCTTATTTGTATATTTACTTATTTATTTATACTTTATGTTCAAAATAGGTACATTAGCGGACTTAATGCCGTAAGGAATTCTCTACCTATCTATACTTATGGATATTTTATAAAGCTGAAGTTGGTTTGAACGCACCAATCTCAAGAACTACTGAACCGATAAAAAAAGTCTTTCAATGTTATATTGTTAATGTAGATAGTCCATTTATCGAGGATGGCTGACTTTTTATTCGGATTCACGGGCGTCCGGGATGCGGGTGAAATTGCTGGCGGAAGCTAGTCTAAAAAATAAAATAAAATATATGCCTTATACCTATTGCGTGTTGATTACAAGTTCAGGGAAATTAACAATATCAAAGGACCCTCAGTAAGGTCAGATTATGTCCTTCGAGGACATATCAAGGTCTTTTCGTTATTGTTTATTATTTTTTCAATGGCATATAAAATGCCCTTGGTCGATGGTCGATTGATAGACAAGGTTATGCTTTCCTTACTAAGGGTCTTGGTCTTCCCACGATTTGTAGAAGAAAGGGATGGTGATATACGTTGTTCGCTTCATCTCTCTCACTCCTGAATAGTAAAAAATAAAACTGCTAAGAGCGTTTCGGGCCACCCTCACGCTCAGTGTAGGGTTCCGTAGTTTCCCGGGTTCAAAATATTTTTTCTAGAAAGTCTATTAAAATTCTAATTTGGAGATTTTTAACTTATGGTTCAAAAGTTAAGAGCGATTGTTTCTGAAAATATTAATATTACCAAAAAAACACTTTAGTAAACCCTAGTCTTTTCTCCTCCGTGAGTAAACCCCTATTTATTTTTGAATACCTAGAGGTATATAACGATGTATAACATGTTTGAGTTGGAATGAAACGGTTTACTACGGAACCCTAAAATGTAGATAGAAAAACGTGTCACGGCTGGCATGTCACCTAAGGTAGACAGAAATAAATGTAGCTTTGGTAGTAAGTAATACAATAAAGAGTGATTATCCCAGGTTGGGCTTTTTATGGCCTGTGTTTCTATGACCTCATATTATGTCACGGTAGCAGTAAACCAGAGTCAAAATTAATTTAATTATTTTACGGCATCAAACCTCTACGTTTTGTAATGAAAGCAAAAGTAACTCTGTCTGTCTGTCGCGCATTTATGCCGTAACTACTGAACCGATTACAGATTGCAGGAGTGGTGAATATATATGTGAGAATTTTCTCGGAATGTGGGTCAAACCGCTAAAGGAACATTTAATAGTTCTATTTATTTAAATAATCAATGTTATTTTCGTATGACAAGACGCGCAATTTCAAGTAACATATTCCAAGCCTTTCAATACTCTGAAAAACAAATGCTTACTACAAATAAAGTACCTATAATCTATCCCCACATCGCCGGGTCCCCAGAGGCCCCAGTTTGCTTAGCTAATGACTTCTTTTGTGCTAACTTTGTGGGTTTTCCGCACTTCGGGTGCCTCGGGCCCCGGGCCCGAGCGGTTTTGTCATTGAAAAGCGTGAATGTACCAGTCCGGATGTTTTGAAGGTTCTTCAGCTTATATATGAAGATTGTGCTATTGTTTTATATGGTTAATTGTGGGAAATACTTTGAGGTACAGCCTTATAACTACTAAATATATGATCTTTTATTTAATTCTGGTCTCAATCTATCCAAAGGTTTTCTGTAAGAGATCGCTCTTAACGATAAGACTGTCCATTATGTCACCTACTTTAATTAGTGTTAAGATCAAAACTGTTAAGAAAGAGTGTACAGTTTTTTAACAACAGTTTTTTTCTGAATTAAAGTTGGCGGTTTTTGGAACACATTCGGAAAATGTACATATTAAAAAAGATAAGTTACTAAATGCGTCTGGGTATTAGAGCCAAAACAAGACAGCGACTATGCAGGAAATTGACTTTCAAGTAATGTCTTAAAACTTTTAAACCGTAAAATCAATAAAAAATACTTTACTGATTTTAAAAACGTTTATTAATTGAAAAGCATGTATTCATGGCATGGTGTTTTATGAATTTCCCTAGTTACATTCCATCATCCTCAGAGCCCTTTTCCCAACTATGTTGGGGTCGGCTTCCAAGTTACATTACGCTTTCCCTGGTTACATTAAGCGCTAATAAATAAGATGTAAGTATATATAATAAGATCCTTGATTATGCATTTTGAAACATAGATACAATACTTTGTATATTCCTCCATTTGATGAAGCCTACCTCTAAACATCTGACAAATACATCCAAAGTGCGTGGCCCAAAAAGGTTTATAAGCCTTTGCCAGCCAAGTTGGCCTGTTCGTTCATGTCAAGTTTGCATGTCAAGAGTGCGTGGTACTCAGCCTTGGCCGTCACTTTATAAGCATTTGCGTTTTTCATGACATTTGACCTCACGGAAATTGGATAAGCACATGATTGTGTTATGATTCTGTTTAAATGATTAGGTGTGTGGAAAAATTAAATCACATTTTTTATTTGATATGAAATTAAACGTTGGCTAATGTGTTTTCTCATTAATTTACATGTTCATTAACTGTCTATTATATATTGAGAAATGATTATATACCTACGCATGGTTTAGTTTTATTCTATTGATCGAATCATTCTCAGCTAGACTTATATACAGTACAGAAGTAATTTCCTAGAAATGTTTATCAAAACTACTCATTAGAACCGTATCTTAATTATCAGTTTAAATACTGTAAAAAGTTAACTAAAATAGGTTCTAATTTACCAGCATAATAATAACAGAGTGAGTGTTTTAAAATCTAAGTAAATGAGTTTCTACGGTCAACAACTTACCTCCTCTGGGTAAGAACGAACTGCGCAAAATCTTTGAATATAATAAAATTATGAAGTTTTAATTTGCGAAGTTATTCAGACTTTCTTCATTGCTTTGGACTTGATAATTTATTTTATATGTACATAAATTAAACATATATCTTGATTCCTTGGTCTGTAGATACGTATGTATATGTGTGCATATATATATTTTTGTGTGTTTGCGTCTGTATATACTTAGAACGCTTACAACTTTGTACTGCTTATCCGCAGTGTAACCACGGGATATTATATAGTCTAATACTTGGGAAGACTAAAGCTTTCCAACAGTGAAACAATTTTTCGAATCGGTTCAGTAGTTTCGGAGCCTTTAGGGTACAAAGAAACAAGCAAACAAAAAGTGCTTCCTCTTAAGCATATTAGTATAGATAGATAAAAAATAGAATATTACAAAAATTTGAATAAGTTGTCAAAATTACCACTGTGCCAATGTTCAATCTCTAATCGCAGATCAACAGATAAACAGGTTACAAAAATTTACCTTTAAACTAAACCAACAAAGACTGCACTTTCAATGAAAAAAAAGAAAAACCCGCTATCTACACATGATGGAAAATAAAAAGGCACAGCTGACTGCAGTTTTTAATACCTCGTGCAGCCAACTGCGCTCATTGCGGCTTCGAAGTACAGTCAACTGCAGGTCAGTGGTAACAGTTTTATAGGAAAATCGTACTTATTACTATTGCGTTAAGGTGCATGACAGTTACCACTGATGTGCGGTCTACAGTACATTGAAGATTTATACTGTAAACCCTGGCGTTTTGTTCAATGTACGCCGCAATGTATGGCGGGATTTAAAAGAGGTATTATGTGTATATTTTTGTTTTTTATTACAGCTGGCAGCTTGGGTAATATGTGTTGTCGTTTGTAATGTTGTTGTGATTTTTTTCTTTTTTATATTAGTGTTAAGTGATGTAATAGCTAGCCTTTTTTTGTAATAGGGACTTGCTATTTTCCGCGATTCCACGTGCGCTCCAAGGGAAGTCCGTTACTAACCCGGATATTGGTTCCTATGTTAATGTCTTTGTATCTGCATATAGACAAAGCCTGACTGACTGACGAAGTTACTTTATCAATTTGATAAACTATTACCAGGTACATAGAATCTATATTTTAACCAGTATTCTTGCCTATGATGAGTTTACTTGCTGCTAATTAGACTGGCTCTGTCCCTGATTTTCGATGGAAAATCTTCAGTAAAGGTACTATTTGGAAACAAGTGACAGTTGCGGGATATGTGCGGCTATCGCGTGTCTCGAAATCATTTTCATACAGTTCTGTACCTCAGAGTAATGTCACGCATTCTGGCCGCGAGCTGCACATCTTGAAATTTCAGCTTAACAGTTTATATCATTAGAAAAACACAACCAGAACCTTAACTTTAGCTGTAACACTTTTTAAACGACTGAAAAAAAATAGGTTGTCAGTTTGTATGTTTTTGCGCGATTATCTTACGTCTGACTTAACCGATTTTTGATGTGATCAGCATAGTATTTTTCAGACTTAGGAGAAGGTTTTAGGGCTATTAATAAAGTAGTCTGTTTTTTGTAATTTGCGTCAGTCCTTTGTCGTTTAAGTGCCTACCAAGGGAAAACTTCTCCATAATTTATTCCAAGTTCCCAGCAAATAGTGCCTCAAGGAAAACGGACGGACAAACAATAAATAAAGCAACTCTTAGCAGAAGCGTTTATTCTCGAGCACGCAGAGTCGGCCTGCTGTCGGCCAATCGATATTGACGGTAAATAAATAATCTTCGGCTCTTGCCTACGAGTATAGTAAGTTCAACTCAGTCTTGCGCGCGGCGTTATGTGTGGGTAACCCTTGTACATATACAGTGATTTTGTGTGCGTGACAAGAGGTACAGTCGGGTACAAATAAAGTTATTTAGGGGTTGTATACGGCTGTTTAAAGAAAAACAGTTTGTTACGTAATTTAATGTTTATTTATTTATAATGATTCTGAATCGCTACTTGAAAAATAAATGATGAATTTTCAGATTCGCTACTCTCACCAAGGTCAATTATAAATTTTGACTACATGTCAAAATGTCTATAGTATTCTTCTTTTTTCTTTTGTACATGTCGACAAGTATTACCCAACACCCTTCATCAATTTGACTTAAACGTTCATTTATGAGTTTCATTATTCCCCACACATTTTGTTTACATTATTATACTAGATTATACGTCTTTTTACATTCTTAGTCCACACTTTTATTTATTGTCCGCGTACCCCGAGCTAGAAAATATGTAAGAAGTATTTAATTCATCTTAGATATTTCACCTCATTTATTTCTTAGATACTGTCAATGTCAATTTGAAAAAACGTATGAGAAAATAATGAAAAACTGTAAAATGTAATAATAAAAAGCTTTGAATGTTTCATTTTTTGAAACGCTACTTAAACATTTTCTTAGTGAAGAACTAGACATTTTCGTAAACGACTGTACCTATAACAAAAAGCGATAAGAACACGTCATGCTCGGACGACGTCACTGTCACACGAATGAAAGTTGTATATTTACAAGCCGACGCACACATAGGGCCGCGCGCAAATCTGAGTTGAACTATCTATAGTGACATTTCTTTTAATAAACCTCTATTTTTGGGATGCTTTTTGGAAACTATTTTTAGAGTTGGTGGCTAATTTGTGAAGTGTGTGAGTTTTGCGGGTGAGAAAGTCTTGATAAAATATTTCACGATTATAAGATGAATCAGTCATTATTAGTGAACACAGAAAACTCTTTACAGAGAGGTAGATGTCGACTAAAACTCTAACCATCGTACCACAAAATGACATTGAAATAAGGTCCATTTTGCAGCCACACTTTTTTTAGACAAGTGTTCGTCACATGTTTAAGTTTTTGTAGTAAGACCATAAATGTTTAGTGTTTGTTTGTTTGCTTCAACGCGGCAATCTTAAGGAGCACTAGGCCGATTCAAATAAGTTAAGACGCGGAAGAAACCTGCTAGCGCGACCAAGCAATTAAAATCTAAATTGTACCCGTATCAAAATCCTTAATTACCCGTTACAGATTGTTCAACAAAACGTGAGGTAAAACTCAAAATTTCAAAGTAATAATTCTTCCCACAAGATAAATCTGAACTTTCTCTAAGCCGTGCCCAAGAAAAGTGATTTATAGACGAATTTTCATTTAAACTTTTTAAAGTATGAAAAGTTCTAAACGTGCTGCGAAGAGGGCCATTTAAGATTATTTATTTAAGTTTTTTTGAAAGGTTAATCATTAGGAGCGGGAAGTTAGATCGACGTTCAAAAATTCATTAATTCCTTTCTTGCTGTGACAGTTCTTGTGACTGCGTTATGTCACGTCTTAACTGATTAAGGGCTCATACGCACTATGCGGGTAGCCGCATTACGGCTAGCCGCGCGGCTAACCGCAAGCAGAAGTATGTACGTAATATTCATTTCTATACGCACTGCGATGCGGCTACCCGCAGACCGCTCCGGTCGCTCGGAGGGCTGCGGCCCGAGTGACGGCCAGCCGGACGGTTGCTATACGCACTGTGCGGTTCAGTCTGCGGCTGCCCGCCATTGAGTGACTGTTTTTTAGTTCTTCGAAATATATTGCAAAATGCTTGCACTCATCTCGTCTTTGCAAATAAGGATGCACCCAGTACTTCTTTCTTTGTTTTTTCATCTTTACGTAACGTGTGTAAATGTAGTAAATGGCTGCAACTTCTTCCACGTCCATCTTTGAAATGGATCGACATGACCGCAAATCGCAACGGTTCTTCAACCGCACATTGCGGTTGCGAATGCGGCTGCCCGCGATCCGGCTGGCCGCATTCGCAACCGCATCCTGCGGTCAGCCGCGCGGCTAGCCGTAATGCGGCTACCCGCATAGTGCGTATGAGCCCTAAGACAATTCTACCTCTAAATGGGTGTAAGTGCTGTGGCCGTAACAAAAAAAAAAAAGATGGATTGGTTAGTTTAAATGATCTTTCAGAGAAGTATTTGTATTTTTTTTAACTATTATCCAAATGATTTAAATGTGTTTAAAGGTTTTTGTACTAAATAATACCTAAATCAATGCTTAAACGATGTACAAACAAACAAATAAATGTTTTCTCTTAATTATACATATTAGTATATATAGATAGAGGTAACTATTTTTTCGTAGGTTACATACAAAAGAACCATAACATTTAGTTAACCATATCGATTTAATAGCTATCGTAAATTGACGGCTATGAAATATAAAAATAGCAATTATTACCCAACGTTCGAATAACAATGACATCGGTGTACGACAATTATTTTGTCAATAATATAATGTTTTATTGATGGACGTTACATGGTGTTTTTACCCTACCTACGTTTTTATTTCTGTCATTTGAGTGATATTAAAAAAGTTTCGATTATTATCTTGGTTTTATGTATAAATTGGTATTAGTTTTTGTTTCTTTATTGTAATGAAAAGGTTCCAAATATATCCAGAATATATTTTTACCGATTTGACCTTGAAATATATGTATGTAGGTGTGAAATAGACATCTAATATTAATATTAATTTAAGAAAGATACTTGGTAGGTAATATTTTACCCGATAATATAACGATGACCGATACCACAGAAAAGGTACCATTGAATCATCCTAACTTGACCAAAAGATGTATTAAGTATACTAATCCGTTTCAGAAGACGGAGGTAGCTTATTTAGTTCATACAAAAGTCCATTATCATTTAAATATTTAAACACGATACATTTACCGAGAAAAAGAAGACCTAGGAAAAAACTTTTCATTGATAGTAAAATATAAAGTAGTGCCTTTTACCATTTTTCTTAAGCCCCTTAATGGAAAGTAAAACGCGAAAGGTCGCTTTGTAACAATAATAGGCTTAGCGTAACACAAAAGAAATAAAATATGAAAAGTTGCTCTCCTATTTCTTGGTACCTTTTAGTATAGTTGTCAGAAGTGCAACTGTTAATAATTGTGAGATCCTGGTATCAAAAGGCTCATCCTTTCAGGGTATTTCGTTTTCATTATATCAAAAACAAATGACGCATAAACAATGAAAAGAATATGTGAGACAGAACCCCAGCGCTGATATTCAGCTATAAATGCTAACGTGATGTCGTCAACATCATCATTTCACATCAAATGAGGCCAAATTACAGTTGCTCCGAGATTATCGAAAGAGTTACCGCGGCCCGTATACGTGAAGGACTCCAGAAGAAACTGCATGGTGGGTTTTGTCTGATGCTCACGCTGCACCTACAGTGGGAGGTCATTTGATGATTTCTCACCACGAAAAGTAAAATAAAAAAGGCCTGATTACTATAACAATTTGAATCCAATTTTTGACCCCATACTTCCTTTCTAAACTTGATTCTAGACAGAAACTCCATCAAGCCGGTCCATTGTCTCGCAAGGGTCTGACTAACTATTTCCCTCAACTCTTAAAACTTCCTCAATCACGGCTACAATAGAACCTTAATCCTGAAACTTTTTTATTTCAAGCAATTCACTTTGAACGAGTCTGTAACTTTTATGTCCTGTATTTTTTGCTTGGGTTTTACGCGTTTCTTTATTGCAACGACTTAGAAGCAAGTTTATGGGGAATGAAATAAGAACTGCAATAATTGTCGCGGTTAGAATATGTATGGGTGACTGTTGTAAAGGTACTATCGTGCTTTGGGGAGTGGAATGAAATATGCCTGGTCAAATCAACGGCATTCTAATGTCAATATTTTTTTATCAATTTGGTCTGTAACCTACGAACTTTATTAGTGTTACAATGTGTGATATTGAATAGGTAATTCTAACTATTAGAGTATTAAAATGTGTGACATTAAAGTTCTACTAATAGTGTACCGTGTAGTGTGAAAGTTTGTGAGGTTATGTATATGTGTAGGTATGTATGATTGTCAGTAAATGTACTCCTTCACGTTAAACCGACGTTTTTGAAATTGACAGAACTTGTCACTAATTTGGTGAAGATCGAGTAGTTGAAACCTCGGGGCGAGTGAGATCACGGAAAACAGATATTAAGTGATATATATAGAGATTGATATAGACAAAAAAAACAAGTATAAAGAATATTCAAGATAAAATATCAAAGACAGCATAACTTGTCCATTTTCTATCACACACTACACCATATTAGATAACACAAGTCACCTTCGACCCGTTTTAACCTTCCAAGACAGACAGCAGATTTAATATTCTGCTTACTAGCTAAAATTTAAGAACTAAGTAACACGAGGTCAAGAAGCCAACAATTTATGTGTATGTTTGTGTGTCAGACGTTAGTTTATGTGTCTGTTTGTCTGTCGTGATCACGTGAACTGGTCTCGGTCATGGTCAATTAGGTTAGACTTAATTTCTCAATTCATCCATACTTATAGAACAAGTCAAATCTATTGAACTGGTTTAAATTAAAGGTAAATATACTAAGTATAATATAATACTAGTATAATATAATATAATATGTCGTAACACCTTTTCACACACGGTCGGATAGCCCCATGGTAAGTTATTAACTCGTGTTATGGGTGCTAACACAACTGATAAACTACATATAGTTACATATATACATATTTATGAATACATATTGTAACACCCAGACCACGGCCAACAAGCATGCTCATCACACAAATGTCGACCGAACCGGGAATCAGTATATAATGAACTAAATCCTGAGAAATCACATAGATCCTTTTAATTTTTATCCTGGTGTGGAAAAGTAGTTTCTAGGGTGGAACCGCATGGGATAGACAGACACTCATCTTTCATATTCATAGTAGTAAAGATTTTGAAACGGCCTTCTTTTCTTTTAAATTATCAATTTCAAATTATTATGTGCTTGATCTACAAGATGTGTAGTGGAAGGGGACGACAAATGAAACAGTGGATGGATTGTGTGAAAGTCAACATTTCTATAATAAGTATTACTTGTAACATAACACACATAGAAAAGTATGGAAGAAGAAAACATGTTGCGCCCTGACCATAAATAAAATTGAGATAAGGGCAGAAGGATGATTATAAGTGTTAGATCAAGAATCTTACGTAATCCCCAAATGCTTAAAACTATAACAATACCTACACACATTTGAAGCTCATAGCTACTTATTCAAGAGCAGTGGCGTGACTTAATCTTCCCATCAGATCGCAGTCTCACGGTGACTGGCGAATCTTTTGTGTAGTAGCCCACTTAGCTCGAAGCAGGCTTGTTACCTAGTTTCGGAATAAGCATAATCATGCAAGCTTTATGTACTTCTTAAAGGTCTTTAACGTGTTTTAGTGAGTTTCCGATAAGTTATCGGTGTGTTTCGGAAAAGTGAAGAAAAATGTAGCTTCTACTTGCTTTCTTAAAAAGAAAGATAGTGGTTTCTTTTATATACCTATTTATTTATTTTCCGGTTGTTAAGGTTATTTTACTAGTCATTATTTAAATTCATATATGTAGGTATGTACATATATGTAGTTCAAATTAAATAATGTAGTGTGTATCTAGTTAGCACCTATAAAAATATTTACCATCTTTAAAATATGTACTACTTTCATACAAGTTTCCGCCAGCGGTGTCCTGGATATAAGTAGCTTAGGTACTTATTATTATTCTGATGTGTAGGCTATATTATTGCCAATCTGCCGCTTGCGCGTGGAGAAGTAACAAACATACAAAAATACACACACACAATCACAGAATTTCGGCTTTATAACGTTAGAATGATCTTCTATTTCATTTTCCCCTTACCTATTTTTTGTCCTTTTTTTCTTATTGACACTTTCTAAATCACACATACATGTGGAAAAACTTATGCAGATCATTAAAAGTTCCTCAAACAAAATTGTCGGAGGCAATCCTTTTCACGCAAGGCCTTTCATGTGCTCTTCCTTTTACTTCAAAAGTAATACATACGTTTAGTAGATAAAACGTATGTTATGTCATACTTTTGTCATGTCACATACGACATTTTGCTTTCGATCTATTTCAATGGAGAGCACATTATAATAACGCGCCCAACTTAACTGGGTACTTCGGGGTGGCGCCACTTGTCAAAGGAGCGTGGGAGTTGTATGAGAATTTTGGTACATATAATTAGTTCAGTATTTCGCCACTTCTCAAGTTATGTTGGGCGTTATTTTTATGGGAGTTGGTTCGTAATGACGTCATGTGAAGATGTATTATGGTTGTCTGATGAAAGACTTGACAGGGTGTAGGTTTGGGACTAAAAATAGACATACATGACATATTATGAGGGAAAATATGCCACGCACAAATAATTAGGTAAAAGCAAAGAGCAAGGTAAGTTTACGTTTACTGTGCCTTACGAAAATAATGAACTGAAATTTTTTAATACCATAAAGAATTTATTTAAAAAAAAAGGTTATATAAGTAACAAAAGTTTAAGATCAAAATAAAAAGCAAGATAAAAACCATTAAGAAACATAATACTTATACCTTATTTGTAAAGAATTTCAAATGATAATGACAGCAAAAATAAAATTCTCTTTTCTTAACAAGAAAGTTTAAAAAGACAATGTTTCTGAATGCATCTCAAGTTTAATTAAAAGTAATTCTTTAATTAAAGACGAGCGCTCTAGAAAATCTTTACTTGAAGTGAAATAAGAAGGTACTCAAAGAAACATAATTATAAAAAGCTCGACTTATAAGCCTCATTACTCATTTGATTACTAGAAATAATTGGTCCTATTACAAAAAGGTTAAACAGGCGTTCGTCATGTGTTTACCTAAGAATTCTTTATATGCAGAATTTCCCTTAAACTCGTGACGAACGCCTGTCTAATCTTTTTGTAGTAAAACCAAATGTGTCTAAAAACGGATTGCACCATGTGACTATAACGATAATTAAAAATCGGCAACTGGACAACTGGAAATGGTTCAGTTATCGTTACAATTAGATGGTGTAACTCACCGTTAATCTATGGAAAAATTTATATAATACAAAAAAGCTAATCGACCATTACAAACTTTTTTGCAATCGGATACAATTTTTTGACACTTTAAAAATATTCTCACTTAATTTGTTACTGTTTACTAGAGCGAGTATACCAAAAGATACATTAGTGATACACAAGTGCGTTAATTTGCCGAACACCGGTGGAACCTCGTCTCGTCTCTATAGTCTAACAACCAGATTTACCAAAGGGCATCGTGTTACCCATTAGATAATTGTGGAAGTAAATCGCAGGGCTCAGCATGTGCCTGAATTCGATCCAAATAGGTTGGTGGAAAATTGCTGGTGAGATGATTATTCTATTCGATACTCCTAAAGTAATGTAATGAAGGGTACGTGGTTTTGTTTTTACTCTAATGACTCCAAAACGACTGCACAGTTTGAAACGTATTGGACACTGTTGGAATGCTACACTATCCTCGTGTAACTATATTTATCCCGGAACGGGCAGTAGTTCCCACAGGACGCGGGTGACACCTCGGGAACATCTGGTTAGGTACAAAAACAATTTTAAATACTATTCAAATGAGGTTTGAAGAATATAGAATAACAATCACATGATAAAATTACGCGAAAGAGAAGGGCTCAAATGCGAATATGTTTTTTACTAGGAAATGGTGGAAAAAAAATGAATCACTTCCACATTAAAATAGGCACATAGCAGAAATATGTATCACAATGATAATTCCTGAAATTCAAGCGTTTAGCGGAATAACGTGTGTAGGTAATTAGACCGCAGGGATTAATTATATTATGCATGATGTTTGAATCAAAGTCCCACCTGTCGGTAAGCGTA
Source organism: Helicoverpa armigera (assembly GCF_030705265.1). Lineage (NCBI taxonomy): Eukaryota > Metazoa > Arthropoda > Insecta > Lepidoptera > Noctuidae > Helicoverpa > Helicoverpa armigera. Next base: position 4,695,635 of record NC_087144.1, read on the forward strand.
TTACATTGTTATGATGTACATAATTGAAATCTACTGTATTTAGTGCCGAAATGAGAGATAAAATCACGGTTGGTTTTCTGTGGGTGTAGGTAAAGTAAAATCTGGAATTTAATAAATATCTATTAAATAGTCTCTAGCTGTTCCCCACGGTTTCACTCACGAGAACAAAGCTACCTAACCGGGTAAAAAAGTAGCCTGTATTTTTTTTGGCTCTAGACTCATTATAATAATTTAAATCCGTTCAGTAGTTTTGACGCGACAGAAAGTTACTTTCGGATTTCTAATATTGGAAAGGAATTTTAATAATGATCTCCCAAGTATTTAATTATGCTTCAGGATTTTTTTACAGAAGGTCTTTGTGCACTTATTCCCAGCAATAAAACTAGATGGCGCTACATAGCACCACAATACCGGTATAAACCAAGCTGAAAATAAAATAAAAACTCCTTTGATCACAAGAGCGGTCAAGCGTGATCGTTAAACGTTGTATGAAGGTCTAAAAACAACGAGGAATTTTCAGTTAAAATGCGTACAATCTATCGAATATCTCGTGTAGTTTTTACCTTATGATTTGTGATATTGTAGTAAAAGTTTGGATGGTAGATACTCTTTCACTCAAAAACTATTCAATGAATTTTGGTAGATAACTTATAGGTTACATTCTGCAAAAGTAATATCCCTGGGACAGGGGTGAAACCACGGAAAATAAAATTGAACCTAATATTAACCTTCAAATAAACTGTTAATATTTCTCTCCACCTTTTTCAAAAGTCACTTTAAAAAAAGGCGTGAATCTCAAATTATTTACTTTGCGAGTAATCCTTATTCTCCAGAGAGTTCTTCACCCGGGTGAATGTGGCGGATAACCGGGATTACCAACGCGGGGCTCATCCCCAATCGGACGGCCGGATCTCGACAGTTATACAATTGAATTTTATGAGATTTCTGAAGTAACCCGCCGTGATCCGTTGGGATTTGATGTTCGTATTTTGTTTTGAAGTTAGGAAGAAGTGAGATGCGCTTTTTCGTGGTCGTATCTTTTGCTACTTTCGAACACCCAAATTCCCCGACAACACAACTGCTTACTTTGACAAAGGAACGTGAAAAATAGTAAACAGTTGTTTTAACAAAACTGACGTTATATTGTCGACGGTCTTGAGTTGTGTCTTTATGGTACATGTAGCTGGAGCAAGTTAACATGCGCAAGTGACAAGTGTCTAGAGCGTGTGGGTGGATATTTTGCTTTTGGTACGTACTCACACAAGTTTTTGAAATGCATGTACCTACGTCAACATGCGCAACTTACTTGCATTGTGTAGATGCACCCTAAGTGTTTATTGGACACCAATGTCTGATTAACCCGTTGTATGTCACGCGATACAATTGATTGTCAATTGTTTTGTAATTAGCGGCATACAAGTAGTTAAAGAAGAATGAGAGGTAATGGGCGCATTACCATTCATCTCCATACTAATTTATGAGCCTGTACAAACCATCGGCCGACTAAAAGTTCGCAGTGTGCTGACTCTCAGCTAACATTTACGATGCCCTTCAAAACGTTATAATAATATTTTATGTAATACGTTACTGAGTCAGCAGAATTTAGCATTACGCCAAAATAACATGTTCAAAGTGTTCTCTACAAATACGCGTTTATTTGTGAGCCCTTTAATTTTGTTTATCTTTAGATGAGATAATTTAATCGAATGAATAAATTAATACAGCTTTTGATATTGTGAAAAGGTCACAGTCTGTATAGATTGGGTATTTCTATAACAAAGGATCGATTTTAGGTGATTTTTTATAACCAGTTTTTACTTGCCATTTTTACGATAAACTGTAGGTCTTGACTGTCATTTGAACATCTTTGGCAGTCACTATGCGTAGTCAGAAGCCAGGAAGTCTGACAACCAGTTTTACCAAGGAATTTTGGGTGAGCCGGGCAAGTGGGTTAAGGAATTCAGATGCTCCTTGTAAAACACTGGTCCATCCAGCTGCATCTGCATCTGAAAAAGGTTAGGCAGAATAAGGACCACTTGATTATCATCTGGCATAACGCTTGATTTCCCAAAAAAAGATATTTATCGAGTTGAGCTGTTCAAGGTTTTGAGATTTTTCGTAAAGGAAAAGAGATTGCATTATTTGATATTCCTTCATAATCATCCTCTATAATGTTATCTAACGTTCGTAAACCCAAATACTAAATGGTCCAACTGATCCGAGTTGTAGGCCGAAGTGTCATATTTATCACGTTATACGGAGTGTGAGGAAATTTACCGTATACCCGGGTCTAGCGTGTACCCGGATAACCCGGATCGTTTGCTCCGTTATAGGCCTTAGCCTTAATTTATTAAGGATTAGAAGCGTCACACTGATTATACTGTATAAGAAGGGTGCAGAATTAATATGGGCTTTGTGTGCTACGTTTATACATGGGATATGATTTTCAGTAAATTTGATCAGAGAATTTGAGTGTATATATATTGACTTTTACTATATACATAGTTATAATGATTTATATTTTATGAAACAGCCTATACTTACATTATCTTTTTAATTTTTCATTACCTACTTTATCTGTATCTAAGGCCATTTGGTCATTTTTTACACATATTCATTTGATGTAGCTTAGATATTAAGTAAAACGTAAAATAACTCACTGTTTGCATTACGAAATAGCAGTAGCTATAAGAGTTACTTTTATCAAATCGTTAATTGATATTGTTTATATAAATAAATAAATAAATCAAAATAAATCAAGAACTACGAAAAAAATAATACACCTCCCTGTTAATAGCAAAATTGTCCGCCCAATAAAATCAGCAAAATAAAACAAAAGAGGTAATCTCTTGAATCAATTAACCTACATAATGATGCGGGTTCACCCGGTTATCCGGCTCGATATCATCACATCCGGGTATAGTCCGGTCACTATCGACTGATAATGTTCACACTACTGATTACTGATAACTGATAATATAATGTATGTAGCTTATTCCACTAACGTGGGAAAACTAGATAAAGTTTGATTTCCCGAAAAAGATATAGGTTCAAGGTTTTGGGATTTTTTCGAAAAGGAAAAGAGAATGCATTGTATAGTTTTCCTACTTAAAAATTAAACTAAAAGCATAGTTCTGAAAATTCTCTTGAGATAAAGGTGAGCCTTTCTGACTGTTACCAACTAGAGTCATATACAGATTGATTTCCTTTAAAAAACTTAGGTATTATTAATTGTACACGCAAAATATCAATTATATTTACCTTTATTGTTTTTACAGTCTTACAATTTACGCTCCTTTTCTAATTAAAACACGAGTTACAATTATTATTGATGCTGGGTCCCACGAAAATATGCTTCAAATTTCAAATCAAACATTTTATATCATAGATAACGCGGTACAGACGTTGTTAACGCGGCATTAATAACAATTTCCGAACAAAACACTCCATTTTATATTCTAAACACGTAACAAAATAGACACCTAGCTACAAAACGATATCTCTTCAGAGTTTTATCTAAAACGTCAAACAAAACAACAATGTGAAAATGAACCTTATTTCTAAGCGACAAAGTTGAAATTGCAACAGCGCAAAGTTGTATTTACATTTTCAATGGCCGCTCCGAAACAAGTGCTAAGGGAAAATGAAAATAATGACGACGGCGTTGTTCGGCAATAAAGGTCATTATTGTTTGTGACGTCAGGTGTTTATGTAGCGGTGAATTTGTTAGGTGTTGGTAAATAAGATTTTTATGTGACCGTGAGGTAGAAGCCTAGTGGACCTGTAGGTCGTCGCTTTTAGCCCGATCAGGTGTAATTTATTTATGACTGAGGCGTAGTAAGGATATATGCTATTAATTATAATATCCTAGTGACCCGCCCAGAATATAAATGCGTATAAACAAATATATACAACTTAATGATTCTTGACGAATTCTTCAATCTATTGGTGAAAACCACGGGAAAGTTCCTTTGTTAATTTTTGAGATTATCGACAGACGGAACTACTCCACGCACTCGACTAAAAAGTAACCTTTAACCGCCCTCGAATCATACACTGAAATAACTATTCAAATCGGACAAGTAGTTGCTATGATTACAACCTTCAAACGAACAGACAAATGCTTCAACTTTGCAATATTATTTTAAAACAAAAAAATAACCATCCTAACTTGGTTCATGTATGAACCAAGTTAGGATGGTTATTGACAAGACTGCGCAAAGTAATATAATCATTTTACACAGTTTTATTATACTTTCTTAGTATTATAGAAATACTAACTAAGCTTTCGTAACGTTTCCTTTCAGAAACAAAATAAACCATTTTCCTCTTTAGAAGTAAAAACTTAAAGTGAAATCTTAAGATGTCTCACGCGATCTGTTGTTTCCACTTTATACATTGTAGGTTCAAGTCACGGCCGATAGAATTCTGTGTTCCGTCAGAGGTGCTATTTCTTTTTCTAGTTAAATTGTAAAATACCTTTTGTTTGGAGTTCCCTAGGCTAAGCGTATATACTGATATACTTACTGACAGGTAATCATCATCCTCCAAGCCTGTTTCCCAACTACGTTGAGGTCGGCTTCTAGTCTTAGTATACACAGATAGGTAATATGGAGTATAAATATACATTTTGATACATTTGATTCGAAAATATTCAGAAAGAATAAAAATTGCACATTTCTCTAGAAGTAGGATGTGAAGAATCACGGAAATAACAACAAAAACAAGACACCAACTTCTAGAGCTGCATATTTCATGTGGTTTTTCAATGTTTTTGGAAATCAGCTTTCACGTTTTGGTAAAATCTTTTTTTGCCATTCAACGGCACGCCAATGGTAGTCTTACACCATGTTGGTGTAAAATTATACATACCTTTAAGGACTTCCAAAAACTATATTATTCGAATGGGAGAACTTTATTTTTTAGAGTCGGTCCAAAATAAAGATTTCTTATACCGTAGCGTACACTAAGAAAGCCCCTGTTTCCTTCTGTATAACATGTCTTAATTCAATAAACAAATTCTGCGTACAGCGTCGCGCACATTCGAGGCATAAATATTTGCCTACCCGCCGTCGCCGTGCAAACAATCCGTATAGTCGAGAAATATTATCTTTATTACTACAAATGTTCTACCATATCTGTGTGTTTGAATAAAGGGTAATCTTACTGTTGTTTGCAGAATCATTTCTTTGTATGTAAGAGTTTTTGTACTTACCTACTACTCATCTACCTAGCCTTTTCTCAAAATATGTGAGGATACCAGTCTTTGACAGAGACCGACTGGCTACTTGATCTCCTCAACCTGTGATACTGATTATCCTGCATTTTAATCGGTTGGGATTAGGGATTGGGACCTACAGTTTATCGTGCCCTCCAAAACACAATCATTAGTGTCTGAGATATACTTAGGAAGTACACAAACTTGGAAAAGTTGCATTGGCACTTGCCTGAACTGAAATTGGACACACACACTTATACTTGAGAGGTTGGTTCCTTAACCAATAGATCATCGCATCGATTTTTTTAACGACGTCAAAAATCATCAAATGACCCCTCCCGCTGTGTGTTAGCAGCGGTGAGGGAGTGTCAGACTCTTACTGACTAAAAACCGTCGTGTTCCGTCATAGGCTTTTTATGTACCAGGGCCGCGGTGACTCTTTCGAACAATCCCGCAGCCCACCTATCCTAAGACCCATGTTATAGTTATCTTTAAATCTAAATGGTGTAACTTACCCTTAACAGTTATTCATTCAAATAATTGACGTTTACCGGGTAAAATACATTATATTTAGGGTAATATCCATCAATAAATACCATTTAAGTGACGTCTGAATAGCACTGAATACAAGGTAACTGGTTGAATAGCATCGTTTAGTTTACGCTTTGAGTTAAACGCCTTCAAAGCCTTTCTCGGAATAGTCCATTACGAATATTTAATGTACCAAGCTTTGTGTTTGTATTCAAATTAATTGATTGTTAATGGTTATTTGTACTAGCAGTTTAGTGTGGTTTTACTTCTGAATAAATCTAGTATAAAATTCTAAAAATAATGTTACCTATAAAGATGAATTGTTTGTTTTCAACTATTTGTTTATACGCGCTAATCTCAAGAACGAATAGTCCGATTTGAGAAAAAAAGTTCAGTGTTATATGTAAAAAAACTATAAGTAAAAAAAAACATACCGGCCGAATTGAGAAACCTTTTTGGGAAGGAAGAATTTAACGCAGAAAACTATAAGTAAAACACTATAGTGTATTTAGTAGTACCCATAGGATGCGAGCGAAACCGCTGGTAGAAGCTAGTAGCTTATAACTGTGTCGAAACTCCCATTCATGTGAATGCTCAGCAATTTTTTATTAAAAAAATTCCATACAACTTTCCCTTTAAATAATTTTGCCCATATCTTACACATGTCAAGTTTTATTTTAGTACTTCTACCATGACAATTTGTAGGCAAAACCAAGGAAAATAGACCTTTCTTATTCCGGTACAATAATAACCAATAGTAGACACTCCTCGCTGTATGAATAATGTCAGCATGGGTGCTACGCCGTAGTCGTGTTGATGTTACTGCTACGCTGCTACGTCGCTACGTCGACTACGCTACCGTAGCCTACATAAATTATTGGCTACGAACTGTCGTAGCATTCGTGTAGTAGTTAAGTATAGACAGGACATTATTTTGAACATTTTTGTTCGTACTTTGAAGATAGTGTCAGAAAGTTTACAAGTAAATAATGTATGTGGGTCTCCCCGTGGGGAATGAAGTTTTAAAAAGATTGAGAAGAAAAGAAAGTTACAAAACCTTTTTACAAACAAATAAAATCGACTTCAAAAATATACCTAAAATATTCTCTTTAGTCTCACTGTTATGCTAAAAACCACATCAAAATCGGTTGATCGCGCGCAAACATACATACATATAACAGATCACGGATAACCTTTTTTTTTTTAAGTCGGTTAAACATATACCTAAACTTGTTGCACTGAAACTCTACAACGAGAGCAAAACGAGCTACAAATAAAACAAAAATGGTCGATAAACTGAAATAACTTTAAAATCTTGTTAAAAAGCTAAGCAAGCAAGTGAGATGCTTCTAGCGCTGTCTGCTAGCTGTTGAGGCATTTACTTTCAACTTATGCCTCGTTTGAACTACTGGTGGTACTAGAATGGAACGATGTTTTATTCACGATTTACTTTAAATATTGAAAAAACCTTTATAACCATGTTGTTTTCAATTGAAATAAAGACTTTTACTAAAGGTACTATGTAGGCTTTCGGGTAAAACGTATTTGAAAGTTTACTAGATTGAAAACATCCATTGGTTTGGTGATAAATAAGAAGATTTTGCAATGGCTTAATGAATGTTTATAAGGCTAATTGAATTACTGTATTGGTGTGCTTTATACTATGGTTACGCACATACGTACTTACTATAGGTAACACACACACACACACACAAGAACGGTTAATTCTTCTTTAACGAAGTATACACCTCAAGGAAATTTTTATATTTTATTTCAAGAAAGTTTTAATATTATACTTAAAACTGTCAAGTCAAGCTAGTTTATGAGGCTAGTAATTAAAGCTAGTAATATCAAACGCAGCACGAGTCGCTGTTCACGGTCAATTGATTTAATAGCTGTGAAGGTTGCCACGGTGAGCTTGTTTGCTGATCTTTCGATACTTTATGTATTCTGCATTATTATACTAGTAAATTCAACCCGTGGTTTCACCCACGACCCGGGGGAACTACTCCGTGCACCCGGATGAAGTGTCCTCTATAGCCTTTTTCGATTAGTGGGATATCTAATACTGAGAGTCAATTTTTAGATTGGACCTTATTGAGATTAGCGCATTCAACAAAATTTTTAGTATTTTTTCCAACTGTGAAATAATGTTTTAATCGTTACAACGAAAATCGTACAAACAAAAGGTTCCTCCTTATTATATTAGTTTAGATAACTACCTATAATACGTTTACATATTTGTACTATATTATGTTACCCTAACAACAGTAGGTATTATTTATTCAAAAGGTATTCTCTAATTTACGAATTCCAGGTAAAATAACAAGATAAGGTAAAGATATGAGGTCTTACAGAATTCCCCTGATATAATGTCTTTGTTTATATTCAACTTCAAATATCCTTTTGTAAGAATATTTGCTCTCAACTCATATACGTATACAGTTGAAGAGTTTGTTTGTTTGTTAAGATGGAAACGAGAATGAAAATAATAACAAATTCCGACGAATTGAGAACCTCCTCCTTTCTTTGAAGTTGGTTAAAAAACAAATGGATCATCTACCTATTGCACTTCAAACTAACCTTAAATAGCTGGTAAAACATTTAAACCTATACTTTTTTTTCATCCATCAGAAACATCCAGATTAAATCAAACAACCCAGTTTCACACAAATATTTGACTTACACTGGAATCGAACTTCCACCTTCAACGTGGCAGCCAGATACACTAATCACTTCGCCATTTGTCCTCATCCTACCATACATACGTATGTCAGAGAAATACTGCGAGAGATAAAACGGGACACAAATTATAACTAATATTGGGTACGACACATTTATTCTGGGAAAAAACATTTTGCGGATTCAGCTGGGCTATTCTGGTCCAATTTTCTCTCTTATATTACAGCTTTTGTGCTACCGAAATCTTTTACGCTGTGTTTTAATATACTGCTAGTATGGTAGTTTTTTGTATGGTACTGGACGTTAGCACTTGTATGATTTGTGTAATATTATATAGTAAGCTGTCCTCCGCAGTTTTACCAGGGAACTATTTCTGGCACCCAACTAAAATCAATTGATAACCATTGATGTGCTAGGCCCGTGATGTAAAAAACTTACTGTATACCTGTCCCGGAGGAACTTATACTCGTACCGGGATAAAATATAGCCTTATATCGCTCGGGAATAATGTAGCTTCCCAATAGGGATTTTTTTAGTTTCGGAGCTTTTAAAACACAACCAAAACATGATTTTTCTTCATTACATCAGTATATAGGATAGATTATTATTATGATAGTATAGAAGCAAAGATACCTAATTTCAATGACTGACTTCTCTCATATAACTTAATAACTTGTGCTCTTATCTTTTATTCGATTCTCCTTGAAACAACTTTGGGCAATAAATAAAAACTTCTACTTCAGTGAGTTTCGGTAATAGCTATTGATTTTCCCAATCTCCAGTGATTAACTTGGACATAACTGTATCGGGGTTGGCACCTACTGAATAACTTAGTACGTCAGTCTGTCTGTCTCACTTTGTGCTGATGGGCTAATGTCATTTGTTTTTTTTTAATAGATAGGTACGAGAATAGTTGAATATTTAATTATATTGTACGTATTTTATAGTTTAAAACTGAAATATCTCTATATTTAGATTCTTATATATACCGTCTTTGTTGTCGTGTGCAGCTGATAAAAAGGTGAAGGAAAACATCTTGAGGAACCCTGGACTATAATGTTTGAAATCTCAATCTTAATTGATGCTCAATCCTTTTCCGTGTGAGAGGAGGCCTGTGCCCAGCAGTGGGACGATAAGAAAGGCTGTAACAGTTACAGCTATCGAGTGGTAAATTCACGTTTTAATACTTTCTTGATATATCAAACATGTATAAAAAACTAGCTTGCGCTGTTAGCTAGTATGCGCTATTTCCATTATTTTATGGCTGAGTTCATATATCATTCTCACTCTTGCAACAACTATACCAATATATGGCTACTAATATGGTGAAAATGTACATGTAAATCGAAGTCGGTATAACAAAATTCACCAAGTTTTGTACACAAACACAGGCAGTTTTCCTTCACAAGTTGAATCTTTGTTACATAAGGTTTTAAGGGCTAAAACAAAGCACTTATAAATTACAATTTATTGCCCACTTAAGGCGACGGAACGTGGACGGGAAAGTTTTTTACGCGAAAATTCCAAAATCCCTTTCTGGCCTCCTCTGTGGCGATTAACGGTGCCTAAATATTTTGCGAAAGAAGCTAAATTTATGTGCGATAAGATGCGGTGGTAAACGGACATTTTTTATTTTCCTTACCAGCTTTTGGGGTTATGAAAGCTATATAGAACTCAACTTTCAATTACTGTACCTATTCATATTACTATTTTGGAACTCAACTTTTACTTCTGCATCTATGTTTTACTTAATGATACGTTAGTGAAATTCCCATTTTAATTTTATTTAACAAATTAAATGGGCATTTGACACTCCTAAATAAAATTTTTATTTCGGAGTGTTTTCGTTCACCTTTCTGCTATTGTATCTATCTTGATTAATATGATCTGTAATAAATTATAATCAAGTCTATTTTAGGGATCCGCAAAAGCTCCCAATCATCAAAGCCTTAAATCAATATACCTACATAGCTACATAACAAAAACCAAATAGCATATAAATCCCGTACTACAGTCATATATTTCATCATTTATGTGTCATAATCTGGCTGTATCGAGTCGTTTCGACGAGCGCCGGCGTAACACATAATCGGCCGCTCAAAGGGATTATGATCGCAAATTGCTCTCCTGTCATATTAAAACCTATTTACCTACGTAAGTGGATGCTGCCGTTCATTCTCCGAGCATAATCCGTGCTCTTAAGACAAGTACTTGCCTTTATCGGATGAAATTTTGAAGGGTTTGCTGGGATTTTGTTGAACTATAAGGGACAGAATATAGGAATGGGTGTCTAAGAAGTTTCATTGTGTCTTGAAAAATACTGCGTTAGTCAAAGTTAGACTTTTATTGATATTTAGGATAATTAAATAAGCATTTTTTCACGTAATAGGCATTTGACAACACCTCCAAAAACGGCCCAGTTTCATAGCTTACCAGTGTTATGGTTGAAAAGAAGGAACTGTGATGGACAAAAAGTACTTACATATGTCTCAAAAATATCGTGTTTGGCTATCTAAGAAATAAACAGTAGATTACTTATTTGTAGCAGTAACATTTATATTGCTTTTGTGATGTGAGGAATCTCTTTCCAAAAATAGCTATTTATGGTACTCCCACACATACAAGACAAATGTTGTGTAATACCATTTGACCATGCAGAGTAAAACCGAACTATCTACTTTCCTGCAATACGTCACTTGGAAACCAGCCAAAAATAAACCACTATATCTCACCAACCATAGATATAGTTTGACAAACAAATATCACTTTTATCTAAACATTCCATTTTCAAAAGTACAACTGTCAAAAAGTTTTATTGTAGAATGTTTAAGGAGTGGGCGACGGAACCCTTATCACTTGGCTTCAATCGCTCTTGACAGTGACAGTTCTAATGTTTTGGTGTGTGTGTGACCTTTTATTGGAATGTTAAAGTGTGCGTGAGTGTCTGTGTAATTGTTTGTACCTAATATGTTCTTTATATAAATACATGTTTAATGATGTATGAGTTGTGGTCGAAATTATTGTGATTCTTGTCTTAATTACGAACTAGCTTCTGCCAGCGGTTTCACCCGCATCCCGTGGGAACTACTTCCCGTACTGGGATAAATGGGCTATCTAACACTGAAAGAAATTTTCAAATCGGACCAGTAGTTCCTGAGATTAGCGCGTTCAAACAAACAAACAAACAAACTCTTCAGCTTTATAATATTAGTATAGATGAATAAAAATGCCACGCTTCGGGTTAGAAACCAAAACATAATTAATAGGCATAACGGGCCTTCAATAACCACCTATTTTTTTCTCCTAATTTCTTTTTCCCAAAAGAAATAACCCACCAAAAAGCAAAATTTACGACCGCACCGCAGTACCTTTTTAATCTGGCAATAATAAAACAAATACGTTGAAACGGCCCGTAAAATATTGTAACGTAAGCGAAAACATTTATGAGCGCAAACAGTGAAGTAATAAAATATTATTGGTTGAAATTCACAAGTTGCCATGGCCACCTGCTACCTATAATGTTGGCTCGCAGATTTTTTGGCAACTGTTAGTGTACCTAGGGATATGTGGACTGTGTAATAATGCCTAGTTTATATTGTCAGTTGTGATGTAACATGGTCAGCCTCTATTCTATTATATAATACGAGATATTTAGGTATCTTAGCTTAGGTATCAGATGCAATCTGTAAATTGTAACATTAACAGCTTTCGACCTATCTATACTAATATTAAAAAGCTTGAAGAGTTTGTTTGCTTGAACGCGCTAATCTCGGAAACTAGTGGTCCGACTTGGTAAATACTTACAGTGTTAGATAGCCTATTTATCGAGGAAGGCAACTTTTTGTCCGGGTTTGTGGAGAACGTTGTGGACAAGTTTTCACAGGATGAGGGTGAGACCGCTGGCAGAAGTAAGTCGAGTTGTAATGTAAAAAAACTATTATAAATACTCACTTTTTAGAAAATTAAAATCCTATTTAAAATAATCCCTTAATAAACTAGCTAAAACCCGATAACATTGATCAGCCTCTCAGCAAGACAGTATAATCTCCAACAGAAAAAAGTTTAATCTACATACTTTACGTTATTGGAAAATTTTCTCTTCGTCGTCGTGGGCTGAAATAAATCATAATAATCTGGTAATAATCCTCTCACTTATCGGACTTATATTCCGGGGCCTGGGGTATCTGCCGAATGCAGTAACGAAATAATATTTCGGACATTTTTGCTATTGAAAAACGAGTACAAAAAGAGTAATATCCTACTAATATTGTAAGCGTGGATATGTATGTATGGATGTTTGTTCCGGCGTCATGCAAAAACTGCTGAGTGAATTTTGATGAAACTCGGCAGTAATATATCTTATATACCTATATCAGAATAACATATAGGCTACTTTTTATCGATGGGCGGGAAATAATCGCGGGTTGAACCGCGGGCGGAAGCTAATTTACATGTAGGTAGGTATGTAAGCGTCTATCATTTGTTGTATGTTTGTAGCACCGTAGCTAATACTGATTTCAATACATAGCAGTATTATTATTTTAACACAACGCTTTCACAGTAGCGGATTTCCCGTTCAGTTTTTTAATCGAATACGCTTTGTTTGTACAGAAAACAATTGACAATCACCGGTATAAAGATGAGGCTTGGACAGATTTTTTACCGTTAGGAATGTATTACGCATTTATTCGGTTTTGATAGGGCGACTAAAACACCAGTATGAAAGTACACTGTAACCCAGCTGCCGCATTCGCATATTTTATTATAAGTGACAGTTATGCAATCTCCGCAACCCATTCTGAATATATGCAATATGCATAATATATGCATCGCGGCTGTTAGCGGACCGCTTCAATTTGTGGACTGAATCTGCAGTGTAGTTAGCATTGCAGTTACCACTTGAACTTAGATCTAAACTGTCTAAATATTAAAGTAAGTGAGTCTTTAAAAATGAGAAAATATTTTTGTATCAACTGCATTAAGTCACTTAATGTAGTTACATACACACCCTTAAGCCTAAACGTACAGTCAACTTCAGGTCAGTGGTAACAGTTTTATAGGAAAATCGTACTTATTACTATTAAGTTAAGGTGCATGACAGTTACCACTGATGTGCGGTCTACCGTACTAATTAAAATATGATCATCTTATTTAATACTCTTGTTTTCGACATTACACCTAAGACATACATACTTAATTATCTTAAGATTAAGATTTGAAGAGTATAATGACAAAACATTCCTAAGTCATCAAAGCGCCTTGGACCCATTTTGTATGTTCCTGAACCTCATATTATGGCAACTTTTCCATGACTGATTACTCCAACAAGTTCTTTTGTAAGTAATATTTCTACGAATCCAACTGACGGAATTGTTACAACGAGTAGGGAGCCAGTTGGGTGTTAGTACCAAGGAGGGTGCACAATGCTTTCTGAAAAGCACTTTTGTTTTTCACTGACTATCGACCGGTTGACAGTTGACATATACAAGTACTCTAGAGCTCTAGAGCCATTCTAGAGCCCTGCCAATCTTCGTTAGGCGTTTTCCTGCTCGCTGAATTAGTTTCAAATGAAGACAGATTATTCGGAATTGTCCTTCCATTTAAATTAAAACGAATGAAGTGGAAACAGGAAAATACTTAGGTAGGCCGAAGTTTACTGAAAACCTAAACGTCAGTTTTTCTTAAAACAACTGTTTATTTGGAAAATAAAACGTGAGTTTTCTCAGTTATTTCAAGAGAACTGACGTTTATATGTATTGTCGGTGAATTTCGGCTATAATAGATTTTTCCCACATTCGTTTGTTTTCAGTGAATGGAATTTTTTATTGTTTATTTTTCGTACCTGCTAAATGTTGAGCGCTTTAACAATAGCGGAATTTTAAACGCGTATCGCTCGATTTTACCTAAGTGCGACCAGTCGTAACGTGGCTGTATAATTTTATTGAAATGTTAAAAATAAATATTTATTTACTGTTTCTACTAGAGATTTATGTATAAGCTAGAGTTTCCATGGCGAAGGATTCTTATGTTCGTTTCTAACCTATTTTTGTTTTTGTTCCAGATGAGATGAAAATCCCGAACAAACCACATAGTGTTATTTAAAACAAAATACGTAAAAAATACATTTTATATTTATTAACACATTGACAATAAATCAAGCCAAATCATAGTAAAAATTAGAGTCTATTTAAAAAAAGGAAATTATTTTCATATTTTCTTTTAAATAAAAAGTTTAAATCAAATATTTAAAATTCGAACTAGTGATTGCCGTTAACTATTTTTTATCGATACTTTTTGAAAGTGATATTTTAGTCGGATTGTTTTTGGTATAAAAATGAGTATCGATTCAAATTCGTCTGCCAAAAGGCTTAACCTCGAGAGGGCCACCAATTTTATGAGGCAGTTTCGTGACCCAGACTCTAGGGAACTGAAGAAGCTGTCTGCCAACCAGTTCATGGAAGTTTGGAGCCATTACGATAGGGATGGTAAGTCTGCTTTATATTTTACTTTACGGAGTAAGGATGTGCTGCTGTCGATAGTTTTATCGACATCTTGTTTTGTTTTAAATTACCTTAATTTTACGAAAAATATTTTGAATTATCACTGAATGGATATTTGTTGTGGAGATTTCTAAATCGATAGGAACAAATGAGATGGCGTTAATTGGTTGCGAAATGATCAAAATTTTAATACATTTTAATAAATGTTGGATAATATTTCAGGAATGGGATTAGGGACATGGAAAACGTATCCTTTTAGCCTTTAAATCTACGCCATAATTAATGTAACCTTCATAAAATATACATAGGTTTATGATAAACATAGACTAAGAAACTAAAAATAAGCTGCGTTTAAAAATAAGCAGATTTATTAAGACTCTAGGGTGTTCTAAAAGTGTTGGATCCAAGTAATTTATAGCCCAAGGCGGTGCAGCATCTCTCGTGTCCTTAATAATATTATAAAACTAAATTATTAAGATGTAGGTATTCTACGGTCTCACCCGCGTCCTTTGGTGTTTCCAAAATTCTTCTTTTATGAGTAACTTACCTCTTCTTAAAATGTTTATATGTACCTATAAAGTGTTCTGTTCAAAAAAAATATATGACTTTCCATATATTTTTTTTCAATCTACCCAAAACTGCTTAACTTTAATTAGTATACATTTATTAGCGAATTGCCATTTTTGGCGATAACTATCGTATATATCGATATATACTTGAACTTTCAAAGATTTTTTTTATTTAACTGTCAATAGAGGGAGTTTTAATGTGCAATGTAAATGTTTATATTTTGTTTAATGTAAATAATGTATACTGTCAAAACGACGGCGACGTTCACAAGTACAACTGTCAAATTATTGACATTACTACTACCTTAAAAACTATAAGCCTGTTTCAATAACTCCCTGAACCTCATAACATTTTATGAATACATCAAAATATGTACCTCTATAACAGTGTGTCCTAAGTTTGAACAGGCCCGCCGCTAGCTGTTAGTTCGCCCGCGTGCAAAACTGATTATGCCGCCCTACGACTACATATTATACCGCGTTTTGTCAAAAAAAGAAAAATTCGTTAAGATTATATAATATGTATTTTAATTAGGTACAATAATTATATTTGTTTACTGAAGTGTAAAACTAAGCCACATAATCATTACAAAACTTAGCTCTCCTGTGTAGTGCGCCTGGTGCGATGCAAGAAGAGAGAAGCAATAGTAAATAAGCGCGAGCGAAGCGAGCGCGCAAATTTTATAGTTTATGGTCTGCAAAAGTAATTGGAGCCAAAGGTGTCTCTAGCTAATGTCCGTAAATGAGCTTATGTAGCGCCCTTATGCTATCATTATCCAAGTGGCCCCTTTGTATTGAAAAATTGTGATTAATAGGTTCCAACATATGTATATCAAAGTGTTTAGAGCAGATTATGGGTAACTCAAACTAACGAAATAAATATCTATAACAATGTTTAAATTTAGTAAAATTTGTTATCCATGGTTTTTGGTGGGTTTCCCGTTAAAAAAGTCAACGCATAAAAGAAATATTATATGTAAGGAAGCGCGAGCGAAGCGAGCGCGAAAATTTTTCCGAAAATTTTTTGCGAAAATTTTTACAGTGGTTTTTATTTGTTTTGTGAAAAACAAATAAAAACCACTGTAAATAAACAAAGCAAAGTCAAATGGTAAGATATGCACAGAAATGAAGCACAAATGAATACAAAGCCGCGAGCGAAGCGAGCGCGATTTTTTCCTTAGAGTTTTCATGAAGTAGGTAAACATGTCATAAAAAGCCAAAGTGAACAAAAAGCCATAACCGACGTGCGCGAAATATGTTTTTTCGGAATAGAGTGCCTCAACAATTAAACAAAGACAATGCGTGATATCTGACATGGAGTCGCGAGCGCAGCGAGCGCGAATTTTTTTGGGGATGCAAAGGGTGAACCCGTCAAAATTGACAAGACACGACCAAAGCAAGGGCGGCTTTTTCTGATATTTTATTGCTAATATACTCATCTAATTTTATTAAAATATTTTTATAACGTAATTATGGTTTAATTTTGCCGCCCTAAATCATGCCGCCCGGGGCATTTGCAAATCAAATCATTAGTAAAAAGATATTGTATTTTTTAAATATTACGTGATAAGTTGCTCGATTTGCCGCCCCCTAGGACGTGCCGCCCGCGTGCGGTGCACGCGCTGCACGCCCGCTTACGGCGGGCCTGAGTTTGAATATAACTAAAAACTTTGCTTTACCCAAGTTGTCGCCAAAGTTACCGCCTAATAGCATACATGAGTCACTTAAATGTTAAGTAACTTGTAAAACTTAGCAGTATAAGGCTGTGAGGCTATTAATATGGCTATAGTATTATAGTTAGATGCTTTAGAAAATGAGAATGACCAATAGTAATCGATTTTATTGAAATTCATCCATTTTAGTCATTTATTTAGGTAAATAAATAAAGGCTGTACGATCAATTCATACAACTGAATAGGTATTCACCAGGAACCAGCAATTCAGTAATCGTAATTGTCGCTCTTCCATTATATTTAGTTCGTTACAGCCTCTTTATCGTCCCACTGCTGGGCACAGGCCTCCTCTCACACGGAGAAGGATTGAGCGTTAAGCTAAGCACCAAGCTTGCTCAATGCGGGTTGGTGATTTCAGAGTATATAGTCAAGGTTTCCTCGAGATGTTTTCCTTCACCTTTTTATCAGCCATTGGCGTCCAAGATATAGTTAGAACCATTCATATTTAGCTGCATTTAATTTTAAACTGAGTTTTTTTAAATAACAGTTCAAAAATATTTACCCTTATTTTAGTGCGTCCTCAATCTTAGTTATAGGTAACTTGGAGAATGAAACTGTAGGAAAGCTAATTTGACACAAAATAACAAACTCTATTCTACCTACTTACATAAAATTGTTTTGAAGATCCACAGACAAACAAGCCTTGAGTTATATTGTATTTATTCCATCCTTGGACTAAGTTACGGGCGACAGGGAAACACACTTAGCAAAATAGAAACATTTTTAAAAACAAGATGGCGTTTATAGGACAAACAATTGACGCGCGGATTTAAAAAGAACAATTTTAATGAGTATGTGATAACTACGGTACATTTCTATATTCGATGTGTCCGAAGTTTTACGTTTAGAGATTGAATTTTGACATTGAGTCTATAAATAAATGACATCCAACTATAATGTTAAAACAACGGATAAATTGGATAAACCAACGCGCAGAATACTCTGATGGCTCATTATAGCAATATTCCACATTTTTCCCCTTTGACGCAAAAACTGATGAACCAATTTAATGGTTGGTAAACATATCGTCTAGAATCTGAGAGAAGACATATGCTACTTTTTACCCGTTTGCTTTAAGTGGTTCTTCCTGCCTAATTCAGTACAAACAAACAAGTAACAGCTAGTACCAACTTATATCTAAAGACAAAGACTTAAAACATTTTAAAAACTCTTAATTGAATATCGTATACTTGGGATTATCTATATCTACCTAGTTATCCGAAAAAGAGGTTTACTAGGTTTGAATACCACACGAAGCGAATAAATTCACTCCAATAGGTTTCACATTGGTTATTTCTTCCACCGAACAATTCAGCCTTACTTCTGCCATATAATACAATAACTTGGATCAGTTCTGTCTGAGTTCATTCAAAGTCTTGTAAAGCAAATGTATAGACAATGTTGTTCTACGGTTTTACTTGCTTTATGAAGGAATTTCTTGTATCTGTTAAAAATGGACTGATAAAAATCAGTCTAAATATCATGACACGACATGTACACAGTTTCTTTCAAAATTGATTTCAATTATGTGTGAATGTTAACATTATAACTACATAATTTCTTACATAAAAGGTGTCCCGGTATTTATTATTATTACATAATATACTACAAAAGATACATTTCATACTTATCCCAAACCTTGAATTGATATTATCTCCTAGCCGCCTGTCACGCCATCTACACCTGGGTATTAATCCAGATCAGATCTTACCACCTAACTGTCCTCGTAACGGGCGAACTTGAAGTCCCATTTACACTTTGAGAGATTTTCCTAAGAGATAAAGGAGACAGACAGGTTCTGTAAGCTTAAGTTGGTTTGTTTGGTGTGAACTAGAATTGAAGATGGTTAAGTTGTGTGATCGAAGGTTATAAGATTCGGGTGCTAGAGGGACACTTCTCGCAAGTAATATGTCGGTTTTTACGAAAAATATTAAGATAAAACAAATGGCGTCCAGGCCGATTGTCCACCGAGGCGGCCGTACTGGAAGGAGATTCAGTCTCTCACAGCCCGACGTGACGGCAATCCAAGACGTCCAGAGACAGATCAGTCAAAGAGCCGATAATTATGTGCTCTTCGATGCTCGGGTGTGTAAATATAAAGATGAATTGAGAAATTCCACATTTCTTTGGTGTCGGTTAAAATATTGAAGTAATTCAACGCTCTAAAATTTTCCTATTTAGATAAATCTTACGGTGCTTTTGTTAAACCCTAATTCTTTGTTCGTTTGGTCTAAATACTTAAATCTCAGATACACGTGTATTTTTTCTCAGATCCCTGCATAACATCCCAGAGGTAACATACATCCTAATAAAATAACAACGCATGAAGGTAGTCAGACGTAGCTAGGACGTAAATAATACAGGTTTCATACAAAACTTTTGTAAGAACTTTCTTTTGTTTATGTGATTCCGTGAGGAGGTCTTGTTTCAAGGAAAAATGGTATACTTACACGTGTGTCTGGATACCTGTATATTGAATAGTTCATATGTAGGTAGATATGTATTTGTAGACGAATAGGTTTTAGAAGATGCTATTTCTAATAGTAGGTAATGGCGTCTCAATTCTCAATCTAAATTTCGGCCGCGGCGGTTGTTCTCATGTAAGGGTCAGCCAGCTGCGTAGGACATATTATACTTAGTGCGCAGGCACTTGCGCAGACACAGGTGCATTTCACTATTACCTCAATCTCATAGCCCGATGGACTATTATAATATCTTATTATAAACGTATAAAACGTACCTATTGTTTTAAGCGAAGACTACATCTAACGGATTTTTGGGCTACCTATTAATATTTTAAATACATAATGTCCCCACTCAGAGACATTTAATGGTTACTTAAGCCATTCCTTAGTGAAGGATTTGAATGACATTCCGTCACTAAGGAGAGACTTAGGGTCAATCGCCACTGAAAGAGCAGCGGCCGGCAGCGGCCGGCAGCGGCCGTAAATGCAAGTGATTGAGCGCGAGCGCGGCGGGCCGCGCTCGCGCTCTTTCGCCTCTCTCGGCCGCTGCTCTTTCAGTGGAAATTGACCCTTAAGTTTTCATTAAATGTTTCTGAGTGGGGACGTAAGTGTGTATGTCTCTTCCAGACCTCGGGACTACAGAGTCCTGGATTTTTTGGAAGGCGAACGTCGGGCCGAAGCCAGCACGCTGAAGCCCTTTTAAGACAACGTTAATTAAATGGTGACACATTATTATTATTGTCACACAGATGATTTCACAGCAGAATGATAAATGTTTGTTTTATTTACTTAGGTGCAAAAAATAGTTTCAATACTATTAGTGAATATGACGGGAAAAGCTAGGTATATAATATTACAGGTTTGTCATCAAATCAACCCAGATTTGGGCAAATAATCAATAGATACCCATTTCAAAGTTAATAATAGACCGACAAACAAACCAGTCTTTACGTAATTATTCCACTTTAGTCAAAACAAAACGTTTTGAAAACTTTCGAGTTCTAGAAACTTTGTTATTGTGGAGTACGATGTTGTAAATACAATTGAATATTCACTGTTTATAAGATAGATGGGTACTCCAAACTTTGAAGTTGGTAAATAGTCTTTAGTTTGCAACTATAGAGTGGTTAAGCAGAAACTATAGTTAGTAGTATAAATAATTGAAGGGTACAATTAGAGATCGGTTTAACTGTCATTTCTCACAAAAAAATCGTATAGATAAATGGAGATTTTCCTTGAAATAATAAATGAAACTGAAAAATATATATATATCTGTCACTTTATAGAACTTTTTCGATATTCATTTTAAAAGCTACTTAAGTATTTGAGTTGTATTTGAAACAGATTTATTTATATTTACCATAAGTTGCTATGATAAAACATGAAATTGAAAAAACTCTGTTTCTTTATGCTCTTCGTGGCTTAAAGTATATTTCGTTCTATCTGCACTGGAACCACAAAACTGAAGCATACTTACTATTTCAATGGGACCGTAGAAGCAGCAAAAAAGGTCAAGCTTAGGAACACTTGTATAAATTGGAGTCAAAAGTGTATTTTGTCCAGCGTTTGTTAAAAATAGGGGTACCGGGTTGCCCGGGCAACTGGGTTGAGGTGGTCAGATAGGCAGTCGCTTCTTGTAAACCAACTGGTACTCAGCTGAATCCGGTCAGACTGAACGCCGACCCCAACATAATTGGGAAAAAGCTCGGAGAAGGTTTGTGAAAAATAGACCCACTGTGTGACAATGTGGGTCTGTTGTGCCTCTTACCCTACGGAGCAAAGTGTGGCCTCTTCAATTTGCACGCGAAGGCACTCAACCGTCCCGTGTTTTCATAATTGTGTTAACTCACGAAGCCTCGCTAAGTATTGCAATTATTTTAGCGAACTATTCAGAAAGAACAGCTTTAGTGAAGAGTATAAAAAATATAAAAAAATCGGTTATGGGTTCAATAGTTTTAAAGCCTATTTAATTTTTTTTCCTCCTTCATATAAATACATATACACTGGTAGATATTAGTATTTATAGAAGTAAACACTACATAGAAAACGCATATAACTTACCAGTAGGTACTTCTGTTTATTTACACTCATTAAGTAACAACGAAAGTTAGAAAAAATACACACACATTGCCACAAAACACTTTTAATAATCAATTCCAACACATATACCATTAAATCGTACCAAACCCGAAGCACAAGCATTTCCCTCGAATGCAGAAAATGGCACTATTGAGTAAGGAGGTAACGAAGTCATAGCTGACGACTTGGAAGTCAAAGTCGACGGCTTGGAAGTCAGAGTCGACGGCTTAGAAGTCGTTAAACTCGAAGCTGGGAAATTCGATTGATTCGTCCTTTTTAATCCTTTTGCAATTGATTTATTTTTATTTTTCGCCACTTTAATTTTTGGATATCCAAGCGCTTGGCCTAGTAAGGCCACACAAAATATTAAAATTAAATATTTCATTATAGGTACCACACAAGACTGACTTGTACCTTAAGATAATTTGAAATGAATAACTGTATAAATATTTTATAGTTATTTAATAGAGAACTAATTAGTGTAATGGTTCTTAATAGTTTTAATTAGTAAATTAATTTGTCCTATTACTTTTAGAGTTTATCAGTATGTTTATAAATAGGTTCCTTCTTCGGCACCACAGATTAATAGTAACTCTCCCACAGTTTTTATATCCTAAAATCGTTCGATAAGACATTTCTCATTTTTTCATTTTTTTAAAGTACTAATATTAGATGGCAAAAAAGCAGGATTGGCTTCTAAATTGCCAAGTAAAGATAAAATGAATGCAAATTTAGAATAATGAGGGGAATTTGGCCAGTTCAATTTCCTTAAAGATGCGGCGGGCCACGAAATACGAGATAGCGTGCTACTTACCTTTTTGATGGGAAATCATCAAATTACCCCTCTCTGTGGATGCAGCGTGAGGAAGTTTCAGTCTTACTGAATAAAACCTATCACGTTCCTTCTTAAGCCTTTATGTACCAGGGCCGCGGTAACTATTCGAACAATCCGCGGTAACAAATCCCGCTGGCTACTCTTTAAGCTTAGGTATATACCTTTTTTGTGAGAAATCATTAAAAAAACCCTCATTAGCTCCAGAAATCGCTAGGTATTATAAAAACATATTTATTGTTAATATAAATTCAAGATCCTACTGGCCACCGCTTCTATAGTGTTTACTCGAGACGTACACATTTTTTATTAGTGGTCAATTTTGGTAGGATATCACCTTAAGGTGGATCTCACAATGCGAAGGTTTTCATAATAAGCTCTTAATTTTATATGTGTTTTAAAGACATAATGATTAGCAAAATCTTTGTACGATGTTGAATAAATAAAATTAATAATAAACGTATAATTTAAGTGTCACCAGCCTTTCAAGCCATTTGTCTAGGTGACTGGATGACCTTGACCTGATCTGGATGACCTTTAGCCTTGACGTCAATCATATTGCTTACACTTTTTAATGTCGGGACAGCAACTGTTAGGTTTTAATTATTATGAAAGGATGTAAGTATTTATTCTTTATTAAATGTCCCGGCTGTCATTTGGACACCTTTGGCAATCGTTACGTGTGGTCAGAAGCCAGAAAGTCTGAAAACCAGTCTTACCTAGGGGTAGGGTTGCCCGGGTATCTCGGTTGAGGAGGTCAGATACGCAGGCTCTATGTAAAACACTGGTACTCAACTGCATCTGGGTAGACTGGAAGCCGACCTCAACATAGTTGAGAAAAGGATAGGCAGATGAGATGAACTGTCGATCACTGCCTATTACGTAATTCTTTATAACGTATGACCTTACCCGATATTGTTTTTTGTAATATTTTAAATGCAGATACATATTCAGTCATCCGAATAGGTATGTTCCTACCTACATGTTCTGCATTAAAAGTACGTACTTGTGGCGCACGCCGCAGTAGAAATTGGCAATTAATTGTGAAATCAATTTAAGTGAAACCGGTTTTAATGATGGTATTCATTATTCTAGTTTTTTTTTATTTTTTTATCAATTAGTTTACAAATATGAAGCAAGTTGTTTTTCCGGGGTTTCACTTGCATCCCGTGGGATTCCTTTCTGTCTATACCCAGATAAAATACAGCCCAATATCAGCGCAGATAATGTAGGTTCTTAACAGTGAAAAAATATTTTAATATTTAGTAGTAAAAAATATTTTAATAGTTCCGGAGCCTATTCGACTTAAACAAACAAACTAATCTTTCCTGTTTATATATAAGTATAAAAATTATAGATTATATTAGTATATAGAAACACCGTCCCCGCTGTTTTCGGAGCCTCTTTCTAAACGTTTCTCATTAAACACTCTTCCTGTTATCTAGATGGATCTCGGGCCGCGATACTATCAAACGCTTTGCTCCTTACCTTTTAACTGTGGATTTCAATAATCTATCTGGTCTTGGCTTGCTAGAGATAGGAGTTTGAATGGAGCCTATGTTAAATGTTATTTGTAGTAGGCAAGTACAGAAATCGATAGATTATTAAAATCAGTACTAACCTCGTTCGTTTTGAATATTCTCTGTCTATTTGTCGATTAGATAACTATAGATGGAATTTTTATATTAACTTTAAAACAAAACGAAGATAGGCAGAATATACATATCCCTACTAATATTATAAATGCGAAAGTAACTCTGTCTGTCTGTCTGTTACGCTTTCACGTCTAAACCACTGAACTGAATTTTAATAAAATTTGGTACAGAGATAGAGTTAACCATGAGAAAGAACATAATAATAGAGTCTTATAATTGAGAACAGCGCTAGAAAGACCTACTTTCACGCTGAATTTGCTTCTCAATTCAGTTATCGGTTCAGCTATTTTAGACTGAAAATGTAAAATACAAATTCTCATTTTCTTTACACATTTCTAGTGATTGTGGCAAAAATGTGATACTTACATAGAATATTGTTGGTTCTAGGTAATGGCTACATCGAGGGAACAGAGCTGGACGGGTTCCTCAAGGAGTTTGTCTCCAGCGCGAACTTCACTGACATCAGTCCGGATGTGAGTACCTAGCTTTAAGGCCGTTCCTTATATTCTATCTACTATCTATTGTTTTGCTAATGTGGAAATTATCCTATTCTATTTCTTAAGCAAGTTAACAATTAGATGGAACATTTGAGTGGAGTGATGATTTCCTTAAAACTTTTTGATTAATTTTGAGAGAACGTGATATCCAGAATATTTTTAAATGTGATCGTCTACTACAATTTCTTAGTGACATCGTTCACAGAAAAGAAAACGAAATAAGATTACTATACTTATTAAAAAAATATAGACATAAGAATATACTCTCCCAAACCTGAATCCTGAAGTACCTAGTGCTATTTAGGTAACTAGTTTTAGAAAATTATATAAAAATGGGATTCCACATGTGTGTAGCAATGTGATGCACACAGATGTTCTTTTCTTTTCTACTCTCTCTAGGTAATAATTTGTCGCCGAACTTGCAACCATTGTGCGCGAACACAGGTTAAGTTTGGGCTCGCGCCGACGCGTATCTTTCTACCGTTCGCGAACAAATCTTGCCATAATAGTTACCCACGTATATACCAAAAATATCAAAATATCAAGTCTACCATTTTAGGTAAAAAATGTGAATAATCTTCAAAATTAAAAGGTCAAAATGTTTTATTTTATGATAGGTATCTAATTCATATGCATTGTGTTTTTTTGTGAACCAGGATATTGTCTGCAAATTGTTCTCAAATCAATCTAAGTGGTCGAGCACACTACAAACTTTTAGTCGGCCGATAGTTGGTTTGGGCTCATAAATCAATGTGAACATCAATGGAAGTGCACACGTAACAACGATCGAGTATTTTGTCCGGTATCAGACTGACTAAAAACTTTGGCTGACTGTTTAATTTGCAGTGTGCGCGTAGGCTAACCTCATCGTATGTAAATGACGAGCCAGTTAGCTTCTGCCTGCGGTTTCAACTGCGTTCGGAATGCAATATTTCGTGCACATGGAATAAAGGAAGGAAGTATAAAGTATAAAGGAGGAAGTATGCACCGATTTATATTTTTTTATTAATATTAGAAGCCATAAGGTCGAGGTTGAAATTGACAAGTCACCAAGAAGATGCGTCTAAGGTCAAAGACTAGACATGTTGACCTTTCATTAATTGATGAAGTTAACTAATCATACAAAATTAACAAAATATGCTTGATTTAGTCTAAATCGTAAACGATTAGCTTCAACTTAAAGGACCGTTTTAGATCACCTTTAAAATAAACTATAGGTAATTAATTTAGTCTATAGTATAATTGGCTGATGCACAAATGATGTAAGTATCTTATCTGACATATTTCTTTGAAAGGCTAAAACTGACCGTTGAATTAATTGGTATTTTTTATTGGAACATCACAATAAATAAATTGGTAGTCTACTTATATAAATGTTTATCTATTTACAGACCAAAAATAAATTCACTCAACACTTTATATCTCTAGTGTTTGATTGAAAATAAAAAAATTGTATTAAACACAACATTTATTTGAGCAATTCATTGACTAACTGTCAGGATACTATCACATATCGGGCTAAAACATCACCGGTTTCTTCATATCACTTTGACCACACATAACTGGTTTGTATGACATAATATGCATTGATGATATAATTTTCTTCACTGCGACCACATTCAAGCACTGTATCTTTCCGTATTTAAAAACGACCCCGCCATTTCCGTACTAACACAAACAATATAATGTAATGAAGTTTTTTATATATGTGTATGTCTTTTACGTCGTTCTACGATTCTGAGTCATGGAATCTGACATGCAGTTGTTGTGTAGCTCGTAAAACTTCGACACTATCTTCACCATCAAATTCGCACACCCAATCTGCAGCACTCGGGTAAATAAAGTTAGCAGTAACTATCACTACACTTAGCGACATTATTAAAACACAAAATAAATATATGTTCATGACTGCACGTTCTGAGATTGACACCACAAATGATTTGATGACCGGATCACTTCATTTGGTATACGGAGGCTAAAATTATTTTGAAATGGTCATAAATATTAAATTAATATTGGCTTGATTAACATAATTGAGTATAATATTTGAGATTAGTGGCATAGTGTATGATGCAACGAGTTTGTACGTACTTTTGAATTATCCCAAAATAAAAAATGTGTATTTATATATCTTATCCTGTTTTTAAATGAATGTGCGTACGTGTAAAGTAAATGTAAGTGAAATAAAAGTCAATTACTTAGTTATTTTATTGTTTACCTAATAGTTGAACGTTGACTATTTATTATTATTAGCACATATTCTTTTAAGATAAAGACCTCCGGTGGTTTTTATGGTGTTTTTATCTTTGTTCAACTTTAATATTAATAGAATTCAATAAGAAATGGACCATTTACGTCAATGTTGGTTTTAAAAATATCAAACCATAAATACTGTATAATGTTACTAGTCAACCTTGGAGGTGAATCTTTTAGTTTGAAAACTTTATTAATGCCTTCTGCTATGATCTATATTGCAATGATAATACTTACATATGTCACTGTGACTTACTTATAATATTATCAACTGTAAAGGATATCTATCGGAGATTAACCAAATTCCAGGAGGCGGCACACACTACATCATCTCCCGAGCCTTTTCCCAACTATGTTGGGGTCGGCTTCCAGTCTAATCGAATGCAGCTGAGCACCAGTGTTTTCAAGGAGAGACTGCCTATCTGAACTCCTCAACCTAGTTACCCGGTCAACCCAATACCCCTTGGTAAGACTGGATGTCAGACTTACTGACTTCTGACTACCCGTAAGGACGGCCAAGGGTTTAATACCTAACTGTAAGCTGCTGGAATCCGATGAGGTCATCCGAATTCCTCAGTTGTTATCTTCTCAATTTCTTTTTAACTTCTAGGGCTTGCAGTTTCTTAGACTTCATGATGAGTGATTGAGTGACCTATAGCTATTAAACTATATTTAGATTTAACCCGCGACGACGTCCGTTCCCCAAGGGAAATACGGCCCGCGTTCGGATTAAAAGTTATCCCTATATATTCCTATATACTTATCCCCGCCTCTGGGGTACCTATCAATCTCAACCGGTTCAGCCGTTTCAGCGTGAAAGTGTAATAAACAAAAAATAAATAAGCAACGGTTTTTTCTCTTGATTTCTTTGCACATACAAAACTTTGTTTTTCTTATATTAGTATCAACCTTTACCTTAATTTTGTCGATGTCTACGCAATCCTGACCTCCTTCACCTCCTTAGGACACATTTAATCATACTTTTTTTTGGGAGTCATCAAATGACCCCTCCCGCTGTGGGTGCAGCGTGAGGGAGTGTCAGACTCCTGCCCACTGTGTAAAGCCCTTCAAAGCCCTTTCTGTAAAACACCCTCTTTAAAACAATCCCACAGCTCACTTCTTATCACGCTCAGATTGCAAATAAGTCACTCAAATATTTAAAAATCACTTACCAAATTAATGGGTATTAACCGGTGTAAATAAAAGGCCCTTGTTCAGAAACATAATTATGTATGTATTAAATGTATCGTCACTTATCCTGTAAATCTGCGCACAAACCGGTAGTAACTCTTAATCCGCCAGGGCAAGCAGCAGCGTCTATTTTTTGACCAGGAATAGAGTCGTCACCCTCATCATCTTTAGGGATTGGCACTATCAATTCGTCATCAGGTATCGTTCCATCATCGTCATCATCATCATCTTCATCTATAGCATCATCGTCGTCATCTATAGCATTACCATCACCAGTGCGATTAAACTTCAAACTACCAATATAATTATCCTCAAAAATGTCCACATAGTCACACTCCCAGTCACCGAAATTTGGATACCGAAAGTCTGCCGCCACTAATATCACAGACATTATTGAAATAAATAACAAACACAGCTTCATGACTTTCACCTCGGCCGTCAACTTCACGAGTGAATCACAAACATTAAGCTATTCTGCTCAACACCTTACTATACATAAATACTGTATATGTTTGATTCAGGTTTATTAGTATTAAAAAAATAGGCTATAGAAATAACATTTGCTCTTTGTTTTGAAGATCCAAATATCATATAGTGACTGAAATGGCAAGCACTTGTCACAGCTTGTGGTTTACCTTGAAGAATATCTAAGTTCAAGGTATTTAATATATTTATTTTTTGAGATATCCCCGTCTTTTACCGTTACAAGTTCCTCTGAATTTTGGAAGGAACGTAAAATTGAAGGTCCCAGATGACATTAATAAAATACATCTTTGGCCTATATCTAAGGGCCTATGTAGACCACGTTTTTTAGACGCACCGTCAAAGCGCGCGTGTCGCGATACCAGCGACAACAAGCTGCTCTGTAGGATAAAGCAAACCCTACACTGAGCGCGGTCCGACATGCTCTTGGGCGGCTTTTTAAAGGCTTATTATATTCCTGGTGACTAATAACTTAAAAGTCGACAAATGTTGGCAACAAATAAAATAACTTGCCAGCGATTAAATATTTTCGCGACTATTATAATATGTAAGGTTCAAAATTAAGGGTGTTACAAAAACTAAAAACTAGCAGCTGCGTTTGGGTAGCAAATAAACTATACCAGTCAATTGAAATATTAGGTGAGGAGCTATTTATAATGACTTGGCGACTAATAATGTTAGTTGGGTGGCAAAGATAATATGGTACCAACTATTTCGTGCCGACTAAAAACCCAGTTTAAGGCTTCGCTTTGTGGATAGCTCTAAATATTA
This sequence comes from Helicoverpa armigera, assembly GCF_030705265.1. Classification (NCBI taxonomy): domain Eukaryota; kingdom Metazoa; phylum Arthropoda; class Insecta; order Lepidoptera; family Noctuidae; genus Helicoverpa; species Helicoverpa armigera. Next base: position 4,725,094 of record NC_087144.1, read on the forward strand.
AAAGGAGTACAATAAAAAGGAATAAGAGTTAATTATTAATATTGTGTATCATAATTTCATGAAAACGGCGGATGGTGCGGTGGTATTATCTCACTTGGCGCACTATGAAGATGGTAGAATTTAATTTGGATTCATTTTATTTAGCATATTGCCATATATAACCTTCAATTAAAAAAACATTGTATTAAAAATTGAAATTAGTGACGAAAACGAATCGCTGCAAAACCGACTCCACGTAGTCTTGTCTGCCCTACCCCTAGCTAGAGTGCAATTCAAAACCGCGTAGGCGCGGAGGGGCGAGGCGGCCTGCGAGCTGAGGCGCCGGAGCCCCGCAGCGCCGGAGCCGTGACAGAAGTCATGCTTGCTGCATGTTGCATGCTTACTTCCATGCTATTCACCTATAATTTTGAAAATAACAGCCGCAAAATATTTCGACGCCTCCTACGCATAAGGTCGTAAGGCTAAAAAATCGTTTTTACAGGAGAGCGTTTTTTGTATACGGTGATGATATTTTTTTTTCTGAAAGGTTTTCAACAGAGATTTTTGCATTATGCTGTCAATTAACAATTAAATAATTTATTCCCAGGTGCTGGATATTATAAAAAATTGTAGTTATCGAAAAAAAACCGGTTTACTTACTTACGACCTTATACTTGATTGAAAAAGGTCGTATCTTCTTATTACGACTGTATGCGTTCATAAACTTGATTTAAAAAACACGAATAACGACGTAAGTTTTGAATTACGACTATATGCGACGAGCAAACTGTCGAAATCCATTTAAATAACAAGTTTAAGGCTAGAAAAATAAAGTCAAATGGTAAGAAAGAAGCATTAGAAAGTGGAGGAAAAATAGTTACAGCGTATTTCTAATATTCCACATGAACAGTCACTTTATAAAGTGTATTTACCCAGTAGTGGGAATAGTTGAAATAGGTTATTTACTTAACTCTTAACACGAAATTAAAATATTTTTGAAATCGGTCCCAGGGGCACCGAGGAAAACCAGTTCAAATGTTCTCCTTACATAGTCACTCTACAAATTCTTGGGATTCTCTGCCCAGTAGTGGGAGTGGTCAAAATAGATTCTTTATTTCACTAATAACACGAAATTAAAATATTTTAGATATTGGTCCCGAAGGTCTCCATGAAAACCGGTTGTAATATTCCACATGAAAAATCAATTTACAAAGCCTGAGCCCTTTGCCCAGTAAATGGGATTGGTTAAATAGGATCTTTACTTCACTTCGCTCCCAGGGGTCCTGACAAATTAATCGGACAAGAGTTTTCTGACAAATAAGTCTTGTTCATATTCATTATTATTCATCTCAGGATCTGGCTGTCAGGATCTAGTACTGTAAAAAGTTGAAATGAGTAATTTTTTACTGTGATTTTAAAATAAATTCTAAAAGCATTAGTTTCTAATAAAAACTGACCCTGATTTCCTGAAAAATAAGGCAATTACCGCAATATATTTGAATTCTCGGTTAAAATCTACAAGACCCCTGCGCTATGGGCTATCTACTGGAAAAATCTTATCAAGAACTCTCTCTCGAATACGAGCTAGATAGTAGACACCGTTGAGGAATTCCCTCGTTTCTCTGTCGTCTTCATCTTCAGGTCAGATCTTAACCTCCACTGTTTTGTGGTATCTGAGACATATACCCGAATGAGAAGTTTTCCTCTAAATGTGTCTATAATTTTCGAGAGTTGCAACCGATTTTTTTAGGGTTTCCATATCTAGACCGGATGACAAACGAACTACTTAGGAAACCCTTTCAAACAATAAAATATTTGTTTAAATCGGTTGGTAACCGACGGATTCATTTTGGGAAGTCGGTTAAAAAAAAGTTGTCATATACTATAACTCATATTTATCAATTAATATAATTAAATTAAGGTAATAAAAGTGTAATAGTTAAAACTTCGTTTGTAAGCATATTTTTCAGAATATTGAATAAGATTGAAACCAGTTTATTTCAGGACTCCTGGGGTAGATTTCAAAATGCTTTGGTCTGAGACCTAAAGGGGTCTACACACCAAAGCCGCTGGCCCGGCGGCACAGCCCGGCGGCACGACTGCCGCGGCATGTGGTGTTCTAGTAATTGTCAAATACTCTATGAAAGCCGGCGGCATGATTGTACAAAATACGGCCGGCGGGTTGGGCCGCCGGGCTGTGCCGCCGGCATCAGCGGCTTCGGTGTGTAGACACCTTAATATAAGCCTATGGAACATTATACACTATGCAGTTACTGTGGGCAACACTTGAGCCCGACTAATATACAAAGAATAGCATTGTTCTTTACACATGTTACAAATACATGGATAGAGACTTAGAAAATTAACATAATTCAAACATGACATCACGACTTTTATTCCCCAAAGGGGTAAGCATAGGTTAGAGAGGTAAGAGACAGGAGAATATTACAGTCCACTCAGTTATTAATCCCATTGTTATGCCTGTTGTCGAACATTAGGCACTATTCCAGACTCCGTGTTATGAGAATTTAGAAATTGAAAAACCCAATAATATATTGCCCGATACGGGAATCAAACCCAATACCTTGTGGCGGGCAGTCATATTCGCGGCCTCTAGAACAACGAAGCAGTTCAAACGTTAATTTTAATGATTTTTCAACCATAATTGAAAAGCAGAGAATCGTATCTTATTTTTTTAACGGAGCATACAGCCGTATGTCTATGATACGTCTTTATACTTTTATTCATTGTTATATTTAAACCTCGCATATGGTCTTAAGAATAAGTTACGACTCCTAGAATTAAATTATTGAGTAGTATAAAGTCGTAACTGAACACAGTACACGTATGATTACAGCGTATAAAGTCGTAACATGAACGTTTCGACGTTTTGCGTGGGACGGGTGCAATACGACGATTGACATACGACGTCGGTACTGCGCTCTGATTGGCCGTCCTCGCTCCAATCAATCGGAGCATACAGTCGGAACTATACGCGCGACTTTATGCGCGGGAGAACATTGTTGTTAAGACCATTATCCATTAAAAAACTCGCTATTTATAGAAGATATTAAAATTTGGATTTTAGTAATACGTAGTAACATTTAAGATTATTGTAATGGTGCAAAAAAACGATTTTTGTAAAAAAATGAGTTCCGACCTTCTGCGTGGGAGGCGTCGATTTTTTCTGCATGCCATTTTAGACTTTATTTAAAGCTATTAAAAAGTCGCACAATATATTTATAATATGAGCTAGTTTATATTTATTCTTCATCCAAACAATTTTAAATAGAACCTGATTTGTATTATTTATGAATGCCCATTTTCTATTTTTATTGTCATCATTAAGTTTTCGCTTAGATATTAATTCAGTCGCCAAAAGAAAAACTTGATGCTAGTTTAAATTAAAACGGACCTCATAACTGATATATTAATATGCTACCTTTGACTTATTATGACACTCCTTTTTAGCTGCCAACCCATTATAAATGGTACCCACTCTATTATTTTTTAAAACCTATATTCGTTTTACTTAGTCGCCGCGTTAAATACATGCCCTTTTTAAATAGAATCATCTGGTGGTTTGATCGCTAGTTTTTTGTTCAACTTTGATAAATAAAAGGATTCAATAAAAGTAATATGTATAGAAATGGACCATTTACGTCATCGTTGTTTTCAATAAACATAAACACTGTATAATATTTCTAGTCAACCTCTGATGTGAATCTTTTTGTGCGAAGCTTAACTTTGCGTATCGAGTGAGTAGCTATTGGTATAAGCTAGGGTATGATCTCCTAGCCTTTATCGGAAATAATACGTCAATTAGTATCAAAAATATCTTCCTGTATTTACTTATCCAACACAAATTTTCATAAATTACAATCGTTTTCATGTCGTCTTCCATCATTCGCGCCAGCTAGCTCTTAGCGTTGACAGATGTCAAAAATCACACTAGTTCTTAACAGTGTTGTCAGCACAAATATTAAACTTGTAATCGACAAAAATGTAGTAACCTACATGATAAGACAATAATAATAATACCCTGTACATCTAGTATAGATTACAGTTTAAGTAATAATATCTATGTCCGAGACTATGTTCGTGTCTCGCGGGAATTACGTTCCACATCCGGATGAAAAGGACCTACTTATCCTCGACTCCCGGGTACCACCTATTTATTTCTATCAGTTCAGCCGTCTTAGTACCAATGCATCTTTTCTAAGTTTGTATGTACTTTCTAAGTATATCTTGGACACCAAAGACTGTGTTTTGGATGAAACATTAAACTGTAGGTCCCAGCTGTCATTGAATCTTCTTTGGCAGTCATTACGGAGCCAGTAAGTCATTAGTCAGAAGCCAGTAAGTCTGACGCCAGTCTAACCAAGGGGAATCGCGTTGCCAAGGTTACAGGGTTGAGGACGTCAGATAGGCAGCCGCTACTTATAAAATACTGGTACTCTGCTGAATCCGGTTAGACTGGAAGCCGACCCCAACATAGTTGGGAAAAGGCTCGGGAGATGATAATGATGAGTTCAGCCGATTTAGCATGAAAGCGTCATAAGCAAAATATTAAATATGCAAAGTCAACTTCGTATTTATAATATTGGTAATTCCCGACCTCCTCAAGTCACTTCTAATTATATTCAGATAGCATAATAATGGCGACCAAGGCCGATTTCGATCACAGCGACTGTTTTCATATAAGGAGATCAGTCAGCTGAGCAAGACATATTATAGTGCACGAGTATTTGTGCAGACACAGGTTCACTCACTATTCCTTCACTCTCATAGCCCGATGGGATGGCAATCCGACACGACCGGAGAGAGATCAGGCGCAGGACCGACATTTACGTGTATGTCTACAGTATGTCTCTCCGATGCACGGGTGAATCAATCACCACCTCCCAGACTACAACTGGTTTGTGAAAGTTTCTAAAACCGGGAAGTTTCTAGACCCGGGAATGGTGAACTTAATGGGTATTATATTTATAGCCGTCATTATAAATCAAGTGTACTTAAATAAAACACCTATATACAGAACTACATGAATGTATTAAAGATACTGTCACTGTTCTTTTAAACACGCACCGCTTGGACCTCTTTCCCGACCAAAACACGTATCAGCTTCGATAAGAACCTTTTCAATAACAAATAACATTTGTCGGCCACGCTTAGCGTCTTCGGGTATTAACACTGTAAATAAGTCTTTACTTGTCGAACTATCAACGGTGATATTAAATCTGATAATATCTAGATACTTTTCAAGAAACTCCTCAGATTCACACTCATAGTATTCAAAACTTGGATACTGAAAGTCTGCCGCAACTAATATCACAGACATTATTGAAATAAATAACAAACACAGCTTCATGACTCACTGCGCCCGACAACTTCACGAGTGGTGGATATTCTACTCAACACGTCGCTTATACAAGCTGTTGATTTGCATCCGTGCCATAGTCAAGGAGGTTAAAATTAAATACGTAAATAATCGATTTTTTTTTTTTTTTAAACTAAATCTATTAAAAATATTTTATTTACATAATATTTACATTAATTTTAAAAATTAAAAATAAACTTATATGTACAACTTAAAACTAATACATTGCATCAAAAAATTGCTCCTCATCGCTGTCACCGGGTAATGTACCCAGAAGGCTGGCAGCATTGCCACGTTGGATGGCAATGCTCAACCTCTGTGCGAAATAAAAGCCAGCCCTTGGGTCACGAGAAGTGTCAACAAGGCGTTTAGAAATTTCCTTCGCAAGCGCGTGAGCACTCGGACCCCACGGCCCGAGTTTCAACCCAAACGGCTCAAACATGTAATTCCCGATAAGGCTACTATATTTGCGCCGTTTGAGGTCCTCTGCTTGTGAAGCGGCGGAGCCAACACAACACGCAGTTCTAGGAAGATGGGATGGCGCAAGAGTGTCGACGCAGGTCGCGTCCCACACTAAAGTCCTACCCATCTTCCACGGAAATGACATGCCGTCTGGTCTCTTGCCATCGTCGCGTGCCAAACCATTTGGTTCTAGTACGGCTGGCACGCCGACGGCAACAAGAGCCCGACGGATCACGTCGTTGATATTCGCATGTCGTGGTATGCGGCCCGCACTCCGACTGCACGACAGGCCGTGGTGACCGAGGCTGTTGACAGCTTCCCCGCAGTGGCAGCGGTGAGGAGTGCAGCACGAAGCACCCAGACGCAGGCAGACAGCGAGTCTGAAAGTGGTGTCGTCAAACATGGTGCCTATGTTTGCCGACGGAAATGCGTGAAGCCAAAGACCTGACTCCCATTCACCCACAGCCAGTAGGCGTGCTCGCTCCGCAGAAGTAATTGACGTATCAATGAGATTTTTCCGTATTACTCTGCAGAGCGGCTCATCCCACTGTCTCTGGGAGGATGGGTTGGCGGGTAGATCGGTATTCGGGCATGTGACTTTCCAGGCATTAATAGCCTCCGCCAGGCATGGCACCTCAAAATTGATCAGTGTAATAGGTAGAATTTTCCTGATCAATTTGTCAGTGCCATGGACGGAGGAAATAAATGCCGGTAAACTAATACTGGAAATTTTGCGGACGCCAAGCCCTCCCATACGGATGGGAAGTGTAGCTTGAGACCAAGCTTTGTCGTCCAAGGCCACATTTAAAATTGATTAGTTTATTTTTAAGTTTTAAGTTGTACATATAAGTTTATTTTTAATTTTTAAAATTAATGTAAATATTATGTAAATAAAATATTATTAATAATCGATTTGAATTACGGTAGGTGGGAAAAAGCTAATATGCGCTGCTTTTTTTGATGTTGTAATTTCATGGTATTTCAGAATTTAGCCCACGGTTAAACACAAATCATAACAGAATTCCCCCGCGGCCACAGTGTGTGCGTGATGGCAGCTATGTGTGCGTAGACAGAGAAAACTAATGTCTACGTGTGTGCGTGAGTGTCGATGTGTGAGTGTCTTATCTACGACATGACAGCGCGAGCGCGCGAGCGAGCGAGACCGAGTGATACGCGATAGCAATCATTTTACCTAAAGTTTCGAAAATCACCTTCATTATTGTCATTAACTTCGTTTTACTTTACTTACTAATTTTTGAGCATAAATTTAACACAGATATCTTATTAACTACAGTAATAAGCAATACTAGTGCGCGAAAGAAAGTTCACTAACATGTTAACAGCTGATTCATAAAATGTTCGTTTTGCTTTATCTTTCAGCATTTAAAAGTTTTCGCAGTGATTTAGTTTTTATTTTTGAATTAAATTGGTTAATAATTAGAAATTTTGCTTCCTTCTTAACGGTCTTAGGACCTTGGAACACGGAAATCTTATTAATGACGTAATACTAGTGCGCTAAAGGAAAGTTCACTGACCTGTTAACAGCTGATTGATAACATTTTCGGTTTGCTTTAACATTCAGCGTAAAGATTTCGTAGTAATTTTGTTTTTACTTTTCGATTACATTGGTGAAAGATGTGTTAGTTAAGTGTAGGCACGAGGTGATTCTTTCGGCTCGTAGGTATTGTTGGCGTGGTTGAGAAATCAACTTATTTACACTAATAAAATTGATTAAGCTGACTACGTATTTACAAAATGTACAAATAAATAAATTACCTAGTTTAGTTACCCGGAGGTACTGTTCAAAGCTGTCACCTTCACACTCTTGGCACAATCGAGCACGACGAAGTAGCTGGTTGTCCTTCAGCTAACATAACACTATCACATTCGTTTTTAATGTGTCGAAAGCACTAAGTTAACGGTCCTAGCACATAAGTCTGTCACATGACCAGCATGACCCTCCGTGATGAGGGTTCCCGGTCGGTAAACATTTCCCGGAACATAGGTATGTACGGCTGTCATTGCACATCCTTGGCAGTCGTAACGGGTAGTCAGAAGCCAGTAAGTCTGACACCAGTCTAACCAAGGGGTATCGGGTTGCCCGGGTAACTGGGTTGAGGAGGTCAGATAGGCAGTCGCTTCTTGTAAAGCACTGGTACTCAGCTGAATCCGGTTAGACTGGAAGCCGACCCCAACATAGTTGGGAAAAGGCTCGGAGGATGGATGGCTGTTAGTACACTGTTGTCACTGATGGCATACAGGCGGACCATCGCCACCAACTCGTGTTCGTGTAGTTTTCCGTCATCTCGCACTTTGTACCTACACGTCGCGGAATTCAAAGCGCACGTACGCAGCAGCGGCGGCGACATCAAACACACTGCTTGCCGTCGGCGCTTGTTTGTTCCGGCTTCAAGGGCACGCGGGGAGCGGCGAGGCGAGTGTGTGGGAGTACTCGCACTGTGATTGGGTGAATTTGGGTAGGCTGGATGATATCATCGATTTTTATTGAACGATCGTTGCGTATGCCACGTGCCATTTATAATCTGGGTCCAAAAGTTTCTCTCAGAGAGAAATTCAAAGAAATAAATATTCTGACTGTTGCCTCTCAATATATTTTTGAAAACTTAATGTACGTTCGTAAAAACATTTCTTTGTTCAAATGTCTGATGTTCATGGCATAAATACTAGGAATAAACATAATCTTGCTGTACATGCTACTCGCCTCCACAGAGTAAGCAACTCGTTCATGGATCAATGTATACGCTTTTACAATAAATAAACTTCACAAAGCGGTTCGTGATTTACCTATTAAGAAACTTAAAAATCACATAAAATCCAAACTTTTGAAAAAAGGATATTACAAAATATCTGATTATTTAAATGATAAAGAAGCTTGGGAATGAGCTGCTCGCTTAGTGAGTGATATCTTTTCAAATGCCTGTGTATTGTTCTTTTGACATTTAAATATTATTATCATCAGATAACATTTTATTAATGACATTTTTTTTTTGACATTTATATATTATAATTATATTTTTTATTTTTTTTTATTTATTATTATTGTGAATGTGAGTATCGTGTATGCGAGCAACATTATATATTCTTATAACATAAATACAGTCTGGCGGGTTTGAGTATTTTTGAATGGCCTACGCAAATGTTCTGCAGATCTGGTATCGTCGTGTGACAGGTCGTTGAGCTCCCTAAGATATGGTTGAGTGAGCTACACGACGACTGATGCATGCGTGCCGTCTGTTGGGACTGGTCAGCTCCAGCCTGATGTGGCTCTTTCCTCAAAAGGTCATTCCAGACCGCGTACATGGTGACACTCACACGTAATATTATTTTGATTAACAACATGTTTTGACTTTAAAAGAGACTATGACCCTTGAGTTTGTTTCGGCATTTCTTCTCAGGGATCAGTCATTAGGAAATGCCGACCTCAGCGTTCTTAAAAATGACGTGTAAAAGTGATGTAATGTCCAACTTGCAAAATAAACGATTTCATTTCATATGCTTTGTGCATGTATCGTTTGCGTTTGTGTGAGTGCGCAGCGCGGTAGTAAGGATAGTAACACACTCGCCGAATTAAAGTACGGCTGGGTTACACTGACGGATATACGTAAATAAGAAAAAAACATGAAAAAATTACCTACCCATTTTTTCGTTGATTTGGGTCGAGAATCATTAGCATATTTACGTCCTTGACTATGGCACGGATGCAAATCAACAGCTTGTATTGATTAGCATAAAGAAAAAACCCGGATAAGTGCGAGTCGGGCTCGTGCACGCAGGGTTGAAGCATTCGAAACTGTAGATGGAAGCATTTACCACCCACGTTGTTGTTGTCGCTGTCGATAGGTCGATACTTGGAGAAATTGCATTGCGCAATGATACTAATTCTGCCCGTAGATCACTGATGGTGTTGTTGGACACCTCCAGCTGATGCTCCATCTCGGCCTGGCTTTGCTTCAGGAGTGTAAGGTCCTTTAGCAGCCTGGTGACGTCTACGTGGTCGAACGCGACGGGAGGTAGCTTATGAAGATCTTTCGCCACGAATTTAGGCACGTCGTCCGGGTCGGTCTCCTTCACTAGCATGACAATGTCCTGGCAACTCTTCTCTGTGCCATCCCTTCAATGAAACGGCATTTGGCTGACTTTGCCAAGCGCTAACAGCAGCAACTTGGCACTGCCATATAATCGATGGCATGTTTGAAAAATGCCAACACTTCGTCGGCTATGAGTGTTTGTGCACTCATAGCGAAAACCGGGCAGCGGCTATAGCCGCGCAATTCGCGAATTTAAAATTCATGCAGTGCAGTGCAAGCGCGTCCGTACTCGATCGCGTATCGCACTGAACTCCCCTAACTAAATAACCCCTAATATGGTATGGAAACCTTCGTGCTCGAGTCCGACTCGCACTTGGCCGGTTTTTAAAATAGAAACATTTGATCGCTAGTTTTTTGTTCAACGTTGATAAATAAAAGAATTCAATAAACCTAATATGTTGTACAGAAATGGACCATTTACGTCATCGTTTTTTTTTTTGTTTTGAATTAAAAAGATAAACACTGTATAATGTTACTAGTCAACCTTTGAGGTGATTTTTTTATTGAAAAGCTTCATTAATGCATATCGAGTAACATTTAGCTATTATTATATACTACGTTTAAGCCCGAGACTACTTCCGGGGTACCACCTATTTATCTCAACCCGTTCAGCCGTTCCAGCGTGAAAGCGTAATAAGAAAGTCAACTTCATATTTATAATATTGGTACGTAATTCCCGACCTCCTCAAGTCATTTCTAATTATATTCAGATAGCATAATAATGGCGTCCAAGGCCGATTTCGATCACAGCGGCAAATCAGCCAGCTGCACAAAAAATAATATAGTGCACGAGCATTTGCACAGACACAAGTGCACTCACTATTCCTTCACTCTCATAGCCCGATGGGACGGCAATCCAACACAACCGGTGAGATCAGGCGCAGGACCAACATTTACGTGCTCTCTGATGCACGGATGAATTAATCACCGACTTCCAGACAACGGGCTGCTTTGTGAAACTTTCTAAAACCCACGAGGCGATTTCGGCCCGACCCGGTAGTCAAACCCGAGACATCAACGCGCTTGCAACTACTAGTTTGACTAGATCAAGGCAGTCAAGTCAGATAGCAATGTAGTCACTTCAAATAAATATGATAAACTTACCAACTTAATGTGTATTATAATTATTATAGCCGTCATTATTAATCAAGTGTAAATAAAACGCCTTTATACAGAACTACATGCATGTATTAAAGGTAACGTCACTGTTCTTTCACACACGCACCGCTTGGACCTCTTGTTGTACCGGGTAGTGGACAGTCATCAGCAATTGTAGCACTAATTTCAGTAACCACTAGTCGGACACGCTTAGCGTCTTCGGGAATTAACACTGTAAATAAGTCTTTACTTATCGTACTATCAACGGTGATATTGAAGCTGATAAGATCTACGTATTTCCTATGAAACTCCGAAGAGTAACACTCAAAGTATTCGAAACTTGGATACTGAAAGTCTGCCGCCACTAATATCACAGACATTATTGAAATAAATAACAAACACAGCTTCATGACTCACTGCGCCCGACAACTTCACAAGTGATGGATATCCTACTCAACATGTCGCTTATATACTGTACACAGAGTGTGTCGTACCTAAACATATTAAATTAAGTACGTTAACATAGATACCTACTGGTTAATATATGTTGATTAGCATAAAGAAAAAACCGGCCAAGTGCGAGTCGGACTCGCGCACGTAGAGTTGACGCATTCGAAACTGCAGATGGAGGCATTTTGCGTCCCGCGACGCGTGTTCACGTTGTTGTTGTCGATAGATGACCTACTTGCAGAAATTGCATTGTGCAATGATACTAATTCTGCCCGTAGATCACTGATGGTGTTGTTGGATACCTCCAGCTGATGCTGCATCTCAGCCTGGCTTTGCTTCAGGAGTGTAAGGTCCTTCAGCAGCCTGGTGACGTCTACGTGGTCGAACGCTACAGGAGGTAGCTTATGAAGATCTTTCGCCACGAATTCAGGCACGTCGTCCGTTGAACGATGTCTCGCAGATCTGCAAGATGCTAATCTCGTCCATATAATCGATGAAATATTTCAAAATAATAATAATAATAAAGCCCCGCAGGGCATCTGAGGCGGATGACGGGGAGTAGCGACCCCGCGGGGCTATATATCCGAGTGCTCCAGGGAGAGTATACTGTCCCCCATCTCCGGCGTGCCGGAGTGAAGCATGACGGGGGATAGGTCTCCCGCCTCTTGGCTTGCCTTCACCGGCCGGTCAGAGTGGAGTCGCTAGAGCAATGCTCGGAGGGTAGGTGCCTCGTGGTAAGTGGCGAGTGGGCCGGTGATGCTGGACCCACAGGGAGCGCGTGATCTGCGTTTAAAGTCCGCCGAGGTATCCTCACCCTTCTCAGCCGCTCATGTACCTGTTGCCCTCTTGTTGCTTTTCAGTGACTGATTCCCGGGGGCCCAGTAAGTGAGTTGGCGAGTCTCCACCTGCCATTTTTACGTGTATTTATTACATTGTTATCGGCAGGTGCCATAGTTCCCGTAGTTTCCCCATTCCTAGTCCATTAACATCCCATCACAATAGCCCAAGTAGTTTTCATCCATAGTTAGCAATAGTTTAGCACAGAACCGGGGATTGTCCTTAGGTACATTTCTATAGTGTATACAGGGATAATCGTCGGTTTTGTGTCACCATTTCATTAAAGTTGTCTCAAAAGGGCTTCAGCGTGTTGGCTTCGACCCCACGTTCGCCTCCCAAAAATCCGGGACTCTATAGTCCCGAGGTCTGGTAGAGACATACAAGATAATAATAATAATACTTTTATTTCGGATAAAAAATAATCCATAGAGTGTTAGTAAAACATACCTATAACAGAAAACTTATTATCTAGTGTTAGTACCCATCACCCTTTGCACAAACTGTCTCATGATTGGAGAGCTATAGCTCTCACCTACTGTTCTCAGGATGCTGTTGCAACTGTCTCTCACTCTCCTCAGAAGCGATGCCGTTTTTTTGCGCAAGATAGCGTGGAAGCCATCAGTGCGAGCTCGCACAAACATCTCTGAGGCACTACAGTACCGAGGCAGTCTCAAGAGCATCCTGAAAGCATTATTATACTGGATGCGCAGCACATCCAGCGATCTTTTAGTGTAACTGACCCATAGATTGCCCGTGTACATACTCTGGCAATACGCCTTGAAAAGTGTGATTTTCACTAAGTCAGTACACCGAGCAAATCTACGGGCCAGCATATTACTTCGGACCGCTAGAGCCCTCCGCTCCCTCTCAATATCTGCATCGTCTTTAAGGTCGTCAGCAAGAAAATGACCAAGGTATTTAAAAGTTGATACCCTTTTTATTTTTGATCCGTTAATATATAGATCAGGTCCATCCTCACGGCTCCTGCCACCGACCTTAAAGACCATGCATTCACATTTTTTAACATTATAAATTAAACCATGTGCAGCAGCGTAGGTTTCACACACGTTAAGTAACTCTCTGATTGCCCCTGCTGATGGACCCAGCAGCACCATATCATCTGCATAGCTAATGTTGTTAATTCTAACTCCACCAACGCTGCATCCGACACGCATGCTGCTGAGTTCCGCTATGAGGTCATCTACATATAGGTTGAAGAGCAGGGGGGATGTCAGACCTCCCTGTCTCACCCCACACTCCAACCCATACGGCTCAGAGAGTATACCGTCCCATTTCACCTGATTGGTTTGGTTACCATACCAATACTGGAAAATTCGACATATATCTACCGGTATACCCCTGTCTCTCATCTTCCCCCAGAGCACATCATACGAGACAAGATCGAATGCCCTGGAGAGATCAAGGAAACAAGCGTATACCGGCGTCTTGCGATCTACGTAATATTGAACCGTATGCTTGAGACTTAAGATTGCACTTTCGGTTGATAGTCTGGGTCGAAACCCGAACTGTGCGTCTTGAAGATGTATATAATCACTTAAATAAGAATCAAGCACACCGTCCAACACCTTTGCTATTATTGTAGCGAGAGAAATAGGACGGTAGTTACATTTGTCCGAGATGTCACCTGTTTTGTTCTTCACAATGGGAACCACAATGGTCTTCATTAGATCAGCAGGCAAGTATGCATGACTAATACACATTGTGAAGAACATAGACAGAACTCTCGGCAGATGGATACCTGCGTGCTTCAGGTGTTCGATGCTGAGCCCGTCATGTCCTGGAGATTTCCCTCGGCTCATACTATTGATAACTTTGCTAACTTGTTTAGCTGAGAAAATTATCGGAGATCTCCCTTCATGACTGCCGGGCCCAGAATCGCTCACCAGGGATGAGGGACCGAGTGGGGATTGAACTTTAAAATGTTCTTTAAACATATTTGCTATATCTCCGGGTTCAGACACCCCTCCCACAGTCACAGGAGACCCGTCTTCGCATCCAACTTTTTAGTGGACTTCCAAAATTTACCAAAGTTTTTCGTAACTCGCTGTTCAGCTAACCTATCCATAATAAGCTGTTCCTCGTTATTCTGACAATATTTCAGTCTTACTTTAAAAGATTTTCGCTTCTCACACATTTCATCATAGATAGGACCTGAAGAGGGACGATTGTTTTGTGTCCAGGTTTGAAAGCTAAACCTAGCCTCTCTGTGAGCGTCTTTAACATATTTGTTCCACCCACAAACGCGCCTACCCGCCTCGGTGCCCCTCCCGTGCCGGTTTGGACTGCCTAGCCGCCGCACATAGTATTCCAACAATTTGATCATACAATCTGTCCAGAACAACTTTATGCTCGGCCAAGCCGCATGAGCCCCTACCGCAACTCTCAAACTCATGGGAAAATTAACGTCTCGCAGCTTACTATTACAAAGTTATGGTAATCTTGCGATTCTGACTTTGTTCTTTCTCCCCATAATACAGAGTTCCGACAGTAACCTCGACTCTGAAACTTTGGCCTAACTACTTCTAAATTACATTCAACACAAATGGGTAGATGATCCGAAACATAAAGATCTTCGGAAACATCAACACCTTTTACAGTATGCCAAGCTGACACTGACACCAGAAGGTGATCCAACCATGTCCTACTTCCATAAACATCACTTATAAAAGTGTAGGTATCACTGTCCACCCCCAGCTTCTCTATGTCAGCACAAATCCAAGACTGGTCACTGCAAAACTCATTAATTCTTTATAGAACAAGCTGTGAGGGTGAGCATTGAAATCCCCCAACATAAACACGTTTTCTATATCACTACTTGCTATGGTAGCACTGATTTCACTTAGTACGTCTGTAAAGATTGGTAAGTTGTCTGGACAGTTTACAGGCATATAAATGGAGAACACAAGAATCGTACGCCCCATTGATGTAGCCGTTATAGCCACTAATCTAGGACTGATACATTCAACTACCGAGACAGACTCAAAAATCCCCTTTCTCCAGAGAATGGCTACCCCCCCATGAGGTCTTCCTCTCAATAGGCCCTCGGAAGTGTCCACAGCCGACTTACCCGTCCACTCAAAGTCCGGACAAATTGTTCCTAAAATGGGAATATCATGGGGAAGAAGCCAAGTCTCCTGTAGGGCCACCAAATCTGACCACATACATATATCTCTAATATTATCTATGGATCGCTTGACCGACTTACAATTAAAGCTAGTAAACTTGACGTTATTATTGGTTTTATTATCCATTAATTAAAAGACTAACTGACTTTAACTTTAAGTTCCTGAGGTTTCGTTCGATACATAAAGTGTACAAAACGTCTAAACACAATTCCATCTGCATGTCGATTCTATAAAATATCACAACTCACTTCGACATCACTCTCACTTCGACTTCGATCTAAAGGTGGAATTCCGTGGACGCGACAATAGTCAACCTATGAAAATGTATGGCACCGTTGCCGAGGCCCGTGACAGTCGCGCGCGGCCGACGAATTTCGTAAGCTGCTCGCGGCATTGTCAACAATTTAATTCTGGTTTTACTAAAATTCTATAGATGTTATTAAGCGCTAGACCATGTTGAGAAGCGTACGGCCGCGAGCGGCTCACGAAATTCGTCGTCCGCGCGCGACTGTCGCGGCCCTCGGCAGCGGTGCCATACATTTTCATAGGTTGACTTTTGTCGCGCGCGGCTGCGACAATCGCGACCCACGGAATTCTACCTTAAAGTTTCGTGATTGACATTGTCAAACTACACTAGCGCTTCACTATCGAGCGTGTTGACAAGTTGAACTAAATTAAAGTCGAGATTTTGACAGATCTGCCAAAATCTGTCTATCTATAGGGAGGTAGGGGAGAGATGGGCGGTTGGGAGACATGATGAAATCAGAATAAAGGGGTCCTTTTATTCTGATTTGATCATAGTTTTTATTGGGTAGTTTACGTTACCGACTGGTAACGGTGTTCATCCATAGACTTTCTGTCATTTCTGTGAGTTGTCAAGAACAAACACTCGTAAAAGTACTTAAATATTTTGTTGCGGTTTCGGATCGTTATAAAGAAAACTAATGAAAGGTATGTGTATTTTCTATTATTAATGATTGATTATCAAAATCTCCAGTTACGATTATAGTAAGTCGATGCAATCCACACCTATTATACCTCTAGAAGAGGTACTACAGCAATAGTTTATGGGCCCCACGTTTTTATTTTAGTCTAATATGACCGGGACCACCGTAGGTTGACAGGTAAGTAACTATTTTTTATTTTCTAGTTTTCAGTGCACATAAGATAAAACCGTTTTAGTTAAGTTTTTTTACCGATTTTTTTTATAAACTAAGTCAAAGTGTCCAATGCTCCCTATGGTAGGGAGGCTTGGACATACCATGTAATGTATAATTTGTAAATTTTTGTTCTTCTTCTTCAGTGAAAATTTGTGAGGTTATAAATCTGCGCTAAAAATCCTTTATAGAATCTTGTTTCAGGTACCGTTGCCAACTTGATCTAGGGACTCCATATTTATCAGCTGTTAATTTTATTTTTTAACCTTTTGATACCTCTTGTATTGCTCGTTATATTAAATCTTTATGAATTTCCCGTCGCAAACCATTCTTTTTAACCCCCGACGCAAAAACGACGGGGTGTTATAAGTTTGACGTGTCTGTGTGTGTGTGTGTGTATGTGGCATCGTAGCTCCCAAACGGATGATCCGATTGTAATGCGGTTTTTTTTGTTTAAAAGGAATGTCATTCGGGAGTGTTCTTAGCTATGTTTTCTGGAAATCGGTTCAGGTCTTCAAGGTCATCAGCTCGTTTGTTAGGTGTGATAGGAATGTTACACGCTCAGTTTACTTGCAAGCATATGTGGGATCTAAAATTTGAAATACTAATATCTTCTGGAACCACTGAGCTGGTCTGCTGTTAGGACACGAAGATAGGAGACGTAACCCTGAACTGCCTTTTACTAAACCCATCGAGTTTGGGCTCGTTTAATTTGTCTTGACTAGTTTTCTTCATGTTTCTAATTGACGAGAACCTAATGCTGGAAATGGGATGTGGCGGATGAAACCCTAGAATGATATATAACCCTGGATCAACAAAGGTCCATCTTTATTGTTTCTCAATCTGTGCAATTCTCCCAGAGCCAGTTTGTCATGAGGATTGTTAAACAGCTTCCTTTGGCTGAGATCGCATATAGCGAACCCATCATAAAAAGAAGGAAAAATTAAGGAGCTCCTTTAAAAAACCATGAAATAAAATAAAATTATAAATTAAAAAAAAAACCCCGACCCAAAAAAGTACGCAATTATTATGACAAAATGTTATAAACGATAAACCCTATAAAAAGCAAAAAGTAACTTTAAACACTACGTAAGTACCAACTAAAGCATGTCAGACTAAACAAAATTTTGACGTGTCGACGGTTTTATTGAAACCGTTTAAATATCTCGTAATGTTGAAACTGATTGTAATTTTTAGGATAGCTCTTTGATTTTATCTAGCCAAACATAAGAAATGACAATAAAAGTTGATTATCTGTAAAATCTGAATTTTTTATGCAATAAATGTGAAAAAGTGCCCATCCCTCCCCTACCTCCCCTAAAGTATGAAATGACATTACGAATCGAAGTGAAATGCGAGTTGTTGATCGAATTTTATAGAATCGCAGGACAGGCCACAATTCATCGTTTAAAAACAAGTCAACTTTGTGTTTAGAAACATACAGTTTGAACGCATTATACTTTCTAAAAGATTTCATATTTATCTTTTTCAATGTAACGATTTCACTAGTTTTGTCTTTTATGTAACTAATAATGTCATCTTCACTTGCTTCAGTACTAACATTAGAAATTAACAACGGCACTTTGATATCCGCGGCACGAAATTTACCCTCGGGCGCAGTTAAAGCCCTTCCTTTTTGGCTAGATATTCGATTTTGTTTGTACCGTTTATTATGCACTAATTTCCACTCAGTGTTTACGTCCACATCACCTACCGTTTGCACACTACTCACAACAACATCACGCCAACTCGCACTCTGTGTCGCCTCCACCACCGCATCGCAAGGCGCTGGCGGACCACATATCTCACTCGATACTGACGCATGTGATGCCGCTGTGACCACATTCGCTCGCTGACCACTCGTAGGGGACGTCGCATGCGTCGTCACGCACTCGTTCTCGCTCGCACTCACTGGATCCGCTGTCCCTTCTCGCTCGCCCACATGCCTACGATTCTCTGTCGCACTGTTTTGTTCTTGCGAAACAGAGATGCAGTTATTATCGCATTGATCAGGTGTTGATGACGTATTTTTTCTCGCCGACCCGTTATCATTTGAATCAGCTGTTATTTGCGAAACTTTTATGGGCATATATTGTAAACCTATAGGGCCACTATCTAAATTGATACTGTTTTGTAAACAATGCCAACACTTCGTTGGCTATGAGTGTTTGTGCACTCATAGCGAAAACCGGGCAGCGGCTATAGCCGCGCAATTCGCGAATTTAAAATTCATGCAGTGAAGCGCAAACGCGTACTCGATCGCGTATCGCACTCAACTCCCCTAACTAGATAATGGTATGGAACCCTTCGTGTGCGAGTCCCACTCACATTTGGACGGTTTTTAAAACAGAAACATTTGATCGCTAGTTTTTTGTTCAACGTTGATAAATAAAAGAATTCAATAAACCTAATATGTTGTACAGAAATGGACCATTTACGTCATCGTGGTTTTTTTTTTTTTTTTTCAAGATTGATGATAAACACTGTATAATGTTACTAGTCAACCTTTGCGGTGATTTTTTTATCGAAAAGCTTCATTAATGCATATCGAGTGACCTAAAGCTATTATAGGTACAATATGTTTTAGGCCGAGACTACGTCCGTGTCTCGCGGGAATTATGTTAAACATCTGGATGAAAAGTACCTAATTATCCCCGTCACTACCTATTTAAATCTCTATCAGTTCAGCCGTTTTAGTACCAATGCAACTTTTCTAAGTTGGTATGTACTTTCTAAGTATATCTTGGACACCAAAGACAGATTCACACTCAAAGTATTCAAAACTTGGATACTGAAAGTCTGCCGCCACTAATATCACAGACATTATTGAAATAAATAACAAACACAGCTTCATGACTTTCAACGCGTCCGACAACTTCACGAGTAAATCACAAACATAAGATATTCTACTCAAAACCTAACTATAGACACATGTTATATACTTTATATGCTTGATTCAGGTTTATTAGTATTTTAAATAATAGAACTAACTTTATTTTGAAGATCCAAATATCGTATGATTACACAGCTTGTAGTTAACCTTGAAAAATATCTAAGTTCAAGGAGTTTAATCTATTTAGTTTTCGAGAGGTCCATGAAAGGTTAACCAATGCTTGGCCGGGATTAGTCCGTGAATGGGGATTGTCTATTGCCGTAACAAGTTCCTATGAATTTTGGAAGGCACGCTAAATTGTGGGTCCCAGTTGACATTGGTTAATGTTTGTCTGTCCGTGATTAGGCAGCCTTAAAAATAATATTCATCAGAAAAATGATGCAAAAGAAAACAAAAACAAAACAGATACATTCCACAGTATTGTTTATTAAAATTTTCTGTAAGAATCTTAATTAATATTTTAACATTATATCACCAAATTCATATCACGTCATGAAAATCGTTGTCAGCAGCGCGTTGCTTATCGGCCCCAGATTTCGATCATGTAGTAGTAGCCCCAGCCGCGGGCTGATGTCAGTCTGATGGTGGCGTTGCTGAAGTTAACTCCTCCGGACCTGAGGGAAGGTTGGCCCCACTGGGTCTGGCCGACCTCAACGGCCTGGATGAAGGAGATCCGAGTGCTGGAACTGCCACGGTACGTGATATCCTGGTACTGTACTGCGTTCGCGATGGGGGCTTTGTAGTAGTAGTTTCTGTAAATAGAGATGAGGGGGTCAGAAGTGGCTGCAGAATTGTTCGTAAGAGTTACCGCGGACCTGGTACATAAAATGCCTACGAAGGAACACGATGGATTTTTAGTCAGTAAGAGTCTGGCGCTCGGTTACCGCTGCTAACACACAGCGTGAGAGATCATTTGATGACTATTACCATCGGAAAAAAGTGGGTCAAAAGTGGCTGCAAAGGATTCGTGTGATATTTACACACGGTGCTGCTCGTCAGTTCTGTTCCTTAAACTTGGCTTAACACGCTAGATTACTAGATTAAGGTTTTACCTACTCGAGAAATAATTTCCTAGTTTTCACATAAATATCAAATATTAGGTTACTACTTTTAAAAAGTAGGCGCTGTCTGATATTATAATATTGTTTTACTACCAGCTAATAAAAGGTTTTACTAAAAGGTAGCAACTTTCTATGAGTGTGATTTTTCCATAGAAAATAAAAAATTGCCTAGTGGCATTTGTGAACCCAGACCGTCTTACCACAAAAACTTTTTAACGTCAGTTTATGCCTTGTCTAAAAAAATGTCAAATTATGACGTTGACATATGGTTCATTTTGCAGCCAAAATTTTATTAGACAAGTGTAAAACAGGGTTTAAAGTTTTTGTAGTAAGGCCATAAGACTTTATTGCACAAACAATATGATTCATTACTGAAAACACTTATCACTTTATTTATAAATAACTGTTTTCACGTTTACGTTATCATTAAGAGATAATAATTGTTATTATCAGCGCTGATTCGCTACTTCAGTGGTCCTTATTTGATCATATCATCAATTATCTAAAATGAGTCATTAAAAGAACCTAAGCAATTTATTTTTAAGTATCTCTACTGAAATAATATAAAGAGAAAACATTTTTTTAGTTTGTTTGTTGGTAGGTACAGTAAACTGCACATTAGTGGTAACTGTCATGCACCTTAACCCAATAGTAATAAGTACGATTTTCCTATGAAACTATTACCACTGACCTGAAGTTGACTGGACCATAGAGGCTACTGAACCAATTTAAAAAAATATTTTTCTTTGTTGGAAAGCTACACTTTTTTGACACGTTTTAGTTATAGTGGTGTTTTTGTTTTACTAGAATAGTTTTTTGTATGCATTGTTAATATGATTTAATTTTAACTGTAAATATTTGTAAATGTGATTAATAAAAGTACTATATATGAAAAAAAAACATTGAGAAACAGTGAAATTAAAAATAAGTAAAAATAGTTCTGCTATGTTTTCCTTGAATATAAATCAGATCTGGTTCATTTTCCTTATCTTTAAATATAAATAGACTTGTTTATTATTCAACTCTAGCGGTAGGTTTTACCCGTCGTCGTGGTTCATATTGATAACTATCTCTGTGTCTTTCTATTTGCTATCGTCCATCTCAAAAGAACGTCACAATCGGTCAGCTTGATTAACAGTTGATTACTCATAACCTATCTTTGAATTTATTTGCGATCAGAGATTGGATTTTGAGATTAGCTTCCTAGAAATAATGTCTTTCGATTCTTAATCACAAAACCACGAATAGATAGCTTACACAAATCCTTAATTAGCAAATGAGAATTGCTATTGCGTGTCCAGGGCTCTTCATCCGGCCCGATTAATGAGCCAAATGTCCAAGGAAATAGACAAACAATAAACTCTTTAGCTTTACAATATAGAAGTTAGTTATTAGGCGCACGACAGATTTTTTGTAGGAGAAAAATATAACTCACTGATAGCAATAGTGAAAACGCACACGTCTTACAAAAAGGCGGTCAGATATTCTTGTCATAAGCCCTTCAACTAATCTGCCCTATAATATGTCTTACAAAGTTGTAAATCTGACAACCAGTCGTACCAACGGGTATTGAGTTGCCCGGGTAACTGGGTTGAGGAGGTCAGATAGGCAGTCGCTTCTTGTAAAATACTTAGCTGCACAAGGTTAGACTGGAAGCCGACCCCAACATAGTTGAAGGAAAAGGCTCGGGATGTGATGAGGTACACACCTGTAGAGAAGCCTGTCACCAGGTCTGATGGCTCCCTGGTACATGTTGGCCCTGAAGGCAGGGTTCTGCTGCAGAGCAGCTGCATCACTGCAGACTGCCAGCGCAGCGAGGACTGCGACGAGGATAAGGCTCTTCATCTGTAAAAGAAAAGCATAAGCAATTAGTATTAAATCGTTTTCATACTAAGACTAGCTGTAACCCGCAGTTTCACCGAAGGAGTCTCGAGGGAGTAATAGATAGAAAAAGGCATAAGCAATAGTTATTTGTTATACAAGAGTGCAAAGTTGCTTTTTAACCGCGGGCTCAATTTTGATGACCGAGCAAGCGAAGGATTCTAAAATTGAAACACGAGCGTAGCGAGTGTTTCAATAATTAGAATCCTGAGCGATAGCGAGGGAATCAAAAGAGCACAAGGTGAAAAATCTTTGCACTCGAGTGCAACACGTAACTTTTCATCCCACCTCATCGAGGAAATTACTAAATGCAAAAAAACAAAATGGCGCGCACATACGAGTATCAAATTAAAAAGATGTACCTATTAAAGTTCATATATTTGAAAACTCACTTTAAAAATGAAACGACGTTTAAAATCTGTGCAAAAACAATATTAAAAAATCCTTAATTAATTGAATAATTATTTTAAGCAGTATTTTATTTGTTTAATATGTATTTGTTTGAAAAGTCTTATCAAGATTGTCACAAATGTAGTATTGCACTCGATGTTCTGAATTCAAATCACTTTGCCGCTCTAGAGGATAAAAACGACTTTTGCGCTCAGATATCAAAGGGTAAAACTACTCTTTCCGAGATGGTGGGATGAAAATAGTATTAAATCGTTTTCATACTAACACTAGTTATTTCCCGCAATTTCACCCGCGTCCCAAGGGAGCTTTTTCCCTTGCCCGGACAAAATACCACAGCAAATTTTACTCGAGAACAGTCTAGATCTAGTTAATAATAATTAGTGACAATTTAACAATTACAATAACTAAACAAAGCTAGTATCCACTTTCCAAAAACAAAAGAAAAACAATTAGAACAATTTAATTCATTAACACTTAATATTAATTAAAAGTTACTTCTCAAAATACCAAATGCAGAACTATACTTACATTTTCAGTAGGAGACAGTTGCTGTCTGGAGTACTAACTGAATATAATTTAACATCTAAAGGACTTAGTATATATAGAAAACAGATACATCACGATAAGATTACATTATCAGTATGACAATCCACGAAGCGATCGTGTCATCGTTCCGAAGAACTCTTTATCTCAGTATTCAATAGCTTAGTTAATGAAAGGTAAATAATATGAGGAAAATAATATTCATAAACAATAGGTTATGAGTCACCTTCTAATCTAGTTTATGTAGAAAAATTAATATCTCTGCTAATATGTTTAGATTAAATTAGTTTGGTTAATTAATTACCTTCTAATGTTAACTACTAGCTTATGCCCGCGGTTTCACCCGCGTCCTGAGATAACTGCTTACTGTAGCAGGATGGTGACAAAAACTATCCTATGTCCTCCCGGGTCTAAGCTACCTTCCATCTAATTTTCGGCTTAATCGGCTCTGCCGTTCACGCGTGATAGCGTGACTAAGGGATACAGGGATCCATTCTCATATAAATATATAGATGTGGAAACCGGCTGTCATGGTATGGGCATGTGATGCGGAGAAGTAAGGATTATGTTGGGAGGAAGGTGATGAGCATGAATGTGAATGTATGTAGTGGAAGGGGACAACCAAGGAAATGGATGGATGGATTGTGTGAAAGTGGATACTGCTAGAATGAATTTTACTTTTGAGATGACGGCAGAGAGAAGAGTATGAAAACATGATTCGCCGACCCTAAATAAAATCGGATAAGGGCCGAAGGATGATGATTGATGAATAAAATAAAATAACAGAAGCCAGCATTTTAATTTTGTAACTCTTATAGCTGAATTGAGGAGGTCAGATAAGCAGTCGCTCTAAGTAAAACAGTGGTTGCTATTGATGTTAAATAAATAATCCCACCAAAAACATTAATGTAAAAAAAGCCAAGCCTCTATGCAATTCTTCCACCGTAAAAAGTTTTGAGATCGTATAGAAGCCAAGTCCTGTTCAACTTTATTTGTAATTATAAGTCAATATTTTGTGATTATATCAATAGTTTTGTTCACATTAGTCGATGTGTTAATCCAGGGTATTACCTAACTGCGTACCAAATTTCAACCAAATCGGTCCAGCCGTTTTGCATGAAAGAATAACCAACATACATCCATACATTCTCACAAACTTTCACATTTATAATATTAGTAGGAAGTATGATGTGTACCTACGTTAACTTTTAAGGATAAGTAGTGTATTATTTAATAAGCATTTTTGTTGTGCAATTCAAATAATTTTATGGAAATCTTATACTGCTGATGCTCTTAACTGCTCATAAGACTGGTTCGAAGGTAATGCAATTTTTCGGTGAATTCATACTAAATGTCTAGATACCGATTTTCTACCTATGACCGTTATCGGATCTTAACTCCGAGTTAAAAAATAATGGTATATGCAACCAAATCAAATATTATTTATTCTTCTGAGAGATTTTTCGTTTTGGTTTTAAAATTTACCTTTGTTTTTGTAAAAAAATCGTGTCCAGTTGAGCGGAAACGGGCATATCTGATTGTATTCCAATGTGCGAAAGTCCAAAACAATACGTGTATAAAGATGACACATTCACTATCATAATAACTACTAGATAATCTCATATTAAATAGATTAAAATAATGGATTTTCCAGCCTTTAAAAATACGTATAATCAGAATTAGGTAACATTGATTTTAATAGTGCTAAAATTATACTAATAATCATATTTGTTGCCGTCGTGAACCTCTGCCATTATCTGGATAAAAAGTAGTTTTGGCATCAATTTAGGCTGTCAGTTTAGGGTGCTTCTACACGGTGCAAGTAACTTGCGCAGGCACTTGCGAAGACTGCATGCACTTTAAAAACATGTGTGGTACTAGCGACTCGAGCATGTACCAAAGCAAACTACCTTCACACGTCACTTGCGCCTGTAACCCGCCTCTTTACTTGCTCCAGCTACAAGCACCCTGAGGTAGCTTACATAACCTACTTATATATTTATAAACATCATCAAAAGTACTCAATCCACTTTTGACAATTAGCAGCTGTAGATAGTTCTGTCAAACTGATCTGATGAAGGAGCTGGAAGATGTAAATAAGTAGCAGTTTTTTTTACTTTTTAGCTAATGATTTTTTCGTGCATTTATGAGAGAGTATTTTGCCAGTGTTTTTTAAGTGTAGATTTAAAAAGTGAAAAAGTTAAAATAACTACAAAACATCCCTAAATCGTGTGTACATGACATGTGCTTATTTGAAGTACCATTCATAAATTGTCTGTTGCATTTTGAAGAATCTTCTCTCTACAATATCATATTGATAAGATAAATATTACATGTATTACGAGTAGTTTTTCCACAAATTTCGATAACACACACCCTTATAATATAAGTACCATCAAAATAGATCAAATAGTTCTATACTATAAAATAGTATTTAGCAAATATGTAGTAAGAATTAGTTAGCAAAACTAGAGATTGTTCTTGGTTACATTTATATCGGGTGTGTCGTACGTAATCACATTAAATTAAATACGTTATTGTACTGGTTAGTATTTTTTATGTTGAATAGCACAAAGAAAAAAACTAAATACGCAAAAAAAAACAAAGTAAAAAGAGAGCACCATATTATAGTCAGTTATTTCAAACAAAGGAAATTCTCCCTTGAAAACTGACAGCTGAAACTGGTCAAAACATTCGATACCTGCTTACTCCTTCACCTCTGCATTACACATGATGTTGTAAATATGAAAACGAAAAATGACTCCTGTGGCTAAATCAATGAATGGATTAGGCAATTTTTTTACAATTCACCTTAAAATAGAATATCATAAATTATATGTGATAGGATTTAATGTGATTAGGATATGATAAGACGACACATCCGATATAATATATACTTTATAAACGAATAAATAGATGTTACAGTTATATCTGAACATCTCATTTAAGTTGTCTCAAAAAGGCTTCAGCTTGTTTGTTACGGCCCCACGTTCGCCTTCCAAAAGATCAGATACTCTTAAGTCTTTTCTATGTAAAGACATATGTACCTACACATTGTATCTGATAATCATTATAATAGCGCCTGGTGTCAAATTAATTCCTAATTAGTTGCAAATTGTCAAAAAATATATTGCAGGCGTCCCAAAAATAAGGCGGAAAAGCGAAATTGCCGTCGCAGTTTGTAAAGGGGCTTGCTTTTCAATTGTTTTGTCAAACGTCACGGATACGTCACTCCAAACGTGACGTAAGTGACGTTCCTTTGTTTCGTCAAATATCGACTCTTGTCGGGGTACAGTCGGGCACGTTTGAAATTGCTCTTTTGAGCTTTTGATCTAGCCGTCAACGTATAGATAGAGTAAAATAAATATATCTTAGCGTGTCAATGATACACTTGTTGATATTTTTGAGAAATCTTTTATAATTTTTAACACTCTTTTATGAGGCGGACCTATCTATGTAACTGAGGTGTTTTGGAAGGCACGATAAAATGGGGAGTCCTGGCTGTCATTTGAACATCCTTGGCAGACGTAACAGTTTGTCAGAACACTAGGAGGTGGTGAAAGGGGGGCGTTTTCCGGGTGCTGTCATTTTTATAATTTTGACGTTAAATAGTGCTAATCTAATTAGCCTAATTTAATAAACGATTTTGACTTTGAATTTGTGCCATACTTTAAATTAGATAGACATTACTTATAGGTGCTTTATATTAACCAACAGCATACCCCACAAATTATGCATATAAATTGAGTAGGTAAGCTGAATGTATGCTCTAACTTTGGCAAGAGTCCAATGTCAACTGGTTAGGTAATAAGGTGACTAGTCACATTGTTTGTGTCTGATACACTTTATTAACCAGGAATGTAGTTTTAGTTAGTTTTATTAAAACGAATAATACGCCTTGCAAAAATCAATGTAGTTGATACCTCGATCCTTAATCTAGCAAGGTTTTTTTTATGTGAAATCATCAAATGCCGGTCTCATCGTTGTCGCAAGCGAGGCTGCGGAGCACGATGTCTCGGATTTGATTCCCAGGTCTTCGAAACTTTTGCAAAACAGCCCGGCGCCTGGAAGTTAGTAAATGATACACTCGTACATCGGAGAGCACGTAAATGTCAGTCCTGCGCCTGATTTCTCTCCGGTCGTGTTGGATTGCCGTCCCATCGGGCTATGAGAGTGAAGGAATAGGGAGTGCACCTGTGTCTGCGCAAATGCTTGTGCACTATAATATATTCTGCGTAGTTGGCTAATCTCTACATGAGAACAGCTGTCGTAGCCGGTAATCGGTTAGGAGTGTCAACCTGTTATTGACTAAAACTAACTATGCTCCTTTCTTAAGTCCTTCATGTACCAGAGTCACAACATTACGATAGATTGTACTATCAAGCAATCAGATTCAGCCATTAATCTTGCTAGCGTCAATATTTATCTAGATTATTACAATCAATAGCTTGTTAATTACAGGGTATTATTGGTAAATTTCTTTCAGATTTTGAACTGAAATTTTGTCGCGTCATGTTTGCCAGAATAGAGTATTTGTTATTACAGATTTAAGGTTATTATTTAAGCTTGTTCAGTTGGGTAATCATTTAAATATAATGGCGTCCACGTCCACGGCCGATTTCATATAGATTCGTGTTAGTTGACAAACATGTAGAACTAGAGCTCAACAGTTATTGTTTCCATCTTTAAATGCAAAAGTAACTCGGTTGGTTTGTCTATTGTTCTATAACTACTGAACCGATTTATATATCGTGCAAAGGTATTCGCGGCAGATATAAACAAAAATTTTGTATTGCATCACATTTACGACGAGCTTTACTATTTAACTAAAGGTAACGATAACCGAAGCATTTTTAGTTGTCAAATGGCCGTTTTAACCGATAGGCTGGTTATGGTTTGGTTATTGTTAGTTAATAAGAGTAGGTAAGTATATAAATGGGGTATATAATGGTTAATATTTAAATTGTGCAACTCATTCCTACAGTTCGTGAAAAGGATCATAGTTTTAGGAGAAAATAACTGTATCTAATCATTTTGTTACAAGCTGTCAAAGTACCTATTTTTTTAATGTTATGAAATACTTACTTGCCATTACGCAGAAGTAGCAGAAACTGCAAGTCACGTAAATAAAGACGTTAATAAGATTAGCACTGATTGGGCATGATCTTAATTGTTCAACATTTTGATTTGATTATACATATTTCATCTGATTAAAAGAGAAAATCGTTATATTGGTATAGTGTATCCGAGTGTCTTTAGACATACATAACTTCAGAAGGTCTCCTGAAGGGACAGCGTGGGTTTTAGTCAGCAATTGTCTGACACTTCCTTCACGCTTGAAGTGAAGCACAGTGGGAGCGGTCATTTGATTTGGTTCAAAACAAACCAGTAAAGATCTAGACTCCTACAGATCTAACGGTAAACATGAGACAATAAATTATCATACATGTATTTTTAACAAAAATACTCATGAAGTATGTCTTAAAAAATAAAATATTTATGGGTTTAAAAACACAAAAAGGAGAAGTATATAATTGACATCTGTCATAATCTTTGTATGTCAAAGTGTCAACAGTCGTTTTCGATAATTTACATAATTAAATATTTTTCCTAATAATTATATTAAGCATGGATCATGGAGAATGGGTGCGGCCAGACCCGACTGACTTCGATAACTTTGTACCGTGGGCTTGTAACCAATTGTCTGTCGAATCTAATGTTGTGGTTACCAGAGTAGCTATGAGTAAGCATTTTTTTAATTCAGTCCACATTATATTAACGCTCTTTAGCTCCTCGAGACTGGGGCTGCGGGATTGTTCGAAAGAGTTACCGCGGCCCTGGTACATAAAGGCTTAAGAAGGAACACGATGGGTTTTTGTAAGAGTCTGACACTCCCTCACGCTGCTAACGCACAGCGGGAGGAATCATTTAATGATTTCCATAAAAAGCTGAAGTTCGTCCGTTTATATACATAGTCATATTCTCCATATATATTACAGGTGAATATGTAAGCGTAGTAGTAAGCGATCGTCCCGAAAAATCGAAAAAAGCAAGAAAATCCAAGACACCGTCTCCAATAGGTTCCAATCACTCCAGCGAATATGCCATGGGTACTTCAATCGATGACAACGTCGGTGACAAACCGATCCGCATACATACGGTGTACGATCAGAGCATGCATCTAGTACATATTAAATTTCTAAAAAACGAGAGCATACCACAAGAGGTCATAAAGATCATTGCACTCGTAATACCAATGCATAAACACCTAATATCTATTACGATCGACAGTGGATTGCGCGTCCACACCATATATGAAATATCCAAAATTCTGCCTACATCCACCATCACGGAAATGTGTTTAGACTTCACAGATGTTCCCGAAGCTAATTATCACCTTCTACTAAATCACAACTCTTTAAAACTTTTGTCGTTAGCAAAATGCAATCTGAATGATGACGTTGTTCAAACAATAGCCGAGAAACTTGTTCTGCCTAGTCCAGCGGCTAAGTCATTAACCATCCTTAATTTAGCGACCAACTTTATCACAGATTTGGGCGCAAAATATTTAGCAGAAGCGTTACGTTCGAACCGACGTCTCGGCTACTTAAATATATCAGACAACTTAATCACCGATAAAGGAGCAAGTTATATTTTCGACATTTTAGTAGAATTCCCCTTAACTGGTCGAGAATATGTCGACAAAAAAGCTAGGTATGCGGTGTACTTAAAGGAAAAGTTGGATTTAGTATACACAACTATTAAAGACATCAAAATAATGGAAAGAGAAAAAAAGGTAGCAAAAAGAAGGGGTGTTAGATCCGCTATTTCTTCTACAACAAAGAGAAAGACTGGCAAAGATACTTCCAAGGCTGACATGACAGCGAAGAGTCGGTTGAATTTGGAGCATGCAGTTCGGGATAAAGCTGATGAAATAGTTGAAGAAATGGTGGGACCTTACCGTGATCCATTCGACCGCAATAATACTATAACGAGAGACGGTGTAGTGTATTGTTTTGGTAATAACACTCTTTGTTACTTGAATATAGCTTACAATAATCTTAGTCTTATAAGCGTGGAGAGATTGCGTGATGTCTTAATGACACAGTCATCGTGGAATAGGAGCCCGAGAGGTCTGATCAACGTCAGGATCGATGGAAACTATCTACCTTCCTGGTGTCCCCTGTTAGAAGAGATTGATGAGATCCTTGAATCTCAACTACCAACCGTTAGGAAACAGTCGGTTCCAAATAAAAAGAAAAGTGCTAGGTCGGCCGTTAGTAGGAATATAAATAGTTCGTAATTTTTAATGTACGTTTACCAAGTAATTTTTAATATCAACTTCGTATTAAGTGTGCTGTGTAGGTACTTTTTACTATTTAGATTCCATTTACCTAATTTTAATGTCCTACCTATATAATGTTTTAGATGATAGGTACTTACTTGTAATTTTATATTAACTCTTCATTATTTTAGATTTACCTACTTAATGTATAATTTTAGATTTAATTTCAATTAATATACTTAATTTTAATTAAAGCAACATATTCCAGCACAGTTCTTTTTATTTAAATATAACTATTGTGGAAGTTATCGAATTCCAAAGACTTGAGGAAGTGGTTCATATATTAATATTTACATATTTATACTCTGCAAACTGCGGAACCTTATGTATGTCCTTAACCTTTCTAATGCTCGACTAGTACACATGCCGTGGTATGTACTAAATATAAATGCATGGGATTCAATAGTAATTGAGAATATAGTGGAATCCATCGGGACTGTGTATATTACATATAAGGACTTTGTTAAAGAAAAGGTAAGTTCAATGTCAGCAGTTTATTATACACATCATAGTTTCCGTTACATTCAAAAAGCTCGTCCGTCAAAAGGTATCAAATGTGGCGACAAAACTTTGGTCTTATCGTCCCCAGATCTCGATGGAGTAGTGGTAGCCGAAGCCCCTAGCAGACGTGAGCCTGACGGTCGCGAAGTTCCGTCCGACGCCTCCTGACCTCACGGAAGGGATAGCCCACTGTGTCTGTCCGACCTCTGTCGCTCTGATTGCGGTGATGCGAGCGCTGCCACTGTAGGCGATGTCCTCGGATTGTACCTCGTTCGCGACAGGAGCCCGCAGCACGGTGTTACTGGAAGCAGTTCAACGTTCAACATCAAGGAGACATATCTAGCAGACAATAATATAGAGGTACTATACACACCTAAAGTTGTGGTGGCCTAGTGGGAGAACCAACCTCGAGTATGAGGATGTGAGGGGTTCGATTCTAGGTAAGGCAAGTACCAATGCAACTTTTCTAAGTTTGTGTGTACTTTCTAAGTATATCTTGGACACCAATGGCGGATAAAAAGGTGAAGGAAAACATCTTGAGGAAACCTGGACTACATAGTCTGAAATCACCAACCCGCATTGAGGAAGCGTGGTGATTAACGCTCAATCCTTTTCCATGTGAGAGGAGGCCTGTGCCCAGCAGTGGGACGATAAAAAGGCTGTAACAGTAACTATACACACCTGTACAGCAGGATGTCGTCAGGCCTGGCGTAGCCGTGGTTCAGGTCGACTCTGGCGGCGCGCTCAGCTGCAGCCGCCGCGCTGCTCACTACCAGCGCTGCAAGCACTGCTAACACCACTGCGCTCTTCATCTGCAACTAGAACAACATTAGCTGTTGACTCACTCTCAATGTTCCTCATGTTTCTGATACACCAGTTGAGTATAGTCACCATGGTTAGTTTTGGTTAGTTCGGTTGACCACAGAGTGACTATGATTTTTGAGTGCAGAAGTTAATATATATAGTAAACATATTGATAAGATTGTAATAATCACAGACTCGGATATGGCAAGCAATTAATCTGAAAGTATTGCTTTTATCTCAATGTTAATGCGAATAATAATAATTTTGTTTTAGGTAAATTCATGCGGATATTGTTACCTAATTAGATAAAAAGAATTGTGCAGTCATTATTTTGAATCCATATTGAATTAACTGAGCATACAAATGAACTGTCCAACACTGATATAATTTAAATCTGACTGATCATCTCTTCAGCCGAGAGGCATTCACGCAAAGACCTCCCCCTAGATTTGCATTTTTGTGCGGTTTTATAACCCTGTATCTACTGTTTCCCGGCGACCTAATAAAGAATTTAGTATTGAGTATTGACCTTGGCGTGATAGTCCTTCCATCTAATGGGGGACCTGGCCACACTGCGTTTTCTGGGTCGTGGTCGCCACTCAACAACTTTTCTGTCCCATCGGCCAATAAGGTATAAGCTTTAATCACTATAAGCACAATGATTTATTGAAATCGATCTCCTACACGTTATTGTAGTAATCATGGTTCGTATTTAAATTTTGATCGATTCCAAGAAAATACCTATCAAGAATTTAGCCCAGATGTAAACACTTTTCAGAACAATGACACGACAATTTTGTAATTAAGAAATGTAAAATCATTTACCTTATAATTTCCGGATATACAAATGATTGACTGAAACTATTAAGATAAACACAAGGAGCAATCAGTGAGATGTCTCGTTGTATTCTTAAATTGCGATAACATAATCTTATCGACAATATTTTCTATATATACTGACTCCTGTGATGGAGAACTTATAGTCACTCTATGGTCTACCGAACTAACTGAAACTAACCATGGTGAGTATACTCAACTGGTGTATCAGAAACATGAGGAACATCGAGGGTGAGTCAACAGCTGATGTTGTTCTAGTTGCAGATGAAGAGCGCAGTGGTGTTGGCAGTGCTTGCAGCGCTGGCAGTGAGTAGCGCGGCGGCTGCAGCTGAGCGCGCCGCCAGAGTCGACCTGAACCACGGCTACGCCAGGCCGGACGACATCCTGCTGTACAGGTGTGTATAGTACCTCTATAGTACTGCCTGTTCGACATGTCTCCTTGGCCTAAAATGCCTCGTTAGTCTAGCTGAGTACAAGGTCTCGAGTTCGATGCCTTAAACGGGCCGAACACACTTTGTGGGTTTTAGAAACTTTCACAAAGTAGCCTGGAGCCTGGAAGTTGGTGATTGATACACCCGTGCATCGGAGAGCACGTTAATGTCGGTCCTGCGCTTGATCTCTCCATTGCCGTCTCATCGGGCTATGAGAGTGAAGGAATAGTGAGTGCACCTGTGCCTGCGCAAATGTTTGAGCACTATAATATGTCCTGCGCAGTTGGCTAATCTCCTTAGACGAGAACAGCCGCCGAAGCCGATAATCGGCTAGGAGGACATCATTATGTCTCCTTGGTGTTGAACGTTGAACTGCTTCCAGTAACACCGTGCTGCGGGCTCCTGTCGCGAACGAGGTGCAATCCGAGGACATCGCCTACAGTGGCAGCGCGCGCATCACCGCAATCAGAGCGACAGAGGTCGGACAGACACAGTGGGCTATCCCTTCCGTGAGGTCAGGAGGCGTCGGACGGAACTTCGCGACCGTCAGGCTCACGTCTGCCAGGGGCTTTGGCTACCACTACTCTATCGAGATCTGGGGACGATAAGACCAAAGTTTTGTCACCACATTTGATACCTTTTGACGGACTTGCTTTTTGAATGTAACGGAAACTATGATGCGTATAATAAACTGCTGACATTGAACTTACCTTTTCTTTAACAAAGTCCTTATAATATCAACAGTCCCGATGGAT
The DNA here is from genome assembly GCF_030705265.1 of Helicoverpa armigera. Taxonomy (NCBI): domain Eukaryota; kingdom Metazoa; phylum Arthropoda; class Insecta; order Lepidoptera; family Noctuidae; genus Helicoverpa; species Helicoverpa armigera. Next base: position 4,759,174 of record NC_087144.1, read on the forward strand.
CCCACTATGCATGTGTATTTTCGGAACATAAGAAAGGTTAAGGATAGAAAGTAAATGTAACGTTTTACTTACATGCCTGATAACTATCGATTATTTTCAATTTTAAGGGCTCAGAATTGACGAAGTAATAAAAGGCTATAACGCATCAATAATACGTTTAGGACGATCAAACTAGAAGTTTGTTGATGACTTTGTGGAAGTTTTTGAGGATAGTTAGTTATTTTTCGATATTTGAAAAGTATATACTTACCTACATCCATATAAAAAAATTACGAGAACAAGGAATATACAAAATATACATATATATCTGTTATTTACACGGTTTCAATTAGTACAACCTAATTTATTAATTATTCTTATAAATTCGAATGTAGGTAATTACCAAACCTTTCACATGTTTTCGTGGTTTCCCTTCATACTTATTCAATAAGTTTCGCAATCGAGAGAGCAACAAAAGTTTTCAGACACAAACACGTAATATGTGGCGTGTCACCTCTAGCGGTACTACCCAGTGACATTGGAGTCTTGCCAAACGAACCAACATCTATCTATTTTATTTAGGTACGGAATAAAATCAACTGGAAAGTCCTTAGATATTGACCTGTTTTGCTCTCATTACATCTTGAATTTTTTTTTCTAATCGAGCATTATTTGACGACTTTTAAAATAAAATCGTCAGATAGAAAAAATAATGTCATCTACACTAAAATACTGTTACTTACGTACTTTTGTACCCTTCATCTCCGAGATTACTGACTGACTGATATCAGAAATCAGAAATTTATTTGCTAGAAACATGGTATGGTATTACAAGATGTTACGGTAGGTATGTGTTTCACATGTCTCGCCGTTTAACCGGCATGCAATGATATGAGAAATTCTTTCAATGTTAGAAAGCTACATTTTTCTCAAGTTACATCCAAACTAATATTATAAATGCGAAAGTAACTCTGTCTGTCTGTCTGTCTGTCTGTCTTTCTGTCTTTCTGTCTGTCTTTTCTTTACGCCTAAACTACTGAACCGATTTGTGTGAAATTTGGTACAGACATAGTTTGAAACTTGAGAAAGGACATAGGATAGTTTTTATTACAAAAAAAAAAAATATTCCGGACATATAGCGCCATCTATTGGTCAAATCAAAAATCTGCTGGCAGTCACTATTCCACGCGAACGAAGTTGCGGGCAAAAGCTAGTAAGCTATATTTTATCCGAGCAAGAAATGAAAAGTAGTTCTCTCGTAACACGGATGAAATCTCGTTGACCAGTTATTTTTACAGAGGTATAGACACCCTAAACTATGTATAACCAGCCGTATACTTGTCGCCCATTCGTCAAAGCACCGATATGAACATATGAAAATGGTTCGGTTATAGTTAAATGGTGCAACTCATCGTTAATGTGATGGAACCAGTAAAACTGAGGGTGTCTCTAAAGATACATATGTGACAGAAAACTGAAGTTATCAACAAGCAATGGGAAACTGACGTGACGGCTAGCAGAAGTTGGTGTATCATATCCTTGATCATTATCAAAACCAATAAATTGTATGTTATTGTTTTTTTTTACATAAAAATATAAATAATAAGCAAGTCATTTGAAACATTAATTTATTAAAACATCTGGATACACCCTCAATAAAATATTACAAGTCATTTATGGTTACAACAAATTTTATCAGATTAGCTCTGATTGGAAATCAGTATTACCTTGTAATCTTTTTACATAGTAATGATTATAAGAGGTTGATATACATATGTAAAACTGAGCGTTTGATTTGTATGTTTGTATGTCTGGTTTTTTGCTTCATTACTCAGTATTTAATGATGCTATAATGATACAATTTTGTTTACGTTTTTAACCAATTTATGTTAGAAATTATCAAAATCTTTAGAATTTTACCGCCACGTCCTAAAAACCATTTTGTTATATTATATACATATACATACACAAGTACGACTCTTCTGCCTATTCTAAATCTCCTCTTGCTGCTATATTATAAAATTCGTATCAAGATTTCCATGAACTTCGGCGGCCAAAACCAGAAAACAACATTATACTAAAGAAAAGATCTTAATCAATTTAAATCTACAAAATAAATATTTAAAATCATGGCAATACTGGTTAATCGATAAAGCCTATCCGCTTAGTTTACGATGACATTACATTAATATAATTTGCGGTGACACGCAGAAATATACGCCCTTTTGTTTGTAAAATTTGATTAAAACGTTAATTGTTAATCAGTAGATAATTTACTAACGTCATGTCGTGTTTACAAGTTACCAGCTTCCGCCAGCTTGAAACCGCTTTCTGCGGGTACTGCTACGTCCTGGATAAAAGGCCAATAGATATGTTATTCTGATTTTTTGTAAGCTATGTATGTTACTGCCAAGTTTCATCTTGAGACAAGCTAATGACTTTAATAATATGGGGGCTCTCAAGGCTTTGTATGACGCCTTGGTTAGATCTCACCTCGAGTACTGTGCAGTGATATGGGGACCAAGTGAAGCCAAATACAAATTCATGGTTGAGAGGATAATACAAAATAAATTCACCCGATTTTTGTATTTAAAAATATACAGGGTATACCCCGGCTATCCTCTACTATACCCAACATTATTTGTGTTGGGTATGGTGGGATACTTCAAACTGGAGACTAGGCGGGAAGTGGCACTGGCTGTTTAATTATTTAAAGTATTGCGAGGTAAATTATTTAACTCCACAATTCTTATGGAGCTACGCATGTGCGTGCCGGATGGGTATGTGAGTAGGCGGCGGCGGCCGCAGCTGCTGGCGGTGCCGAGCGCGCGCACCAACCTGCTGCAGCGAGCGCCACTGACGCGCGCCGCCCGCACGCTCAACACAGTGTCGAGTAGAGTCGATTTGTTTACTTGTTCGCTGAATGAGTTCACAAGGGCCACCTATAGTATTGTCAGTATTTAAAACTTTATTAGCGGTATTATTTTTGTGATATTATGTTTAGTTTCGTATGTATAATGTAATTTAAAATTTTTAAGTTTTATATAATGTAACTAATTTTGTCGTATTAGGCTAAGTGCCTGTAAAGATTAAATTAGCTGTGTTTTTGATAAATAAAAAAGAAAAATAAAAAAATAAAAATAAAAATCTTATTCCATGTCATTGTTTTTGTGTACATACATTTATTAATCCAACCCTATAAAGATTACAAATATTACAGAGGGGTGTAATAGTTCCTATTTAAAAAATAATTCGGGTTCGTGCAAAACTTTTTGTCGTCACTGAACATTGCTCGAGATGCTTTCTAGTAGCAGTAGCTAGCAGAAAGCTATGCTGATTTAACAGTGCGGTTGGGGGAGGGTTATGAACACATTACTTGTGAACTTTATTAGTGAAATATATTTTTTTTTGTTTATCATTATGTAGTTTCCGCTGATCTTTAAATTTAGCCACTATTGACTATTGTCAAGGAATGCCAATTTCTAGATTAAAAAAAGCATTATACCCTTATCTATTTGCCATCCAAGAAAATATAGAAACATGCAGGTTTTGAACCCGTTTAACAGTCAAGTAGACATGCAGCTCTCTTAATAAGAAGAGGTTCTTATTAAGTGAGCTGCATGTTTAGTCAGAGTTTGTAGAGGCCTCTGACGTGGAATATACAAATCAAAGTAGGTTGCAAGAGAAATAAAAACCAACAAATAAGTGGATACAAAAACTTTAATACAAAACAAATCTTCAAAACGCATCACAAGTCCTTATCAAAAAGCCTATCATTGTCGCTGACAACCAAACTGTTCTTCAGTTTATCGTCCCCAGATTTCGACCATGTAATAGTAACCACGGCCTCTGGCTGACGTCAATCTGATGGTCACGTTGTTCCTGTTTACTCCTCCTGCTCTGATGCTGGGGACGCCAAACTGCGTGCCTCCGACTTCTGTAGCCCTGATAGAGCTGATACGAACAGTGGAGTTAGTGGACCTGTAGGTCACGTCTTGGTATTGCACTGCGTTGGGGATCGCGTTTCTGCGGTAGTAGTTCCTGTAAAGATAGGTGAATATTAGTGGTGGTTTGTTGCTTTAGTGGTGTAGAAAACGCAAGCATGACTGCTGAGAATAAATCCCTCAGAGTCGCCTTAGAGTAAACCTTTTGGCTACTTCCCGACATTCTATCGGCTGATAGCGTTGGCCGTTGCTATGTGCGCACTACCACACATCTCTAAATTGATTTTAAAAGCCCGATTGAACTCCTATCAGACGCAGTAGCTTGACGTTTCGAAATAGGTCTCATAGGCAACATTTGAAATATTTTTTTTTATTTTGACTTTGTTTCTTAATTGTGTAAATGATAAATACCTGTAGAGTAGTCTGCAGAACGCACTGGGGTGACCCTGCGACAGGTTGGCGGATTGAGTGCATACTGCAAGTGCTGCCAGCACCACGATCAGAGATAAAGTCTTCATCTGAAATTAACAAAAACATAAATTATTGGAAACTGAAACAATCGATAAAAAAATATTTACCTAAGTTTGGATTTTTATGCCATATTTAGTTTTTTTTGTTTCTCGGTGAAGAAATAGCTAAGTTAACTAAGGCAAGGGATACTTTTCCCCTATGTTAAACCGATCTGAAAAATTATTTCACTGTTAGGAAGGTACATTATACTCCGGGTATAAATTTTTTCTCCGAGTAGTTCCTTAAGTTTTTGTGCTTTTTAAGATGTTTTTTTTTTTTTTCAAAAAACAAGGGTCTTACGTTTTTGATATTCTGTATTAGTTCAGAAGTCAGCAACTATCTTAGAACCACTGATTGAATGTAAGTAAGTATCAAAAGAATCGCCAATATATAGTAAAACAGATATAAAATGATAAGATACTGTCATGACTCAGACACTCATCAAGTCGTTAAGTGTAAAGGTTTCATAGAAATTATTTGTGTTTTATCTCCCTTAATCTTTATTTCCTCTTTTTTTCCAAATTACAGAAACATAAGGAAAACTGATAATTATCTTTTGTTAATTAAACATAAAGGAGGTGATTTTCAATTCAGATGTATGTATAAATACGTATATGTACGTATACCTATACATCGGGTGTATCGTACTTAATCACATTAAATCCTATCACATATACTTTAAGATATTCTATGGCGAAATATTTACAACGTCATGTGTAAAGCAGAGATAAAGTTAGGAGTATCGAATGTTTTGACCAGTTGACAGCTGTCAGTTTTCAAAGGAGAATTTCCGTTGTTTGTAATGAATTCTCACACATTTTTATTCTATTTACTTTGTTTGAAAAAAAACATTTTTTGCATTTTAATGTATTTTATTTAATGTATGTATACCTATGTATAATTTTATTTAATGTATGTATACATATACATATGTTTTTTAGCTAGGTATATACAACATGTAACTTAATTAACGCACATCCTGAAATTAGTTTGTTCAGAATCGTTTACTGACTCGATTTACTTATATCATATTTAATATAGGTAATTTTTTATCCCAAAAATAATTAAGACTACGGAAATTATTGTCATACTAACCCTGTACGGTCAAAATAAATTCAAATAGGCCGTAACTCAAAGTAATAAGACTTCGTGTATTGTCGGCTTTTTCCGTAGTTTCGTTATGTTGTGTCGAGTCGCGCGGCGCGCGGCGCGATTAGTATGACCAAAAAGTTCTCCAAGAATTGGTATAACTAATTTAGTAAATAACAATGCATATACATGATAAATTAAAAATTCAGTGTATGTATTATGATTATAACATAATATTCTAATTGGGGTATTTGAGGGTGTGCGTTAATTACGTTACATGTTGTATATCGGGTATCGAGTTACGAAGTAAGAAATTCCGTCAGAAAAGTCGAAGTGGGACGCAAACTTAGTTGCAAGAAAGCTAGACAGATAAGGTCAAAATGTACAGCGAAGTGGAGAAGAAAAATTAGGAAAGCTGATCCCACCATGTGGGATACATAGCAGGAAAGAGAGAGAGAGAGATAAGGATAATGCCAAAATGAATAGGTACCTATGTTTTTCTTTACACTTTCTCGCTAAAGGTTGGTGTATCACATCCTTGATAATATCAAAACCAATAAATTATGCGTCAATAAGTCGTGGTGGCCTAGTAGGTAAAGCACCAACCTCTCAAGTACGAGTGTGTGGGTTCGATTCCAGGCAAGTACCAATGCAACTTTTCTCAGCTTGTATGTACTTTGTAAATATATCTTAGATACCACTGTGTTTCGGATGGCACGATATACTGGTTTCGGCTGTTATTGAACATCCTTGGCAGTCGTTACGGGTAATCAGAAGCCAGTAAGTCTGACACCAGTCTTACCAAGGGGTATTGGGTTGCCCGGGTAACTGGGTTGAATAGGTCAGGCAGGGCAGGCGCTCCTTGTAAAGCGATGGTACTCAGCTGCATCCGGTTAGACTGGAAGCGGTCAACATAGTTAGGAAAAGGCTCGGAAGATAATGAACAAAGTAAATAATAAGGCATTTAATACATGAATTTATTAAAACATCTGGATATAAGCTCTATAAAATATTACAAGTCATTTTTATATATAGTTACGATATTTTTATCAGATTAGCTCTGATTGGAAGTCAATATTACCTTGTAATCTTTTTTACATAAATACTATGATAAGTAGCTGGTACATGTAAAAATGCGCATTTGATTTCTATGTTTGTATGTCTGTTCGTTTGCTTAATTACTCATTTATATTAAGTTATAAGCAATTTACATTAGAACATGCAACAGGCTAATACATAGTAAAAAGTTGTTTTCTGAAAAAATATACACGTATTTGAATTCAGAACCTCCTTCATTTTGGAAAGTGGTTCAAACTGTAGTCGGTAAATTTAGGCCTAATTGTTTGCCTGACTGGCGACCAAATTCTATCGTTAAGTCGTAAGTAAAAACCATTTTACTATCTTTACAAACAATAATTATATCCTATCTATAGTTAAGCTACTATTACGAAGTTCGGATCAATATTTCAGTGAAATTTAACGACCAAAACAAAGAAACTTATACCTATTTTAAAGAAAAGATCCTTATCAATATACATCTACAAATATTGAAAAATCATGGCAATAATGGTTAATTGATAAAATCTATCCGTTTATGTAACGATGACGTCTATCTAATTTGCGCAGATATGACACGCAGAAATACACGCCATTTTGTTCTATTGCACATGGTAATCAACTTACTACTGATTCATGAGCGGTCCTGTTCTCAAAATTTAGTTCCGGAACGACCTTAAAATTCTGCAAGAACTTTAACAAGATGCGCGAACCTTCTAGATACATTAACAGCTGACGCTTTAATCATTCTGATTAGATATTATACTATAGCATTATCAATGAAAGTCTAGTTTCCGCAGCTCTTCTTATATTTGTTAATATGGAAATTGTTATCGTTTTTAACCGACTTTCCAAAAAGAAGAGGTTCTTCAATTCGGATATTTGTATTTTTTAACTACCTATAGAATGAATTACAAAAACATTGTTTTGTTTTTCCAAATATCCTTTAAACTCAATAATTCAGAATTTAGTCAGTACTCTCAGAGAATGTCAATTTGAGGTTCCTAAAAAACATGTTTCTTTATACCTTAATCAATGAGTGTCGTCCGAGAAAAAATAAAATCAACGTGCACATTTTGAACCTGGACAACTTATCAAGTAAGCTGCAGGTTGAATCTCCTTACAATCCCTAGTATCAGAGTTTTCTGAAATTCCCCTGACGTGGAATAAAAAAGTGCAAAGGTTGCCATGGAAATAAAAATAAACAAAAAAAGTAGGTACAAAAACTTTATTCATTTACAAAAAAAATCTTCAAAACGCATCACAAGTCCTTATCAAAAAGCCTATCATTGTCGTTGACATCCAAACTGTTGCTCAGTTTATCGTCCCCAGATTTCGACCATGTAGTAGTAGCCACGGCCTCTGGCTGACGTCAATCTGATGGTCACGTTGTTCCTGTTTACTCCTCCTGCTCTGATGCTGGGGGAAGCAAATTGAGTGCCACCGACTTCTGTAGCCCTGATAGAGCTGATACGAACAGTGGAGTTAGTGGACCTGTAGGTCACGTCTTGGTATTGCACTGCGTTGGGGATCGCGTTTCTACGGTAGTAGTTCCTGTAAAGATATGTGAATATTAGTATTGATTGACTCCTTTGATGGTGTAGAGCTTGCAAGCTTGACTGTTGAGAATGAAACCCTTAGAGTCCCCATACATTGCAGAATAAACTTTCCGGCAACAACGGCCTGACGTAGATACTGTTAGCCGATAGTTGACTGTTGATTTTGGTCGCCCAGGTAATAAAAATATTAACATAATAGGAATAGACTTATAATATAAACGGGTGGCCAAAACTAGTCATCCGGCACAGCGGCTTGTATCTCTCTAAGGTGATCAGTCTGCTGCGCAGAACATATTGTAGTGCACAAACATAATTTGCATACTGATCGATAGCTAGATTAAACTATGAGCTGACTAAACATTTGCAGTCTGCAAGGGGTCTTATAAACCTGCAGAGGGAAAATAATTGGAGATAGAATTCTTAACTGTCATCATCACCCGAGCCTTTTCACAAGTATGTTAGTGGCGGCTTCCATTCTAACCGGATGCAGCTGAGTATCAATGTTTTACAAGGAGCGACTGCCTATCTGACCTCCTCAACCCTGTTACCCGGGCAACCCAATACCCTTTCGTAAGACTGGTGTCAGACTTACTGTCAGACTTTCTGAATACCCGTCACGACTGCCAAAGATGTTCAATGACAGCATTCTTAACTGTGTAAGTAATGAGTTACGAACCTGTAGAGTAGTCTGCAGAACGCGCTGGGGTGACCCTGCGACAGGTTGGCGGATTGAGTGCATACTGCAAGTGCTGCCAGCACCACGATCAGAGATAAAGTCTTCATCTGAAATTAACAAACAACAATTATTGGAAACTGAAAGAATCGATATTTGAGTTATGACGATAATATGATGATAAAGATGATATAGCTAAATAAAGTTAAGTAAGGCAATGGTTGCTTTTCCTTTATGTTTAACCGATTTGAAAAATTCTTTCACTATTGTGAAGGTACATTATAAGCCGGGTACATATTTTATATCCGGGTATGGCAAAGTAGTTTTTACGAGACGCGGATATAACTGCGGGAAAAGCCAGTTTATTATAATATAGTTTCAAAGTTCTCAGGAAAAGTTTCTTACGTTTTGATATTCTGTAATAGTTGAGAAGTCAGCAACTATCTTAGAACCACTGATTGAATGTGAGTAAATATCAGAAGAAGCACGAATATATAGTAAAACAGATATAAAATGATAAGATACTGTCATGACTCGGACACTCATCAAGTCGTTAAGTGTCGTCGTTTCATAGAAATTATTTGTGTTTTATCTCCCTTAATCTCTATTTCCTCTTTTTTTCCAAATTACAGAAAAATAAGGAAAAGTGATAATCTTTTGTTAATTAACAGAAAGAAGGGTTTTTTTTAATTCAGATGTATGTATATACCTATAAATACGTATATGTACTTATACCTGTATAAATATCGGGTGCGTCGTACCTAATCACATTAAATCCCATCACGTATACTATATGATATTCTATGGCGAATTGTAAAAAAAATAACCTAATCCATTCAGTGGTTATGTTATGTTATGTTGTTATAATTTACAACATTATGTGTAAAGCAGAGATAAAGTTTGAGAACAAGTATTGAATGTTTTGATCAGTTGAAAGCTGTCAGTTTTCAAGGGAGAATTTCCGTTGTTCGTAATGACTGACTCTTATATGGTGTTCTAATTGTCGCACATTTTTATTTACTTCCTTTGTTTGATAAAAACATTTTTTTGCGTAAGTATTTAATTTTTTTCTTTGTGCTAATCGACATATTTAACCAGTATATTAACGTGTTTAATTTAATATGATTTGGTAAGAGTTGCAATGGTGTATCATATCCTTGATCATAATAAAAACCAATAAATTGTATGTCATTGTTTTTGTTTACATAACAAAGTAAAAAAAAAGCCATTGTGGCTTAGTGGGTCAAAGAAACCTCTCAAGTACAAGTGTGTGGGTTCGATTCCAGGTCAGGCAAGTACCAATGCAACTTTTCTAACTTTGTATGTACTTTCTAAGTATATCTTAGACACCAATTAGGTACTGTGTTTCCGATGGCACGTTAAACTGTAGATCACGGCTGTCATTGAATATCCTTGGCAGTCGTTACGGGTAGTCAGACGCCAGTAAGTTTGACACCAGTCTAACCAAGGGGTATCGGGTTGCCCGGGTAACTGGGTTGAGGAGGTCAGATAGGTAAAGCACTGGTACTCAGCTGAATCCGGTTAGACTGGAAGCCGACCTCAACATAGTTGGGAAAAAGCGAGGCAGATGATGAATAAAGTAAATAATAAGTCATTTAATACATGAATTTATTAAAACATCTGGATATAAGCTATAAAATATTACAAGTCATGTATATGTAGTTACGACATTTTTATCAGATTAGCTATGATTGGGAGTCAATATTACCTAGTAATCTTTTTTAGGTACATAAATATTACGATAGCAGTTATATGTAAAAATGCGCGTTTGATTTCTATGTTCGTATGTCTGTTCGTTTGTTTAATTACTCATTTATATTATGCGAAATGCAATTTATATTAGAAAATGCAAGAGGCTAGAGCTATACATAGTAATCATTTTTTCTCTGAAAAAACATACACGCATTGGATTTGTGAACCTCCTTCATTTTGGAAAGTGGTTCAAACTGTAGTCGGTAAACTTGGTCCTAATTGTTTATTATACCTAACTAGGCAACAAATTCTATAGTTAAGTCGTAAAAACCATTTTACTATCTTTACAAACAATAGTATGTCCTTTCTATAGTTAAGGTACTATAACGAATTCGGATCAATATTTCACTTAACTTAGTTGCGGAACGACGTAAAATTCTCCTAGAACTTTAACAAGATGCGCGAACCTTCTAGATACATTAACAGCTGATGCTTTAATCATTCTGATTAGATATTATACTATTGCGTTATCAATGAAAATAATTTTTAGATAATCAAAATGAACTTCAGTAGTTTCCGCAGCTCTTCTTATAGTTGTTAATATGAAAATTGTTATCGTTTTAACCGACTTCCCAAAAAGGAAGAGGTTCTTCAATTCGGATTTCCAAACATCCTTTAACCTCATAAATTCAGTTTAGTCAGTATCTACTCTCAGGAAATGTCAGTTTGAGGTTCCTAAAAAACATGTTTCTTTGCATCTTAATCAATGAGTTTCCGAGAAAAAATAGAAACAACGTGCACGTTTTAAACCTGGACAACTGCTTCTTATCAAGTGAGCTGCAGGTTTAATCTCCTTATAATCCCTAGTGTCAGAGTTTTCTAAAATTTCCCCGACGATCTCTGAAGTGGAATAAAAAGTGCATAAGTTGCTAGGGAAATAAAGATAAACAAGAAAAATTGGTACAAAAACTATATTTATTTTTCAAAAAAACTTCAAAATGCATCACAAGTCCTTATCAAAAAGCCTATCATTGTCGTTGACATCCAAACTGCTCCTCAGTTTATCGTCCCCAGATTTCGACCATGTAGTAGTAGCCACGGCCTCTGGCTGACGTCAATCTGATGGTCACATTGTTCCTGTTTACTCCTCCTGCTCTGATGCTGGGGACGCCAAACTGCGTGCCACCGACTTCTGTAGCCCTGATAGAGCTGATACGAACAGTGGAGTTAGTGGACCTGTAGGTCACGTCTTGGTATTGCACTGCGTTGGGGATCGCGTTTCTGCGGTAGTAGTTCCTGTAAAGATAGGTGAATATTAGTGGTGGTTTGTTGCTTTAGTGGTGTAGAAAACGCAAACACGACTGCTGAGAATGAATCCCTTAGAGTCGCCTTAGAGTAAACCTTTTGGTTACTTCCCGACATTCTGCCGGCCGATAGTTAGCCGTTGCAATGTTCCCACTACCACACATCTCTAAAACCATTTTAAAAGCCCGATTGAACTCCTATCAGCCGACTCAAAAGTCTACAGTGGGTATAATAGGCTTGCAGAAAATTGGCGACTGAAAAGAGTGTCTATGAAGTTTAATGCTGGTTCTTCTCCATGGGACAAATAGCTTGACGTTTCGAAAGAGCTTTCATAATCTTATTTGAAATAAAAAGAGCCGTTGACTTTGAATTCTCAAGCATGTAAGTGATGAGTTACGAACCTGTAGAGTAGTCTGCAGAACGCACTGGGGTGACCCTGCGACAGGTTGGCAGATTGAGTGCATACTGCAAGTGCTGCCAGCACCACGATCAGAGATAAAGTCTTCATCTGAAATAAACAAATGTAACAATTATTGTAAACAATCAACAATTATGAAACAATCAGGGAAAAAATGCTTTTCAAGTATATGGTTTGGTTTAGAATATACGGTGAAGATGATACAGGTAAGAAAAGTTAACTAAGGCAAAGGATACTTTTCCTCTATGTTTAACTGATTTTTTCAATGTTTAACTAATTTGAAAATTTATTTCACTATTGGGAAGCTATACTATCCCAGGGTGTTGCAAATAGTTACTACGGGACGCGGGTAAAATCGCAAGAAAAGTTTGTTTAATTTAATGTAGTTTCTTAAGTTACCAAACAGAAGAAAAATATTTTTTTTAAAAAAGGGCCTTACGTTTTTGATATTCTGTATTAGTTGAGAAGTCAACAACTATCTTAGAACCACTGATTGAATGTGAGTAAATATCAGAAGTATCACCAATATATAGTAAAACAGATATAAAATGATAAGATACTGTCATGACTCAGACACTCATCAAGTCGTTAAGTGTATTCGTTTCATAGAAATTATTCGTGTTTTATCTCCCTTAATCTCTATTTCCTCTTTTTTTCCAAATTACAGAAAAATAAGGAAAAGTGATAATTATCTTTTGTTAATTAAACACAAAAGGCTGGCCCATACTTCAGTCAAAGAATATGCATTGCCATCCAGCGTGGCAATGCAGCCAGCCTTTTGGGCACGATCCCCGCTGACAGCGATGCGGATGAATTTCTTGATACATAGTTTTTTTTGTAAATATGTAGATAAGGTAGGATATGTAGGTTTTTTACTAGAATAGTTTTTAATTCATCCTCCGAGCCTTTTCCCAACTATGTTGGGGTCGGTTTCCAGTCTAACCGGATTCAGCTGAGTACCTGTGGTTTACAAGAAGCGACTGCCTAGCTGACCTCCTCAACCCAGTTACCCGGGCAACCCAATACCCCTTGGTTAGGCTGGTGTCAGACTTGCTGGCTTCTGACTACCCGTAACGACTGCCAAGGATGTTCAATGACAGCCGGGACCTACAGTTTAACGTGCCATCCGAAACACAGTCATTGGTGTCTAAGACATACTTAGAAAGTACATACAAACTTAGAAAAGTTGCATTGGTACTTGCCTGACCTGGAGTCGAACCCGCGCCCTCATACTTACTCGAGAGGTTGGTTCTTTGCCTACTAGGCCACCACGACTTTTAATATAATAATATATAATATAGAATAGTTTTTAATTCTAATAATTGCGCTGCTGCCTCCAACTAGACTACTAGAACTAGAATCGACCCCAACATATGTACATAGTTGAAAAAAGCGTGTTAAAAAGGCTAGGTAGATAAGGATAGTGCTAAATTTAATATGTTTTTCTTTAAGGTTTCCGGCTAAAACTTCTGACCTAATAAATGAAAACAAGAGTTTGTACGCTGCTTTTTACCTGCATGTCGATTCTATAAAATATCACAACTCACTTCGACATCACTCTCACTTCGACTTCGATCTAAAGGTGGAATTCCGTGGACGCGACAATAGTCAACCTATGAAAATGTATGGCACCGTTGCCGAGGCCCGTGACAGTCGCGCGCGGCCGACGAATTTCGTAAGCTGCTCGCGGCATTGTCAACAATTTAATTCTGGTTTTACTAAAATTCTATAGATGTTATTAAGCGCATTGTTAAAAAGCAAAAAGTAACTTTAAACACTACGTAAGTACCAACTAAAGCATGTCAGACTAAACAAAATTTTGACGTGTCGACGGTTTTATTGAAACCGTTTAAATATCTCGTAATGTTGAAACTGATTGTAATTTTTAGGATAGCTCTTTGATTTTATCTAGCCAAACATAAGAAATGACAATAAAAGTTGATTATCTGTAAAATCTGAATTTTTTATGCAATAAATGTGAAAAAGTGCCCATCCCTCCCCTACCTCCCCTAAAGTATGAAATGACATTACGAATCGAAGTGAAATGCGAGTTGTTGATCGAATTTTATAGAATCGCAGGACTGGAGACATGACCATTCCCGTTGAACTTTTTAAAACTTTTTATGTATAATATTGGCGTCCACGAGTCCGTCGAGTTCGGCCACGGCGGCTGTTCTCATATAAGGAGATCAGCCAGCTGCGCAGGACATATTATAGTGCACGAGCATTTGCGCAGATACAAGTGCACTCACTATTCCTTTACTCTCATAGCCCAAATCTCTCTCCGGTCGTGTCAGATTTATCTATAACTCATTAAAAAACCTGAAAAACCCACACTTAAGCCTATACCTATTTATAGCTAATCACGCCTTTTCCGCCTATTATATTTCAAACGAATAAATCTTAATCAATTGATACCTATCATCAAATTGAAAGTGATTTAAGTAGCTTATCCAACATCGGATGATTATTACTTTTATCAGTTATCCAATCACATAACTAATTTATCGGATTTATACAACGAAACACAATGTTTAAGTGTGGTAAGATTATGGTGTAGGTACAGTCAACTTCAGGTCAGTGGTAACAGTTTTATAGGATAGTCGTACTTATTACTATTGAGTTAAGGTGCATGACAGTTACCACTGATGTGCATACGATGAGAGTTGACGCACCTTCCTTCCTGTCACAAGATTTTAGACAAATAAGCAATTATATACTAAGCAACAGTTAAAACTAAAAAAAGAAATAAATGCCTCCCGATCACTGTATGTATCACTGCGTGCCCTACTTAACGCTTAGCTTTGGCTTTTTACTGGGATAGTTTTCATTTTCATTATAAATATTTGTAGTGCTGTAAATATCTATTTAACTAGAAGCAACAGCTTATATGAACAAAACATAAGTCATCGTTCAAAACGAAAATAAGAAAAACTGTGATCCTTGGACCTAGTGCTCTGGATACAGGAGGCTTACTCAGTCTATAATAGCAAGCAGTCTCGTTAAGCTAGCAAACTAATGCTTCTGTTTCATGTAGACAAGACTATCTCCATTTCTATGCTTAAAGCTTTAGTCTAGTAAGCGTTTTTTGAACCTAAACCGTATTTCCAAATCTAAAAATAGCCCACACTGCGCTGACCAACATGCATGCCCAACGCAGTGAGTTTGAGCAAAATCCCCTCAGCTTTTTCATCCAAACGTGGACGTTTTTAGGCTGTGACGACAAAGGTAGTAAGCTAGTTTACAAGCCAGGACAGGTTGTGAATGAAATTCTATTTTAGGATAGGAGTAGACCGCAACTTTTGATTATCCTGGCCCCTGGCTTGCATACTAGCTTCATGTGGCCGGGGAAGCTATCTTTCAATTGGTAGCAAATATTCACCTCAGTCTCGGTGCCATAAAAACTCAAAATAATCTAGCCTCATCTCTTTACTAGTTCTAACTTACCTTACCTTAAAATAATGTTGTCTTTTAAAATCAGAATCAGCACGTTCCGAGTCAGGTCAGCAAGCCGTAAGCAGTAAGATAAATTGCGTCGTGTATTCTGGGTATACATAAGCATGAGTCACCATTGTCATACAAAACTTTAAACATTGTACTTTCATCATCATCATCATATCAGCTGAGCCAATCGCCGTCCAGTGCTGAACGTAGGCCATTGTACTTTGCACTACCGCCATGCTATCAAAGCCAATCTTATACCTATGTTATACTAAAATATTCATATTTCTTATATTTTAATTATTTTGCAACATATTTCTACTTGAATAATTTTCAACGTATACTGATAATTATTAGGCTTAAAGAACTTTCCTATTAAACAAGCAAATAAAGCAAATTGCTTGTTTAATAGGAAAGTTCTGGTCCGATTTTTTTAAAAATATTTCTTTTTTTAGAAAGCCCACAGAGGAATGCCGTAAACCATATGTATCCGGGTGCGTGATGTAGTGCTAGTAACCGATATGATTTCAGGAAACCGTCCATGACCACCTGATTTGTAGAATTTCTATAAATAATATCATTTAGATAAGATTTGTTAAAGTCATTATTTTTATCTTCAGTGGTTTTCCTCGTTGGGCTAGGCACGTGGATATTACAACGATATTTCGCAATATTTAAGACTTTTGCTTCTTAGGCTTTAATCCAGATAAACGTTAATTAATGTGAATTTTCAAAGTTATTTGTAAGTACTTTCTTAGTGTGTATTTGGTACAAAATAGATAACGGTTAAGGAAAATAGTGTGATGTTAAAGCCTGAAACTGGTTATATCCACTATTTGAGTCTTCTAACTTCTTGGTCAGTGTTATATAAAATTTGGGTAAAAAAAATAAAAGGATGATGTGAGCATTTTCCTTCTCCATCGTAAGATCTATAAACTCTTTTCTATCATCATCATTCCACTTCCTTATCCAACTGTATTATTCGAGATCGGCGCAGGATGTCTTCTTTCTCCATTGTTACCTTTCTATCTGATGTCATTTCGTAAGTAGACTCTTGTGCCAAATCGCACAATCTTTCATACAATCTCTTCACAAATGTAATGTATGAAACTATGACGTGTGACTTTGTACCCAATGTACCTACCTATAAACATTCGTAGGTAGTAGATAAGTTATTTCAGAGATTATCTTCCTGCTTACTCAGAAAGTTAGCATTCTCAATCTGATTACAGATAAAAACCATTTTATAACGTTCTTCAAGGAGATTTTAAAAAGAAGAAAACAAACACATATTTTCACATACCTACATTACTTTAAAATAACCGTATAATGGTGTTTGTGTACACCCGCTTTTCAGGCTAAATGGGAATACTTGAAATCACGTAACATTTCTCTAGACGTATCGGTCCGCCTTACATAAGAAGCGTTTTAGAATTGAACATTTCTAGCACGCGATTTCAAATATATCGGTAACATTTCGATCCAGTTTTCATAAGTTAGCATTTCACATTTAAACGTTTGAAATAGGAAATATTTAGACTACGATGCAATACACATAGAAAATGTATACCTACATTCATGATTTTTGTAAGAGTATAGTAGCAATATTAGAATCAATTCGTGTTGTAAATTGAAAAGCACACATTTTCGAATGGAACAGCTCGTGACAGATGCTTCATTATTTTAAGTTCGTTAAATTGTCGTCAAAGTTATGATTTGAACATCTTAATCAAATCCGTTACATGGTTTTGTTACATTCATACCTATCCTGATAACAATATAAGAGCATATCACACTTACACAATTGCGGGTAAATATTAGCAAGGCGTTTATGTGTCTGTGTGGTACGTGGGGTGTCAAACTATAGAGTACTATAAGTGGCAAACTAGAGTCCACACAATTTATTCTACCAGTCCTAATGTCCGATCACACTCTGGTCTTGTAGAATTGCCGTCCCATTCTGTGTCTACGTGAGCGCCACATATGTCTGGCTGATCGAGCTAATCAACCTCCCAAAGACGCCGAAAATCAGTCTAAACGAAGTTATTGTCTGAGTTTTTCGTAACTCAACGAAACCTTAAAGAAAAATTGAACATGATCTTTACAATGATGTTGAAGTTACATACGATGCTGTCCCATCAAAGTTATCCTACTTCCTACTAATATTATAAATGTGAAAGTTTGTCAGAATGCATGTACTTATGTATGTTTGTCATTCTTTCGTGCAAAAACGTCTATACCGATTTGGTTGAAATTTGGTATGTAGATACCCTGGATTAACACAAGCTACTTTTTATCAATACACCACGCGAGCGGAAGCTAGTTAAGCAATAAACGAATTTGTAATCGTTACACGTGAAATCACTAGATATATAATCTCAGTATAAAGAAAAAGATACACGTATACTGAAGATCTATAAGGAATAAATCTGGTGTATCTTGGAAAAGTACGCGATTTGTCAACAGTTGGAGCCCGGCCAATGTTGCCACAGTTTTAAACTTTATTGGTTAGGAAACCGCTGCGAGCAGTTTTATTACGTCATTTATAGAATGTTATTGGTATCGAAGATAAATTGTATCAGTTTTCAGTTAAATATTTTATCATCAGGCACTAACAGATATTTTTATCATAGAAAAACTTTTCACAAAACTGACTTCAAACTTTCTCTTAAATCTTAGAAATATCATGCAGAAAATCGCATCAAAATCGGTTTAGCCTAACGTTATATAATCGCACATACGTACAGGTCAAACTGAGATCCTTCTTTTTTAAATCGGTTAAACATAACTTATGTTTGTGCAAAATACTGAAAACAATAAAACATTAAAAGCCACAATAAGTTAAATTATGCATTTCATAAATTAATTGTAATGCTAAATTATTTCTTTTGTCAACACAAACAAGCGCCTGTTAAATATTTATAGCAATATTGCCGTGCGACGAATTGCAATATGCCAAGTGTTGGGCGCTGAGAACTCTTATCTTAAAATGGAACTATTGCCCGTATCAGGATAAAATATAACCTCCGGGGTCCCGTTTTACCCTTTGGGTACGGAACCCTAAAAATTATAATTCTTCTGATAAGATTAAACATCGATTAATTACTGACTTAATTGCAATGTTTTTAAAATTATGTAAGCTATAGGGGTTACACAAACTCTGTAAATATTTTATTTCAATTTATTACTTAGGTTTATTCTTTTTGAATTCTTTTGTTTGTTGCTAATTATCATATTAATTAGAATGTCTAATGACAGTCCAATGGTCTAAACTCTAGCTAGCTAGACAGTTTATTGTTTCTTATTTTGAAGTTCAGCTTTGTGCCTTAAAATTAATTAAAGAAAGAATCACTAAGGAGTGACTTAAGTAGTTATTAAATGTCTCTGACTGCCTCGTTGGTCTAGTGGTCACAAGCGCGGCTGCTGTTCTCGAGGTCTCGAAATCGGCCGTGGACGCCATTATAAATGTCTCTATGTGTGGGGGTAAGACTTAAAATAACTTGACTTTTATAATTGAGTACTGGCACACATCTTGTCTGACTGGTACACATCAAGTTTTTGAGCTAAGTAAGTTATATTATTCAACACATACAATACAGTAACAATATATACAGCCTTGAATTAAACAAAGTTACAAATAATAATAACCAAAATATATTAAAAAAAAGAAAAATTAGGTACAACACGTAAAGTAGGTTGTTATTTAATGATCTATATTTTTAGCTCGTAGATAATAATTTTGAAATTGTTCCAAAAATATAAACTTATCATAAGTAATACGGTTGTTTTGAACAACAATTGATAAGATTTTCAAAAAGGATTACTTTATCTTATGATATAATTATAGGCATTGTGTTCATGTGTTTTTCTTGCTGAAGATGACACAAATATAAGTTTGTATGCTATAAAATATTTGATTAGAATAGGTAAACGCTCAGAAAAATATTCATAGTATTCATCATAATCCAATGTACTGTTACAGATTTTTATCGTCCCATTGCTGGGCACAGGCCTCCTCTCACACGGAGAAGGATTGAGCATTAATCACCACGCTTGCTCAATGCAGGTTGGTGATTTCAGACTTTATAGTCCAGGTTTCCTCAAGATGTTTTCCTTCACCTTTTTATCAGCCATTGGTGTCTAAGATTACTTAGAAAGTACATACAAACTTAGAAAAGTAAAGAAAGAAGTAAGAAGTAAAGAAATCAAATGAAAGTAACTATAATTAATAATCATCCAAGTAAAATGCCTGCTTTTATATGGCTTGCATATAACAATTTGCATTATTCATGACACGACACTTTAATTAATTTTAAGGCACAAAGCTGAACTTCAAAATAAGAAACAATAAACTGTCTAGCTAGCTAGAGTTTAGACCATTGGACTGTCATTAGACATTCTAATTAATATGATAATTAACAACAAACAAAAGAATTCAAAAAGAATAAACCTAAGTAATAAATTGAAATAAAATATTTAGAGAGTTTGTGTAACCCCTATAGCTTACATAATTTTAAAAACATTGCAATTAAGTCAGTAATTAATCGATGTTTAATCTTATCAGAAGAATTATAATTTTTAGGGTTCCGTACCCAAAGGGTAAAACGAGTGATTAAAGAAATCCATAAAACCATTGAATGTCTCTGAGTGCGTAGGTTAATTTTGTCAAATCAAAAGAGGTCTTCAGAAAACAACAAAAATAATATCTAAACCTTTATTTAATCACTTAAAATCTTACATCAAACAAAACTTAATCTAAACAAAAATTTGACCATCTCCAAGAAGACTTAACGTCCCCAGATTTCAATCCTATAGTGGAAGCCGCGTCCCCTCGCGGACTGCAGCTGGATGGTGATGGAGTTCCTTCCCAGGTATCCTTCGACGACTCTCGCTGATGCACCCTGGCCGGAGCCGTAAGCTCTCACAGCCAGGATGATGATCGAGCTACTGCCGGTATACCTCACGTTTACCGTCTGAACTTGGTTTGCTATCGGGTTGCGGGAGTGCGTTGACCTGGAAGGAACAATGAAAATACTTTTTACCGACTGCCAAGAAGTGTAATGTTTTTGAACATAATATTTTTTGTGACATATTGCAAGTATTTGGGAATGACCTCACTAGCTTATAATTATCATGTCAAGCCAGATAGCCGATGAGTATCGTGTTACCCAGTACAGTGCTTGTCAAGTCAAGCTTTGCTTGTCTGAAGTTAGCTACAGAGCACATGCGTGAGGACTCACGTGGCTAACTTCATAGTGGCACAGTTTTGTGACGGGAACTACAATTAAGTTATTTAAGAAAGATATTAGTCCAGGAAGTGTGTAGAATTCGTATGCTATGCTATGGAAGATCTATTATCATATAAGCTACTTGCGTCCCGGGGGAATTATTGTCTGTTCCCAATTTTAGTATGTTCCTCTATTGTAATCGGCTTGGTCATTTTGGCATGAAAGCGGGCTAGACAGTTACTTTCGGATTTCTATTATAAGTAAGAAGTATTACTCACGCAGAAAGCAGTCTATCACTGGCCCCAATATTCCCCAAGCTCATTCCACTTCGCGGAGCAACAAACGGCATCTCCTCATCAGCCAGCAGCACCTTCCTGATAAACACTGCCATCTCGGACATGGGCACTTCGTCTGCATCAGCTACTTGAAGCTCCTGCGTCTCCGAACCCTCGGGTAGAACATCTGCTGCAGGCTCGGGAGCCTCGTGCGTGATCACTGATGCTGCTGCAGTGACTGCCAGCAGGGCGATGACAAGGAAACTCTTCATCTGTAATGGAAATAGGGTCGTTAAGTAATATCTTCTTTGTCAGCCTTTGGCAGTCTTTACAGATAGTCAGAACCAAGTAAGTCTGACAACCAGTCTTACCAAGGAGTACCTATCTTTGGCAGTCGTTACGGGTAGTCAAAATCCAGTAAGTCTGACAAACAGTCTCACAAAGGGGTAAACATTCGATCCTTGAAAGAGTTACAACATAGTTTCGAAAAAGCTCAGGAAGTGAGATAGTGTAGGTGCCCTTGAGAGCATGTCTCTGTCTCACATTTTATGTTATTTTACCGTACCTATCATACCAACGAAAAACAAATTCATATGCACAATTTACAGAAAAAAGCTAGTCTGTTGCAACTAGTTTTTCATTTTTCAATAAAAAATAATATTCAAGCGAAAAAAAATCTTACCTTTATATTTTCTTTAAGTTTGTCTCTACGAAATGCTGAAGTAAGCTCCTGTAAGTACAGTGAGTGTATAAGTTGTTTCTGAAAATGTTCAGTATTTATAGTGAAATTAGAAATCAAAACGATTTGATAAGATTGCATCCGACCCAGTTTTTAATTACTGTTATCCTTCCAAAATCACATATTTTTACAAAAACAACTTAACTAGATAAGTAATGCACTTTGGAACTACCTACAGTACTTTAAATATTGTTTACTTATGAGACAATTTCTGCTCATTGAAAAAGAGGGATGAGAAGAGAGTGCATGTAGCAGAAATGAGAATGCTGAGATGGATGTGTGGTGTTACAAGAATGGATAAAGTGAGGAATTATTACATTAGAGGAAGTCTGAAAGTAGCACCAGTTACAGAAAAGATGAGAAGTAGAAGATTGTCGTGGTATGGGCATGTAATGAGGAGGGATGATACGCATGCAACAAAGTGTGTGCTAAGTATGAATGTAGATGGATGGAGAGGAAGAGGAAGACCTTAGAAAAAATGGATGGATTGGCTGAAAGATGATATGAATAGAAAGGGATTGAGTGTCAGTATGACGAGTGACAGGGGAAAATGGAAGAAAATGACATATTGCGCCGGCCCCAAGGAAAATTGGAAACAGGGCAGGAGAAAGAATACAATACATAACATACATACGATAAGATAATTATTATAATATATTTTTGAAAACATTTTGTACTACAGTTTGAGGGTGAGAGAGGTGCCCGCTTGCAAAACTTGATCATGGATTTATACTTGACCTATTGTAGACAAACAATAACCGTGTTTTGTCGTGAGAACTCTATCATAATGTTTGTCTTTTATACTTTACTTTTAACATTAAATACTCCACACCTCCTCACCTCCTCAAACGTTATCTATGCACACACACACTTATTCCCAACAATATCAGCTCAATCAGTTCAGCCGTTTTGTGGGGAAAGCATATTAAAAGACGACAAATTCATTTTGTGTTTTACCAAGGTATTTCCACCCGTGTCTTCCATCATCCGGACAAAAAGTTCGTGACCTTTCTCGGGGTCTAGACTACCTGTATACAAATTTTCATTAACATCAAAGAGAAGTTTGGTTTAAAATACGGTAGATAGACAAACAGTTTAAACGGTCGTTCCACAGATAGATGGCCATTTTTGACCAATTGTGGATTCCAGTTGTCATTTGAACATATTTGGCAGTCGTTACACGCACCTCGTCAATTAGGTGAAGTAATAATTTATTATTGAATTAAAAGGATAATATCTACAGATTAACAGTTGTTTAGATAACTGTTAGAGGAATAAAGCTAATGTCACATAGTATGAAAGTGTGGGAGAAAGTTATTGAAAGGAGGCTGAGAGAAGAGAGTGATATCGCACGAAATCAATTCGGTTTTATGCCTGGTCGGAGTACAACGGACGCTATATTCTGTATTCGCCAATTGTGCGAAAAGTACAGGGGTGCACACAAAAACTTGCATATGGTGTTCGTTGACCTCGAGAAGGCATATGACCGGGTGCCTCGTGAGGTTTTGTGGTGGGCCCTTGAGGAGAAAGGTATACCAGGGAAGTATGTGCAGTTGATCCGAGCGATGTATGGCAGATGCCGTACAGAAGTCCGGTCCGCAGCGGGCACTATCGCCAGCTTCAATGTAGGTGTTGGCTTACATCAGGGGTCGGCCCTCAGCCCGTATCTCTTCCTGCTTGTAATGGACGCGCTTACGGCAGATATACGGGAGGAGGCACCCTGGTGTATGCTTTTCGCCGATGACATTGTTCTGGTGGGGGAGAGTGGGCCAGAGGTCCAGAGTAGATTGGAGGCATGGCGGCTGAGACTGGAGACAGTGGGTTTAAAGGTGAGCAGGAGTAAAACCGAATACCTCCATTGTGATTTTGGCGGTATTTCGGGACCCATGACCATAACCCTAGCCGGCATGCCCCTACCAGTTTGCTCCGACTTCCGGTACCTTGGTTCACTCGTCCAAAGTGACGGTGAGGTGAACAGGGACGTTACGCATCGGATCAATACTGGATGGATGAAGTGGCGACAGGTAACTAGCGCTATTTGTGACCCGCGGATGCCCCTCAAACTGAAGGGCAAAATTTACAAATCCATCATTAGACCTGTCGTCCTGTATGGATCGGAGTGTTGGGCATTGAAAAAGAGGGACGAGAAGAGAGTGCATGTAACAGAAATGAGAATGCTGAGATGGATGTGTGGTGTTACAAGAATGGATAAAGTGAGGAATGATTACATTAGAGGAAGTCTGAAAGTAGCGCCAGTTACAGAAAAGATGAGAAGTAGAAGATTGTCGTGGTACGGACATGTAATGAGGAGGGATGATACGCATGCAACAAAGTGTGTGCTAAGTATGAATGTAGATGGATGGAGAGGAAGAGGAAGACCTAAGAAAAGATGGATGGATTGCCTGAAAGATGATATGAATAGGAAGGGAGTGAGTGTCAGTATGACGAGTGACAGGGGAAAATGGAAGAAAATGACATATTGCGCCGACCCCAAGTAATATTTGGGAACAGGGCAGGAGAAAGAAGAAGAAAGAAGAAGATAACTATGTTTATGTTTTGCGATAGATAACACTGATATCAGTAATTGTCTACACTTATATTATAAACATGAAATATTTGAAATTTTTTTTTAGTGGATGACTTCCAGAGCTACTGAACCTATCTGTCAAATTCTTTCACTGTCTAAAGCTATACTATCCTCGGTTGCAAATGCTATATTTCGTCAAGGTACTGGAACTAGTTCTCTCGGGATGCGGGTGTGACTGTCCGAAACCGCTAGTAATACAGAAACATATATATATAGTATTACAGGAACGTCTGACGTTGCGGGATTGTTCGAAGTTACCGCAGCCTTGGTACCTATGAGACTCCAAAAGGTGGACTTAAGAGTATGACGCTCCCTTCCACTACACTCATAACTGCAGAGGTCATACGATTATTTCCCGCTACAAAAAAAAAAAAACAGAAAGGAAAATAGCTTCACAAGGTCTGAACAAAGAAGATTCAAACCCGCTTTATTTAGAAAAGTGTCTTGTTCTGTCAGTTGGTGCTTCGACACATACTTTTCATAGTTTTTCACTCGTCATCCTCGTTTACCTATAGAGCGACCACCGTGCTCTTGTCAATTGTTTTTTCAGGCTAGGTAACTTCTTCGTTAATTATCCTACTATAGGCTCTTGGGATATTATGAATATTAGCTAGCGTAGATGCATTATGCATTCAATTTCTTAAACTACGTAATTGACGTTTTCGAATCCCGCAGGCACAAGGTTCTTAAAGTTTTGTCTGAATATTGATGTGTCATTTTAACCTTTAAGACCTCATTTACTGTTTAATTCAATGTATCGAGAACAAAAAATACAACTTTGCTTATATTTTTATTTTATTAAATAATCTATTACATGTTATTTAACGACACAGACCATAAAACTAAAATGTTACAAAAGTAGGTACAACTAAAATCCTTCAGTTCAACGTCCCCAGATCTCAACTCTGTACTGGAAGCCGCGTCCCCTCGCGGACTGCAGCCGGATGGTGATGGAGTTCCTCCCCAGGGCTCCTTCGACGACTCTCGCTGATGCACCCTGGCGGGAGCCGTAAGCTCTCACAGCCAGGACAATGATGGCGTTACTGCCGGTATACCTCACGTCTACCGTCTGAACAACGTTTGCTATCGGATTGCGGGAGTGTGTTGAACTGGAACGAAAATATAAATGTTATTTTCTACCTTCGAACCAAATATTTGAGACATAGTACTGGTGTCTCTTATTAGGATCAGGATTTGATGTCGGTTGCAAAAAACAATTGTATCTATGTATATATAAAGTAAAGCAGGAACTCAATAAAGATACCCATTAATAAAAGTACAAGTGTGCCAGAAGCGATCATAAGGTTAACTGTGAGTACTAGCTGTTCCCTGTGGTTTCCGAAATAGATACTCTCCGTACTCGGAAAAAAAGTAGCCTATGACATCTCTCTTAGTACCCGTAACTGCTGCCAAGTATGTTAATTGAGAAACGGGATAGGACCCGATCTCAATTAACATAAAATCAAATTCACAATCTTTGGTGTCCAAGATATACTTAGATAGTGCATACAAACTTAGAAAAGTTGCACTGGTACTTGCTTAGCCAGGAATCGAACCCTCATACTCGAGTGGTTGGTTCTTTACCCCCTAGGCCACCACGACTTGGACATTAGTAAGGATTGTGTACTCACGCAGAAAGCAATCTATCACCAGGCATAATATGCCCCACGCCCATATCATATCGCGGAGCAACAAACGGCATCTCCTCATCAGCCGTCAGCACCTTCCTGATGAAGACTGCCATCTCGGACATGGGCACTTCGTCTGCATCAGCTACTTGAAGCTCCTGTGTCTCCGAACCCTCGGGTAGAACATCTGCTGCAGGCTCGGGAGCCTCGTGCGTGATCACTGATGCTGCTGCAGTGACTGCCAGCAGGGCGATGACAAGGAAACTCTTCATCTGTAATGGAAATAGGGTCGTTAAGTAATATCTTCGACCATCTATTTGTGTTGGCGTCCATGTTATTAAACATCTGTGGCAGTCGTTAGGGCAAAAGCTAAGTCTGACAACCAGTCTTACCAAGGGGTATTGGGTTGCCGGGGTAACTGGGTTGAGGAGGGCAGATAGGGCAGTCTCTTTGTAAAAAACGAATACTCAGCTGCATCTGGTTATACTGAAAGCCCTCACCCACATAGATGGGAAAAGGCTAGGCAGATGAGATGATGTAGGTGCCCTTGAGAGCATGTCTTTTCCTGGGATATTGGACATATAGAGCCTACAAGTTCGACCCCCGTGTTTTTCAACAGTCACCCACTATAAATTCATATGTATAATTTAAAGACAAAACTAGTTTTTGCAACTAGTCTTTAATCTTTGCAATTATTTACTAAATAAAAATTAATGTTTATTCTAAAAAAAATCTTACCTTTTTTATTATGTATTTTCTTCTTCACAAAATGCTGAAGTAAGCTCCTGTAAGTACAGTGAGTGTATAAGTTGATTCTGAAAATTTTCAGTATTTATAGTGTTATTAGAAATCAAAACGATTTGATAAGATTGCATCCGACCCAGTTTTAAATTACTTTTATTCTTCCAAAATCACGTATTTTTACAAAAACAACTTAACTAGATAAGTAATGCACTTTGGAACTACCTACAGTACTTAAAAAATTGTTTACTTATGAGATAATTTGTGCTCATTTTGTTCTGATGATTTCAAAAAGTTTAGTAATTACATAGGTGCTATGGGAACTACTCCGTGCACTCGGATAAAATGTAGCCTATAATATTCCTCAATAAACAGGCTATACCTAAAACTGAAAGATTATCGCACTTAATGCAAGCAAACAAACTAAATCTTCAGCTTTAAATATTAGCATAGCTGCTGTAGCCGTCGATACTACGCCGGCCGCTACGGCGTAGCACTATGCTACGATCGCTACGCTTGCCTAGTGTAAACTTTGTTCTTCCTGGTTGTTCCTCATTCTATATCGTTTTATTTTAGAAGATTTTTTGTTTTATATTTTGTAAGGTCTGGGATATCCCTAATATATAATATATAATCTGTTACTTGCGAAAACATTTCCCTCAATAATGATCTGCTTTTAAATGCGTGGTATTATTATATTACCTTTTTCAAGGTATTGTATCTCTCATATCTGTGCAATATTCAATCAGATTACATCTTAGCTCTTCGAAACTAAGAACTAAAAAAAATAAGAAAGTTGTATTGCTTAAATAAATAGATGTATTTTAAAGTGATTTAGCAGATATGTATGTATGTACATATCTAATATACTTTCGTCCAAATTGTCACTGTAATCAAAATTCTAATTACTGTACTCAAAAATAGAAGCAGGTCGTCAAAACAACAATGAATACATGCCTACTCACGATAAGATAATTATCATGCTCAAATATTATATGGTAGTCCGGGGGTGCCCCCACGCAATACCTAATAAATAAATAAAAAAATAAAATAAAAACTTTTTATTGCAAAACTAGTGTTAGTAAATACATTAAAAACATACTTTAAAACAACTAACTTAAACTTAAATATGCATCTATTTATACTTGACCTACTTATTATACTTAAACAAAAACCTTTACTACTACTTTATACTGTTACCTACAGCCTTTTTATCGTCCCACTGCTGGGCTGCGGCCTCCTCTCACACGAAGAAGGATTGAGCATTAATCACCACGCTTGCTCAATACGGGTTGGTGATTTACTACTTTATACTTTGCGTTAATATTCAATGCTCATCTGGTCAAACGTCTTCATATTCTATTCACACACATACACACGCATTTATCTTACAATATCACCTCATACGTTTTACGGTGCAAATACTTGTACAACAAAAAAGAAACATAGATTTTGCGCATGTACCAAGCTGTTTCCAGTGATCTTAACTGCGGCATAAGAGAACTATTTCCCTCATCTGGCCAAAAAGTAGCTTATGTCCTTTCTCAGGGCATGGAGTATCTCTGTACCAATTTTCATTTAAATTGATCACTGGTTGGGGCGTGAAAGCGCGACACACAAATAGTTTGCGCGGACGAGGATGAATTTTTATTATACAAGCTGTTGATTTGCATCCGTGCCATAGTCAAGGAGGTTAAAATTAAATACGTAAATAATCGATTTGAATTACGGTAGGTGGGAAAAAGCTAATATGCGCTGCTTTTTTTGATGTTGTAATTTCATGGTATTTCAGAATTTAGCCCACGGTTAAACACAAATCATAACAGAATTCCCCCGCGGCCACAGTGTGTGCGTGATGGCAGCTATGTGTGCGTAGACAGAGAAAACTAATGTCTACGTGTGTGCGTGAGTGTCGATGTGTGAGTGTCTTATCTACGACATGACAGCGCGAGCGCGCGAGCGAGCGAGATCGAGTGATACGCGATAGCAATCATTTTACCTAAAGTTTCGAAAATCACCTTCATTATTGTCATTAACTTCGTTTTACTTTACTTACTAATTTTTGAGCATACATTTAACACAGATATCTTATTAACTACAGTAATAAGCAATACTAGTGCGCGAAAGAAAGTTCACTAACATGTTAACAGCTGATTGATAAAATGTTCGTTTTGCTTTATCTTTCAGCATAAAGTTTTCGCAGTGATTTAGTTTTTATTTTTGAATTAAATTGGTTAATAATTAGAAATTTGGCTTCCTTCTTAACGGTCTTAGGACCTTGGAACACGGAAATCTTATTAATGACGTAATACTAGTGCGCTAAAGGAAAGTTCACTGACCTGTTAACAGCTGATTGATAACATTTTCGGTTTGCTTTAACATTCAGCGTAAAGATTTCGTAGTAATTTTGTTTTTACTTTTCGATTAAATTGGTGAAAGATGTGTTAGTTAAGTGTAGGCACGAGGTGATTCTTTCGGCTCGTAGGTATTATTGGCGTGGTTAAGAAATCAACTTATTTACACTAATAAAATTGATTAAGCTGACTACGTATTTACAAAATGTACAAATAAATAAATTACCTAGTTTAGTTACCCGGAGGTACTGTTCAAAGCTGTCACCTTCACACTCTTGGCACAATCGAGCACGACGAAGTAGCTGGTTGTCCTTCAGCTTACATAACACTATCACATTCGTTTTTAATGTGTCGAAAGCACTAAGTTAACGGTCCTAGCACATAAGTCTGTCACATGACCAGCATGACCCTCCGTGATGAGGGTTCCCGGTCGGTAAACATTTCCCGGAACATAGGTATGTACGGCTGTCATTGCACATCCTTGGCAGTCGTAACGGGTAGTCAGAAGCCAGTAAGTCTGACACCAGTCTAACCAAGGGGTATCGGGTTGCCCGGGTAACTGGGTTGAGGAGGTCAGATAGGCAGTCGCTTCTTGTAAAGCACTGGTACTCAGCTGAATCCGGTTAGACTGGAAGCCGACCCCAACATGATTGGGAAAAGGCTCGGAGGATGGATGGCTGTTAGTACACTGTTGTCACTGATGGCATACAGGCGGACCATCGCCACCAACTCGTGTTCGTGTAGTTTTCCGTCATCTCGCACTTTGTACCTACACGTCGCGGAATTCAAAGCGCACGTACGCAGCAGCGGCGGCGACATCAAACACACTGCTTGCCGTCGGCGCTTGTTTGTTCCGGCTTCAAGGGCACGCGGGGAGCGGCGAGGCGAGTGTGTGGGAGTACTCGCACTGTGATTGGGTGAATTTGGGTAGGCTGGATGATCTACGATTTTTATTGAACGATCGTTGCGTATGCTTTGTGCATGTATCGTTTGCGTTTGTGTGAGTGCGCAGCGCGGTAGTAAGGCTAGTAACACACGCGCCGAATTAAAGTACGGCTGGGTTACACTGACGGATATACGTAAATAAGAAAAAAACATGAAAAAATTACCTACCCATTTTTTCGTTGATTTGGGTCGAGAATCATTAGCATATTTACGTCCTTGACTATGGCACGGATGCAAATCAACAGCTTGTATATTTATTTACTAGCTTTTGCCCGCGACTTCGTTCGCATGATATAGTGACTACCGGCATATTTTTGGTTTGACCAATAGATGGCGCTATATGTCCGGCATAAATATTTTTTATTTTTTTTTAAATAAAAACTATCCTATGTCCTTTCTCAAGTTCTAAACTATGTCTGTACCAAATTTCACACAAATCGGTTCAGTAGTTTAGGCGTGAAGAAAAGACAGACAGACAGAGTTACTTTCACATTTATAATATTAGTTAGGATTAGAAAAATACAGAGTAAACTTAAGAACTAATTACAATGTCCATGACCATTTGTTGGTTCCGGCTGTCATTATCGTTCCGCGTACAATATAGATGAAGTAATAGTTTATTATCGAATCAAAAGGATAATATCTACAGATTGACAGCTTTAGATAATAATGTTTATGTTTTTTTTAATACTTAATCATTTGTCTGTTATGAAAAGTATTGCGATAAAATTGATATCAGTAATTTTCTACACTGATATTATAAATAGATTTTGATTGTTTGTTTTGCAATGAATGAGCTCTATAGCTAAATTCAAATTAATTTACTCATAAGAGTACAAGCTCACAGTTAACACTGAAACGCTTATATCTATACTAAACTTACAAAAAAATAACTGAACCTATTCAAAAATCTATTTCACTGTATATAAGCTGTGCTCTCCCCTAGGTTTCACTTTGTGATGTCACATTCATTTATGTATTTTTATGTAATCCTCTTATGTACTCTTCTTATACACTACTCCCCAATAAACTAATGTACTACCCCTACATACTATCTTAATATGTACCCTATACAGTCGCCTAAGTACCTACTCCACCTATTAGAATCGCTCTCTTATGTAAGCACAATCAAATTAATGTGAATATACGTGCATGTGATGTGAGAAAACAAAAACACAAAGAAACAATTATTTCTTAACTTTAATTAAAACTTCAAACCAATGCATTTTAATATCCTTAAAAACTAATAGCACCATTAATCCAAATACGATCATAATTCTCTCCAAAATCTTTGAAGACTCCAGTAGTTATACTGCAGTTTATCGTCCATAAAGTTCAATGCGGTACTGGTATCCAAAGTGCACCCGTGACTGCAACCTGATGGTGACCACGGTACTCCCGACGCCACCACTCCTGATGCCGGCACTGGCACCCTGGTAGTTCCCGTAGTGTGTCACCCGGATGGCAGTGAACCGGAGCCCGTTGTTGGCGCGGAAGGTAATGTCTTGGATGTGGCGGTGGCCAGGTATCCCGCTTCTCACGTGATGGGTCCTGAAAGATTTATTTATTTATACTTTATGTACAAAAATTAATAGTTCAAGAAACCAAAAAAAATACGCTATTCATGTAATGTCATCAGAACTCAGAGCGTGTGTATTTCATCCTAATCGAAGACCGGGAAGTGGGTCAAATTAAGATTCTAAGATTTTCTTACTTACATAGCTACAAGTGAAGCTAATATAAGCGTGTTAAAAATGATAGATTGGCGGACTTAATGCCACAAGACATTCTCTGCCGGTCAACCATTGGGTTAAAGGGAGATAATAATTAGGTACAAAAAAAGTAAATAAATCACAAAGAATAAATCATAACGAAGATCATGATAGTTGGCATATAATAGTAAGATATGTAGGTGGTATGTAGATCGGTAGAAATGGTACTGTGATTACCTAAATGCTGTCAAATGACACTGTGGCACAAGATACAATGGTGATGATTAGTGACGTCACGAGCACTGCCCACTAATTTAGTAGTATATTGTTATGGTAAAAACGATATAGTATTTGTACCTCGGACCCAGTATATGCAAAAATGAAGACCTATTGAAGTCAGCAATGAAAGCAAAACAGCAAGGCAAAACAACACTTTATATAGTAATACACTTTGAAGAAAATAAATCGGTAAATAGACCCCTTAGCGTCTTGTAGTACCTACATAAGTAAAAGTTAAGTAAATCTTGCAAGTGAGATTCTCTCCATACCCTTCCCACTAAAAAGAATCTTCTGGTCTACTATTTACTGGTAGTACCAACCTGGACAGCAGTCTACTGTTGCCGATGACGCCGACGTTGATGTTATTGCGTGAGGCCACAGCAGTCGTCGTCACGTCAGCCACGTCAGTGTCATTGATGTCCTCATACGTCACCACCACCTCTGGGATCTCACTGTCGATGGAAGCCGCGGTGGCTGCAGCAGCCAGCAACATGACCACTAGTAGGCTCTTCATCTGGAAGACAATCTTCATCAGGAATGTCTACAAAACTATCTGGATAGTTTATTGGTCGATGTGTTGACTGTACACGGTATCTGAGCCGAATATGTTTTCTCTTGGTGCTAAAGAGAGATTGATGAGCCATCTAATTCTGTACAAGTATACTAGAAGCTGGTCCTTATATGAGGTTCCTGGGTGGAGCTAAGGTTGACATTAAATAGACAAAGGGTTTTGCCTAACACCATACCGGTATGGTATTCGGTATAGCCTGCTTTACCCCAGCCACATGCTTATGATGCTTGATGCAAGTATGGGATATGTTCCTGTCTAAACTTAACTTATATACATCTACTCTCATTGAGAATCGAATTGTTTGTAAAGAAAAACATTTTACCTTTTGATTTGAAAGAGTAAAAGTAAATTCTCAAAATACAACAGCTAGCAGCTTTGAGTTCACTGTGAGTGTAACTTCCTTTATAAGGAAACAGTATTTATAGTTTTAAAGAGTATAATATAGATAATACTATCTGACTATTGCTAAAAATAATAACAATCAACTTATAATCGATAATAAACACCGATTGATAATCTTTTTGAGATATCACTTAAATAAAACTACTTTTACGGATTTTATCGCGGTTATATTATATTATTTAATCCCGACGTTTCGGATCCTTTACAGCATCCATGGTCACGGGCAGACTAAGGTGTTGGTCGTCTTGATATATTAGTTACAAACAGCTACCCTACATTTTGTTAATTATTATTGACAATCCGATTCACGCAAAACGAGCTAACTGTATCCTTAGGTCGAGCAGTTGTAGGCTTGGATTTTGATTTAATAGTTTCTATGATGGGATTCCAAGCAGGTGGTATGACCCAGCCATCTTCTCTATTGAAATTTGGATGTTTTTTAATTTCAATAGCCTCGCGAATCATCCTAGGTAGGAATCGGTTTTCTTTTGCAAGGACTTGTGGTTTATCAAATCTGATGTAATGCTGGGCCTTGTCTAGTGTGTGTTCACAAACTGCTGACTGTCTGGAACGGCGGTGTTTGACATCGGCGATGTGTTCTTTTACGCGGGTCCCTATGCTTCTTTTAGTTTGGCCTATGTAAGAGAGACCACAATCACATTCAAGCTTGTATACACCCGCATCTTGTAGAGGTATGTGACACTTGACAGGTGGTAAGAATTGACTAATCTTCTTCAGCGGCTTGAAGTAGGTTTTGATTGAAGCTCGCTTCAAGATGTAGCCAATCTTGTCTGTGACTCCTCTTATGTATGGAAGAACAGCAGGTAGACGCTCAACTGTGGCTGGTTTCACGCGGGTTCTGCGACGAGGGCGCGGTACTCGGAGCTTGTTGTCGTGCAGTACTTGCTTAACATGTTGAAGCTCAGCACCCAGGTGTTGTTCATCGCAGATCCCACGTGCTCTCTGAAACAATGATTTACCAACGGTAGATAACTGTGTTGGTTGGTGGTGGGACTCACCATGAAGGTATTTGTCTGTATGGGTTTTCTTCTGATACACAGTGTGACTCAAGGTGTTATTAGGGTTACGGATAACCAAAACATCTAAGAAAGCTAAGGAGTTGTTTGCCTCTGACTCCATAGTGAATTGAATTTTGGGGTTTATGGAGTTAAGATGATTTAAAAATGCTGTGACTTTGTCAGATGGTAGTATTGTGAAAGTATCATCTACGTACCGCTTGTAGAATTTGGGTGTTACGGGTGCAGATTGCAGGGCTCGCTCCTCAAAATCCTCCATGAAGATATCAGCAACAATGGGAGATACTGGGGAGCCCATTGCTACACCATCCACTTGCGTGTAGAAGTGATTATTCCACAGTAAATAGCCAGATGTTAGGCAATGTTTTAACAGTTCAGCATATTCAGTAGGCATGTTATTCTCTGCTAGTTTCTTAGACACAATCTTGATGCAGTCTTCAACGGGTAAGCATGTAAACAATGACTGAACATCAAAACTGACCATAGTTTCATTGTCAGCTAGTTGTAGGTGTTTTATTTCACTGACAAAATGGTACGAGTCCTTTACATATGCTGCTGTGTTTCCTCTCAATGGTGAAAGTACTTTAGCCAGATGTTGAGCCAATCTGTAGGTTGGTGAGTCGATTTGGCTGACTATTGGTCGTAGTGGAGCATTAGGTTTGTGTATCTTCGGTAGCCCATACAGCTTTGGTGGTTTTGCGCAGCTAGGAACTAGGTAACTAATATATCAAGACGACCAACACCTTAGTCTGCCCGTGACCATGGATGCTGTAAAGGATCCGAAACGTCGGGATTAAATAATATAATATAACCGCGATAAAATCCGTAAAAGTAGTTTTATTTAAATGTCTAATATTCGCGTAAGTGTCAGAAATCAATATGTTAACCAGTACGGACTGCCAATTGCAAATAAAATACGCCGGTTGGAAGATCTCAAGACGAAGCGCGCAAGATTCATAACATCCTTGAATTTCTTGAAGAGATGCAGAGACAACAGCATCATTCCTACGTGTGCCATAATTTCACCAAGGAAGGACATACGAGGAAGCGCTAAGATCTTAAACCAGGCAAGTAAAAAGTTACTACAGCAGTTAATACAAAATACACGATCCGATTTGCACCGCGTTAATCAAGACATTGAGGCGTCATCCCATGAATTAAAGATAGATTTAACTACATTTGATTTTAATAATTGCATGAAAATACTAGATGAGCGCGAAAAATCTAAATATAATGAATGCAAAAACAGACAAATAATCAAATTTGAAAAACTAACGTCTAAATCAAATGTCCAAAATAACACACGAAAAGAAAACGGAACGCGCCCGTTACCTGCGAGCCAATCACGCGCAGTTGTCAATCTATCAAAAAATGTCTTGGATGAAAATACGGTTCAAGTGTTATCGAAAGGCCTAAATTTTGCTGTAACACCTCGAAAAATACCGGTAGAAAGCATTATATGCAACGTGGAAGACTGCCTGTTTAAAAATAAAATCAATAAACATGATTCGGAGGCGATACGTCAGGACATTTCGTCTGTATTACGTCGCAACATACTGCCCAAACCGAATCTAAATAAAAATCAATATCTAGCGTTAAAAAACCTTCGCGACAGGCCTGAATTAACAATTCTACGTGCAGATAAAGGTAATGCTACGGTGGTGATGGATACGTCAGATTACAATGATAAAATACAAGACCTTTTATCGGATGTAAGTACATATAAACAAGTGAAGACCGACCCCACAACAAAAACATTGAAATCAACTAGTGATTTGATAAAAAAGTACTCCGAAACATTGAATCTAGACGTAAAATACCTAGTTCCTAGCTGCGCAAAACCACCAAAGCTGTATGGGCTACCGAAGATACACAAACCTAATGCTCCACTACGACCAATAGTCAGCCAAATCGACTCACCAACCTACAGATTGGCTCAACATCTGGCTAAAGTACTTTCACCATTGAGAGGAAACACAGCAGCATATGTAAAGGACTCGTACCATTTTGTCAGTGAAATAAAACACCTACAACTAGCTGACAATGAAACTATGGTCAGTTTTGATGTTCAGTCATTGTTTACATGCTTACCCGTTGAAGACTGCATCAAGATTGTGTCTAAGAAACTAGCAGAGAATAACATGCCTACTGAATATGCTGAACTGTTAAAACATTGCCTAACATCTGGCTATTTACTGTGGAATAATCACTTCTACACGCAAGTGGATGGTGTAGCAATGGGCTCCCAGTATCTCCCATTGTTGCTGATATCTTCATGGAGGATTTTGAGGAGCGAGCCCTGCAATCTGCACCCGTAACACCCAAATTCTACAAGCGGTACGTAGATGATACTTTCACAATACTACCATCTGACAAAGTCACAGCATTTTTAAATCATCTTAACTCCATAAACCCCAAAATTCAATTCACTATGGAGTCAGAGGCAAACAACTCCTTAGCTTTCTTAGATGTTTTGGTTATCCGTAACCCTAATAACACCTTGAGTCACACTGTGTATCAGAAGAAAACCCATACAGACAAATACCTTCATGGTGAGTCCCACCACCAACCAACACAGTTATCTACCGTTGGTAAATCATTGTTTCAGAGAGCACGTGGGATCTGCGATGAACAACACCTGGGTGCTGAGCTTCAACATGTTAAGCAAGTACTGCACGACAACAAGCTCCGAGTACCGCGCCCTCGTCGCAGAACCCGCGTGAAACCAGCCACAGTTGAGCGTCTACCTGCTGTTCTTCCATACATAAGAGGAGTCACAGACAAGATTGGCTACATCTTGAAGCGAGCTTCAATCAAAACCTACTTCAAGCCGCTGAAGAAGATTAGTCAATTCTTACCACCTGTCAAGTGTCACATACCTCTACAAGATGCGGGTGTATACAAGCTTGAATGTGATTGTGGTCTCTCTTACATAGGCCAAACTAAAAGAAGCATAGGGACCCGCGTAAAAGAACACATCGCCGATGTCAAACACCGCCGTTCCAGACAGTCAGCAGTTTGTGAACACACACTAGACAAGGCCCAGCATTACATCAGATTTGATAAACCACAAGTCCTTGCAAAAGAAAACCGATTCCTACCTAGGATGATTCGCGAGGCTATTGAAATTAAAAAACATCCAAATTTCAATAGAGAAGATGGCTGGGTCATACCACCTGCTTGGAATCCCATCATAGAAACTATTAAATCAAAATCCAAGCCTACAACTGCTCGACCTAAGGATACAGTTAGCTCGTTTTGCGTGAATCGGATTGTCAATAATAATTAACAAAATGTAGGGTAGCTGTTTGTAACTAATATATCAAGACGACCAACACCTTAGTCTGCCCGTGACCATGGATGCTGTAAAGGATCCGAAACGTCGGGATTAAATAATATAATATAACCGCGATAAAATCCGTAAAAGTAGTTTTATTTAAATGTCTAATATTCGCGTAAGTGTCAGAAATCAATATGTTAACGAGATATCACTTTCCTTCGTTCCATCTTTCGTACTTTTTCTAAGATGCGAAACTATCAGATGATCCTTTGAGCTGCAGGTGCAGCGTGAGGGAGTTTCAGACTCTTACTGACTAAAACCCATCATGTTCCTTCTGAAGCCCTATATGTCCTAGGTAACCCTTTCGAACAATCTCGCAGCCCCGGGGGTGTACCTGCCGAATTTCACTCCGGTACTTTTTTCTTATCAATCAATCACTTCATATCAAAATTGGCTTAATTGCTGATAAGGCATCATAAGGTTATTGGGTGGGTGATTTGCGTAGAGGTTATCTTTATGGCTTCGCTAGCACCAAAAAACATAGTCTGTAACTTTTTGTTTTGTGGGTCAATCTGCCTTACTGCAACCTTAGTTAGTGGGACAAGAACCTGCACAAGTTTTTGAATACATTGTAATCAATGGCAATAGTTGTTAAAAATGTTATATTTAATTATTCTGCGAAGCTTTGACGTTCTAACATTGGTGGGCGCCACTGGTCTAACAGTGAATTTATTTTATTTATTTAACTTTATCATTATCTTTCCTCTTGTATGTATCATATCCTATCACAAACACAAACGTCAGCAGGATAAAATCAAAGAATAACATGCTTTAAACCTTTTTATTTATTCAATAATGTAAATAAGACCTTTACGTAACAATTCTTAAAAATAATACTACCATTACAAAACAACTGAACAATCTTTCAATCACTTTAGCGTCCATAAATTTCGATGGTATAATGATACCCACGGCCTACCGCAGTCTGGAGCCTGATGACCACAAAGGAGTTCCCAACACCTCCCGACTTGATGGATGAAGTGGCGCCATCTACAGAGCCGACATGTGTCACCCGGATAGCGCTGATCTTAATAGGATCGTCCGATCGGAAAGATATGTCTCGGACGTGTCTCGCTTTGGCAACTGCGTTTTGGACGTGAACACTCCTGTAAATGTGGAAGAATAGGGTCAATGATCTCTAATCTCGATCTTATTCCCTTGGGTATTCGCCTATCCTCCTGGTTAAAACATATGTTCAAAAGTAGATTTTTTTATAAATCAATAGCTTCCGCCGTGGTTTCACCCGCATCCCGAGATAACTGCTAGCCGTAGCCGGATGGTGACAAAAACTATCCTATAGATGTGCTTCTCCCGGGTCTAAGCTACCTCCCCATGTAATTTTCAACTTAAGCTGTCCAACCTTTCACGTGTGATGTGGTGACCAAGGGATATAAGGAATCGTTTTTATATAAACAGATTGAAAATCAACCTAAAAGTTAAGTTCACTATTATGTTAGGTTAGAACTTCGTACTTCTAAGAACACAAATTATTTCTTGACTTTAGAAAGACCTAAAGCTTCATTTTTGCTGGTACTGACCTGGCTATCAGTCTACTATTGCCAATAGTCCCGACACTAATATTAGTGCGGGTAGCGACCGCAGTGACGGGTACATCGGTGACAGTGTCGCCATCTACCTCCTCGTACGTGACTATCATCTCCGGAGCTTGCACCAAGTCGGTGTGGATGCAGGCCGCGGTGGCTGCACCAGCCAACAACAATAGTACTAGAAGCTTCTTCATCTGGAATACAACATAATCTCCTTTTCCAAAAATATTCTAGATATTGGTCGAAATGCTAACGTTTGCTACTGTCCAAATCGGATTCGATCATCATCTTCTAAGCCTTTCGAGATAAGTATTACCCGCTTGGATCATCTTTCCCCAACTATATTAGGGCCGGCTTCCAGTCTGCAGTGCAGCTGAGTACCAGTGTTTTGCAAGGAGCGAATGCCTATCAGACCTCTTCAACACAGTAACCCGAGCAATCGATTATCTTGAACAAGAGGCGCTACAAACGTGCAATGCATACATGGCACGGCAAAGCTACCAGACGAGGCAATAGTCAGGTGTGGTACAGTTGAGATTTCAATCCACAAACAGTTGAGAATCAAAGCCTATGTAGACACAAATCGTGCTGAGAAGTGAGCTCTGTAGAGCTCTGTAGAGCTCACTTCCCATACAGAGAAGGAATGAGCGTAAATAACCATGCTCGCTCAAGGTCTTTGATTTCTGACTAAAGCCCAGGTTTCGTTTAGATGTTTGCCGTCACCTTTACTCAGTAATTCGTGTCCAAATTACACTTAAAACTTAAAAAATACTTGGTACTTCTCTGACCTGGAATCGAAAATAGCACACTTGTACTAGAGAGGCAGTGATTTAACCACTAAGCCAAGTTATAACGATGTTGCGTACAATCCGATAGAACCAGGTGCGTGATGGCGTATGGGCAAAATAATACGCAAATAAGTTGGTTAACAGCAAATACATAAACTTCAATTCAAAAAGTACGTCCTCCGTACAATAATAGTACAATACAATAGAATGATGGATCCTGTCACATTCAATTGACGTAACATTTTAGATGTGTTCACAAAGTTTGCAACTTGTAAGGAGTTCAGCGTTTTGAGTTTTCATTCCAACATCTGACAATTAAGTCCATTGACTATGTTTCGGATTGCACGTTAAACTGTAGGTCCCGGCTGTCATTGAACATTCTTGGCAGCAGAATCCGGTTAGACTAGAAGCCGACCCCGATATGGTTGGGAAAAAGGCTCGGAGGATGAAGATGATAATCTGACGATCAAGTCCTGTTGGTTACCTTGTGTAGGGGATACAAGCACACCAACACACAACAACTTTAGGTAAAAAGGGGTAATCATCATCAAGTATAAAATACATTTAAACCATACATTTATTTAAAAATTTAAAGCCTTTACATAACAATCCTTAAAATTAATAGCACCATAATAAAATTGTCAAGTCTGACGACAGTTCAGGATCAGTTCAGCGTCCATAGATTTCGATGGTGTAGTGGTAGCCGCGGCCGACAGCGGACTGCAGCCGGATGGTGACGA
This sequence comes from Helicoverpa armigera, assembly GCF_030705265.1. Lineage (NCBI taxonomy): Eukaryota > Metazoa > Arthropoda > Insecta > Lepidoptera > Noctuidae > Helicoverpa > Helicoverpa armigera. The sequence goes on from NC_087144.1 coordinate 4,799,774, forward strand.
AGGTGCTCCCCACTCCTCCGGATGTGATGCGCGAGGTGGCGCCCTGCGGGGTGCCCACGTGTCTCACCCGGATCGCGGTTATCCGGACGGCGGAGTTGGTGCGGTACGTGATGTCCTGTACCCACCTGCCGCCGGCGACTGCGCCTCGGATGTGAGCGCTCCTACAAATGGCAAATAATACTGGTCAATTATCATACTTCATGGCTTAGCCAGTTGTTACACATCTCCTTCGGATCTTATGGCATGACTTGGAGGCTATTTCCATACACAGAAATTGCAAAAAGTTTTCGTAAATCATCCAAAATTAACCAAAAATGATCACAAGGTGAACTTTGAAGACCCCCTAACTCTTAATAAAAATCAAATCCGAAGGTTGTTATCACATAAGACCTATTACAGGTTTTTATGAAACCAGTTGTACTATTTCCAAGGAGTGAGCCTTATGTAGAAGAACCATTAAGAAACTCCAGGACCAAGATATATGTCGAAGTATGACGCAAACATCAGTTGCTAGTGCCGACCTGGCCAGCAGCCTGCTGTTCCCGATGGTGCCGACGCTGATGTTGTTGCGCAAGGCCACGGCAGTGACCGGCTCATCAGTCACCGTGCTGCCGTCCACCTCCTCGTACGTGACCGTCATCTCCGGCGCCTCCGCCGTGTCGGAGTGCACGTATGACGCGGCGGCTGCAGCGGCCAGCAGCATGAACACTAGTAGGCTCTTCATCTGGAAGACCACATAATGTACACATGAGAAAAATGTTGAAAAAAGTCCTGAGTATCAATTCCAGGATTGTCAGTATCACTATCAGTCGTTACGGGTAGTCAAAAGCCAGTATCTCTGACACTAGTCTAACTAAGGGTTATTGGGTTGCCCGGGTAACTGGCTTGAGGACGTCTGATAGGCAGTCGCTTATTTTAAAACACTGGTAGGTACTCAGCCGCATCGGGTTAGACTAGAAGCTGACCCCAACATAGTTGAGAAAAGGCTCGGGAGATGATGATGATATCAATTCCAGGACTATTTTTGACAACCAGACAACCTAAACCTTTTCTAATTTTACCTTTGTGGTTGAGTATAGAAAACTTTGGTTCTCAAAATACAACAGCTAGCAGCTTGGAGTTCACTGTGAGTGTAACTTCCTCATGAAGGAAACAGTATTTATAGTAATTCGGAGGATCAGTCAGATAACACTATCAGTGAACTTACAAAAATAATACCAATGAATTTGCTTATAAAGTTTGATCGTATCTTTTCGCGATAACATCGGTATAGCCCCGAAAATACTGAAACCAAATCCTTGCATCTTTATTATCGATGCATTTGCCATTGTGATTTTTTATAACACTGAGATTTACTTTATGGTGCTAAGCTATATGTACAATTCAGTGTAGCAATAAACTATAATGTAGAGTATAGTTTAGGTTCAGTCTAAGTAGGTATTTTACCTGATTGGTTGTGTAGAAGACAGTTACCAGAAAAAAAAACTATACCACAGCTAAGGACAGCTATCCTATGTGAATACCCCATATTCTATATAATTCTACTCTATAGCCCAAAGTCATAAATAAATACAGGCTTTACTACTGGCATGTGACAATCGACATGAAATCGCTTACTTCGAGTTGTTAATAACTATCCCGGGAATGTGCAATCCAATTTGCTAGTTAGCTATACTAGTTAAAGGCTCATTATTATTATTCGATTAATAACAATATATAGGGCATTCAGTCATTCATCATTCTATCTCCAATTATCTTCATTCTCCCTTTACGGTGAAGACCTACTTTACAAGTGTCTACGCAGGCTTGGCAGATGACATCGCTATTATTAATGTTGACCTGGCTGCAATATGTGTCTAAAATTAGCTTAGATTACGGTGAGAAGGTATTTTTTTCAAAAATCTAGTCTAATCTATAAAAAAAGCAAGTGTCAGTTCTAGGATAACCAGGATGCAACTGCCCCTCATTAATTTCAATGGCACTACATTCCTGTCATGGAGAGAGTAAAAACTCTCGTGTACTTAAATATTACAATCCCTCTCTTAGGGTCATCTACATCAAGAGATGTGGTTTCACAACTGTCTATGCGGATTTGTCATATGAATCACTATTATTAATAATGATATGGCTGCAATATGGGTCTGAAGTGAGGGTTACGGACTTTGATACTTTTATCTCTTTATTAGGCTTCTAATAAGTCTTCGCCTTAATTCTCTTTTGCTGTCTTTGCTATACGACATTCTCTTTTAATCCTTCTGAGCCTGACCCCTCTTATCCCAAAGAATGTTTTAAGTTCTTTTATGACACATATACAAAATATCTTACGTCGTCTGATTCATTCCACTAACTTCTTCGAGAAATCTTTTAGTGTTATGGAATGTATTGTTAGTTATCATAAGATAGGCTCAATAATTGGCTGTGTTCAAGAGTTTCATAAAAAGCAGTCGCTTTTCTCCTAAATTTCACTATGAAATGTATTTGATAATGGCAGCTTTATTTTTTTAATAAGTATGTACGTATATGAAATAAAATCACATTATATTTACCTGCATGTACGTATTATATATGTATCATATTAGGTTCGTGTATGTGTCAAATAGCAGGATAAAATTATGAAGTGTACACCTTGCTTTACTATCTGCCTTTTATTATTTTCCTTTCCATCTCCGTCCATCCAAAAGTTGTATGGAAGAGAATGCTCGCAGCCCGTAGCGATAAAACCGCCGCCGTAATTATGTCACCTAATTTTATATTAGTTCTTAAGTTCTTACTGTAAATAGTGATTTGTACCTCATAAATCATATCAGTCTGTGCATTCAAAACTGTATGCTACTATATCCAGTGGTTTCAGTTGCGCATTGATCCACTTACACAGCCTCTTTCATACATGTATGTCATATAAGTTGTGGACATTTATTCCTCACCACGTACTGACTTAGCAGTACGTTAAATAATGTTTCTTATTTTAAAATCACAAAATGAAACGTAAGAAAGGACAAAGATCAAAGAATATAATGTAGTTAAACCTTTTATTTACTTAAAATCAACACTTCTTATAATTAGTAGCACCATAATACTTAAAATTAGTTAAGATCTTATAGCATCAGTTTAGCGTCCATAAATTTCGATGGTGTAGTGGTATCCGCGGCCGACAGCGGACTGCAGCCTGATGGTGACGAAGGTGCTCCCCACTCCTCCGGATGTGATGCGCGAGGTGGCGCCCTGCGGGGTGCCCACGTGTCTCACCCGGATCGCGGTTATCCGGACGGCGGAGTTGGTGCGGTACGTGATGTCCTGTACCCACCTGCCGCCGGCGACTGCGCCTCGGATGTGAGCGCTCCTACAAATTACAAATAATACTGGTTAATTGTATATATATATCTCATGGCTTTCAAAATGCTTTGGTCATTCAAAATTAACCAAAAGGAGTCAAATTGTGAACTTGGAAGAAATATATGATAATTTGTGTCAAAGAGATTACTGACTCTGAAATCAAGGCAAATTCAAATGACCTCACCGGTTCTAACTGAACGTCGTAAGCTAGTTGCATAACTCGAATAAGTGGGTCTTATGGAGAAGAACCGGCAAGGATCTCCAAGACTTAACTATATTTTGAAGTATAAGCCAAACATCAGTTGCTAGTGCTGACCTGGCCAGCAGTCTGCTGTTCCCGATGGTGCCGACGCTGATGTTGTTGCGCAAGGCCACCGCAGTGACCGGCTCATCAGTCACCGTGCTGCCGTCCACCTCCTCGTACGTGACCGTCATCTCCGGCGCCTCCGCCGTGTCAGAGTGCACGTATGACGCGGCGGCTGCAGCGGCCAGCAGCATGAACACTAGTAGGCTCTTCATCTGGAACACAACAGAATGTACTGATGAGAAAATTGTTGGAAAAAGTCCTGGACATCAATTTCAAGTCTGACACCAGTATAACCAAGGGGTATTGGGTTGACCGGGTAAGTGGGCTGAGGAGTGCAGATAGGCAGTCGCTCCTTGTAAAACACTGGTACTCAGCCGCATCCGGTTAGACTAGAAGCCGACCCCAGCATAGTTGAGAAAAGGCTCGGGAGATGATGATGATATTAATACCAGGACTATTAGTGACAATTTAACCAGACCGCCTAAACCTTTTCTAAATTAATTATTAATTATTATAAAATATTTTACCTTTGTAGTTAAGTATAGAAAACTTTGGTTCTCAAAATACAACAGCTAGCAGCTTGGAGTTCACTGTGAGTGTAACTTCCTCATGAAGGAAACAGTATTTATAGTAATTCGGAGGATCAGTCAGATAACGCTATCAGTGAACTTACAAAAATAATACCAATGAACTTGGTCATAAAAATTGATTGATCGTATCTTTTCGCGATAATATCGGTATAGCCCCTAAAATACTGACACCAAATCCAGTCATCTTTATTATAGATGCACTTGCCATTGTTAATTTTTTTACAACACCCAGACAGACCGTATGGCGCTAGGCTATATAATTCAGTGTAACGATATACTATAATGTTACGTATATATTCAGTATGACTAGGTAATTTACCGGATTAGTTGTGTTGTAGACAAATACCAAAAAAAAACTAAGGACAGCTATCCTATGTTAATAGCCTATATTCTATATGATAGTACTCTATAGCCCAATGTCTTAAGTATAGGCCTCTCTACTGACATGTGATATTTGACATTAAATCGCTTACTTCGAGGGGTTAACAACTATCCCGGGAATGTGCAATCCAATTAGTTAGTTAGCTTTACTAGTTAAATGCTCATATTATTATTCGATTAATAACAATATATAGGGGTAGGCATAGGTGAAGACCTTCTTTACAACCGTCTACGCAGACTTGGCAGATGACATCGCTTTTATTAATGCTGATCTGGCTGATATATGTGACTAAATTGAGGCTTACGGTGTGAAGATTTTTTTTTCATAAATCCAGTCTAATCTATAAAAAAATCTAGTGGCTGTTCTAGGATGGCACTTATTAATATCAGAGGCACTACATTCCTGTCATGGCGATAGTAAAAAATCTCGTGTGCTTATAGATTACAATCTCTCTCTTAGGGTCATCTACATCAAGAGATGTGGTTTCACAACTGTCTATGCGTATTTGTCATATGAATCACTATTATTAATAATGATATGGCTGCAATATGGGTCTGAAGTGATGCTTACGGACTTTGTTAATCTTCTCTCTTTGTCAGGCTTCTAATAAGTCTTCGCCTTAATTCTCATAACCTGTCTTTGCTATGCAACATTCACTTTAAGTCCTTCTGAGTCTGACCACTCTTGCCCCAAAGAACGTTTTAAGTTCCTTCATGACGCATATACAAAATATCTTACGTGTCGTCTGAGAATTTGGAGCTGGCGATGGGCTATTCATTCCACTAACCTCTACGAGAAATATTTTACTGTTCTGGCTGTTTTGTTACAGAATGTATCGTTAGTTATGATATGATAGGCTCAATAATTTGACTGTCTTCAAGAGTTTCATAAAAAGCAGTCGCTTTTCTCCTAAATTTGACTATGAAATATAATTTATCTGATATTGGAGCTTTATTTTTTAAAAGTACGTACGTATATGAAATCAAATTCATATTATATTTACCTGCATATACGTATTGTATATGTATCATATTAGGTTCTTCTGCATATGTATGTGTTAAATAGCAGGATAAAATTATGAAGTGTACACCTTGCTTTACTATCTGCCTTTTATTATTTTCCTTTCCATCTCCGTCCATCCAAAAGTTGTATTGAAGAGAATGCTCTTAGCCCTTAGCGAAAAAACCGCCTATTAATTATGTCACCTAATTTTGTTAGTTCTTAATTTCTAACTGTAAATAGTGAAGTACTTCATCAAACATATCAGTCTGTTCATTGATGTATGCTACATAGACCCAGTGGTTTCAGCTGTGCATTGATCCACTCAGACAGCCTCTCTTTCCTTCTTGTATCTTATAAGTGGTGGACTTGGTCCTTTCCACTTACTGACTTGATCACAAAATATTTCGTCAGAAGGCATAAATCAAAATATAAAATGAATTTTAAATTATTTATTTATAAACGTAACACAATTCTTAAAATTAATAGCACCATTATACTTAAAATACTCAAGATCTTATAGCATCAGTTCAGCGTCCATAAATTTCGATAGTGTAGTGGTATCCGCGGCCGACAGCGGACTGCAGCCTGATGGTGACGAAGGTGCTCCCCACTCCTCCGGATGTGATGCGCGAGGTGGCGCCCTGCGGGGTGCCCACGTGTCTCACCCGGATCGCGGTTATCCGGACGGCGGAGTTGGTGCGGTACGTGATGTCCTGTACCCACCTGCCGCCGGCGACTGCGCCTCGGATGTGAGCGCTCCTACAAATGTACAATTTTACTGGTTAATTGTCACTCATCTCGATTATATCTCATGACTTGGCATGAACAGAAGTCGCAAAGATTTGGAAGTCATCCAAAATTAACCAAAAACTACCAAAAGGTAAACTTCGATATTACTTGGGTTCAAGAAGACCCCTAACTCGTAAGTCAAAAACCTTATTACAGGTCCTTTAGAAACGTCAAAAGCTAGATGCAAGGCTCCAAAGAGTGGGTCCCATGGAGAAGAAACTCCAAAACTTAACGTACATTTTGAAGTATAAGCCAAACATCAGTTGCTAGTACCGACCTGGCTAGCAGTCTGCTGTTCCCGATGGTGCCGACGCTGATGTTGTTGCGCAAGGCCACCGCAGTGACCGGCTCATCAGTCACCGTGCTGCCGTCCACCTCCTCGTACGTGACCGTCATCTCCGGCGCCTCCGCCGTGTCAGAGTGCACGTATGACGCGGCGGCTGCGGCGGCCAGCAGCATGAACACTAGTAGGCTCTTCATCTGGAACACAACATTATGTACTGACGAGAAAATTGTTTAAAAATTCTTGGATATCAATTCCAGGAGTGTCAGTATCACTATCAATCGTTACGGGTAGTCAGAAGCCAGTAAATCTGACAATACCCCTTGGTCAGACTGATGGTAAAGGGGGCCCAGGTAACTGGGTTGAGGAGGTCAGATACACAGTCGCTCCTTGTAAAACACTTGTACTGAGAATCAGGATAGACTGGAAGCCGACCCCAACATAGTTGGAAAAAGGCTCGGGAGATGATGATGATATCAATTCCAGGACTATTTGTGACAATCAGACCTTTTCTAAATTACTTATTTATAAAATATTTTACCTTTGTAGTTAAGTATAGAAAACTTTGGTTCTCAAAATACAACAGCTATCAGCTTGGAGTTCACTGTGAGTGTAACTTCCTCATGAAGGAAACAGTATTTATAGTAATTCGGAGGATCAGTCAGATAACACTATCAGTGAACTTACAAAAATAATACCAATGAACTTGGTCATAAAAAGTGATTGATCGTATCTTTTCGATAATATCGGTAGTCCTAAAAATAGTGAAATGAATGCATTTTGCGTTATCAATGCATTTGATAGTGAACAGAACACTTTTTGTAATATATCTGAGTTGTGCTTTTTTGCCCTCAATCTTTATAAATAAAATCTCGCTGCCTTGTTAGTTACAATTGGGTAATCGTGAAGCTGCGTGGAAACCGTGCTATGTGATGCGGAGGGATGAGGATCATGTCATTGCGAAGGTTTTGGTAGTGAATGTGGATGGATATAATAGAAAGGGACGACCAAAGAAAAGGTGAATTGATTGAAAGACAATGTGACTAGAAAATATAGACGAGTATGAAAGAAAGAGAACATGCTGAAACGACACCATACAAATCTCGAATAAGCTCAGAAGGATGATGATAATATGTTTCTAAATAAATGAAAGATCCTTTAGAAAAAGAACTCACATACTTCAAACCGTAGTAAGTTGTAAACAAATATTGATAAGCTCATTACTATCATTCCGCATCGATTAGTCAATTTAGGCATATATGTAAATAAATAATTGTAAGAAATATTTTTAGAAGTCAATCATTTTCATCTCGGTTACCAGTGTTCAGATTTTTTAATAATGACTCTACGCTAACATATTTTAGTAAGCATTATTGCTGACATTACGAAAGGTTTGTAAAACCTCCATACAGAAATGTTGTTGAGAAGTTTGTTGCGCCATTTTTTACCTCTTCAAAAAAGTACTATTTTGCAGACAGCTTGTAAGATTAATTTTAGATATTACCAACTGTTTTTGTTACTTTCCGCAGCGCATTAAATGAAATACATAAGTTGCTAATTCTTAATCAATAATCCGAATAAGTACTATCCTACCGTACACACATGACCACCGGTACTTTCCTCATATCACTAGTAACGTACTAAATTGTAAATCCTGATAGGTAATAAGCTTGTTTTTATTCACGTACGAAACGTACCTACGGAACGTTCTAAAAAAGTTGCCTTCATTTGTTTTTGAATGATTCTCTTTATAATAAATGATGATCTCTCTCTTATCATTTTCCTTATGTTTTGTTTATAAAAACTTATCGATAAATTATTTTTGTGCATACTGATTATTAGGCATAGATAAAAATATATATTTGATTGAATAAGTACAATCATCGCTCAAGTGTTTCCCCGTTGACCTAGTTTGACATATTTTTGTAAACTCATCATAATTTTAACATACATGTGTCTATCAGTTTTTTATGCGTCTCGGTATCTGGCTCAAATAATATTAGGCGCTCAAGTGATAAAAATAATACTGAATCAAATGGTCAGTAGCTGCCTTACCAAAGGGGTATCAGGTCAAACACTGGTTCTCAGTTGCATCCGGTTAGACTGGAAGCCGACCCCAACATACATAGGAAATTACCTGATAAGAGTTGCAGTTCTGCGTAGTACGCAGGACTCTTCCAAGTGGTCCTTTTGGAAATCAATGGGGGAGGCCCATGTTCAGCAATGAACGTTTTATGGTAGAAATGACGATAAACATTACATATGTATATGTTCCTAGTAAAATTCAGGACTAACCATACACAGATTAAGCATAATAGGCATGAATAAACATAAGCCTTCATAGCCAAATTGGCAAACATGATAAGATGCACATTGCAACAATATAATACAGAACAGGATAAAAGTACAATTAATTAGGTAAATAGATAAAAAATGTATTACCGGATCTTTTGATAAGAAATCTAAAGAAAACCTACATAATTGTTTATCACTCATCAATAATATTATTTCATTTTAAATGGAATTATATTTATGTAAACTTATAATATTTTATCGCAATTATTCACGTCCACAAACTAAAATTAAATTGCATAACATATTAAACTAACATGCAGACCAAAGCACAAAACTTATTCAGCCAGCATTCGTTCTAACAAAGCGCGAAATTCATATTTCAAAATGTGAAATTCTGAATTTAATTCGAAATCCAGACAGAAATGGCGACGCGGGCGGCATTCTAAGTTTAAAATTGCTTCCCATTCAGTCGCCCACTGCTGAACAATGGCTGGAGCAGCAAAACGTTGGGAGTACGGAAGCAAAACCTATATTTATGTAGCTGAGATTCAAATTGTGCTAGACTTTCAACCTATTTATTCGTTGTGGTACTTTGGGGTTTTGTTCAAGGTTTTGATATATTATGAGCTGATCTCCTTGGTTGTCGTTTTCCCGCGGTTTGACTTGCTACCCGTACTGGTATAAAATATAGCACATGTTACTCGGGGAGATTGTAGCTTTTTAACGGTAAAGGGTTCTTCTGATCGGTTCTGTAATTTCAGAGCCTTTAGGTGGTAAAAACAGAAAAATAAATGTATCCTCTTTATTATATTAGCATAGATAAGTTACATAAGTGCCTACTTCTAGACCCAATACGAGTATTATATAGCTTTACTAATATTGTTTTTTTCTTCATCTTTCGCAGGCGGTGTCAGATGAAATGCTGGTGGAATTGAAGGCGTGCTTCATGGAGGCTTATGATGACAACCAAGACGGCAAGATCGACATACGAGAGGTAATTTTTTTTGTTCATCCTTTCTATCATCCCACTGCCTCCCCTCACACAGAGAAGGATTGAGCGTCAATCACCACGCCTGCTCAATGCGGGTTGGTGATTTCGAACGTTATAGTCCAGGTTTCATCAAGATAATAAGACCTTCTATAAAATATCTTTTGCCACTTTAGGACAGTCGGTGATTGATGAAACGATTAGTAAAAAAGGAGATACGATAGATCCGAACTAATTGATCATGATTATTACTTGTAGTACCTAATGTAATTCGCTAATGAGCTAAATTCGAATTTTCGCATCGGGACTTTACCTATTATTTAGTCAAGGTAACTTCGACCTATTCTGCAAGTTTTATTTCAATTGTCGTACGAAATTTGGGTCAGACAGAATTCCGTTTAGATTTCATTGAAAAAAAATAGAATTCGTACTAAGATCAAAAAGAGGATGTTTTTGTTAGTTCCCGGGTGACATATTAAATTAGATTTATTCAGGTACGAGAAAAGGTTCCAGGAAGCGCGTTATAATTACCAAATTATTTTCATTCTATCCATGTTTATATTTTTGAATAAATTGAAGTTTGTAAATAAAAATGTAGGTACATATTCTTATTGAAATAAATAATCTATATGAAACAGCTAATCTAATATAGGTTTTAATCACATTCTCTTTACTTTTTTACAGTTGGCACAGCTACTGCCGATGGAAGAGAACTTCCTACTTCTGTTCAGGTTTGACAACCCTCTGGAGTCCAGCGTCGAGTTCATGAAGGTACGTCATGTTTAAAATAACAGAGAGAACGTTATAATATAAACAGTTTTTTTTAATGTCTAATATGTAAACTGTACCCAGTAACTTCATAGAGTCGCATAGCACCGCATATAAAATGGGTTCAATGATGGCTATAGACTTCTGAATAAGAAATCCTATTAGAAAAAATCTTTAAAATAAGTAGCAAACATCTGTATTTTTTTTGTAAAGTCTAAGTTTTCCATCATATTCACTCATATTTATATCTTCGCGGGTTCAAATATTATATTTGCTTTATAACTTCTTTTTATATTTATTTGTAATTTATTTAAGTTTGTAAATATTATACCTATTAAGACAAGAATAAAATCAAATAATTGTTCATCTTAAAACTATGTTTATTCTTCAGATTTGGCGGGAATACGACACGGACGGCAGTGGCTACATAGAAGCTGATGAACTCAAGGTAAATAAACCCTTGTGTACACTGAGCCAAAGTTTGTTTATTTCACTACAGAACTTAATAGTAAGCAACTGGTCCTTTTACTCAGTAAAGTTTGTCTTTTCGAATAGGGTATTACTATGTTTTTGATGTCCATTTAAGACTTTAAACGAATTATTTATACCCATTTGTCAAGAAGGGTGGAACTTATACGACTAAAATATAGATTACAATATAAACAAAAAAGGAAGACAACAACTTACAACGATCACTATTTCCTGTGGTATCACCCGAGTCCTGTATTATACCTATTATATAAGAACTATTAGAAGGAATAAAAAAAATCTTTGACTTTTTGTCTGTATGTAATAGTAATCTAATATTAATATTTCAATGGTTAAGCAGGTCATGATTTGAAAGGGTTAGGCATTACTATTAAGACCATACCATACCATACTAAGAATGAGGCATTTAAACTAAGACCTTACCATACTTCATGTAAGAAAACACAGTATGTGGTCGTGCCTTTACTCGTTGTAAAACAGCTCTGTAATTGGCCTGGTCTGTGTAAATATTTTAACACTAAGCTAGACTGAGGAGATGATACTACATAGCAGTGGCGGATTTACAAATTTGCCGCTAGTAGGCCATTCAATTTTTGCCGCCCCTAATGATTGTCAACTTAATAATTTTTCTGTCAGTTACTAGATTATTTTTGCAACCCACTATGTACCGAAGAGTTTAATGTTGACCTAACAAGTTTACAAGTCAGCCAGTGCCGGCTTTAACTCTACTAGCGCCCTGGGCGAGATTTCTATGGCGCCCCCAACTGCAATTCAAACCCATACGAAAAACAGAGACATATGCAGTTACCGATTGCGCGAGCGAAGCGAGCGCGATTTTTTTTTTTATTGCTAACAAGTCAAAGCAAAATGAAGCGAAATTTTTTGTTATATTTTAGAACTCAAAACAAAAATGACTTAAAAATGTAGCCCAAACGTAGATAACTCTTTGTTGGTGTTGGCGCCTATGAATTAAAATTTTGGGACTTAAGGTAGTACCATAAATAGAAACTAGAAGTTACTTTCTTATTAATAAAAGGACTTAAAACGACGCTACCTTTTTGCTAGGGCAGACAAAAAAATGTTGAAAAATAAAAACAGCTATAAAGTGAAGAAAGCCCGAAAAAGCTTATAATAAAAGGCGACTGTGAAGTGAAGAAGCCGCGAGCGAAGGGAGCGCGAATTTTTTTGACTATTGGGACATGAAATTAAAAGTAGCTATATGTGGAAAAAATCGAAGTGTAAAGTAAAGAAACCGCGAGCGAAGCGAGCGCGAAAATTTTTGAGTTTTGGGACATAAAAGTAGTATATCTAACGCGCCCAGCATTGTATGACAATACATTAATTTAATTGAAATTTCTTGGTCCAGGAGCGTACCGCGGCGCACCTGAGCCCGCGGCGCCCGGGTTATTCGCACAACCTGCGGCCCTGATGCTATGCATACTTTTGGATACCGTTCTTGTAAGCTGCGATCTTTGATGAAATTTAAAACAAAAATAGGAGTAAAATTCTGATCAAGGTTTGGTTGGGGGCGCCCGCGGCACCCCTTATGCCCGGCGCCCTGGGCCGTCGCCCAACCGCGCATCAAACATGTCTAAGAACACTCGCCCGTAAAACACCTGTAATACAAAAAAGAAAACTAAATTGAAATCGGTTCATTCGTTCGGGTGCTATGATCAGTGGCAGCGTAGCATCGGGTGATACCCGGGGCGGACTACCTATTGAGCTTGAGCACCCCCCAAAAAAAAACGACAAAATATAATCACGGACTAAAATTGTAATTGAAGTACTTAAAAATCGTGTAGAAATCATTGTGCTTTTTGCTAGATTTACCATAAAGAAACCAGAGTCAGATCACTGCAAACTTATAAAGCGCTAGCTAGTTTTATAAAAATCAGCGCTGCAAGCGCGAAATTTTCGAGTTTTGGAACAGTGAAGTACCATAACGAGTAAAAAAAAAACCGCCGTAAAGTGAAAAAGTCGCGAGCGAAGCGAGCGCGAAATATTTTAGTTTTGGAACACAAAAGTATCCAAACAAGTGCGAAAAAACCACTGTAAAGAGAAAAAGCCGCGAGCGTAGCGAGCGCGAAATTTGTGAATTTTGGGACGCAATGATACCTAAAGACATTAGGAAAAAGACATTGTCAAATTGTGCGAAATTTTTGAGTCTTGGAACACTAAAATACTCAAACAAGTTTGAAAAAAACCAGTGTAAAGTGAAAAAGCCGCGAGCACAGCGAGCGCAAAATTTTTTGAGCTTTTGGGACACAAAAGTCCTCCACCTCCTAAACAGCTTAGAAATCGTTAGCGTAAAGCGTCAGTTTTTTTTGCTACTTCGGTGCTTTAACTTTTTATTAGATTGAGGACTCACAGAGCGCAGAATAAACCAGAAATGATGAAAAAACTGCGAGCGAAGCGAGCGGATTTTTTTTTATTTTTATTAAAACGCTATTGGAATATTTTAAAATTCATGATTACAAAAGCTTAAGTATATATTACAGTGCGCTTATTAATCGTTTATTTATATATGGATTGTGTACTCGAATAATTATAAAAAAAAAAACTGTAAAAGAAAATAGCTAAATTTGCCGCCCCTCTAAATCTGCCGCTCTAGGCACTGGCCTACTTGGCCTATTGGTAAATCCGCCACTGCTACATAGTCTGACACGATGTAAACAAGACTCTTTGTTACAAGAGAAGTAATTTACGAATGTTTGTTTGTGACTGCAGACAGGAGCGCATTTCACTAAATTAACATTGTTATTTTTCACTTTTGTTTTTTTTTTAGCTGCGTTTTAATTTCTAAAGGCTTTTTGGAGACATTTGGTGCCTTCCAGTAAGTTGTCAAGATTTTAGCAATGGTGTAAAGTTTAAGTGAATTATTTGTGCATATTTTTTCTTATAGAATTTCCTACGAGATCTCCTGAAAGAGGCGAAGAAGATTAACGACGTATCAGAAGATAAATTGATCGAATATACTGACACTATGGTAAGTCCATACGTTTGCTTTTCCCTACAGTTCCGGCAGTCAGTGAACATCTTCGGCAGACGTTACGGGTAGTCAGAAGCCAGTAAGTCTGACACCAGTCTAATCGAGGGGTATTGGATTGCCCGGGTAACTGGGTTGAGGAGGTCAGATAGGCAGTCGCTCCTTGTAAAATACTGGTACTCAGCTGCCGGTTAGACTGGAAACCGACCCCAACATAGTTGGGAAAAGGCTCGGGAGGTGAGTCAAAATATACGACGAATGGGGTGCCATGTGACTGAAAAAGGCTTCAAAAGGGGCTCTAATTTACAAAATAACGTTCGTTCATTATCAGGTTCGATCTAATCAAAATCTGGGTATTGAAAACAGCATGATAATGTAAGTTTTATCTGTTATAAGTAATTCATAACATACTTATTAGCAATAGGGAAGAACCTATATTATCATAGTCGTAAATATTGCGACTTCAAAAAAGCCATCTAAATAGATAATGGTATCATCACAATCAAAGACATAATTAAATTATTACACTGTTAATAATTTCGAGTTATTACTTTTACTTATATTTTTTCCAGTAATTTAACAAAATTATTCATAGCGTTATGAATTAAGAATGGATTTAATATAATTATCGGGTGTGTCGTATACACATGATGTTGTAAATTATTAAAACCAAAAATTACTCCTGTGGCTAAACCACTGAATAGATTAGGTAATTTCTTTTTTACAATTCGCCATAGAATATCATTTCGTTTATGTGGTAGGATTTAATGTGATTAGGTACGACACACCCCATGTACCTACGGATCATATTTTTATCCAGTGTTTATTTTACAGCTCCAAGTTTTTGACTCAAATAAGGATGGGAGACTACAGCTTTCAGAAATGGCCAAGTGAGTATGATTGTATCCTTGTTGAACTTAGTTATTTTTCATTTCCCGACAAAAATTGCATGGATTAAAAAAAATAACTTGTCTGATTGTACATTCATAAATAATAATAGTTTGGTACTATGCATCCTATATCATAGCATAGTTTTGAAAAGAAAGCTGAGTCATCGAGGATATATAGAGTTCGAATGAAAATTAACCTAATTTTATCCAGCAGGTACACAAAAATAAAACAATAACAAAGATAAAAATAATATTATCAATCTACATATAATTAAAAACAGCAGGGGAATAACAGATATAATCTATTGCAATCAAAAGTCCTATTAATACAATTATCTTCTAGATCATACATTATCAACATAATGAAAGAACCTGTTTAGGTACAGTAGAATTAATTGCTTACCTGCCTACCATGATTAATAATTTAAGATAGTTCTATCATTAATCTGTTGGAAATGATAACATACAGGAGATACCTCGTAAGCTGTTAACATATATGTGTAAAAACTTAAGCTGGGTACTCACTAGCAAACTTAAACGACAATCGTTGCATGTATGTTCTGCGGGTTGTTCGAAAGAGATACCGCGGCCCTGGTACAAAAAAGGCCAATGACGGAACACGATGGTTTTTAGTCAGTAAGAGTCTGACACTCCCTCACCGCTGCTAACCCACAGCGGGAGGAGTCATTTGATGATTTTTGATGTCGTTAAAAAAAATATATGAAAAAATGCATGTATGTTACCAAAAAAACATAGTGCTTCAGGAAGTCATAGTGTACCGAGTATTGGCTTTTGTCGCAAATTAAAGGACGCTAGGCATGTACACCGGAACTAACTAACCGTATCTTGCAAGGTACATCTAGCTAATGAGTACCTGGATTAACTTTAAGTATATGTACATAATTATGTACACAATCAGTACCTACGCTCGTTAATTTTGTCAGTTGAATGATTGATTTCTTTAATTAATGTTTCGACCAAATATACATTTAATTTGTGCAGCAACAGCGGATCCCTTTTTTCTAGATACGTAATTCGAATATCCTCGTCAAAAATATAAACGGAAGTATATAAAAAATATCATAATCACAACAACTGAAGTCTTATATACTTACAACAAGAACTAAAACTTAAGGGATATAAAACAAATTACAAAATAATCTCATCTATTTAATCACAATACCCAGTTCGCAATATCAGGCAAAAGGAATTTAACCAAAAGTTATTCTGGGCCGCTCTAAATAATCCGGAATCCTATCATTGGATATTCGTGTGATTTCGGACCTCCTCGACCCAGAACTTTAAAATAAATTTAATTAACCAGAGCTTTGCTCGTCCGCAAACAGATTAAATGGCGATTGCATTAATTGATTTGGAATTCTGGACAGCGGCAAAGATTTACAGAAATAAATTGAGCGCTTTGGTAGATGGGATTAATGTTGAACAGATGGGAAATCACATAGAATTAAATTAAATAAGTGTACAATTTTTTAATGGTCTGTATCGATTTTTTTTTTTTCTTTAGCAAGGTTTTGTGTAAGGAATATAACATTGAAAATTCAGGTATTTATTTGTGCCTCACAATATTCGTTGTCAATTATACCTAATTAATGCTAGTAAGTATCAACCACATAAAATAATTTATTTGATTAAATTAGCAATACTTCGGTGCTGTAACAGTAATTATTTTCGATACTTCAGAATTTAATTTCCCGACTTCTCTCTAAAAGAATTTTGATCACAATACAACATGTTTCAGACTGCTGCCCGTCAAAGAGAACTTCCTCTGTAGACAAGTCTTCAAGGTGAGTGACACTTCATTTCCCGCCATTGTTGAACCAGACGCCATATTGCCACGCACCATAGAGTAAATGGAATTCATATATAAAATGAAAAGAGGTTTTGAGCTGAACAGTGTTGTTATTGTTTTGGGAAAAAATGTGATACATTTCGTTTGACTCCTAGTTAATAACTTTAGTAAAATTAAACAATTTACAGTCAATTGGAAAAATTAATAAAGATGATGATTAATTTCTTTGTTTTGAGACTAGATAAAAATAAGTTCATGCTTATGTCATTCATAATTGTAATTATCATAACGATTATTATTTTGATATTATCATAGTTTGTTTCTTTAATAAATTCACAACAATTTTAGATTTTTTTTGTCTATTGAATGTTTGTATTTCATAAAAAAAATTTAGTAAATCTAAAATTGTTGAATCGTATCATGATCTAAAAAAATGCCTGGCATTTGATTATTTTTCAAGCATCTTTCCAGTAGATTAAATAGTTGATAGTTGAAGCACTCATTTCCTTTCCATTACGTTTTGCTTTTAATAAATTAATTTTGATTTTAATAATTAACCATAAACCTTAAAAAATAAAGTTTAATTTTGCAAACATTACACTATTGTACAGTTTTAACATCAACATATCAGACACTTACATTAACACGTATTTTTCATTAGAAACATACATAAACTCATTCATATAAGAAATAAACCATTTTAGTTTACCAAACCTAGTTGCCTCTATAACATGGCAACATTTTTATAATAAAAAAAAACAAACATCACTATGCTATGTAACTGAAACTGATTTAAAAAATGGAACATCCCTATTCAAAACTTTAGCATACTTTACAAAAAAATAAATAGAAAATAAAAGAAGTTTAACTTAAAATAGCACGTTCCTACAATTGGTTGCCTGTCTGTCTGTCTGTCTATCCTAACACTAACGCTTGTGTCTGCACTCTGCACTCCTAGGAGGGCATAGAGGTGAGTCCTCACGGCGCGTTTACACGTTGGCCCACGTTGGGCCACACTGGCTTCAAAATAATTATTATTTTTCTGTACTCCATTTGAGTAGGAAAGAATTATTCTGTACTACATTTGTTTATACAAGCTGTATAAAAATAAAATGCCTGGTCTAACATCAATCTAAGTTCAATAATGATGATGACGATCGCCTCCCAGCTGATTTCTATCGGCCACGATGGCTGTTTTCATAGAAAGAGATCGGCCAGCTGCGCAGTTACAATTATAACGTTAACTTAATCAATTGCATCATTATTTGATTAAGTGCCCACTTTGCGCGGGTTGAGGAGGTCAAATAGGCAGTCGCTCCTTGCAAAGCACTGGTACTCAGCTACATTCTGTTAGACTGGCAGCCGACCCCAACATAGTTGGGAAAAGGCTAGGCAGATGAAGAAGTGCCTATTCAAATGGAGTATAGAATATTTCTTCTACAAAATGTAACAAGTATCAAGACTGTTGGCCACCGTATAAAATGTGACGTCACTATACTATAGTAACACAATATAATTGTATATAACACTTAACGCTTCTATTAAATAATAACTAAAATTAAAATTAGCTTCATTTATTCGTAGTGCACTAGTTAAAATTATTTAGATTTTTAAAAAGTTTATTTTTTTGTTTACTTTTCTGCTTTTGTGAAATGCAATATCGTAATTATTATACATACCGACGCCAGAAATGTACCAATTTCTCTCTTTTATAAAAAATCTTATTTGTTAAGACTTACATATTTCTATCACTATGCAATTAATCAATGCAAGTCACTGTTATTCTGTAAAAACATCAGAAGTTGTTCCGCTCTACAATTTATTAATCGCTCTCAAATATCTTAACTAATTACACTGATATTTTCACTTAATCACAATTACTTCACTTTCTCTTTTCCCTCTTTTTCGATACTTATTAAGAGGCAAAAACGTTGTTATTTGCGTAAGTATAAACATATAACAATAAGTAAATAATACGAAAAGGGATTATTAAAGAAAAGTTGGCGCCCAACGTGGGACTCGTTTTAAATTCAATGTATGTTTTGACACTAATACAAGTTGGTTTTTATGTTACCAGGGAGCGACAAAACTCACGAAAGATGACATTGAAAGAGTCTTCTCTTTGTATGATAGGGTAAGAAATTATTTTTATATTATTTCAATAGGTTTTACCCGCGTCCCAAGGAAACTTCTCGACGAACACGAAAAAAAGTATCGTAAATATAAAATAATAAAAAGCGTTGCCTATAGCCTTCCTCAATACATGGGCTATGTAACAATGAAAAAAGTTTTCAAATCGAATCAGTAACTCCTGAGATTAGCGCGTTAAAACAAAAAAAAAACCCTTGAGCTTTATAATGTTATTAGTATATGTATTTACTTTTGTGACGCTAGTTTTACTGAAATAAAATTACGTATAACGCATCTGGTTCCCAAATTCAGCATTATTAGTAGGTATCTAAATACTTAACTCTACGACTTCATATCTAAAACTTCAATAGGTACACTTTGTCACTTTCACAGCATTAATTAAGAATTCGTTTTCCAACTACAAAACCCAGCTCAAGAAAAACCCTTTTGTTAAAACCTAAGTCAATTTGAAGTTATATAACGAACCCATTCAATGTTCCAGGATAACAATGGCTCGATCGAGAACGAGGAACTCCGAGGATTTCTAAAGGATTTATTAGAATTAGTTAAAAAGGTTAGTGTTTTTGCTACCGAACTTTTTGGTTTGAATCTACGAAAATAGAGAATTCGCTTTAAACTTCGAATAGAGAATGAATAACAGTTTTTTTTTGGTTTGTAACAAAGAAATAGCAAAAAGGTTTTAATTTTTTAGGTTTAAATGAATTCGTTCATAATTTTAAATCAAACTCCGTCGGAACCTTATTTTGACCAATGTTAACCTTTGTTGAAATTACCATTCATCATTTTAGTGTCATTTAAATCTTATTCAAATGATTTGCCTACTTACGTAACGTACTTTATTTTGTCTAACTTTTCCCTAACTCTACATTTTCAGGCGCATTTTTCGCAACATACTTATTTGAACTTATGTCTTTTCAGGATTACGATGCTCAAGACCTCCTAGAGTTTGAAGAGACCATTCTCCAAGGAGTCGAGTACAGCAGTGAAGGCAAGATAAGCAGAAAACAACTGACGATGATACTCTTAGCCCTCGCTAAACATCATCAAGAGGAGGAACCGGCAACTCCATAAGTGTATCCGAAGTCGACCGCCACTCCGTCCCAATATCCGAACGAATTTCTAGCGTTGCGTACGTTTTGACACATTCGGCGCCATCTTGGTTAATTTGACAGTTTGGTTTGAAATTCCAATTTGTTTTTTTTTATATTACACGGATGAGGTTTGGTTTTTCGATTTTGCGAATAGTTTAACTGTTAAATTAATAATTTCTTTCCCTTGAGCTGCGTCTAGTCGTTATTAGGTTACCAAAGAGTATAAAAGATAGAAACTGTTTTTAATTTAATTTTAGGTTTTAGCAATGAATGTGTCAAAACAAGTTTTAAGGGCTGGGATAAATAGTTGTAACTTAGTATAATGTATTAGTCGATTTAACTGTTCCGTTTCTAACTCGAAATAGTTAGCCCCACAGTTTGAGATTGTGGCTAAGGTTTCCTTTGCTAAAATAATTTAAAATACATATTTTAGTCGGAAATAATGCACAAACTAGCAGTAATTTATCAATAATCCAATATCAATAGTCCACTTAATCATTTTCAAGAAATACATCATAAAACATTATTTTCAATACTTTTGCTGAGAAGCTAGGTAAAGTTAAGACCACAATCTCTTTTAATATAACAAGTACCTATGATATTTTTTTAACTACACTTACAAATAATAATACCTAACCTCTTTCTTTATATTCGACACCTTTGAAAAAAGAAACATCATCGTCAGATGACATCCCTAAACTCGACTAAACTATTCATCTCGACTATTTATCGTATCTCTAATTATGAGCTTAAAAAAATTACGTTTCTTTTTTTTAAGCTAAGTTATTGCATTGACATTCATACTTAAGACACGTAAAATAGAGTGCAAATATTAATTATATACTTATAATATATTAATATACAATACATGATCATTTACAAAGCCAAATCGTATGCCAAATATTTTATACCTAGCTATTTGATGGACTCTTGGTTTAAATGAAAATTAGACACACAGTTCTATTGAAAAGACATTTTAAAATTGGAATTAAATAGAGATAGGATAGCTCATCGAGACTCAAATTATAAAATTAGTGACTGAGTCGATTATTTTGTATGTCAATTCTTTTTAAAAGCCAGTACTAAAATTAATTAAAATATTTTTTCATTAGGAACTACTTCACAGTAGTCACTATTCTCTAGTCCTTTGATTCTCGAACAAAATATAAACAGTAAGTACCTGACCCTCATTTTCATTTCTACCAAGAGATCTTTTAAAAATATTTTCATAAACCATTTTAATGAGAAATGTAGTTGAACGTAACATGTTATTATTCTGATGCGTACATATCATTGCTGATCACGTGGCATACTATTTTAGATACACACTGTTTCAATCCAGAAATATCTATATTCCACTTATGATGGGCTAATGAATCATTTGACTACGGCAAAATATAAAATTCTTCATCAATATATGGATGCATACGAATGCATTTACTTAGGTATCTGCTACGAACTATGAGCGATAAATACGTTTTAAAATATTAAAATAATTTTGCTACCTACCGAGCTTAATGCTACTTACATTGGTTTGTATCTATCGTACCTGAATCCCAAAGTACGAAGACGATCAAATAACTTTTCCTGAGCACATTTTTAGAGCCAACGCATTCCACGTTTTTTTAAACGAGCCGCTTTTATCCTACAGTTTGTTGTCGTTGGCATCTCAAAAAACTCGCATCGACCGACGGACGGTGCATTTTAAAAAACTTGGTCTGCTCAGGCCCTTAATTACCTACCTATGTACCTACGTGATATTAAAATTTTGGCGAACACAAGTTCAAAGTAAAATGCCAGGGGCAAAATTATGTTTATTGAATCTTGCGTAAAAGTGAATACGAAAGCAAATATGAAGAGTTGAGTTTAAAAAGCTCAGTCACTCTTATCTTAAACTTACCCTTTTCTATCTTCCAATTACATACCATTCCTACGTAATACTTATCGTTACCTTACAATTGAAAATAGAAAATCATTACAAAAAATGAGTAAAAAATCCAAAACTTTTATTAAAGTTACTGACTTCTACTTAATAGAAAAAGAACATAGAATTTTCAGCTCAATTTTTTCACTTTAAAAAATAACTTTGGCCTAAAATTTTAAGAATAAATTATTTACAATTTACCTCTCTACTCTTATCCTACCTTATCCCTAACTTTCGTCCACTCGTAGGAAAAAAATACTACGAAAAAATGGCTGCAAAATCATTCTAGAATAATTGATGTAGCTTTAAATTGTCTTGTTAGATTTTCTCTAAATGTCTTCGCTTAAATCCCTCTGTAGATACGAAGCTAAATATATTAAAATGTGATAATAATAAAACAACATAAAAGCATATTGGTGTTATATAAAATTCGCTTCTTCATGAGCTAAACATAATTCAAATAAAAAAGTTTTCGGAAAAGAGGTTCATGTGTGTGCCGGTATTTTTTTTTGTAGCAACTTTTGTCAAATAAAATTACGTGAGTATGATTTTTTCATAAATGTTTTATTATCTTGTTGAATAAAAATGAAAACTAATATAAGAAAAATATTTAATTTGATGTCTCACATAAGTATTGTTTTGTAATGAATAAAATATTGTGATGTTAATTAGTATTTTGTATAAAAAGGTTTGATGACTGCGAAAATTAAAAATAAACCTTGTACCATAAATAATAATAACGTATCTAATAGCCCTGGATAAGTACAGATTTATTTTTGATTTTTTGTCATCCGAGCTTAAATCGATGTTAAATATAAATGAGTATAATAATATAGTTATTGTTGAAATACCCTGATTGTGTGTAGTGGCATTCTGTGTATTATTTAAAAAAATATGTATATTAAATTAATATACAGTGAGCAAAAGAGGTGAGTGAGCAACAAAATGGTTAGAAGGAACAAGAAGCTTGTGGTTATAACTGGAGGCCTGTATAAAGTACATAAGTACAAAAAATAATTCAATTACAACTCATATGAACTTGACGTGACATTCTGTTTTAAGCTCCAAGTCAAGTCAAGTTGAGTTCAAATGGTGTGTGCTCAATTGATCAACATTTGAGCACACACCATTTGAACAGTTAAGTTTTGTAGATGTTTTATTACCGATAAATGCTTAATTTTAGACGAGTGGTAGATCTTTCATACGCTTTGCATAAAAAAAACTATAGTGTGATCTCCAGTTTTAACAATAGCATTATCATCATCTCGATAGACAAACTGTTTTGAAGATCAAAGGCAAACACTCACTTACCTCTTTTGACGTTTGTAGTCTATGAATATTTTATATTAAATAACAAAAATCTTAAATATGTGTTGTGATGGTATAACGTGTAGCTTTAAATATTTACCAATGAGTTTAACTTTAGAATTTTCGCACAATGAAACATCGCTCAATTATCTTAAACCTCCTTGCTATAGCTTACTTTTTTTTTATTTCCTCTTTTCATTATTAAATCGCTTTTTTAACCGTCTGAACGTCCTTAAATAGTTTCAACTTTTTTTAGAACGCATTATTTTCTACTTTTTTGGTATTAAAGAAATATAACAATTGATTTCCCACCTCGTTTAATACTATTGAATAATGGAATCGGCCATTATCTTTTCCCATCGAGTTGTATAACCAGATTTACAGAATTAACTCAAATAGTAAGACACGCGCTTTATTTTCGCCTTCTTTACTACATTATGAATATGAGTATTTATTTATGTTAATAATTATTATTTTATGGTCATGTTATAAAATGTTTTTGATGTTTCATTGTCTATAGTCTCATTTTTTTAATTTATAGCATTTTTTTATAATGGATGTCCGTAATAGACGATAAATGGCTATTTATTATATTTATGATTAATTCCTTCGCCTGGCACTAAGTGTTAAATGTAAGGTTGGAATACGATGATGTTTGTTATAAAATGTTTATATTTATAATATGGAGTTTTATTATCCTCATTCGTTTGTCAGCACCACAAAAGTCCTGTGCTGCCCATTTTGCTCCTGCCTTATCCAAGATTTGACGCCACTAACAATGCTGGGTGCACGGCAAAACACTAGACACGCAAAATATTATTATGTTAAATAAGGGTATTACACAGGGGAGTATCCGCTGTTAACTGCAGAAAGATCCATTAAAATTAAAGCTTCTTTAAATGGATTGCTAACACTTTTTATCTTGTAGACAAAGAAAGAGTCAGAAATAGATTTTAAAAGCTTTAACTTTAATGGATCTTTCTGCAATTAACGGTCAGTCAGGGGAAGTAGGTACATAATTTAGTACAAATAGGGAGTACGTAAAAGAGTAACTATAAGAAGGGCAGTAGTGGAAGCATATATGGGAGTGCATAAGGGTAGAATATAAGGCAGTACATAAAAGAGCACACATGCAGTACGGTGGCTAGTTCTAAAAGGAGTATGAAGGGGGGAATACTTAAGGTTATAACATAAAGGAATTCAAAGGGGATTAAATAACGATTATAGTAAGGAACATAGGAGGATCAGTTTATAAGGGAGAATGAACATATGGGGAGTGGCGTAGAAATACTCTATATAACAAACAAACTCTTCATCCATATAATATACTTCGCAGACAAAACAAAATGAAAAAAATATTGGTGTCGTCGAACTAGAAACAGAACAGTGGCGACTCGCGCTGTATATATTTTTTTCAATTTAAAAAAATAAAAGTAGTTAATAAAAGGGGAAAAAAGTCAGTCAGATTATTAACCGAATGTCCCGAAAGATTTCAAAAACAATTTGTGTAGAAATCTGAATTTCTTGGGTCTCGGCTCAAAGGGCTCGGTGCTTGTAAGGGTCATAGATATAATATTACTAAACAAGATTGCGCACGCTCAAAATATATATTTACGAAAACGAACTCTATTCTAACGCAATAAGGTACTAAATTGGTTGCATAATACACAGAGGCAAATCCGAGCCGAGAGGGATAGTTCGAACGGAGGCTGTTTGTCTCTTTCTAACACCTTACCAGCATAAAAAAATGTTGTGATCAAAAGTTTTGTCTTCCCAAAAAACAATTGAATCACATAAAATTCGTATCTTATTTTAACAATTGTAAGTCAACAAATTAATAACAATCGCATTAATTTATTCGTATTTATTATTAAAACATAAACAACATAAATTTTTATTTTGCTTTTTTTTATTTTCTAGCGGTAACCCTGAACATTCTTGGCGCGTAATCAGCATTTAAAATTTTGTTTATATTTTTTGTATTCAATCAATTTAAACTACTTAAATGGTGAAAAAGTGTTGCGTTTATACTTGTAAAAGTGAATCCTATGGTGGTTGCAATATATCGTTCCACAGGTTAGCTAATAATAACATTTTCGTAAACCAAACAACTAGGGTGCCCATGAATTCTTGTAATGAGTGAAAATATGGGTGATGGATTTTAAAACTGTTGTACTATTGTTATAGCTTCCCAAAAAATGAAGAAAGGCGACATAAATGGCTCAGCAGTCTATATATGAAGTAGAAATACAAAAAAAAAACAGTCTTCACTTCGAATCTTCCTGCTTTTATACTGCTAATTCCCGCTAATTATTAAAAGCCTTTATAAGTATCTTAAGGTCACAAACTGCGTAAGTTAAAATTTCAATACCAATCTGCGTTTAATAATCTTAGCAAATTCGGATTTGTCTCACGTAGCTTAATCTCATAGTCACCCTATTAGAAAGGGACAGACAGCCTCTGTACTAACTGTTTCACTCGGCTCGTTTTTTGGGTTTATATGCGCAGTCCTGTTTACTAATATTATGTCTATGGTAAGGGTACACTCACGTAGGTAGGAAGTACAACGCCATCTATAAATTTTTTGGTAACTATTTTTTTAATTCTCAAAAAGAAAACTTCCCTTTCGAATTTTGTTGATTATTTAACAAAACTTCATTTATTTAATAATCTTTCGCAGTGCGTGTCACTTTTTAATGTAAAAATTAAATTATATCATAGACAATAGACAGCATAACAAATTTTACCGATGGCAACACCAGTTTTCCGCGGCGTCCGCCATCATTGAAGAAAATCGGTGTATTGGAAGCCGCGTCGCGTGGTATTGGATTTAAGAAATCTTGTAAATAAATTATTTAAACAACCATGGGAGTTAACGTTGAAACCATTTCTCCCGGAGACGGTAAGTTTTTCATCCGATATGTATTTTTTTGACTTAAATGTCATGATGCAGTGGTACTAAATTCCGGTGCCCTTTTTCTCATCTGAATGTACGAATTCGACTTTTTTCATATTCGCTCTCTCTTCATTGTGTCCTAATCAGTCAAATTACTTAAGCATGTCTTTGTCAATATCACATCTGCATCAAAATTACTTTCGGTCACTGCACCGGGCGGGCTCACATCCATAAAGTCGTAAAGTGATTTGCACAAACAATGACTAATCTATTTTCAAATACCGATTGGATTATTTGTTTTCGTCACTTTTGCCTGACAATTAAACATTTCATGACTTCATTCACGATAATTACATACTAAGTGAATAGGGCTCCGCTTAGAAAAGCGTCTTACGAAGTGCGTGGGTATTTTAGAAACACGTGCATTGCAGCTTAACATTTTAGATCTGAAAATGGTATGAATCAATTTACAAAGTCATGCATAAGTCCTTTGGTAATTATAAATTTGTTATCAATGTCTCCATGTACCTAATGATAAGTACATAGTTTAACATAGATAACACTGTATAAGTATTCAATATTAAATTACTTCATTCATATTGTATGTATTTTTCATTTAAATTGATCAAATTGCTGCATCACAGCTGTTTCTTTGTCAATGTGAAAAGACAGCTGCAAGAATACTGCATTGTCCTTGAAAATTGGTATGCAGTTTTTCTTCTATGAGCATCTAAAAAATGTTTTAAAAAATAAAACTGACTTAAATATACCTAAATACTAGAAAACTGCACCATAATAGGTTCAACCAAACATGAGTTAATCACACACACAAGTCAAACTGAAAACATCCTTTTTTGAAGTTGGTTAATAAAATATTTAATCTTATACTGAAAAACAACAGAGATCAAAAGTCACTATCATTTATTACACTCTGACACAATATGACCATATTAAAACCTATACAAACAAGTTTTTGTGCTATACTTAACTGATATAGCATGCTGAAGTTAATCATCAGCATCAATAAATTTTCCATTACATTCACACTTTTTTAGTACAGTTATAAACAATCATAAATTAATTATTAGCTACCTAGTTATAGCTGTACAAGTATTTATCTGCAATTCTGGCCTTGCAACTGCAAAGCATAAAAATTGCACTTAGCAGTTTTTACAATAAATAGTTAATATTATAGTCCAACTCTGATGGTCTACTAGATACTGAGAAAGGACAGAGACTAATTATTCTAGGTGCTGCATAAGTAGGAACCGCTTGAAGAAGTAGCTTTTACATCAATATTTTTCACACTACATCCGTATTTGGTCAATAGTCATCCATCACTCATCATGTGATGCATAGGAATGAGGATCATGTTGTGAGAAAGATGAGCATGGATGTTAGATGGATACAGAGAAAGGGGATGACCAAAGAAATGATGGATGGATAGTGTGAAAGGCAACACGGCTAGAAAGAGTGTTACTTGTGAGATAACGGTAGACAGAAGTGTATGGAAGAAGAAAACATGTTGCACCAACCCCGAATAACAAAATTAATAAGAGATTGAGTCGTCATCACCCATTAACACATTATTTATTGTGTAGTTATTGTAATTTAATAATAAGCAAAATTTATTATCACTACTTCCAGAATCCACCTACCCCAAATCAGGCCAGACCGTGGTGGTTCACTACACTGGTACCCTGACCAACGGGAAGAAGTTTGACTCCTCCCGTGACCGCGGCAAGCCTTTCAAGTTCCGCATCGGCAAGGGAGAGGTCATCCGAGGCTGGGATGAGGGTGTTGCTAAGGTGAGGACAGCAATGTTTTATTTATTATCAGACTTATTTAGCCTTTTCCTATAGGAAAAAGAAAGTTGTGACTACAGACCATTTTCATGGACAATCAAACACCAATACAACTGTTAACTTCGAACAATCAGTGAGAGTTATTAAAAAAAAAGTACTTCGGTTGTGGTTGGGCATTTTGGGAATGCATTTTTATTTTATTTTTTTACATAAAAAACTGATAATTTTTAGCATAATCAATAAATTATATTGATTATGAGTTTTGAGAAAACTTATGTTTCTGTTGTCAGTGAGCTCTGATCTAAGTTATGTTTTCACACTTAATGTAATAGGGCATAGATTTGCTTGATTAAGACCAAAACCACAGTTATAATTGACAACAGCTATATAATCACAATTCATGCAAATCAAAGAACATTTGTGTTAGTAATTGGCATGTCATGATGACTGCATTGTTTAGTAAATATAAGTGACTTACTATTGTTCCTCACCGGGATGTTCCCATACAAACAATTGTACACAAGGATGTGACCTATTGTTGCTTTTCATTCATTTTTCATAGATATTTTTACTACATATGACTGGTTGAGCATCTATTGAACAACTAGCTTCCGACAGCGGTTTTGCCCGCTTCCTAAGTAGGAAGAAGTTCCCTCACTTCCCGTATCCAGATAAAAAGGAGTCTATACTGATATAAAAGATATAGTAATGCCATCAAAATCATCAATTCAGTAGTTTTATTGAAAGAGGAACAGACACCCATACAAACTTAAGCGTTTATAATGTTATTACCTTAACTTATTGTATTTATCTGTGTTCCCAGATGTCTGTAGGCGAGCGCGCCAAGCTGACGTGCTCCCCTGACTTCGCTTACGGGCAGCAGGGCCACCCCGGGGTCATCCCCCCCAACTCCACCCTCGTGTTCGACGTCGAACTCCTGCGTCTCGAATAAAACCTTCAAGCAACCACCTACTTATAATAATTAACATTTAGACATTATCTATTTCAACTCTCAACAACTTTTTATCTAAAATATGTGGATCAAATACCACTCTGCCAACAAAAATAACAAACCTCCCCAATTTATGAATTTACTTACTAATAACTGTGTTCAATGGGAGTCTTTTACAATATTATTTTAAGATACTGCACAATTACTTGTGTCAAATGTGTTTGATATTTTACGCAACCATTTTATGAAATAAGTACATCAAGATTATTTACAAATAAATTTTTCATTCTAATTAATGTCAATTACATTTCACAATATACTTTATCACATTCAAGGGGGCTGTCTAAATATTTCAAAAAGCATTGTATGTGTATCCAAACTAGTCTTATTAGGTACATTGTGAGTCTGTGGACGACCCTTAGCTCATACGACATTCCTTACGCATTTTGATTACTAGAATCGTGCAATATTTGTCTAATAGTCACATTTTGAAAGTCTTATCACTCTTAATCACATGTATGATGGAGAAGTGTAAGATCTTGATAGAATAAGGCCAAAATATGAGATGTACGCGAAGCTGTAGGCCAAAACTGTATATAATTTATGCACAAGTTGATTCTAACTTGAATGGATTCTCATTTCTGGATGTGTGGTAGGTAAAGGTGATTTCAATGATAGCTTTATCATATAACTAAGATGAATAAACTTATTGCGGAAATGATGAGTTTTATTTTTAATCACATATTCCCACTGATAGCCCAGTAGCCCAGTCATTGACATTTGAAATATCAAAAATTCTCACCTTCAGAGCTATATTTTGATGGAGACCTTGGGCTTTCACTGGATAAAGAGCGTCAGTTATTTTTCTGAAGTTAGCCTGCATTTCACTATGGGATGTAATCTATACTAATGTCTAATCTAAACTGCCCTATGTATTTCCTTGTGTACGCCCCATGTATTTCCTTATGTACACCCTATGTATGGTGGCGCTACCGACAGTTCATGTGTTGACGTTTATTAGGTTTTTTTCTTTATTTCTTACCAAAAAATATTATCATACCAAGGTCTACAGAATCTCCAGATTTGAACCAGAAACACAACAGCTGTACCGTTATCGAGGCATTCAAACACTGTTTTTTATTTTATCGCGTGTGTCGTACCTAATCACATTACATTAAATACGTTAATATACTGGTTAATATATGTAGATTAGAACGAAAAAAAATGACTCCTGTGGGTAAACCACTGAATGGATTAGGGTAATTAAAAAAAAAGCCATTGAATATCATAAAATGATAGAAGATAGAAATATCATATAATATGAGATAGAATTTAATGTGATTAGGTAGGTACAACACATCCGATATATCATTTGGGTTCAGGGTACTAAACAGAGATAAATAAAACCAGTGGTATTTTTCACAAATTTTTATACACCAATTATATTGTAAATCTACAAACATACAGACTAGGTGTTCCAATTTACGCGTAACTACCTACCTCATCATCTCACGAGCCTTTTTCCTAAAGACTTCCAATCTAACCGGATGAAGACAAGTACCAGTGTTTTACAAGGAGCGACTGCCTATCTGACCTCAACCCAGTTACCCAGGCAACCCAGTACCTCTTGGTAAGACTGGCGTCAGATTCACTGGCTACTGACTACCCGTAACGACTGCCAAGGGTGTTAAATGACAGCCGGGACCTACAGCTTAACGTGCCCTCCGAAACACAGTCATTGGTGTCTAAGATATAGGTACTCAGAAAGTACATACAAACTTAGAAAAGTTGCATTGGTACTTGCCTGAACTGGAATCGAACGCACTCACTCATACTCGAGAGGTTGGTTCTTTACCCACTAGGCCACCACGACTTGTACCGTAAAATGAGGTTACTTTGCTCCGGTTTTTGCTCCAAAATTTAATATGTGTTACTCACGCAAAATACCTCTTTGATACGGCTTTTCAGAAAATTTTACATGACTCATTGATCCTTCTGGATCCAATATTTAAAATGACAAACATAATTATTTAATTTATTTATTTTATTTTTTTTTATTTAAAAGTGGAGCAATGTTACCCACCCTTTCGGAAACATTGCTCCTACATTTAACTTGTACTAAAACAGGCACATTTAAGAAACAGGGACAAAGTTAACAGCCTCAGCTGTTAAATTGCTCCAAAAATAAATAGCGATGCATCAACTTTTGAGTCTTTCTCGTCATACTGATGTAGTTTGAATGAAATAAAACTCAAAATAAACAACATAAGGAACATTTTTTATTTGTACTTTCAGATAAATCAGTCTTAGAATCATTTTCTCTTAAGTCTAATAAACTATCAAAACCACCAAAGGCTACATAAATCTCTAGAAACATGTAAACTTTTAGAAATAACATAAAAATAAGAATTTCTAACGCTAGACATTAGAAACGTGAAAAAAAAGAACTAAAAATACCTTCTAAAAAAACTTATGAGGATGAACAATCATATTTTTAATAATTATTGAGATCTTAGGTCCCCCAAATTTGATCGAGATCAGGAACAGTATAAAATTCACGTCGACCAATTTTCTTCGGTGCAGATATACATCCAAGAACTTCATTCCAAGTGTATTGGATCTCATCCTTTGGTTTTGGCCATTTCCAATATTTGAGAGACCTTTTCATTGAGGATATGTACGGTCCTTTATCATTGATTTTCGTGATGATGCCTGGGAAGACTTCCCCTTCGTATGTGAAAGCTACATATTCTCCTTCGGCCTTTATGAGTGGTTTAAATTTTTTTGTTTTAGAACTTTCCCTGGCATTGTCTACGGTTGTCTCTTCTTCTGACATTGTCTCCAGCATATCATTCATTGTTTCATCGTTTGAAGAGTCATGAAGAGATATTTCACTCTCGGCATATGTACTGTCGCTATGAATTCTTGTACGACGAGGTTCTGAAGTCGAGGCCTGGGCTTCCATTTCAAGACATGGCTCCTCGTTTTCTTTGTCCGCCAGTGAACTGTCTATCAGCTCCGTGACACTTCTTCCCGGAACTATGTTGAGTTTCGTTCGTCGTCTTTTCGGGTTAACGCCTCCAGTCCATTCCACTCTCTTGGCTTGAAGTGTTTCCAAAAGAATTTTCTGCCGCAGTCTTATCAACAGGTTTAGGCAATCTCTCTAATAAGGCATTTGCATTGGTCGGATAAATCCCACATTTCCTGAAACCGGATTTTAAGTTTTCTTTTCTATTTTCTTCTAAATCCGCAAGAAGTTTTTTAAGTAAGACTGGAAAACTGCTCTTTTGAACAGTTTTTTCCCGTATGCCTTGTTCGCACTGCTTCCATGTCGTTAGAATTTTCCGCCATGCAACTTTCATTGGATGAAAGAAGGCGACATCGAGTGGTTGCGTCAAGTGGGTGCTGTTCGGAGGAAGACACACGAACCGTATGTTATTTTCTTTGCAAGCTTTAAGAACATCTACCGAAATATGTGACGATAGATTGTCGCCTATGAGGACTTTAGGGCCTTCCTGTTTTTTGAGCTTTGGCAGTACAAGTGCGAAAAACCAGTCATTGAATATGTTCATGTCGAACCATCCGGAAGGACTACAATTGTAGCGAGTATTTTTCGGCCCATTTTCTGTCCAAGTATTCCATAGCTGCTTAGATTTATAGACGACGTATGGCGGAAGTAATTCTCCTTCAGCACTTCCAGCAAACATGATCGATGTAGAACTTTTGGATGTATCTCTTATAATTTCGGGGTATTTGGTGCCTCTTCTCGTCAAAATCTTTTTTTGCCCAGGGTCATCACATAAATTCGTCTCATCGTAATTCCAAATATTTTCTGGTGGAACATCTTTTAACACCTCTGCTAAATTTTGAATATAATCTGAAAGAGTTTCCCGATCAGTGCCAGCTCTACTGCGCTTTATATTAGCAGCGAGGCGCTGTGACAATTCAGCATTTCTTTTCAAAAAACTCGACACCCATTCCAAGCCTGGGCAGTTGTTTTTAAACTTGGGAACTCTTCTCCCAATCTTGTCCAGATAAGATTGTATTACAATACGCAAATCGAAACTTGTAAGAGGAAAACCATGCTCGCTCAATTTTTGTATGCACGATACGAAAATTTTTTCTTCTTCCTCCGTGAATGTTGTAGGTGCTCCAGGCGGCCTTGGTGTTTCGTTGCGTCGTAAGAGCCTAATTTGGTTTATAATAGTCCTTCGTGGAATCCTATATATTTCACTAGCCTTCCTTTGCGTTAATTCTTTATTTTCTATTGCTGCTAGACAATCTCGAAGAGCCTCTTGTGAATAATTTTTATAATTTCTTTTAGGCATTTTCCTTACATAATTCCGAGGCATTTTCCTATAAAAAAAAAAAAACTATTTGAATTTAGTATGAGCTATGTGACAGTTACTATTAGCAAGTATTCAAACGCAATTTCAATTGTAACTTTGCTCCAGGAGCAAAATATCCCCAAACATGGCGCAAAGTAGGCACAAGAAAGTAAAAGAGGTTAGAAATCCAAATTAATGCACATATTTTCTAAATATTAGTTGAAATTGTTAGCTAATTACATACCTACTTACATTAAACTCTCCTTACCTCAAATATCTGAGTATATTCGTCGATGAAGGTGGATTTTGCAGACTATTTTTTTTTTTAAGAATCGCTCGTCTGTTGTTAATGGCTGCTAACGAAGAAAAGAAATGTCAAAAACCGGAAGTGCTTATTCAGTGTTGCCAATCTTATAAAACATATATCGGACGCGTTCAAAAATTTTTAAACATCTCCGTATATTAAGAGATTTAATCGAAATAATCTTTTTTTAAATTTGGAGCATATTTACCTTCATGGAGCAAAGTAGCCTCATTTTACGGTACGTCACTACCTACCTTTTCAAGAAAATTTGCAATACCTACCTACGGACTTCTCAGTAACTTGCTCAAATTCTACAGTTATCGGCACGGATATTGAGCCCTGACCTTCATCTGCGCAGAAGCGATTTACTGCCTTATTGCCTTATACGTACGGGTGCGCAAAGCGATCCCCACTCTTCCGCCGAGAGCCCAATATCCGTGCCGGTAACTGTATCTTCTATCTTGAGCCACTTGCTCACGCCCTCGCATCATTGGAACGCCTAGTATGTACAATACTACTTAAGGAACATTGAGATCTCATGAAATTGAGTAAAGCTTACAAACTAACTTCGTTTATCGGGTGCAATGACCAAATGACCCTAAAGCTCTTCTTACGGTACGCTAATGTATGACAAAATACTGTAAAACACGATATAAAAGGGGAGAGATGTTATAAGTTTCACCCTTAAAAACCACTGGTGGAAACTTCGCTCTACAGGTGAATAGATTTAGATGCAGTTTTTGATTAGAAAGTACGTTGTCATGAAGAACTTTAGGTAAACCATTTTGGCAGTGGAGTAAAAATTAGAATAAAAATGTAGGTACTTACATAAACTTGGTAGGCTCATAATAATTAAAATACCTAAATTATACAAGTGCCTACAATTAAATAATGGCGAAAAACTTAATAGTAAAGTACCTGTTTTTAAAATAAAAATATATGGTTTTACAAGTAGTCTTTATGTAAAGTGTAAACTGATACTTTGTACCTACCTACCTAAAAGTAGTAAAAATATACGGCTAAAAAAAGCATAAATGCGTTTGTTCATGATATTGTCAAATGAATTGTGTTGTCTAACATACAACCTTAGGTAACTACTTACGTGTATTAATTGAGTTATTATTATAATTAGGTCGATATATTAGTCCGTAGTTATAAGGAGTCCCTACACAAAAACCCAAAAACCAACTTTAGTTCGAAATTATATTTTTATCAGCTGGTGTGCGAGCGTGACAGCCTTTTTTTCTGTTTGTAGAAAGGCTACGAAATGACTGGACAGATTTAAGAAATTCTTGCACTGTTGGAAAATACACTATTCTTCATACAGGCAATATCTAGACAGGTACGGGAATAAGTTCCCGTTGGAAACGGGTGAATCCGCGAGAAATTAGCTTGATAAAGTCGGTCGGTGAGTTTTGTGCGTGTTACTCCTTTAAACCGGCTTCACTCGTTGGCCCAACATTTGTTCCAACGTTTGCGTTGCGTTAAGCATTAGGTGCTTGAGAAGAAAACACCTACATACATTGATGAAGGTTGAAGGTTCCCAACGTTGAAGAATGTTTGAGCCAACATGTGGAACCGGTCTCACAAAACGAGATTATTCCAAGATGACGAAAGATCTATTGTTTATTATAATTTTGATCTATTATAGAAATAGACAAAGTCTGTTCCGTTAAAAAAAATTATAACCCCTCTTAGCGATCGAGTATGCTATATTCCCTCGGGGCACTTGTCTTTTTTCTGTGGGTCGAAAATAAGCTACATCGCGGGACTCTTCAAGCGCGACACAGTGCCACGCCATCCCACGCAGAGAACCAAAACGCGTGGGTGGCAATGTCCGTCGCCCACGCCTGACAAGTTATTTTTTCTATTTGAAAAACTTAATAGATATTCGTTTACTGAGCTTTTACGGCCTAAAACATATTTGGTAATTAAAAATTTGATCGTTTTCAGACGTGCGGATTGTGGCGTTTGTATAGCTCGTTTTTCTACGCGTGACTTATTCAGAGCGGTAAGGATTTTGTCATGCGGTTCTAGCTGTCATCGTTGAACCATTAGTTGTCAATTGTTTTCAGCACGCGCTCACTGTAACGCCCGTAGGTACAACTCGCACGTTGCCGGAAAAACCGAGCAGAAAATCCGCTAGTGTGTGTAAGAACTTTAAATAGTGATTATTTGTGGGAGACATGGTCTCTTTCCGTGATCTAACGTCATCTTTTACAAAACTTCTCAAAAATACCTTTGTACAATTTTCCATCTCGTATTGTAGGCATATTCTCTTAAATTGACCTCATAGGAACTGAAGAAAATAAGCTTACAATTATCAGGTCATCTCGCTTTGTTTTCAATCCTTAAAAGTATCCTCGATCTTACATTTGTAAATTGCTTCCGTAAATTGTAAGAAATTATTGTAAGCGACCTACAGGTATCTGTGGATCAAAGGGGGAGGCCTATGTTCAGCAGTGGACGTCCTATGGCTGAGATGATGATGATACCTAATAAGAGGTTTAACAGCAGTAAATTACGTTAGCAATACTTACAAATGTAAGGTCGGCCTATTATATTATATGAGAACATTAAGTTCAGAGCTCTACCTAATGCGAGTCTCTGTAAAAACATCAAAAGCAGTATAGGAATACATAGACACTTGAATACAGGTATATAAAATGGTCTAGAAAGTTCGATGGTAACTTTTTGACGTTTTTGAGCATTTCTTCAGAGGTTTTATTCTTAAGACCATAGTACATATTGAAAGGATAATTATATACCTGTATTTTAGGTAAAATCCACAGTTTAAGGGCTATAACGCTTCTCAGTAATTATTTTATAGGTAATCAAATTCGTATCACCCTGTATCCGATAACCTCAAATTCAAAAACTAAAGCATTTTTATTGTAGTCTTAAATATTATGCTATGGCGATTTGTACTTTTCAGTGATATAAAAAACGTTGTTACAGATTTTCCCGGTTCTCCGTTAACACGCGACTAAAAACAGCCATAGATAACAAAATATTCTCGTGTTTTTTTTTAATAGTCACTGAGTTTGGTTTCACCCCTAACTGTGAAGGTTCGCGGGGGTAACAGTACAACAATCAGGGCTTCTGACAGCCTTTTTATATACAATGAATGTTTGAGAACACTTATATTATCAGAGTACAAGAAGGACAGTATGGTCAGTAGACCGAGAGACAGTGAAACATCGAACACTCGTATTTTCGAGATATAGTGAGTGTTATCGGAGAAGTGAGTAGTTGAGAAACTTATATCTACAGACTTCGGCTCTTTACTTCTCGCTTGAAGAGCTTACTTCATCTGGAAAAGGAAAAATAAACACGTTAATTAATACAATCATAGTACCTACCTACATATGTAAGTTGCTTTGGAAATCATATAATAAGCCATTTTTTTTAAAAGAAAAGGCATTACTTTAATAACTTTTAGCTACTTTTGAAAAAGCATGAGATAACACAGAGTAGTAAGCAAATGGAACTCCGATTTTATTTTTATTTTTCGTCGAGCCAAAAGTAGTAAGATTTATTTATTTCGTCTGAGATTTAAATTACGTGATTGCGTCTACCGTAATGCACCACTATTACACACATCATAATGATATATTCCATAATAATAGAAATACTTTTATTGAATAGGTTTTTCAGCCCTTAGGACGTTTCGAGTTCAGTGATTGAATTTCCAATGACTGACCGTTCCCTTCCCCCACGCAAAGCAATCAATCTCTCTCAATTAGAGTATCAATGAATTATTTTAATTCAATCCACAGGCACAGCTTACTACTCCGTGGATTGCACTTGCACTTCATAAAATTAAATTCAAACTCGCAAAAGAAAAATAACTACCGTTTTAACCTACGTGCCTTTATTTTTCGTAAAATCGACGAAATTTGCTTAAAGACTTTTGAAAATCGTCTATTTTTAATGGTGAGTTTAACAATCTGTTTCTTTTGCAGCACGATGATAGCTTCGGCTTTCTCGTAATCACTCATGTTTCCGCTTTGCAGTTGCATTTTAATCTTCCTAGCCTCTCTAATTTCTGCGTGTGCCGCGGAGATTGCCTACAACAATACAAAATGACAATCAACCACAACATTATTGAAATATTAGGGGAAGGGAGTGCTAGTATTTTACAACTTATATTTACTTATATTAATCAGTGCATGGGGGAAAGAAACGTCAGGGAAATAAGTCTACTTTGACACAAACCATACCGCGAGAATGTGCTGAATTATAATTTTTAGGACTTGAAAATCGAGCTTCTACAGGTGGTCAATCCGTTTACTTAATACTCTGTGGTCACATTGGCAGGATTTTTTCAAAGAGACTTTGGGAAATGTTCGAGCACTTTTAAAGAGCCTTATGAAGGTGCTATTTTATAAATAAGAGGTCATTTTTTTAGTTAAAAAGTGCTCGAACGTATTCCTTATAAACTCACGTCCAATTGGTGACGAGGAGGCCCCTCGGGACTTGCGACTGGATATCCTCCTTCTCTGTGAAAATTTTGGACCAGGATATCGTGAGAAATCACTGTGACATATACCCATCACTTTAAGGGTAAAACTTTATGCACCATAAGAAATTAAAATTAAAAATTACACATAAGGTTTCTCGTGAACTGTCCCGTAAGGATATATGTCGCAGGGATATGATAAAAACGGGGATTTGATCAATTCCCTAAGGGATTTGATCAAAGATTTTCGAATCAAGATTTTCGGGAATTGTGTTATATATATGTCATATAAGACAATTCCCGAAGAAACTA
This sequence comes from Helicoverpa armigera, assembly GCF_030705265.1. Classification (NCBI taxonomy): domain Eukaryota; kingdom Metazoa; phylum Arthropoda; class Insecta; order Lepidoptera; family Noctuidae; genus Helicoverpa; species Helicoverpa armigera. The sequence goes on from NC_087144.1 coordinate 4,838,219, forward strand.
CTTTCTGCGCCAAACAAAAAGTAGCTTACGTCCTTTGCCACTTTTGGCAGGCCCTAGCTAGACTGTCGATGTATCCGGTTCAGTACGTTTTAGCGTGAAAGCACGACAGACAGAGTTATTTTTGCATTTATAATATTAGTAAGGATAATTAAATTAAATTTAATTAAACTATGCCACTTATATAGGTGTCGAAATAATATACCTATACTCCGTTTGAGCATACACTGCATGATACTGTTTAAAATTCAATTGATTAAGTTATAGCTCTTGTTGTGTTTACATTAAGTTATAGTCGCATTTCATTTTTAAAATGAGTTTTTAAATAAAATTCGTATCAATTTTGTATACCTTTAGAAAACTAGTCAAACGAAATACTACACAGGTACTATTAATGATATAGACAGGTAGACAACCAGACAGATTAGCTCTCCCCAATTAGGGTGTCGCTAGGGGCTTTGATTTTGATAAAGGGGAAAGCTAAATGGATGCTTTTAATAAAGGTAGGTACAAAGTTTGTCTGTCAGCCAGAAGGGGCAATTTTTATTGACGACTTTTATTTTCTTTAAAAGACGACTCATAAGTAATTGATTCATAACATAATGTATAATAATAGCATTAGAATTAAATAATTAAATTGTAAGACAGCTGTGTAATTGCTGGGAAGTTTGTTCATCACCGTTACTTCTTCCCGTCCTTAGGAAACGGTGAAAGAGCGTTTTTGAGGGTGCCGTGAAAAAGTGCTTATTTAATAAGCCTAATTTCAATAAATTAATTTGTCTGACGTTTTTATTGTCAAAAATCTGTGTGTTTACTCCGTCATCTATTCTTGAGAAGACATCACGAAGACATGAATACTATGGAAGTTACAGACCATTCACAATTCTATAAAAAGCTATATATAGTCTGTTTGTTTAATCGCGCTAATCTTATCAACTACTAGACTGATTTCAAAAACTATTTCAGTGTTAGATAGTCCATTTATCGAGGTAGCTCTAAACTTCTTTTTATCCGGGTGCGCGAAATAATTCCCTTCCGAAACAAGTGAATTCACTGCGCTGGCATAAGCTACATATATTTCTATAATAGGTACATATAATTCTTACCTTTTTGCAAACTTTATGCTTGGACAGCAGGCGTTTGATTTCCTCCAAGGGAACGTTGTCATCGATCACGGGGTTCATCGGGGGAGCCAGGTCTTGCATATGAGGGTTCAGCTCCAATGGAGGGCTTGGGTTGGTTGCCGGCTGGAAGTTACGTTACAAATTGGGTTGTGGATTTACCGGCTTTGCGTATGACGCTCTCTGAACCATCAATTATTGCAATATTTTGTGTTGTGCTATATTGAAGGTATTGGGTTAGTATTGAAAATTGCGCGATGATTTTTGGCGATTCAAATCTTTATTGCAATATGTTATTGTAAGTCAAGGGACCACCGAAGGCTAAAGTAGTTAGTAAATAAAGATGCAAATACGCAGGCATAGGTGTGTAAATTTTTTTACTGCGATTTTGAAAAAGGAGACAATTGAAACTTGTGTTTTGAAGGCTGCTTACACGGAGATTTGCGGGATCGTGAAAAGCAAAAATAAAAAAAAAAAAAAAATAACGAGAGGTTTAGTAAAAAAATAACAGTACATTACGAGCAGAGCAAATAGCATTTATACCATACTTCAGCTAGAAAATATAACTTACCCCGAACTCCCGTTGATAACGCTCCTCAAAGCTGGACGAATCGATGTCGGATGAGCGTCGTTTGAAAATCCTGGACCGACGAGTTGCCGGTGCAAAGTACTGACGGCTCTAAAACCCAAAAACAAAATATAAGAGTTACATAACCTCCTTATTATGAAGACTGGCAAAAAAAACTGGCTGGTGTATTTTTTGGAGGTAGTAATAAAAAAATGTGTACAGCTTAAAATAGTGGTACCTACGCCTATATTATTATTTTTCAGAATGTATTTGTGGAGATATTATGAACTGTTTTACCAGAAAAATAACGAATCGGATTCGCGCTCGAATTGTTCCGTACCAATAGCGACCAAAAAAATCACATCTTACATAAACGCCCAAATGTATGTTATTTTATTCTAGTTTTCAGTATTTTTTGTTACCTACATTATTGTGAGAATTTCAACTACCTATATAATTTTCATGATTCATGAGATACAGCCAGGTGACAGACAGACAGAAGGACAGCCAACAAAGTATAACTAATTAAGTTATATTCCACTTTTCCCTTTAGGTACCTACTCACCGCAAAATGCTCCCATCCAATATCATTTTCATTCTGATCCATATCATAGTCATTCCCAAAAGTGGTATCAGCCTCTTGGAAAGGTGACAGGTTAAGCCCTGGTGACATTTGCACGGGAGACAGTGGGCCAGGGCTGGATGGCACGGAAAAAAGGAGGCCGGGTGTTGGAGCCCGGCTTGTCTCTGGTTGGGGCACCTCCACCTCGTTGTCTTCGGGCGCTGGTGGTAATACTTCTTCGTCGGGCTGAAATTAATAGTAATTGTTAATTTATTTTAAATACAAGCGGGTTTTAGGTAAAATGTTATTTCTAAGCATTTTTATTAAACACCACAATATACTTTTGGCACCAAGTTATTGATAAGGATAACGAGTTGTTTTGACAGTTTTTGAAACCTTTCATATTCATATTTATTTGTATACCATAATGTTACAATGATGTTACAAGGGGCTTAAAGCTAGGTACATATTATGGACCCTGTTAGGGCACAAATAGGGCTTAAATATGTGTCTTTTTTTCATTTCTTAGTGGTTATTTCTTAATTTTATAAGTTGTGCTATATCGTGTCCCGATTGTTTTATAAATGCCAATTGTTTTAATTGCAATAACTTAAAAAAATAAGGTCACTTCAGTTCAGATACAGGCAAGCTGGTTACGGCAAAAACGATTAATAAAAAGTGTGTAAAAAAGACGACCTAAAACCGATTATTAAATAATATTTATATAAGTAATATAAAGATAAAAATACTGATTGCGACAGAAGACCATCTATTGCATTCTTTAATTCTTACGACATTCGACAACAATCTTAAATTTTAACAAATAATTTAAATGATCTTGTTTATGTGGGTACATAAAATAAATAATAAAATTGCGATTATAAATAATGTTAACATTTGCTTGCAGGATGGTAAAATGTGGCTGAGCCTTATTGTGTTTTCAGACCTACGTTCACCCATATTTTCAAAATAAAATTCTACTCTCTACTACTCTATTCTAAAAGAATAACAACCACAATCACTGTTTACCTATCCCTAAATCGCAGTTATTAGCCACTTACCTTTACACGCTACATTTATTAAAAATTTGAATATCCGACCACAACGAATTGCAAAGGATTAAGTACATATTAACAATTGACACTAAACTGCACTAAAAAATTACCTTTGCACACTGCTTCAATTAAAATCGAAGAATAATCTTTTATTTCCACAAAAGAACAAAAAATATATTCACTGCTTTGTGCACTTGAAAATATTCTAGATACACTATAACTCTTTAACACGAGTACATCATTTTGCAATTGACAAACTGGGCTTGAACCCGAGGGAACGGCCAGACAGACAAACCTATATAATATAATATGTATGTAGATACGTCTATATAATGTTTGGAGTTTCGACAATAGAGCTGTGTCAACTTGTCGAGAATACGATGTCAGTTTTAATTTTGGAATAGAAGTTGCAAAATGAATTGTCTTTTGTTTTTTGGAAAAAATAAAGGAACGTAGTTTTTTGTCCTTCATAAGATGTGTTATGTAGCTGTATGACGCGTGAAGTTATTTTATAAAAACATAATTAACAAGTGTTTTTAATATATGTATTCTGAAATGCCCAGATATACATTTATTAAAACTTAATAAAGAAAATCGAAGGTACCATTAGCTATGTAGGATGTGTTGCATGAAAAAAAACACGTTTGTTTTATGGACGCTATCTAAAATATATATTGTATTCTAGCTTTCAGTTTTTATCGTTAAAAACGTGAAAACATCATCTATGAAAATTTCAACTATCACCGTTCGTGAGACGCGCAAATATCAAATCATAATCCAAATTGTTGATGAAACTTGCCAGTTATCTAACACAGCGTATACCTACATAAGAATCACATATAATGATGATGTACTCCTAGCCGATTATCGGCTACGGCGGCTGTTCTCATGTAAGGAGATTAGCCAACTGCGCAGGACATACCTCAAGCATTTACGCAGACACAAGTGCACTCACTATTCCTTCATTCTCATAGCCCGATGGGAAGGCAATCCGACACCACCGGAGAGAGATAAGAATCACATCTATAGGCCAATTTTAATTCAGACGCGGGAAGAAATTCCTCCAAAACGAGACTGAAATCGCGACAAAACAGCAAAATATACTTACATAAAGGTACTAATAATCATCATCCTCCGAGCCGTTTTCCCAATCATGTTGGGGTCGGCTTCCAGTCTAACCGGATTCAGCTGAGTACCAGTGCTTTACAAGAAGCGACTGCCTGTCTGACCTCCTCAACCCAGTTACCCGGGCAACCCGATAAAGGTACTAATAATTATACTTACATAAAGATGCTTATACACCACATACTCGCACGGTATGGCGGTAGTCTTCAGGTATCGGTTTCCAGACCTCTTGATAATATAATCGTTGTCCCGAAAGTGCTTCGAGCAGACCACATCGTCTAAAGCCGGGTGCCAGTTGTACCGGCCCGTCATGTCCACCCATTTGGCTCTCAACTCCTCGTTGGATGGAAACCTGCAAAGATACAGTTGAATATGATGTCCTTGCTGAGGGTACTGGGTTCGATTCCCGGTGCTGTTGCGATGAGCATATGTTGGTGTCTAGGTGTAATAATATGTATGGGAAAATGTGTGTGGGAGTATATGTAGTTTATCAGTTGTGTTAGCATCTATAGCACAAATCAAAAATCATGTGTGTGAAAGGTGTCCCGAAATTAGTCTTATTAGTTGCCATTTTCTCATATAAAAGACCGATTTTTCAGGTTTTTTAGTAAAAATAAATAATATTATTCCAAATATCTCGCTAGCTATTATTATTTATGTCAATAAGTCCGTAGAACCAACTAAATATTTCAAAATATTCAAAGCAACGACTACGCTACGCAAATGCCTACGTAGGCCTACGCCGCTACGCCGCTTGCTACGCACTACGTAGCCCTTTGGTTTTATGTAAAAAGAAGTTTCTTTATTTTAAGTTTGTATTTTTTTAGAAATAATTTAAATGTTTTTTAGTTTTACATTATCGTAAAATATAGTTTAAATTCAGAACAAAGAAAGTCGCCATATTTGTCCAAAAGTGGATTCTGTAACGAGTTTGCGCAGAACGTGATCTGTTATCTCTGTCTGATGTTCCCCGAAATTTTCGAACAAAGGAAATTCCTTATATGATTAGCCAATGCAGGATTAAATGCGCGGGAATTATGATTAGACACTGATCACAAGCGATTATTGTAAATGATTAATATTTTGGCGATTTATTATTTAAATACAATTAATACATAATCTCACAAAAAGGTTACCTCACTGTAACTGCGTAGGTCTATCGCAGGCATCTTTAAATTTCGCATTTTGCACAACAATATTACATGACACTACAAATTATATTTAGAACATGTGAAACAACACAATACACTTCATTTATCGATAAATCGTCGTAAATAAATAATAGGAGCACCTCTAGCGACTCGCACCACGAGACGCGGCCCGGGCTCGCGACGCTATCGGTCGCCGCGTCATACATTGCCCTTTATGATAGCGCGGAAAACATCACGAGCGAACATTGACAGCAATGTATATCTATTTCAATGCAACAGATTAAAGGTCGCCACAGCAGGTAAATTGTAATTTTAAGGTCTTAAAATTTAAAGAAAAAATGCGTTTTTTTACTCACGGATGGAAGCAGAGGCGGTCCGAGGAGCCACTGGGCTCGTCCGTGGTGGACTTGCACGTCAGGACGGAGCAAGCTGGCATTTTTGAATTTTTCTTTACCGGAACGATGCACTCAATGGTGTACGCCGACAACTAAATATCGCATGCGCTTATTTCGATCGATAGGTGTATGACCAATTGCTGTACGCGCAGCACCTCGCAGCCACCCCCAGATTCTATATTTAGCTCGGTCTAGGTCCTGGGAAAACAGGAAAGCAATTTATCAATACTATGCAAGTACGCAGCGAGCCTGTGTCAGCCGCCATTACAAATGTAAATCAAAAAGTTTTCACGGGAGACCGCGAGCCTTGTAGCGGTGCTCTGATATGCAAATTAGTTTGTATGATACTTGCTTTTCAGGTTTTGGGTCTAAGATTTTGATTTCTTTTTTGATATTGTTACTTAATCTAGCTTATATTTTGTGGCAGTTTTTTTGTATTTTTTAAGTTATTATAAGTTTTCTTGTAACTTCAGATTGATTTCAAAACCAAGATCGAATGATCTTTTATCTAAAGCCTTATTTAATAATTGCGGGTAAAGTTTAAGCTAATTGCTTTAAAACTTCTAGTGGTAGTAGGTAATTGTTTTTGGAATGAAATATAACTGTTAACTAAGTAGTAAGTATTATTACTGAAGTTAATGAACTTCGCAATTTTCTAAGTGATTTATTTTAGATTTACTTCAGCCATCTAGTTAACAATTAAGTTTTCTTAATAAACATCTAGTTTTTAGCAAGGATTCATTCCTGCTCTTATCTAATTCATGCTGTTTTTACGAATACCTACGTTTTTCTAGCTTCCAGATTGTTATCTTGCAGAAGTTTAGGACTGATCCTCAGCGCTAATATGTCAACTGTGCAGTTACTACTATTTATCGTTGTCAGCGTTAAAATTGGTGTTTTCGTCAATCATTCTTTACATCTTTCGTCATCGATGTAGGCATTAGTGACAACCTTAAGAAAATCCGTGCAATAGTTTTTAATTTCCTACTTCACCACTAATATTCAAAGTACTAAGTTTTTTACCGCGTCACAAATCTAGTCATTTCGAAACTTTTTTGAGATCATTCTCAAACTTCCGTTAGTCTTTAATTAAGAAGTTAAGTAGTCAATATTTACTAAGCCTATTTAAGTATGCATGCAGGATTCACATCGAGTAGATATCAATCTCATTACTTTATTGCATTACTACTTTATTCCAGTAAAATGATTGTTAATCAATTTTGAAAATTAAATCATCCTCCGATCCTTTTTCCCAACTATGTTGGGGTCGGCTTCCAGTCTAACCAAGTGTAGCTGAGTACCAGTGCTTTACAAGGAGCGACTGCCCTATCTGACCTCCTCAACCCAGTTACCCAGGCAACCCGATACCAATTGGTTAGACTGGTTTTGTAAATTAAATAAATTAAAAAACTCTTTGGTTTATAAAGCATTTATGTAACGCAGCTTCGATGTTAGAAATAATCGTCAGATGCCACTAGTTAGCAACCGCACGACTTTATAATAAGCTTTCGTCAACTTCAGCTAATATAATTTCTGGTCATTGTTCAGTGTTTTCAACGCTCAGCGCCAGTGTTATAGTTATGACTTATAGCATACTTTCCTTAACAGAAATGTAGATAATTAATACATCAGTAAGTAGGTAGGTACATAAGGAAGTCGATTAAAATTACAGAAAGTAGTGGATGAGTTAGTACATAAGCGAGTAGGTAAAGTACCTAATACATAAGTAAACTAAATGTCGCAATTTCAGACTTTAACATTTAACGTTAATGTTTCCTTAACTGTTTTCCTTCGCCTTTACTCATACCATAGTGTCAAAATATAAACACATATTTGTATTTTCTAACTATACTTAGAAAGTACAAACAACTTACGTATAGGTACTTACTTACTTTTATAACCTGGAATCGTAACCGCCGCAGTACCGCATACTCGAACTTGAGAGGTACCTTACATAGATGCTTAAACCTCCCTGCCTCGACGGTGCGTGTAACATGAAACTTCTCAGAATACTGGAAATCATGCCTGTTACCTAAGGCTGGTTTTCCAAGAAAGATGTGCTGTGAAAATGTGTGGGTGTTTCCACCAATGCTGTGCGAGGAAAATGTGTCGTACGAGGGTTTTTACCGGAGCTGTAAAAATGCGCATGTAGGTATGACAAGTTGCTGGCTGGTACCTACAGTATTTCACAAAGGTGCGAGCTTTGTTTTATTTTGTCGCTTATTTTGCACATAAAAATCCTCGCTCCGCTAGAGCCGTTTCCACTAGAGCTGTGCTGAGCGAGGCTAGGTAAATGAAGTGATTCTATTGGTTCTTGAAAAACACATTCCTCCCAACGCATCCTCGTATATCTCTGGTCGAAAACGAGCCTAACAGGTATATAATCTAGCCAATGTCTCCAGGAACGAGTTGCTGAAAACTGAATATAGTGTCGAGAAACCAGCTTGACCTTAATCCCAGTTGTTCTTGCCAGAGTAAATCAGCAGTTGGGAGTTGTTATTCCTACTAGATAGTTACATTTATATAATAGTTATTTGTTATACAGGAGTGCAAAGTTGCTTTTTAACCGCGGGCTCAATTTTGATGACCGAGCAAGCGAAGGATTCTAAAATTGAAACACGAGCGTAGCGAGTGTTTCAATAATTAGAATCCTGAGCGATAGCGAGGGAATCAAAAGAGCACAAGGTGAAAAATCTTTGCACTCGAGTGCAACACGTAACTTTTCATCCCACCTCATCGAGGAAATTACTAAATGCAAAAAAAAACAAAATGGCGCGCACATATGAGTATCAAATTAAAAAGAAGTATCTACACTTCTGGACACATCTATTGGCCCACCTTAGAGTTTTGGTTTCGATGGCCCCTACCGAAATATTATTGCTAGATTGAACAAAAACTGATGATGCAGTTTTAAACCTGATACATTTTACCTTCTTTTTCGATCGTATTGTTTTAAATTTGAATTTGGAATACCATACGACATGGAGCTACGCTTAACAAGTCGGATATGTGCCTCGTTAAAGGCAATTGATTTTTGAATAAAAAACATGTTTTATCAAATAAAGGTTTAATTTAATAACGTGTGTTGCTTCCATGGGCATCTACCACAGCTCTCATACGATTAGGCATAGAGTTATCAACCGCTCTATGAAGTTTTGAGGGATCATCTCCCATTCCTCTTCTATGGCAATTTTCAACTCCTGCATCGTCTGGGCAACTGGCTGACGAGCCCTAACACGTCTTTTTAGCTTGTCCCACATGTGCTCAATGGGGTTCATGTCTGGGCTTCTGGCTGGCCAGTCCATAACTGTGATATTCACATCCCGAAGATATTCCCTGACAATACCGGCCGCATGGGCTCTTGCATTATCATGCATAAAAAGGAAATTTGGGCCCACATAGTCCGCGTATGGTATCACGTGAGGTCCTAAGCACTCACGAATGTACCTTTCAGCGTTTAATGTTGGCAGCCGTGGTCCTGTAACAACCTCAAGTTGAGTTTTGCCGCTCGCGGATATACCGCCCCAGACAGTCTTTGAGCCACCGCCATAAGCAACCATCTCTTCTAGGGCTGCCATTTCGAATTTCGTGAAACCCGGACAAATATTAAAAAAACCCGGACATTTGGCGTAAATCGCATTTTTACCCCGGACGAGTCCGAATTTTTTTTAACGAAACAAGACCTAGTTTTCAATATTACTATTACTACTATTATATACTTAAATTCAATGAGGTGCTTCCTTACATGTAACGTCAGGGCCATATCTAGCTCAAGTAGTAGGTACCTAGTATTGCAAGATTATGACTTAATATTTCGAAGGTCATAAATAAGAAAGCTCATATGGAAACTAGGAGTTAGCTTCTTGTTAGTAATAAGACTTAAAACGGCGCTACCTTTTTGACAGGTTAGACAAAAAAATGTTGAAAAATACAAAAAACCGTAAAGTGAAGTCGCCGAAAATTTTTGAGTTTTTGGTCACTAAAGCACCTAAACTTGTATAATAAAAAAAATCCGAAGAAGCCGCGAGCGAAGCGAGCAACATTTTTGAATATTGGGATATTAAAGTAGCTAAACGTAAAAAAAGATAGTGTCAAGAAAGGAAGCCGCGAGCGTAGCGAGCGCGACAATTTTTGAGTTTTGAGACACGTCGACTTCTGCAGTCTGTGTGTCGATTGTAATTCAACTCGTAAGAAAAATGTCCGGGTTTTCCCCGGACACTTCTTGAAACCCCGCCCGGACGTCCCCCGGACGGCCTCCAAACGAGGACAAATCCGGGGAAACCCGGACGGATGGCAGCCCTAATCTCTTCAAAGTAGCATTGTGCGAAACGCTCTCCCTTACGTCGGTAGACCTTCTTCCTTCCATCATTGCCATGAAACACAATTTTGGACTCATCAGAAAAGAGAACACGGCTCCAATCTTGCTGTGTCCAATTTAAATGACTACGTGCGAAATGAAGGCGCGCTGTTCGGTGGGTTCGCGTTAGTTTGGGCCCATTAGCTGGCTTGTGTGGTACCATATCGCGTTCTTTTAACCTTCTCCGAACAGCTCGAGCACTCACAGATACTCCGTGGAAGTCGCGAAGTTGTTTTTGTGTCTCAATGGAGGTAAGGTGACGATTTCTCAAGCTGGTCATCACGATGAATCGCTCCTGCCTTTCAGTTGTGACCCGAGATCGTGGCCTTCCTTGGCGACGAACAAAGCCGCCAGTCTCTAGGTACCTCCAATAAACATTTCGGACCGCAGATCGACTTAAATTAAGTTGAGCACTCACGTTTCTTTGGCTGCGTCCGGCCTGAATAAGTGCCACAGCTTGGGCGGCAACTTCAGGTGAAGTATCCATAGATTATTGAGAGAACCTCACCTTAATGTTAAGAATAAGTAATGTTTGTTGCAAAACCAAAGATATCAATCACTTTTTCAAGAATTAAGTCCAAGTAAACCAATAAAACCAAGTTTTCTTAGTAATCGATTGTTTGATATCAACAAGCAGGCTCCAAATTGTCTCTTGTTTCTTTAAATTCTGTATTCGAAATTCAAAAAAAGACTATTGAATGAAATTGTGAATGTCTGTTCACCTCGTTGGTGGACGTCCTACGCTGCGCTTGCTAGTCCGTGGTCTCCATTCCAGCACTTTTCGGCCCCATCTGCCATCTGCTCTACGAGCAATATGGCCTGCCCATTGCCACTTCAACTTGCTAATCCGGTGGGCTATATCGGTCACTTTGGTTCGTCTACGGATCTCCTCGTTTCGGATTCGATCACGTAGAGAAACACCGAGCATAGCCCTCTCCATAGCTCGTTGAGCGACTTTGAGCTTTGAGATGAGGCCGATAGTGAGAGACCACGTTTCGGTGCCGTAAGTCATCACTGGTAACACACATTGGTTAAAGACTTTCGTCTTGAGGCACTGAGGTATGTCGGACGAAAAGACATTGCGTAGTTTCCCGAACGCTGCCCAGCCGAGTTGGATTCGGCGGTTGACCTCTTTCTCGAAGTTGGACCTACCTAATTGGACTACTTGTCCTAGGTAGATATACGAGTCAACAACTTCGAGTACCGAGCTTCCAACAGAGACTGGGGTGGGCTGAACATGGACATTTGACATAATTTTCGTCTTGTCCATGTTCATTTTCAGGCCCACCCGTTGTGAAACTCGGTCGAGGCCCTCGAGCATCATACTGAGTTCCTCCATCGACTTTGCCATGACTACGATGTCGTCGGCAAACCGAAGGTGAGTGATGTATTCGCCGTTGATGTTGATGCCAAGTCCTTGCCATTCCAGGAGCTTGAAGGCGTCTTCCATTGCTGCGGTAAACAGTTTCGGGGAGATTACGTCCCCCTGTCTTACGCCTCTTCTCAATGGAATCGGCTTCGTGCTATGCTCCTGTACTCGGACCGACATGGTGGCGTTATTATACAAACACTTCAACACCTCGATGTACCGATAGTCAATATGGCATCGTTGGAGTGACTCAAGTACCGCCCATGTTTCCACCGAATCGAAGGCTTTCTCATAGTCCACAAACGCTAAGCATAATGGCAAGTTATACTCCTCGGTCTTCTGTATAACTTGCCGCAGCGTATGGATGTGGTCTATGGTACTAAAGCCTCTTCGGAAACCGGCTTGTTCGGGAGGCTGGAAGTCATCAAGCCTGTGCTCGAGACGGTTCGTGATAACCCTTGAAAACAGCTTATAAACATGGCTTAGAAGTGTGATGGGTCTGTAGTTCTTCAATAGGCTGTTGTCACCTTTTTTGAAGAACAACACCACCACACCCCTGCTCCATGCTTCAGGCGTTTTGCCCTCGGACAGGACGGAATAAAAGAGCTTCTGGAGGACTTTAAGTACCGGTGTTCCACCCGCTCTCAGAAGCTCTGAAGTGATTCCGTCCTCACCCGGCGCCTTGTTGTTCTTAAGCTGCTTCAGGGCCATCCTAATCTCGTACAGACTGATGTCCGGGATATCTTCGGTATAATGTCGGGACAGCTTGGCTCTTGGATCTCCTGCCAAGCTGTCAACGGACTTTGCGACCGAAGTGTATAACTGTCCATAGAACCTCTCGATCTCGCCTAAAACCTCTGCCTTGGTCGACGCTATGCTGCCATCCTCCCGTTTCAGCTTAGTCAACTGGCTTTGCCCAATAGACTTGTCCTTTGCGAACACTTTGGAGCCTTGGTTTCGCTGTATGGTCTCTTTAACACGATTCGTATTAAAGAGACGCAGATCGTGTCGCAAGGACTTGGATATTCGTCTATTGAGCTGCCTATATGACTTCGCATCATGGGAAGACTGCAACTGTAGCAAGCGTCGTTCAGCCATGAGGTTTAAGGTTTGCTCGGTTAGTTTTTGAGGTCTATTTTTACGGCAGGGTCTAAAAAACTTAGACCCTACCGTGCGGACAGTTTCCACTAGTCCGTCGTTGATCTCGTCCACTGACACTAAGTTCTCAAGGCAAGCAAAGCGATTAGAGAGCTCGAGTTGAAAGCTTTCCGGGTTTTGAATATGGGACCGAGTAGGTCGGAGCGTAGACTTCATCAGGCTGGACCTTTCAAGTTTAACATTGATATTCAGTGAGGCTCTTACGATTCGGTGATCGCTTCCGGTTTTTACCCTGTTGATCACAGAGACATCACTGAATATCCGTCTCTTGTCGGTCATGAAGAAGTCTATCTCGTTTCTCGTGAAACCATCGGGACTCAACCAGGTCCATTTCCTGTGAGGCGGCTTCTGGAAGAAAGAGTTCATCATGAAGAACTCTTCACTTCCTATTTCTCCAGAAAGTCAGCCAGCCTCTGTCCCCTAGGGTTCCGTTGCCCATATCCAAATTGCCCCACTCTCAACTCATCACCGCTTTTCTTGCCCAACCTAGCGTTAAAATCCCCCATAACAACAGTGAAGTGGGTTTTGGAACTATGTATGGCCCTACTTACGTCCTCATACATAGTCTCCACCTCATCATCGGAGTGTGACGAGGTCGGTGCGTATACCTGAATGACCTTCAGCGAATATCTTTCGGATATTCTGAGTATTAGGTATATCACCCTGTTCGACACACTGTCGATGGTTGTTATGTTGTTTACGAGGGACTTGTGAACGAGAAACCCGACACCACCTTGGGACTTTTGGTCGCCCTCCCGGTAGTAGAGCAAGTTACCAGACTTCAGGGTTACGGTGTCCTCTCCCTCTCTACGGACTTCGCATAACCCTATAATGTCCCAATGTAACTTGCTCAACTCCTCTTCCAGCTCGCAGATCTTTTCGTCAGTCCTCAATGTGCGTATGTTGTGTGTTACCAGGGCCAGTCGTCGTGGGGGTGGGTAGCCGGATCTCTTCCGGAGATTCTTAGCACCCCCTGCTCCGCCGTTACCTTGACCGCTACCCGCGCCAGGGATAGCGGAGCTGCCGGGGACTGGGGGCCTGGTTTCTGTGCTTCTCATTGGGGGGTAATTGCCTTTAATCGCCACGCTTGGCAGGCGGGTTGGCGATCGCAGTGAGGGTATGCAGTACACGGAGGACGCTGCTGCCCGACCTCCGGTTTGTCCCTTAGTCGCCTCTTACGACACCCACGGGATGATTTGGGGGGAGCGCAATTCTAAGCCGGCGTCCCACGGCATAGGTATTTTATTTGTTTAATATGTATATGTTTGAAAAGTCTTATCAAGATTGTCAAAAATGGAGTATTGCACACGATGTTCTAAATTCAAATCACTTTGCCGCTCTAGAGGATAAAAACGACTTTTGCGCTCAGATATCAAAGGGTAGAACTACTCTTTCCGAGATGGTGGGATGAAAAACTGTTTTCCCAGGTTTTCACTCGCGCCCCGGGGGAAATTCTGCACTTACCCGGATAAAACCTATGCTACTCTTTAACAGTGTAACTTTACAACAGTTAAAGATTTTTTAAAATCGGCCCAGTATTTTTGGGAGCCTTTGTGCCTTGGTTTAGGAAAAGGGTTTGAAAGTTTTCAAAGAAGCCTCACAAGGTGCCACTGTATTAAAATCTCTAACTGCCGAAAGGAATCCAATTAAGATCAAATTATGCCGTTATGGCTTAATTTAAATTTTATTATGATTATTTAAATACTAGCTGTTGCCCGCGACTTCGTCTGAGTGGGCAATTTAGAATTTCCAATTTCGTTTATTTAATCGTTCATTGCTCAACCCCCGTAGGTGATAGCGTGATAATATATAGCCTATGTGTTGAACCGGCCCCCAGGTAATATTCATGCAAAATTTGGTTGAAATCCATGCAGTATACTCATCGAGTTTATCCGGGACAAACATACAGACAAAAATTCTAAAAACTACATATTTGGGTTCAGCATCGATTATGGATCACCCCCCAGCATTCTTTAAAAAAAATACTCAATGTACAGTTTTGACTTTCCTATAATTTTATTATATGTATGATATAGATATAATGTATTGTGTTCCTCAAAACAATACAGATTTCTTAAACAACTGATTATTTTAATAATTTTAAGAAAATTGAAGCTTATGCTGTCTGTGAACTTGCACCTACATAGGTACTACTTTTATTTTTTTATCTCTCTCCGGTGATGTCGGATTGCCGTCCCATCGTGAGGGAATAGTAAGTGCACTTGTGTCTGCGCAAATGCTTGTGCATTACAATGTGTCCTGTGCAGTTAGCTAATCTCCTTACATGAGAACAGCCGCCGTAGTTGATAATCCTATGCCTAAGGCGTTAAGTATTAAAAGTATTAAATAAATAAATAATCGGCTAGGTAGACATCATCATCATCACATATTTATATGGTCACTTGAACACCGAAGAAATTCTAAATGAACTAATTCTGCTTTATAAAATAATCGTCAAACCACTATACCTACGATTACTTATGTACTCATTGTACAGTCAGCACCAAAAGTCGATGAACAGAATCAACATGACAAAACACCTGTTCACAATAAAATGCCATAAGTTATAGTCGCAACTAGGAAACAAAATGGACTGTACACCAGAAACTTACAAAAGTCGCTAAACACGAGTATTTCAAAAGTATCTGTGCACTAGTATTCCTAAAGTTGCTGTA
The DNA here is from genome assembly GCF_030705265.1 of Helicoverpa armigera. NCBI lineage: Eukaryota > Metazoa > Arthropoda > Insecta > Lepidoptera > Noctuidae > Helicoverpa > Helicoverpa armigera. The sequence goes on from NC_087144.1 coordinate 4,853,752, forward strand.
CACCATCAATCCAAATGTCGCTGAACATCATTGTATCAAAAGTCACTTAACAGCAGTAAATACAAAATTAGGTTAACAAAGCGTATTTTTAATGTTGCCGTGTGTTAATCTACTTTTGACGCTTATGTTGTTCAGCTACTTTTGGGACAGTACTTGCTTGACCTTACTAATGTATGGTAACTCGTTAGCATCTATTTCAATAATTTTAATAATTATTTTGGATATACACTCTTTTGCAAAAAAAGCGGGCACCTATGCGAAATCTTAGTTTTAAGGACTTTACGTGTATTTCAAAGGATTTTAATGATTGTAGTATGTTTCTAGCATCAAAAGGGTTAGCCAAGCATGCGTGAGAGTGTATTCTAAATTTGAATTTTGTACAATTGCTAAGAAATTGGATAAACCTTGTTTTGGACTAATTGCTGGCAGAAAGTTCGTCGGTGTTTTGAAAAGTTTTTGAAGTGATTTTCAGAAAACTGATGATGCAGTTTTAATTAATGATTAATGTACCTTTTTGTTAGATAAAACATTTTTGAAAAACTATGCGTATTTGATAAAATTTTCACCTGCTCTAAATGGGCTATACTGATGATTGATGGCAATGTTAAGAGTTTCGGTATTTGAGTGTAAAGCGTTCTTCTGTTTAGATATTATACCCACGTGTTTTAAAATATCGCTTTTTCATAATTAAACATTATTTAGAGGAGTATCAGTACATTGGGCTGCGACAAAACCAATTCAAAGTAAGCAGTGCCGATCACAACTCATCTCCTTTCAGACTTTAACATTTTTAAAAATCTTGAAATTCTACAAAATACAGAAAATAGCGCATCGACTGTGAGCACGAGGTCTTGAGGTCTCGGAATCACTAATTTTCAAACAACCTCGTCTCTTGGGTAACTCCGTAGACCTCCGAAGATCTATGAGTTTGAGCGTGCAAATAGCGTGTTTTCATCCCACTGACATTTTATTAAATAAACTTGCCTGCACCGAGATTTTCTAGCATCTACAGCACTTTCCTGCTTAAATCATAACAATAATTGGCTATCAGCTCATTTCTTAAGAAACATACGTTTGGTCAATACTTTTGAATTCTTGACTCCCTTTCAGCGAAATCATCGTTTAGTAACCCGATACCTACCGATATGGAGTTATAGAGGGCTTCAACGCGGCAATAATTAGACTTTTTAGATAGCTTAAACCCTCCTCATCATTTTTCATGTGGTTAATTTTAACATTTATCACAAAATTTGGTATTTTTTAATGTCAAAGTCCGATAAGAGACGAGTTGCGATCGGCACTGCTTACTTTAAATTGGTTTTGTCGCAGCCCAATGTACTGATACTCCTCTAAATAATGTTTAATTATGAAAAAGTGATATTTTAAAACACGTGGGTATAATATCTAAACAGAAGAACGCTTTACACTAAAATACCGAAACTCTTAACATTGCCATCAATCATCAGTATAGCCCATTTAGAGCAGGTGAAAATTTTATCAAATACGCATAGTTTTTCAAAAATGTTTTATCTAACAAAAAGGTACATTAATCATTAATTAAAACTGCATTATCAGTTTTCTGAAAATCACTTCAAAAACTTTTCAAAACACCGACGAACTTTCTGCCAGCAATTAGTCCAAAACAAGGTTTATCCAATTTCTTAGCAATTGTACAAAATTCAAATTTAGAATACACTCTCACGCATGCTTGGCTAACCCTTTTGATGCTAGAAACATACTACAATCATTAAAATCCTTTGAAATACACGTAAAGTCCTTAAAACTAAGATTTCGCATAGGTGCCCGCTTTTTTTGCAAAAGAGTGTATATCCAAAATAATTATTAAAATTATTGAAATAGATGCTAACGAGTTACCATACATTAGTAAGGTCAAGCAAGTACTGTCCCAAAAGTAGCTGAACAACATAAGCGTCAAAAGTAGATTAACACACGGCAACATTAAAAATACGCTTTGTTAACCTAATTTTGTATTTACTGCTGTTAAGCAGTAGGCTAAATTCCTCTATGTGCAGAACCATAAAGCCACGGCCCCTAGTTCCCGGCAGTCCCGTTATTCCCGGTCACGGTGGCGACCGTGGTTACGGCGGGACAGGGGGTGCGAAGAATCTCCGGGTTACGGGAGGCCACCAAACTAAACTGACTCTGGCGACGTACAACGGCCGCACGCTACGGCTTGACTCGCATCTGGCGCAACTCGAGGTGGAACTTGGGAAGATTAGGTGGCACATATTAGGGTTATGTGAAGTTCGAAGAGAGGGGGAGGACACCATAACCCTCGAATCAGGTCACCTAATGTACTTCCGAGAGGGAGACCAACAATCCCAAGGTGGCGTTGGGTTTCTGGTTAATAAGTCCCTAGCTGATAACGTGGTGGAGGTGTCTAGTGTGTCGAACAGGGTAGCGTACCTTATCATAAAGCTCACCGACAGGTATAGCCTCAAGGTAGTGCAAGTGTACGCACCGACCTCGACACATTCAGACGATGAAGTGGAGGATATGTTTGATGATATATCAAGGGCCCTCCACTTCACTACAAAGACCCATTACACCGTTGTCATGGGGGACTTTAACGCTAAAGTGGGAGTACAGATTTGCGGCGAATCGGCAGTAGGATCCCATGGATTTGGAAGCAGGAATCATAGGGGGCAAATGCTCGTCAACTTCCTAGAACGCGAGGGGCTCTTTTGATGAACTCCTTTTCAAAAGCAGCCCCAAAGGAAGTGGACGTGGCAAAGCCCCGATACTATGACTAAAAATGAGATTGACTTCATCATGACGAACAAGAAGCACATATTCAGAGACGTCTCCGTGATCAATAGGTTTAATACCGGGAGTGATCACCGACTTGTCCGAGGCTCTCTGAATATCAACTTCAAGGCTGAACGTTTCCGTCTGATGAAGGCCAGGCTCCGACCAACACTGCTCCAAACCATGACAGGATCTGAAACGTTCCAGTCAAATTTGGAGAACCGATTTGCCGCCGTGGAAACTACAACAGACGTTAACCAGAACCACGAATATGTGGTTCGGATCCTCAGGAGGAAGGTTCGAGATTCTGTAACATGCAGCGTAAGGGCAAGAAATCAAAGCTTTCGGAAGAGACATTAGGGCTTATGAAGAAACGACGTGAAAACCCGCCTGTCACTTCGTCAGCTCAGCGGGCTCTAAACCAAGAGATCAACAAGCACGTACGACGCGACCTCCGGTGCTCCAATACTCTGGACATTGAAAGAGCAATTGAGCTGAATCGGGGTCAAAGGTGTTCGTACAATCTCTTGGAAGAAGCCACTTGACGAAGCTGACCACAACAAGTGGAGAAGTCGTTTCTTCGGTGCCGGCAGTCCTTTCGGAAGTGGAAAATTTCTATGGCCGGTTATACGCATCGCATGCATCTCGACCTGATCCCGGAAATGAGGATTCTAGAGCCACATTAACACGCCATTTCACCGAAGACCTGGCAGAAGTCAGCAGTGGCGAGATCGAGATCGCTCTGAGACAGCTCAAAAATGGAAAAGCCCCTGGCGAGGATGGCATTACAACAGAGCTTTTAAAAGCAGGAGGCAAGCCCGTACTGGGGGAGCTCCAGAAGCTTTTTAATGCCGTCCTCTTTGAAGGGAGAACTCCAGAGGCGTGGAGTAGGAGTGTTGTCGTCCTGTTCTTCAAAAGGGAGACAAAACCCAGTTGAAGAACTATCGACCCATTTCCTCCTAAGCCACGTATATAAGCTGTTCTCAAGAGTGATCACGAACCGACTTGCGCGAAGACTCGACGAATTCCAACCACCGGAGCAGGCTGGGTTTCGGAGCGGATACGGCACCATAGACCACATCCACACAGTGCGGCAGATTATACAGAAGACCGAAGAGTATAATCAGCCCCTGTGTCTAGCATTTGTGGACTATGAGAAGGCCTTTGACTCGGTTGAAATCTGGTCTGTTCTGGAGTCCCTGCAGCGTTGTCAAGTAGATTGGCGATACATCCAAGTGATGAAATGTCTCTACGAAGCCGCTACAATGTCCGTCCAAGTACAGAATCAGCAAACAAGGCCCATACCGTTGCATCGAGGAGTGAGACAAGGGGATGTTATTTCCCGAAACTGTTCACTAATGCAATGGAGGATATGTTCAAGACGCTGAACTGGAAAGGACGCGGCATCAACATCAATGGCGAACACATCTCTCACTTGAGATTTGCTGACGATATCGTCATCATGGCGGAAACGCTGCAGGACCTACAACAGATGCTGAACGACTTGGCTGAATCTTCTCTACGCATCGGCCTACGGATGAACTTGGACAAAACCAAGGTCATGTTCAATGAACATGTTCTACCGGAACCGATTGCGATACACGGCGCCGTTCTCGAAGTTGTTCGGAAATATGTATACCTCGGGCAGACATTGCAGTTAGGTAGAAACAACTTTGAGGACGAGGTGAATAGGAGAATTCAGTTGGGTTGGGCTGCATTTGGGAAGCTACGTCGAGTCCTAACATCGTCGATCCCACAGTGCCTAAAGACAAAAGTCTTCAATCAGTGCGTCCTACCTGTCATGACCTACGGAGCCGAAACGTGGACACTGACGGTACGGCTGGTCCACAAGTTTAAAGTCGCTCAGCGGGCTATGGAAAGAGCTATGCTCGGCGTTTCTCTGAGGGATCGCATCAGAAATGAGGTAATCCGTCAGAGAACCAAGGTCATCGACATAGCCTACCGAATCAGCAAGCTGAAGTGGCAGTGGGCTGGCCATATTAGCCGAAGAACCGATAACCGTTGGGGTAAACGAGTTCTAGAGTGGAGACCACGCCTCGGCAAACGTAGTGTAGGACGTCCTCAGGCACGGTGGAGTGATGACTTGCGCAAGACGGCTGGCAGGAGCTGGATGCGAGAAGCCGAAAATAGATCTCAGTGGCGTGCACTTGGAGAGGCCTATGTCCAGCAGTGGACTGCGATAGGCTGATGATGATGATGATGCTGTTAAGTGACTTTTGATACAATGATGTTCAGCGACATTTGGATTGATGGTGTACAGCAACTTTAGGAATACTAGTGCACAGATACTTTTGAAATACTCGTGTTTAGCGACTTTTGTAAGTTTCTGGTGTACAGTCCATTTTGTTTCCTAGTTGCGACTATAACTTATGGCATTTTATTGTGAACAGGTGTTTTGTCATGTTGATTCTGTTCATCGACTTTTGGTGCTGACTGTACCTGCTTAGAGATTTTAGGATCCGCCACTACTGTTTGATAGACCGGCAACACGTGAGAGATAAGTACCTAACTATATGTGGTGTGAGTCCTGTAGCAACCCCGTATTATATTAAACGCAATTTTTTTCAACAAAAACCCGCGATGATTTGAAAAATGTTTAACATGTTCTAATCTACCCAAAGCAGCAAATTTTTTGTAAGTCATGAAAAAGTCACTTAACTGATGTAGGTAATTAATTTTTGGCATCACTTCAATCCCTCGATTGCCGGTCATCATCATCTGGCTCGCCTTTTCCCAGTTTTGTCGGCTTCCAGTCTAAGCGAATGCAGCTGAGTACCAATATTTAACTCTACTTACCATTATTTTTTGTTACCCGCCTTTTTTTGCCGATGGCAAAAATCATCAAATGACCCCTCCCGCTTGTGGTGTTGTGCCGTGAGTTAGCAGCGGAGAGGGAGTGGGAGTGTTACCTACTTACTAACTAAAAACCGTCGTGTTCCGTCGTAGGCCTTTTGTGTACCAGGGCCGCGGTAACTCTTTCGAACAATCCCGCATCCGCTTACCCGCCTTTTGTGTTATTTTACCCTACTAATTATTGTAACTTTTTATATTGTTAGAATAGCTCTACTCTAAGCAATTATTTGAAATCGTAAATATTGTATAACAAAAATATTGAATCCCTTTGAAAAGAGGTATACGGACTTTTTATTATAATAAAACGAGCGGTAGGTTTACCCACGTTTCTGAGAGAACAACTTTCCGCACCCCGACAAAAAATTGTATGCTTAGGGCGTTTTGCTCATCGAATGCCGGAATCTCTAAACTCTCCCTGTTCTCTAATGAATGACTACAGGAAATGTAATAAATAAAAGAAAAAACTATTTTGTAATTAATTTATTAATTTTAATAATTTTCGTATCTAACGTTTTCACTTATAACAGATACATTCTAAATACAACCAAAATAGAAAAAAACTTAGAATCACTCGTTAAAATTCAACTTAGGAATAATCTCTTCTTAGCTTAAAGTTAGGTAATGCACCAAGAACGCGCATTACGTAGAAAGCGAACTAAAAATATAATAATATAGGTATTTCTCTTGTGTACACAGGTTTATTATACTTAAAACTAGATATAAACCATAAGATCTGTTGATTGCACGACTTCTAAATCTCAAAATTTTAGGGTCAAATATAAGTAGTTTTACAAGAGAAAAGTATTTATATTTGTTCCAAGAATATTTTTTAAATCAATGCCACAATACATGTACATTTATTTTGGTGACCGAGATCCGAATAACTCTTTTCGTTATTAATTTAGTATACGTTACAGGATAAAACATTTAAGTACAACTTTTATAAAAACATCGTCGGCCTAGATCCGACACCTCGTGCAATATAAGAGATTTTCGAGTTAGCATCAAAACCGTTTGATGACCTTGACCTATGACCTTGAGACCTTTTATATAAAAAACCAACCAAAAAAAATTATGAGGTGTACGAACTAAATCAACGATGTTTCGGTACACAACACAAAATAAATTGCATAGAAGTAGGTATAAGAATAGAGTGCGCGAGTGCTACGGCCATATCTATCTGCAAGTGGCTATCCCTCTTGTGCAACGGATTTCAATAACTTATCTGTCGATCTGCTGATAGAGATAGGATTTGACATTGCTTATATGGAGCTATCTCTAGTAAGCAAAGCTACGGATAGAGATAGGTTATTGAAATCGGGGTTCGGAATACTCTGTCTAAGTTGTGTTCTGACTAGGGCTGCCATTTCGAATTTCGTGAAACCCGGACAAATATTAAAAAAACCCGGACATTTGGCGTAAATCGCATTTTTACCCCGGACGAGTCCGAATTTTTTTTAACGAAACAAGACCTAGTTTTCAATATTACTATTACTACTATTATATACTTAAATTCAATGAGGTGCTTCCTTACATGTAACGTCAGGGCCATATCTAGCTCAAGTAGTAGGTACCTAGTATTGCAAGATTATGACTTAATATTTCGAAGGTCATAAATAAGAAAGCTCATATGGAAACTAGGAGTTAGCTTCTTGTTAGTAATAAGACTTAAAACGGCGCTACCTTTTTGACAGGTTAGACAAAAAAATGTTGAAAAATACAAAAAACCGTAAAGTGAAGTCGCCGAAAATTTTTGAGTTTTTGGTCACTAAAGCACCTAAACTTGTATAATAAAAAAAATCCGAAGAAGCCGCGAGCGAAGCGAGCGCAACATTTTTTGAATATTGGGATATTAAAGTAGCTAAACGTAAAAAAAGATAGTGTCAAGAAAGGAAGCCGCGAGCGTAGCGAGCGCGACAATTTTTGAGTTTTGAGACACGTCGACTTCTGCAGTCTGTGTGTCGATTGTAATTCAACTCGTAAGAAAAATGTCCGGGTTTTCCCCGGACACTTCTTGAAACCCCGCCCGGACGTCCCCCGGACGGCCTCCAAACGAGGACAAATCCGGGGAAACCCGGACGGATGGCAGCCCTAGTTCTGACGCACTTCATCTCGCATTTATGTCTCTATAGTAAATTGGTGTTTATGAACATTGAATATCACTGTATTCTTATACATAACAAAATTATAGAAAATATAAATTAATAATGCAATAATTATGACAGCTCAATTTCATAGAAGTACACACATACTTTCAAAATCATTACAATTGGCATTTGGGTTAATATCATTAGCTTACACTGGAAATATGAAAATAGGTTTCAGTACAGACCACAAAACCACCTTTAACTTTCACTTGCGACTCAGAAAAAAAAATGTTTGTAGATATGTCCATGTCCCATAATCGAACAAATTATACATGCAAAGTATTTTTACATATTTTAACTGATCCTATAACGTATACTTAAATAAACGACTTTGTGTAGAACAATGTATATCTGTCAACTTATATTTTTTATAAATTTCAAAAATAAAAAGTAGTCGTTATTTTACGTACAACACAACCTGGTGTATCTGTTATGGACCATGTGATTAATTCGGGCATTATTTATAATGCCCGAGCATTATGAATAATGTCTAGCTTTATCGGGCCAAGTGATTAATAAGTATGTTAACTTCATTATTTATCAAATTGCACGGGCATTATTATATTGCTACATGATAGTTGGGCAATTTGATAATAAAGCTATAGATAGGTATTTTATGCGGTGCGAGGGTGGCAGTTGTTCTAATAAATAAATCCTGTTACTTGCTACATATTTTATGATTACCTATTGTTTTAAATTATATGTTCTATTTTAATGGGAAATTATAAGTCTAGCCACAAAATTATTAATTGGACAATTGTCATCTAATTTACTAACTCGGCCTCGTTTTTCTTGGCTCGTTTTTTTTTTGGTAGAATTTAACTTGGATTCAAAACATTGTATTAAAAACTGAACTTAGTGACGAAAACGAATATCTGCAAAAACCGACTCCACGTAGTCTTGTCTGCCCTACCCCTAGAGTGCAATTCAAAACCGCGTAGGCGCGGAGGGGCGAGGCGGCCTGCGAGCTGAGGCGCAGGTAGTTGAAGCGCTCGCCGCCGCGGCTGAGGCTGGCCGGCTGAGCCGGCCAGCAAGCCGAAGCTGTGGTGGTGAGCGTGAAAACCATCTGCGACGATAAGCTCGCATGGGACCGCCGGAGCCACGCAGCGCCGGAGCCGTGACAGAAGCCATGCTTGCTGCATGTTGCATGCTTACTTCCATGCTCTGTTAATTGATATGGGATGTGTTATATTTTAAACGTACTGAGTAAAAAAATTAGAAGCTAAATAAATATATTTTATGATGTCATTTAATAGTATTTCAGAAGTTTACTTTAGTTTAGCATGCTACTTTAATTGTGGCTGACTTAGTAATTTAGAAGGCAACATACATTTTTGGGGGCGAGTAATGATATTAAAAAGAAGCCTGTTTAAATAGCACCCTATTTTAATTATATTTTCTATGTGTAATAATAAAAGTTAATTATTCCAAATAATGAGTCCGATCGCTTAAACTTTAGTTTTATAATAATAAGTCATTTGTATAAAACAAAGATATGTTGTAAATTTTTTGTTTTAAATTTAATTATATTTTCTATGTTATATTTATAATATGACTTTCCTTAACTTTTAAATGCAAAAACTAGAGGAGTTTTAAGGCAGAAGTCCTTCATAATTAATCCAAATCATGAGGCTGATTATTTAAGTGGTTTAATATTTAGTTTATTTTAAGTTACATGTCAATAACAATACAAAAAATGAAATTAAATATGTTTGTATTACTTTGCCCAAAAGGTCACGGGCAATATGTATAGTGCCCGGTCAATTTGATTATTTGAATAATTATTATCAAATTGCACTCTCATATTGGGCATTATTCATAATGACCGGGCATTATGTATACTGCGCAATTTATCACTTGGTCCATAACATATCTATAGGGTGACTGGTATATAGTGGCCGATACTTAAACACATGATTCTATTCAAGATTAAAAACAACTTTCGCAAAGTAATTATTTTTTTATATTAATTTTTTTTGTCACAAATTCGGGCAAAATCCAAAGTTGGAGTACGCGATGTCGCCGACAAACTACAGGAAAAACGGCTGCGATGGTACGGACATGTACGGACATGTCTGTAAAGGCATAGTAACTTTGAGATGAATAAATAAATAAATAATTAAATACATAAATATTAAAAGGACCTGAATGAATACATCGGCAATGCGACACTCAATCTCGATATACCCGGTCACAGGCGCAGAGGCAGGCCAAAACTGCGGTGGTTGAGTGTCGTAAAGAATGACATGGAAATCTGCGAACTCAAAGAGGAAGATGTTCAGAAGTGGAATAAGAAGATATGGAAAGCGGACCCCGTCACAAGCCGGGATAAACGCTAAGAAGAAGAAGAAGAAGTCACAAATTCAGGCAAAATCCAAAGTTTGAAACAGATGAAGTTTCTTTGGGAAAGTTGTTTGCAATCCTGGGTGGAATCACGTATTCAAATATCGGTTACTAATAACCAGACACCCTATAAATTGTTTCTTATTTTCATGAAAAAAACCTGTAAATTGTTTCTTATTTTCATGAAAATTTATTTAAATTATTTTTTTTTTAATTTATTTCTTTCAATTTATAGGGTGTATTTTCATGAAAATGAATCATTTATTTTAACAAGGCACGTTTATTCATGCAATAGAGTGTATATAAAAACGCTTGAATAATTATATATTGCTAAGTTACTGCAGTTATACTTCGTTTGTTATCTTCATGTAATCTTCATATGACTTTTTATTTATAAACTCAAATCTATACTAATATAAAAAAGAGGGAACATTTTTTTTGTTTGTTTGTCTGTACTTCTAAAGTCTCCGGAACTACTGAACAATTCTGTCACAGTTGGAAAGCTACACTCTTCCCGAATAACATAAGCTATATTTTATTCCGGTTCGGGCAGTAGTATCAACAGAACGCTGGTGAAATTGAAAACGGCTAGTTAAAAATTAAACACGTCAAAAAATCAATGTAAGAGCAGTAATAAAAATTACTTAATTTTTTTAAGCACTATATAACTTATCTTTTTAATATGCATATGTGTAAAAAGTCATATTATTATCAAGATTGTTTGCCTTTAGCTAAGTGCCCATTATATACGTTTAGGTACAGAAATATTTACAAAGAATTCACGGTCACGGTCGGTATACAATACAATTCGTAAGTACATCAATTCAGTCTTTTATTAGCTACATTCCTAGTTGTCACATACCTTTTTAACAGACTTTCCAAAAAAGTTCTCCACAATTTTTTTTTGCATTATTTTATTAGAAGTTAATATTTCATCATCATCATCATCAGCCTATCGCAGTCCACTGCTGGACATAGGCCTCTCCAAGTGCACGCCACGAAGTTAATATTTACATAGCTTCAAAACTTATAATCTTCACAAATTATAAAATAAGATATATAATACGCATAGCGAATTAAAAAAAGTAATTAGTCCGTCTTTTAGATAACCCTTAAATAATTGGACACATTTTTTTCTCTCACAAACAAATAACAACATAGATACAACATGACTGAATTTTGGGTTATGTCACCTCTAAGTTTACTCTCAATCTCTGTCGCGTTATATTTAAGTAAATATTTATTTTTTTGATAAAATAAAAGATACGTGCCCAATATTTTTTTCCAATTTAAAATGCAGGCTTATTAGAATCAGTATTATTTATCCCTGTTTTCACGCCTATGTACGTATGTATACACCTTACTGTTTTGTACAAGGCGAAAAAAATTTATGCGCCTTGTTAAAATAAATGTTCAATATTTTACACAAAAAGAAACGGAATCATTTTACACAATTTGGAGACATTTACACAATTGGGATATAGTCTATAATGTATATATAGTATATAACCACTAACCACTTCACTGTCTACAATGCAGACAATAGTAAAACAATTGGTGTGTATCAGATATGACTCATGCGTCATTGAAGTTCTTTAGAGGGAGCTAACATAATTTAGCTTAATGCTAGTACATATTAAAATAATGAAAGTTAGAAGTCATACTCGCAACATTATTAGGAACAAAAAAAGTGTTAAACAAATTAAACTTTTCTTATAATTTGGCAGCAGAGAAGGAAGATAACTGAGTATTCCAATTAAATGAATAATTGTTATTTAAATAACCATTTTTGAAACAAAATACAATACATGTTGAGTCTGGTATTTTCTGCTCTCAAAATACAAAAAACTTATTATTTTTTTTTTTCATTGATTAATGGGATGCAATGCTGTTTCATATTACAGTTTCTATAGTTTGTAGATTATATTATTTCTGATAAGACATGTTTATGAACGTGGAGCGAGGCTATGGAGTGCACCAACATATAATTTTATGTCAAAAAAGCAAATGAAATTGGTCAGTATTTCTTATTTTCTACAGACCCATTCCACATCAATGGATAGGCAACCCTATGGTTTATATTCTACTACATTGAGCCCAAGCCGAAACGCGTCAACACGGAAGTTAATGTATCTCTGACTTTACTTACATTATATGTATTATTTTCTAGGTAAGTAAAGTTGTTAAAAATTTAGGTCACATAAGTTAAAATTTTATCACATGATACACAAAATTCAATTATTTCTTGTATCAGCTTGGACCAGATAGATAGACATAGGTGATCACCCCACACTGACCCCAACATAGTTGGAAAAAGTCTCGGAAAATGATGATGACCATCATAGGTGACCCAGTTTTATCAGGGCGCAAAGATAATATATATTTCTGTTCAATTGTGCGTGTGTTGTTGTAACTAACTATTAAATAGTATGCTTTTACAACTGCAGTTAAATAATAATAAAAAAATATATAATTTTACATGTGTCCATCTGGACTTTGAAGTATGTATGTACTTTATCTGTTCATTATACATTAATATATGTATGGATAATCTTATGTAAACATATAAATAATTTCACTCAATGCAAAACCGTTTTAACTTTTTGGAGTTTACACAGAAAAATAACGTTTTTTCCACACTGTTAGCTGTCCAAACTCTGTCTACACAAAACTAGGTAATCACAGTCTCCGCACACAAGTCCATTCTAAATACTTCTGTATATTTACACAGTCTATGAGTTCGGTAGAGGTTTAAGAGGTCCTAAGCTTAGCAATCCGTCTGCACCTAAAGCTTGCAAACTGTTTGTCATACCATTTTGTACATTATGTACTGAGATTACTGGTATACCGAAACAGCCGCCAGCTTGTTCCCTATTTGCTAAGGGTATAAAACTATATATGCCTAAACTACTCAATCGCTTGAGGTTGTCCTCTTGTGACAGGTCCACGACAGGCAGCCCTAGTTCTCTGTTAGGCCCCGTCACGTTGTGGAACACTCTCTTGTGGTGCTGCAGCTGTAACGACTTTGGATACGAAGCCGGGCACTCGTCGCACTTGAACACTGGCAGTTTACTCTGCGGATGCGCGGACGACATGTGAACCGAGAGCGAGTTGTGGTTCATGAACATTTTCTTGCATATTTTACAGGACAGCATACCACCACCGACTTTTGCTTCGGGTATGGAGAAATTGCTAGATTTTGAAGTGTGTTTGATGCTCATCCCAGCACCCAGGTTCGGTATGTGAGGGAGAGGCCGTTCAGGAGTCGGAGATCGACTCTTCTGCTTCTGTTTAATGGATATTCCTCGCGATGCAAGCACATTCGCCATAGCGTTAGCTTCTTTATTCACAGTCTTCTTAGTGATAGATATTTGGCTGCCTAGATTAAGTTTGTCTTTCGCGCCTTGCACGCTCTGGATCATGGGCAAGCCATCCCTTTGTTTCTGCATGGCCATCACCTGGCAGTCCTCGTTGTCATGTTTACCCGGTAGCAACATGTCTGGGCGTCGCTTCTGGCCCGGGCCGCCGGCCATGCCTGCCGGCCTCTTCATGGGCATACGCGCACCTTGTTTTTGAGCTCTAATTTGAGCATGTACTTGCATACCAGGTCTAATGGAAGGTCGTGGTCCTCTAGGGTTAGCCATGCGTGGTCGTGTGCCGGTAATATTAGCACCGGGTGCCATTCTGATTTGAGTTGGTGCAGGCATCTGTCCTCCTACGGTTTGACCGGGTGCTGTAGGTTGTCCGCCCATATTTTCTGTTCCGGGCATTCCAACTACTGGTTGGCCCGCTGGAAAGGTTTGCACGTTTTGAATCTTTATGCCACCGGGAGGAGGTTTCATAGCTCCGCCGGGACTTGATGAAGGAACGTAGGGTGCACCAGGTGGACCCATTTGGCCCATCGTTTGTCCCATTGGTTGGCCCATTTGTGCGTTCATTCCACCGGAAGGTGCTTGTCCATAAACAGCCTGCTGCATACCCTGAAGTGGAGAAGCGTAAGACGACGAAGGCGGGTACTGACCTTGCGGCATTTGCCCAGGATACCCGCCCGGCTTAGACATCGGTTGTTGGAACTGCCCATACCCGGGCTGATTCATGTAAGCCTGTCCTGGATACGTACCAGGCATTGTTTGCCCTGGGCCATACATGTTATTTCCGTAGTCTTGTTGCATATTGTTTTGGGAAGATGGATAAGAATTATATCCTTGCGGATTCATCATCATTCCTCCGGCTCCTGGGTAAGCTTGGATATTGATCATGACATTTTGCTGATGGGTGAAACCTGGCCCACTTCCTCCAATGGTCGATAGCTTCCCGACCTGATCAGCAATATGCTTCACAGGTAGTATTGAAGACAATATGTTTGAATTCGGATTGTAAGGCATAAGAGTTGAAGACGATGATGGAAGCGCCAACGATTTGGTATGACCCGTCATCCTTCTGTGCTCATCGAGCAAGGCTATATCAGTAAATCTTGTATTGCACACATCACATGAATGTCGAGGACCTAAAGTATCTAAGGATATGTATTCACTAGCGTCCGATATTGAAATAGATTCTTTCTTTGCACTGCTTGACAATAGACTCTCGAAAATGTCATCAGCACTTTTCTCGAGCATGTCTAAAGGTGGTTTGGAATCAGGGGCGTTCCAATTAAAGTTATGTTGTTTCTCAGTAGAAGGCGCGGTCAGACGACTGCCGAGCATAGTTGAGGAATTGAAGCTTGGCTGCGATGACGGGTACGCCGGTGGAGGGTACGTCGCAGGGGGATTCTCAGTCTTGGGAATAACTGGTTTGATGTCAGGCGCTGGTGTTGCAGATACCACGCAACAATCATCATCTTCGTCGTTGGAATCTCCATTTATCTCTATAACAGTAACGCTTGGCTCTTCTTTTTTTGTGACAGGCAGAAGTGGCTCCAAAGTACTAGGCGGCGCAGATTGGTGCGACGCCAATGCATCTGGTTCGGACTTTACTTTAGCTAGTATAGGAGTAGAAGCTGCATCAAGTGGTGGCGGCGAAGATCTTTCAGACTTAATTTGAGTGTTAAATATTGGAACATTTGACGACTGTGTTTCAACTGTCTCTATTTCTTGCTTCACAACAACGTTATCTAGGCTTGTACGTGACTCTCGTCTTTCTGGCGTTGGGGTATTTGGGGTAGTTGGCTTACTTGGGAGTTCTCTCTCCTCTGAAGTTTCTTTGGATGAGACTGAAGAGTTGGCTCCTCTTTTCGGAGTCTGTTTGACAGCAGGCCTCACTGGCGGTTTAAGTTGCTGCACTGGAACCTTCACGGGCGTAGGAGGGCCCTTCTTTTGCATAATAGACAATCCCTGCAAATGTTTAAGTTGATTGGGTTTGACCCTTGGAGATTTTTCAGAGTCATCACTTTCTGATGTTTTGCGAGTACTGGGCGGAGTTCGTTCATTGTCTCCATCGGAATCATTTTCGCCTGACTTGTCGGGGTCCTCATCAAAATCAGCTTCAGCGTCTTCTCTACTCTCATCATTCCCACTACCTCCCTCCTCTTCATCTGATGCTGTGAAATCTTTGAGCCCGTTGATCACTTTGAAAGAGTTTGAGTTCCCATCCGATTTTAACTTAAGTTTGATGCCTCCAAGTTTACCAAGTTTTTGCATGACGTCGTTATTACTTTCCGGTTCTGGTTCACTCTTTATGGGAGTGTTGCCCTTCTTTATAGTAAACCCTAAACCGCTAAGCTTGTTCAGTGCTGAATCAGAATTCGTGGCACCATTGTCAGGTTTTTTCAAAGAGATACCGGTCTTTTTAAGCAATTGTGATATGTCAATTTTTGTTGGTGGGACTTTTTGCGGGGGCGGGGCTGCTTCTTCTTCCTCATCTGACCAGTTCTCATCTCCAGAAGGAGGGGCATCCTCGTCGTCGGAAGGCAGCTTGTCAAGTACCACGGACGGCAGTGAAACGTGCTGAATCAGATGATTCTCTAGGTCCTCCCAATCCTGAAAATCTTCGTCGCAAGTAAAGCAATGATACTCCTGTTTCGGCTTTTTGATGAGAGCACAAGTGGACTGGAGCCTCTTCAGAATGTTCGCGACATTCGAGGAATCAGTCTGTTTCTCTTCTTCCTCTTGTTCAGGATCGGAGCCTACGGAGTCCTGTGCCTCATCATCTGCAAAGGAGAACAACATCATTTTTAGTGGTATGTTTTAAAATGAAAAAAATTATAACAGAAGGAAGAAAGTGAATATAAAATACACTGTGGGTCCGACATGACTGGATATAGTGTAAGATATAGTAAGATGTTAAGACACAATCATCATTTTAGTTACTAAAAAGTCAGACTTTAATTTTTTTTCCTGAATAGTGGAAGATAACGATATCATTACGGTTGAAACAGGAAGCATTGCACAATAATATTTCGAGTTACATTTAATTGATATAACTTTCGGAGCTTTACTACTTTCATTTTATATTATTTCCCCGAATTATAAAATCTTCATAATATTAACTTAGATAAACCATCATAACACTATTTTATACAGGGTGTGTCGTTCACAATCACATTAAATCCTATTGCATATACTTTATGGTATTCTATGGCGAATTGTAAAAAAAAATACCTAATCCATTCAGTGGTTTAACCACAGGAGTCATTTTAGTTTTTATAATTTACTGTTCATGTGTAAAGCAGAGATAAAGTTAGGAGTATCGAATGTTTTGATCATTTGACAGCTGTCAGTTTTCAAGGGAGAATTTCAGTTGTTTGTATTGACTGACCTTCATATGGTGGTCTAATTTTCGCACATTTTTGTTCTATTTACTTTGTTTGAAAAATAATTTTTTTCTTAGTGTTAATCAAACATATATTAACCAGTATATTAACGCATTTTATTAATTTTATTGTGAACGACACACGCGATATTTGAATTTCTCGCTAACAGTCGGAGAATTCACGCTAACTGCTCACTCGAATGGAGTATAGGTTCGTATAAAAGAGTAAGCTGTAGCTAGCTACTATAATCTGTAGGTCATGGCATATCCACATAACCAGATTGCAAGGCTGGCAGGGCTTGAAGATCCCGGAACCGGTTTGGTTAGACGAAAGCCTTTCCTGAATATAAGCATCACGACTAGGTTTAAAGCAATATTATATAAACTAGCGAGCCGCTACGGCTTCGTCCGGGATAACAGTATTTCCCCACTATTTAATGTACATGTGTATGTTATTTTATTATAAGATACATGTTACTATAGATATTAGTCTATTAAAATAACCTCATAGATATCGGTTAGGTAGTTTTGAAGATTTAAGCGTACAACGGACAGAAAAAAAACCGGCCAAGTGCGAGTCGGACTCGCGCACGAAGGGTTCCGTACCATTATTTATAAAACGGACAAAAAATCACTTTGTTGTATGGGAGCCTCCCAAAATATTTATTTAATTCTACTTTTCAGTATTTGTTGTTATTTATTACTTGTTACAAAGAAACGAGTCGTCTGCTCTCAAATTAGGAAATTATAATAAGGAATAAATAAGGAACTTTAATGCTAAATTGTTTACTATTAATCCTAACTTAATATCATAAATGTGAAAGTAAGTCTGTCTACTGAACCGATTTGTGTGAAATTTGGTACAGACATAGGTTGGCTGCTTAAATAAAATTCTTTCTGTTATACTATAGCTTTTGTAGTAAGAAAATAGTCAAGCCACGTGATGTAGATCTTGTAAACTCATTTTGCACAGCAGACATATGATAATCAAATATTTAACTTGTGTAAAATCATATCTAGATACATAGAACTGGCATGGACGGTTTGAAACTTGACCCTATAAAAGATCTGATTACTTTCTCACAGTGAAAGCTACACATTTCACATGAAATGTTTTTTGTGGGATATTTTTGTCAGTTGTATATTTTCAGCCTCGAAAACAAAATTTTATTCCAGCTGAACATCTTTTGTTTCCTACTAAAATAATGAAACAAAACTAACCATGGCCTTACCTGAGGTGTTGGGCAAATCAACTAATTTATTCAATCAATTGATCAATTATGATTGATCTAATCATGATTAATTTAGTCATGACTAATTTAATCATAACTAACGAGATCAATCATTAGTCATGAATAAATTCGTTAATCGCAAATCATCAATAGTATTAATCAATTAGTTTTAATCATGAACTTACTTTAATGAGTAAGCTCGATGCACAGGTGTTGGTACACTACACATACAGGCTGTAAGGATCAGCTGACCGAAGTCTCAGACCATCATCTTGAGTAAAGTACTGAAGGAATTCGGTTTGGAAATGAAAAATTTTTTGACTCTGCATACAAAATATAAAAGTCGGCTGCTAATTTTGTATAGAAAGACCAAATTTATTTCTTTTCCGAGAAAAAATTCCTTTGGTACGTTACTTACGATGATGGTCTAAGTCCATGGTTTCAGTTTTCAGGGGCTGTACCTTACACCCTGTATCAAACGTTTGATTTCCTCTTAGTGCCTTATGAGTATTTTACCGGGGCATGTATTTATCTGACCACCAAAAAATACTGAATTTTACACTAAAACACTAAAGTCCAAACTAACCTACAGTAACGTTTTGTGTGCAATTCAGTATTTTTTAAGATGCAGAAAAATATTTTTACCCGGTATAAAAAAAATCAATCATAAATAAATAATCATGATTATTCGATTAAGATTAAAACTAATCAATCGTTAGTCATCACCTCGTGATTAAACTAAATAATCATTAGTCTTCAATCATAACTAACACATTCAATCATTAGTCATCAATCATTAGTTAACTAAATTTTGCCCAACACTTTCACCGAACACATAAAAGTCCTGATTTCTCAAATCAACGGTTTACTTTCAAAATTGAATGTGAAAATTCATAATAAACAGTAGTTTGAAGAAAACTGACGTTTATGATGTAGGTGAACTTGGGCCTGACTTTATTAATCAGTATGGCCATGATTAGCTTTACCTGTATTACAAGTGAGCAAACTTATTATTGATCGCAACATAAAAAACTATTTTCCTATTATCTCCAAACTTAGAATACATTTTTTCAAGTAAATAACTACATACAAGAATTTTAGACACATTACTTCATATAAGAATTTTTGAGACACAATTACGTTATATCCAAAATAGTTTGGAACACATTACTACACTCTAAAATACTTCATAGCACAAAACTACTCTACTAAATTAGTTTGAGGCACATTACTACATACTAAAATAGTTTGAGTAACATTACTGCATACTAAAATAATTTGAGGCATATTACTACATACTTACTAAAACAGTTTGAGTAATATTACTGCATACTAAAATAATTTGAGGCATATTACTACATACTAAAATATTTTGAGGCATATTACTACATACTAAAACAGTTTGAGTAACATTACTACATACTAAAATATTTTGAAGCGCTACTCTCTAAAATAGTTTGAAGCACATTACTACATACTAAAATATTTTGAAGCGTGAAGCGCTACTCTCTAAAATAGTTTGAAGCACATTACTACATACTAAAATATTTTGAAGCGCTACTCTCTAAAATAGTTTGAAGCACATTACTATATACTAAAATATTTTGAAGCGCTACTCTCTAAAATAGTTTGAAGCACATTACTATATACTAAAATATTTTGAAGCGCTACTCTCTAAAATAGTTTGAAGCACATTACTATAAGCCTTCAAACTAAAATGGGCAAATGTTGTCCATAAGACTTATAATCAGTTTAGCAATTTGTCTGTAGCTCAATTAAGTTAATTATTATTGAAAATGTATAAATATGAACACTTGTTTATCGACTTGAATGAACCCGCTAAGTCAAATTACATGACAAGTGTATAAAAATAGTGACAAATTGGACGACCGATTTATCAGACGGTTCATGTTCGAACAAAATGGAAATACAGTTTATGTACTGTATTAACAGTAGACAACGTCTTTCATAAAATCATACTTTTTTTTCAAATGACATTGATTTTTGAAATATAATGAAACTTGGACTAACCTGATTCATTGTTTGTAGGTGGCGAGGCCATAACAGAGTCATGCTTAGTTGCCATCATCTACGATGCCTGTGAACAAGTTATAATCATTATTTTAATTCAACCTCTTTATAAGAATTCATTTGTAATTTTGTTCTATCACTCTATGGTTACAATGTAGTTTCTCATTTTACATTTATTTTGAATATGTTTTATCACACTGCACCAGTATTTTACATCTAGGTTATTATTGTTAAATTATTTTAGTGTTGAATTTTATTGTTTTAAGTTAATTATATTATAGACTCATTCACAGATATTAACAATAACAACACATTTCACAAACACCAAAATGTTAGTAATATTAGCTAAAAAGACAAAGCACTATGAAATTAAGTAAATTGTTTTGTGTTCTAATTCAAAGTGGTTTCGATAGGTTACTTATAACCAAAATATTTATAGCAAAACATTCATAGTTCAATAAGAATTTTTACTATCTAGCTTTATTCAAGCAAATAGTGCACATAGTTATTTAGATTAAATAACGAATGATTTAAACAACAATTCACTTCTCGGATAATTAATTAGTTGTATTTTCAACGATCCAAACAACTTGATGCAAACTCAAAACATTCAATCAAAAACTCATGCCACAAAACAATGGAAATACAATAATTAATTAACACTTACAATCATTATCCGGACACCAATAATATTTGTATTTGCTTTTCACACTTATTTCACAGTGATTTTGTTCATAATCATTGGAAACTCGAATTCAAAGTCGGCACACACCAATCCAACACAAGTTTACAATAAAGTCATAACACTGGGTGATATCGTCACTCCGCAAACACAATAACACATTCACCACTTTTCCGGCTTTCTCCGTGTTAAATGATAACCTTGAGAAAACGATCACGAATAATAACAAAATGCAAATAATTTATTTTCCGCGAACTTCTGTCACTTCGATTCTGCTGCTCTACTGCAAGAAAATACAAAATGGCCGGCCAAATAAACGAGTGCTGTCAAAAAGTCTAATCAAGCGCTGAGCAGAAATTGCTTTCTGACCTCTTGCTCTCAGGTTTATGTTTAAGTTTAGTATAATATGCTAATTCAATTAACTATACAAATTCAATTTTTTTTTCTATACCCAATTCTCGTATCAACAGAACAAAGTGGCTAACCTACGCTTTCGATCGAAACGCACTCTCAAACTCTCATTTTACCGACGATCGAGGCAGACCGAAACTTTGTTCCTTTCACTCACAGGCAAACGTCGCACTCGGCAGACGCGGTTGCCAATGCCAGTATGGCGGACTGCCAGTATTGGTCGGATGGCAAATTCCTAGCGGTTGTCGGCAGTAGCGTATCCTATCTTTGTCTGGCTAGGTAAACGCAGAGCACAAGTCGATATTTCTGTCTCTGTTGCACGCTTTAAAGCGCCATCATTTTATCGTAAGCATAAATAACTGAGACCAACACAGTGGTTTATTATCGGAATGGTTCGCCCCCATTTTATCCGTAATGACCTCGCTCACTCGACTCGCGGCTCAAGTGGCAGCGCGATCGGCACACAACGCCGAATTGAACGCTATGTCGACGGAATAATAATAATGTTGCGGATTGAGCCGGAACATTGAGTTGTGTTGAGTCACGGAATTATAAATGAGCGAAGTGGGTTAAGCGTAACTTGTTTCGCTTAGCTCCGCAACAAAGTAGTTTAGGTCTTTTAACGTTCTAATAGAAACAGCAATAACGATAAAAATATTACGATTATTTGTTATTTACTAAGTATGGTGAGGTGGAGCTGGTTGAAACGATTTTTGATGACAGGCACAGAATAGAATACTTACCTAAAATACTACTTACATATACTTCTATTTTTTTTATTCATTCAGTAACAAGTATAATCATCGGCAAGGATATTGAGCCCTGACCTTCACCTGCGCAGAACTGATTTATTGGTTTATTGCCTTAAGTGTACCGCAAAGCGATCCCCACTCTTCCGCCGAGAGCTCATTATCCGTGCCGATAACTTTAACCGCCCGCGGCTCCTCCCCGGGCCCAGGTACCTATTCACGCGGTGTTTCGGGAGGTTTGTTTATTGCATCTAGGTTATAAAAGTACATTTAAAAAGTAGAAAATATCCTTTTTTTGAGTCTATCTGTTATTTTCGGTACAGTAGGTACAGGTACAGTGACATAAACCCGTTCCTACCTCCAATAGTTTTGCCGTAAAAGCCGGATAGACCGACAGACAAAGAAAGAATGCCTTTGTAGCCTAAAAGAAAAAAAAATGGACAAGAGTGGAACAATGGGAAGTGGAACAAGGGGAAGATATAAGGGTTGTGGGGAAAGATTAATACAGTTTCTAGTTAATATGATGGACGTTGTTTAAGAGTCTATAGTCATCCCTATAGTTATAGGCACGGATATTGAGCTCTCGGCGGATCGCTTTGCGCACTGTACCTACACATAAGGCAATAAATCGCTTCTGCGCAGGTGAAGGTCGGGGCTCAATATCCCTGCCGATGATTATACTAATATTATAAATCCGAAAGTAACTCTGTCTGTCTGTCTGTATGTTACGCTTTCACATCTAAATCACTGAACTGGTTTTAATAAAATTTTGTACAGAGATAGAGTTAACCTTGAGAAAGAACATAGGATAGTTTTTATCCCGGACTTTTAAAGAATCCTATTGGAAACGCGATATAACCGAACTCTACGCGAGCGAAGCCGCGGGCGGAAGCTAGTTATACATATAAGTAGTTGTACCTACCTAAGTTTAAAAAAAGCACCTGTGACTGTCCGTTGAGTCGACATACCTTGTTTGTTACAGAGAAAAAGCAAGAAATAAGTTTCATAAACTTTCTTATCGCACTGGGTAAAGATTTATGCAATGGTTCTCATATTTTACACTGTGTTTTAATGAAAACAAAATAAGTACCTAGTTATGTCCGTTATTTGGTATGGTAAGAGATAAAACTAAAAAAAAATGCTTTAGCCACAAAAAATATAATTGCGCAGTGTGCAACGTTACGATATGGTGCATAGGTACATACTTATTTATTGAAGTTAGATCAAAAAGTTCGTTAAAATCATGCCAAAATTAAGGATTTAATTAATCAAGTTTTTGTTGCACAATATTATTTATCGTAAGTAACAATAACTATAAACTACATAGCGCCATAAAAATAATCTGAAGAAAGTTGCGCAATGTTCAATTAGGGTCATTTCGCCTGTTGGCGACCATTTAGTGCAGTTGGCAAGTTTGACGGCGATAATAAAAATGCTCCAGCACTCATTTCCATGTCAAATTTGTGTAATGTATTCCTTATATACTCTATTTTAAGATTAACTTTCAGTTGTATTAGAAATATCTTACGTTTTCTATTTAAATCGATAAACCTCAAAATTAGGCGTTTTACCCAGTTTGCGTCCACAAAATCCAATTCGCGTCCACCCATGGTCCAGTTCGCGTCCAGTAGCTTAGAAAAGGAATATAGGGGTGTTTTTTTTAAGAATTAATAAAGAAAGATTGTATTAGGTCAATTTCTTTATTTAACAATAAACTTAATTATTAAAATTCAACATTATCATCATTTAAAATTCACTTTAAAAAAATAAAAATAATTCTTCTCAACATTGGTAAGTAGTTAGTAGTTAAGTAACTTAAAATAAGATTAAACAGTAATTTTTTTTATTAAGATATATACGTGGTTATAATTAAATTATAATTAAATATTTAAATTATAATTAAATATTTAAATTATAATTATAATTTAATTATAACCACGTATATATATATATATATATCTTAATAAAAAATAGAAAAATTATAATTTAATTAGAACCACGTATATATCTTCATAAAAAAAATATAATTTAATTATAACCACGAATATATCTTAATAAAAAAAATGTACTGTTTAATCTTAATATATTCAGTAATTTCATTTAAGATAAGTTCTTCGGATACAGGAAAAAAGAAGGAAAAGACAACATACACAGAAGAAGACTTAAAGAAAGCATTAAATGATATTCGAGAGAAGAATAAATCGATAAAAAAAATATTCAAAGAATATGCCTTGTCTGATAATTTATTGACTCAACAATTCTTTTAGTTGTATGTTTAGACAAAATTGTTATATTGTTTTGTTAATTTAATATGGCCAAAAACTTACTATAATCAACGCGGGTCTTTCCCTGTGATTTTAGGGTAAAATTAACAGAACTGATTACTGTTTATTTTTCAAGTTTCAAAATTAATTGCCTAATTTTAAGTTACTTAAACCAATGTTGAGAAAAATTATTTTTATTTTTTTAAAGTGAATTTTAAATGATGATAATGTTGATTTTTAATTTAAAATAACAAAAAAAAAATAAAAAATTTACTGTTTAATCTTAATATATTAAACAGTACCCATGTTTTAATTATTTTTTATAAGCAAGTATTTAACGAAAACAGTGGACGCAATTTGGTTTATTAGTATAGAGGATAGTTTTAGTTCGCGTCCATTGTGGACGCAAAGTGGAAGTTTTGTAAAATTCGATGTAGTAATTCGCGTCCACCTTATTTTATTCGTTAAATATAAAAAACATTACCAAATTCATAAAAAACATTATACCTTTATTCATCATTAAACTGTAGAAATAGCTATCTATCCCAAAATTCACATAAAACAATATAAAACTTACCATCAAACACGCGGCTGCACACTAATTTTTATCTAAAATTCAACGTGTTTGCGCTTTCTTGTTGAAGAGCCTAGACTAATTATTTTTTCTAAAAGGATTGGTTGGACGCACAGAACTTTTGTCTATCTGTGCGTGCCTCTTATACATTAACGTATTAGCGGTAACGATCTTTCGTTTGATTGGTGTGTTAATTATCTTGTTTTCGAAGTTTTTTTAAAGGAGATCGGCAAAATGGACGCGAACTGGGCGATGGTCGCGAACAGGCGAAATGACCCTATACGATCAATAAAATTGCGCAATGTTCAATTATACGATCAAAAAATTGCGCAATTTAATTGATCGTCAAGGCCGCCTCTATCTAAGTAACCTCAATAAACACTGTGTCATGTTCTGAAAATCCATCATGTAAATAGGTACATACTTACCCAGGTAAAAATACCTTAATGTTTACTTCTCATCTAAATAGGTATATTTAATTGACCTAATTATCACCCTCAAAATGGATAGGTACCTAGCAAAACAGGTTTCATTTACATATTCTAACGAATCAACCCTAGAGATATCGCTCTCGCCGCTTTTTTATACAATCCGAGAAAAGAAGAAAAAAGGTTCGTATCGACGTTCTCGGGGCGAGGCGCTAGGCCGACATGCGCGCTACGCTCCGGCTTGAACCGGTTCACGGGCAGTCAAGCGAACATTCTGTCTCTCGCTCTGGCAAGCAGGCCGAGGTAGGAATACAGTTACTAGTTTATACTTACTTATTTTAGTATTATGACGATAACGTCGATAACTTCGTAGCTCGGCGAAGTCGAATGTGGGTAAGTAATAATCAATGTTTTGATACTCTACTCGCGGCGCTTAATGTAGAATGAATCATTATTGTCACAAACAACCGGTTTATCATGTGGCTTCTATTGATGTCAGACTTATTTGTAAAGCAGTCTGACTGATGCGTTAGCGAACATGTAGTATGACATTATAATGCGTAGGCTACTACGTAGTGGGTATTCGTTGGTCGTATTTCAACTCTCAACAAAAAAAAACGTTTGTAGTTAGCTAATGTTTCGAGAACTAGGGTAACGTTTTGTATTAGGAATGCGAGGTAGTAGGTAAGGTAAGTAAATAACGCTACCTACCTAAACCGAAGCACATCCCCCAGTTTAGGTAACATTCGTTTTTAGGGTTCCGTACCAAAAGGGTAAAACGGGAACCTATTGTTTTCGCTCCTCTGTCCGTTCATCCGTCTGTCACCAGGCTGTATCTCATGAACCGTGATAGTTAGAGAGTTGAAATTTTCGCAGATTATGTGTTTTTGTTGCCGCTATAACAAAAAATTCTTTAACTGAAAATTCGAATAAAATAAATATTTTGGGGGCTCTCACGGCTCCCATAGAACAAACGTGATTTTTTGCTAATCTTTGCTCTAGTACGGAACCCTTCGTGCGCGAGTCCGACTCACACTTAGCCGGTTTTCTTTTATTGGATGTTGCGACTTCTATGACTGACTTTATTTCCTAAAACCTTGCGTTAAGGCAATTGTAGAGGGTGGAGTGTGCTGCATGTGACATAGGGTAGAAATGGGTTACAGCTCTCCCATTACTTACACAAGTAACAGGGGTTCAATTCTGCTAATTGAATAACGTGTCAATTGGACATCAATGGAATCTCAATAGTACTTTTAACCTTAGCGGGCATTCTGCTACTAATATAAGACGAATTGTATTCCAATAACATTCCATTGGTTTGCCATTGGTCGTTGGATAGGGTAGTCTGCTGCACAATCATATATTGCAATCGTAAATCGATTGCAGACAATATAATGCATTATTGAATTACATAAAAACGATTTAAAACGGTTTTCATTTAAATTCTTGGTAGAATTTGAATGGAAGTCCATTACAGTTCGAATACGATTCGGAATGCCCCATATAGGTACCTCAATCGTAATTGAGTCGTGATTGGATATCAGTTGGATATCAATCGTATGTCGTTTAGGTAAAATTAGGAGAATCAAGCCCCGATGGATGAAAAATAAAGAATAAATATTTTGAGTAGGTACTTTAATAGCAATTATAAGCTTACAATATACCATTTATCGTATGGGTTACCAAATACATTGTTTAATATTACGACAAAAATATCTTAGAATAAAAAATGCTAAAAATAAGTAATAATAGGCACCAAAGACGTAAAATAATTGCGCTTTCATCAATATTAACTCCTATAATCAGTGAGGGTTAAGTATATTATGATGTAGAATAAAAAAGAAATTCAATCTTGAAGTACCTTCTGGTTTTACAAGTATTTCGTAAATTATGTTATCGGTGGTTTAATTGTGATCTAAGTACCTAATGATTTTATTCGGATAGTTTGATAAAATAAAAAACACAGTAAACAATATGAAAGGCCATCCCCATGACGGAAAATAAGCAGGTTTGTTCCCATCCATTGACATCTCTGCGTTACGGACCAATTGAAATACTTTATTTTTCATTTCTACTTGAGTTGTCTTATCGAATTTTTGGACAATCTTCCCCATGCTTAAGAAGAAATCGATTAGTGGATCTGTGGAACTGGATGCTGTGGATCTTGATATTTTGCCCTCTAGAATATCTTCTTCGGCATGTATAAACGGAGCTAGGAATAACATCTGTCGGGTATATCCCGGTCTTTTGCAGGGTATATCATTTCTTTTTGCAATTATCATTTCTCTAAAGTTCTTTTCCAATTCCTTCCATCTGCTACTGCATACGAATTCTGTGGATGAAAGTATAGAATTTTGTTATTATTATTATTTTTTTAAATCCTTTAAGTAAAAAAAATCTAGGATTCCGCGTCACCTACATAAAAAGTGAAGCATCCAAAACAAGCTCCGTGTAAATACGAACCTACCTACACGCACGCGTAAGTGGCCTTACCTAGGACTCATTTACGGAGACGCGGGGCGTCACGCGTTGCGTTGAGCGGCGCGGCCCGCACTGAATTCAAATATATGGCGTTGTATGAGTGCGTTTACGTAGAAGCGATTTAAGACGCGTTTGTTTGAATTAGGGCGTTTTTTGCGGCCGAGCCCGCGGATGGCACCGACGCGTCCCACGCGGCGTTTATCGCGGCGGCGCACGCAGCGGCAATTATAATATGGCTCCCATCTCTCGCCAACATAAAACTAGTCGATTTGATCGAGGCGAGCGTGCGCCGCCGCGTTGCCCGCCGCGTGCTTCGCTACACGCTAGAGACGCCACGCCACACGCGACGCGAGACGCCCCGCGTCTCCGTAAATGAGGCCTTCGTGTAAAGGTCAATTTTCAATTTCATTTTCCCCTGTATTTTTATTACTACTTTACATTTTATTGTTAAGTACTTTATTTAATTTAATAGTTTATGTACACACACAGAATACAGACAAGAAGAAAAATAGAATAGATAGTACAAAGGCACAGCTTATTTCATAAGAAATCTCTTCCTTTACTACTAAGTACTTTACTTTGAAAACAAATCACTCAAACGCACATTGTATTTTTTTTCTAAAACCTACCTCCATATTTATTGCACGTCGATATAGTTATCGGCACGGATATTGAGCCCTGACCTTCACCTGCGCAGAAGTGATTTATTGGTTTATTGCCTTAGTGTACAGTGCGCAAAGCGATCCCCACTCTTCCGCCGAGAGCTCAATATCCGTGCCGATAACTATAGCAAACAAGAAAATTGATGAATTTTGTGTATTTGCAAGTACCTACTTTATCATTCAGATAAAACAAAAAACTGAAACTCAACCAATAGAGTTATAGGTATTTAATTTACACCGCCATTCCGATATCAGATTGGAGGCTCACTTTCTTTTTATTTAAACTGTGTGTGTCAGAAATATAAGTAGCTACCATTTTCAGACTCCCGACACTCTGAAGCACTCATGCCTGTAGCACACCTCCGCTGCGAAACCCAAAGGGCGAAACCGCCATAGTTTCGCTGTGAGTTGTGAGTTGTTGGGCGACCCTGGCGGACGGGCGGAGATGTAGACGGCGCCTAAGCAAATGAGCGAAATCATGTTAGAAAGAGACAAAGTCATAGTCAGTTTTGTACTTTAGAGCAGGGAATTTCGCTATTGTTTCACCGCCCAACAACTCACAACTCACAGCGAAACTATGGCGGTTTCGCCCTTTGGGTTTCGCAGCGGAGGTGTGCTACAGGCATCAATGACGGGAGAATTTTGTGTCTAGCTGGCATCCCCGTAACGCACACATTGACAGTATAAATGTTGCTTCACTTGCTATAGGTACCCTATTCACGGAGCCATGAGCCAAATGGTAAACAGACCATTAAAAGGGTTCTTTATAAGTCACGATTTAAGTACCTAGTGAACATATTTTATAAAAATAACTACGGAAGTAATACACTGACAACATTAGAAATGATATTTTAGAACGATATCTGTAGAACTTACGTAATCCGTTCAAACGTATTTGAAATAAAATATAAAAAATGGCGTAAATTATTTTCTTAAATTTTAATTAAATATGTAGGTATTAAATCGTTTACATGTAAGAGAACCTAGAAGACTTGAATGTCAAACATAGAACCCTACTAAATTGTAGACCACAGATACAACTACTGCGAACATTTTACCTAAAAATGTGACGTTTTGGCTCACGGCTCGGTGAATAGGGTATACATACCTATAATATCGCGGCGCGGTGCGGAGTCCTTACTTTTTTTATTAGTCCGTGGTGGTGCAAAGATGTTTTCAATATCCCCTTCTTTTTACAGAAAACAACATAACAGATAAGTGCCTACATAGAAAGAAACAATAGTAAAGTTTTCGAAAACAGATTGAAACTACCATTAAGTTTTCCTCATTTACGAACTTATTACGAGTAGGTATCTCCAATCTCAAAACAATGAATGGATCAGTTATAGAGTACCTAATCCACAGTTAGGTATTAGCTAGATTTTGTCAATAAACATTATTTTATTTTATTTATTTTATATTATATATACATACTTAATTGATACTTACTAGTTGTAAATTGTATTTCAGCAGCTATTGATATCCATGTGGCATCTCGAACTTTAGAATTTTGAAAATCTACATGTTGTGTATCATATAACTCTGGATGTAATTTGACTTGCCATATTAAATCTAAATCCATATTCATAGAGCTTACCATTTCAGATAAGTTTGTGGTAGGCCCTACTTTTTTTTACGTTTTGCACTGATAGTTGATGACAATCACAGGATCACTTGATAAACTTATTAGTACCTATCTAAGTTAACGGATTCTTATCCAAGAGATAAACGCTTGAGAACTGATTTAAACTTCTTATGTAAAACCTATAAAACACACAAATCAGTCCACTAAACAATTTGCAATGTTTTTATATCTCGAACGTTGAATGTATGCTAACCTTGACTTGAAACTTTAATAAAAGTCACGTTTCAGTACATCGTACATCAACATTCTTGGCATATCAGTACAGACATCTCTTTCGTTTGGAATGTGACAGACAAAGACAAAGGATATTGTCGTTAATCTAAGCCGTATGGTACATTTCAATGCTAATTTTTACGTTTGCTTTGTGTACATATTTTGATTTAGTACTATTAAAATGTTATGGGTGGGAAATCCCCGCCAGTTTAGTGTTACTCGCAATGGAAAAAATACGTAGGTACAATATTTAACAAAAACTATTTTAAAATAACCAAGAACTTTGGAGCAGGAGTGGTTCCGTAATAATACCTAAATACACTTATTTTTTTTACTAATCCGTACTTAGACTGTACACTGCTGTACACTAATAGCCTTTTCCAATATTCTATCTGTGGTTTTGCTTAACCTTTTGAACGCCAATGTCGGCTATAGCCGACATGAGCAAGCGTGCCCTGTGCGCCAACGACGGCTATACTCGACAAAAAACAGGTCGCAGAAAAATACAAAATAAACCTATTAAATCATTACTTTTATGTATTTTTTAGTAGATATTTAAAATTAAGATTTTCGGGCTTGGCGTACAGGGCAAGGGAATACCGATATGGCGTGGCGGTGAAAAGGTTAAGTACCAGAGATAGGGATTTGACATTATAATCATCGGCAAGGATATCGACTATCCCTGACCTAATAATTCTGGCATCAGAAATTACAGCGTCATTTCAATAATGTGTTTAATTACAAAAAAAAGCCTTTATTTTCCTTTTCTGGCTTGATATAATTATTTATGTATAGATTGTGTCAGCCAAGAATATTGTGTAGGTCTGTTTCGCACTATATTTAATACGAACACCGCTTTTTTACTTATAAAATAAAAGAAATTGTCGATTATACGTTTTTATTATTATATTTTCACATGTTAAGATTCTCTATATAGTAAGCCTCATACTCTTTGTAAGTCTTCCCATCCACAGTTCTGTTACAAGATATATGTTTCTTTAGACTATTGTCCGACCAAAGTTGAAGGTTTTCCATACCCAAGTCGAGAGTTTTAGTGCTCTTTTGAAGGCCAATGATATTCTCGTTGAGTTTTTTCTTAATTTTGTCAATTGTGTTCTGTTCTTCGTCTATTTCTGCTGAGATATCTAAAAAAAAGGTTTCATTTACAACAGAATTTATCTATGAAGCTGAAGAGTTTGTTTGTTTGAATGCGCTAATTGATCGATTTGAAAATTCTTTCGGTGTTAGATAGCCCATTTATAAAATAAGGCTATAGTATACTTTATATCCTGGTTCGTGCAGAAGATCCCACAGGATGGGGATGAATCCTCCATTGAAACCACATCAGTAAACAAATCACATCCTTGGTAGTCAGAAGCCAGAGTCCCAACAATGGTGGCCAGGGTAACTGGGTAATGGAGGTCAGATAGGCAGTCACTCCAAGAACAACACTGGCCTGCATCTGGTTAGACTGGAAGCCAAACCTAACATAGTTGGGAAAAGGCTTAGCAGACGATATTTTTGTAATCAGGCTTGTAATATATTACCTATTGCCAGTCCCTTAGTCTGATTACACTCCAGCTCCTTCAAGAATGCTGCCGCATCTTCTTTTTTCTTCATCAGAAGTATCAAACGTTCTAGATTCTTCGAAAGACTGACAGACGGGCAGAGTAGGGAACTTGTGACGTCATCGCGTTGCCAACTCGAATGTAAGCGCTCGATTGAAGATTGTAGCGTTTCGAAAATCCAAATCTTTTCACCGCTGGAAAGTAAATGTGTGTGAATAACGTTTTATACAGAAGACTAGCCGTTTTCCCGCGGTTTCACCCGCGTCCCGTGGTATCTACTGCCCGTACCAGGATAAAATATAGCCTATGTTACTCGTGGATAATGTAGCTTTCGAATGGTGAAAGAATTTTTAAAAACTGTCCAGTAGTTTTTGAGTCTATTCATTACAACCAAACAAACAAACAAAGTTTTCCTCTTTATAATATTAGTATAGACTAGTTCGGTTATACCGCGTTTCCAAGAGAATTCTTCAAAAATCCGAAATAAAAACTATTCTATGTTCTTTCTCAAGGTCAACTCTATCTCTGTACCAAAATTTATTAAAATCAGTTCAGTGGTTTAGACGTGAAAGCGTTACAGACAGACAGAGACAGAGTTACTTTCGCATTTATAATATTAGTAGGGAGTAGGGTTTGTCGTAACATTTAGGGTCAATTCACACTGAAAGAGCAGCGGCGGGCAGCGGCCGTAAGAGCACGGAAAATGTAAGAGCGCGGCGCGTTGCGGCGCCGCGCGGCGCCGCGCGTCCCGCCGCGCTCGCGCTCAATCCCTTGCAATTACGGCCGCTGCCGGCCGCTGCTCTTTCAGTGGGAATTGACCCTTATAGACACCGAAATTATTGAACTGATTTGTAAAAAAATTTCACTGTTGGAAAGCCACACTTGTCTAGAGTAACATTGGCTATATTTTATCGCAAACTGCCGAATCAGTTTGGTTGAATATTAGTGGTGAGGTACTTCAAGTCTAACACTTTTACTTACCTTTAATAGTTTTGTGGTAGTTTCTTAATAAAGTATAGTATTACAAGTTAACATACCTATCTAAAACCAATTTTCTATTGTGTTCCAGACAGAAATTCTTCATGTAAATTTTAAGCTCATCAATGAACGTTGGAATCGCGTTTTCTGAAAAAGAATTATAAATACATTTAACAGAACATTGCATTAATATTATATGAAAAAGTTTGTATGTGTAGATGTTTGTGTATGTGTGTGTGTCCTCTTTCACTTAAAAACTACTGCATGGATTTTGATGAAACTTGGCAGTAATTTAGCTTCTGTGATATATAAACTACTTTTTATATGGGTAAACATCGTTCTTTCAGTACGCGGACGAATTCTAGTTTTAAATAATAAGCAGGTATAATAGAGAGGCAAGATATGTTTATTTCCATCGAAAAGGAAGAAAGGAAGGTTCGATTCCCGGTTCGGTCGATATTTGTGTGATGAGTATGCTTGTTGGCCATGGTCTGGGTGTTACAAATTCATAAATATGTATATATGTAGCTATATGTAGTTTATCAGTTGTGTTAGCACCCATAACACAAGTTAATTAATAACCTACCATGGGGCTAACCGACCGTGTGTGAAAAGGTGTCCAGGTGTCCAGACATTAAAAGGTTCCTAACTGTTACACTATTCCCGGTCAAAGAATTCATCAAACGAAGGGATCATTTGATGAATTCTCATCTCCCGCTGTGGGTAAGCAGCGTGAGGGAGTGTCAGACTCTTACTGACTAAAACCCATCATGTTTCTGCTCAAGCCCTTTATGCACCAGGGCTCTGGTAACTCTTTTTTCAGCGCCGGCAGTTTTCGTGCTTACCTGAGTTATAAGAACAGTTGTCAGATGTGTCAAGGTCCATGCTCAAGTTGACTCTGTTCCTGCACCTCTCCCTCCACTCTTCGTAGAAACGTCGGAGAGCTCCAACTGACTCCGATGGCAGTGACAGTTGACCTGACAAATGTCATAACATTATTAGACAGGGTTTTTAACTATACAAAAAACTATATAAAATTGTAGTTATCGGCACGGATATTGAGCTCTCGGCGGAAGAGTGGGGATCGCTTTGCGCACTATACACATAATAAAGGCAATAAACCAATAAATCGCTTCTGCGCAGGTGAAGGTCAGGGCTCAATATCTCTGCCGCTGATTATACCTGGGAATCGTTCGTGGTCATTGAAGCCGGTGTCCGCGTGAAAGTTGTTGAACACATTTATAAGGCACTCCCTCACATTCAGTATTTTACGATCAGTTATAGCTAATGATGTTATCAGCCTCTTCAACTCCTCACGTTTGCTTATCTAGAACAAAAAATATGGGCAGATTAGTTTTTTCCTCCCAGTTAAAACACAGTGAACAGCGGTTGTTTTTGGGACTGTCTTTTGTAAACTTGATCTTCAAAAAGTGCTGATTTTCAGATTACTAACAGGTAGTTAGAAGCTAGAAAGTCTGACAACCAGTGATATCAGGGGTAAAAGGTTGCCCGGTGATGGGTTGTGGATGTAGTCAATCCATGTAAAACACTGATTCTTAGCACCATCTGGTTAGACTAGAAGCGGATCCCATCATAGTTGCGAAAAGGCTAGGCAGATATGTTTTTGTAATCAGGCTTGTAAAACAATATCTATTGCCAGTCCCTTAGTCTGATTACACTATAGCTCCTTCAAGAATGTTGCCGCATTTTCCTTTCTCTGTACCATACGTATCAAAAGTTCTAGATTCTTCGAGATTGATGTTTTTGTAGGTTCTTGTGTACTCACAATAGCCTTATCAAGTGCAGCAATATGTCCTCTAGCACCGCTAGCCGGGAGTTGGTGCTCCGGTGCGTCGAACAGACCAGCGCGTGACGTGACATGGCCGTGCAGGGCTCGCAGACTAGCGGCGCGAGCTCCGCTGCACGCGCGGGCCGCGAGGAGCACGGCCAGCTCGCACGATGCGCCTGATAGCTGCAAGAAGTACATACAATAACGTATAGATAATCAAAAGTCATTTATTCAAAGTAGGCTTAAAATCAACACTTTTTGAAGGTCAGATTTACAAAAGACATCCCCCAAATGTGTTCTTGCTGGAAAGAAGTGGTAGACCAAACTCCCCAGCAAAGAAAGTTTTAATGTTGACAAAATGTAATTATATTTATTACTAACGTCCCACTGCGGCTTTATATGGGATAACAATATTTCCCCACTATTTAATGCATGTTATTATACACATAAGCCTTCCTCTTGAAACACTCTATCTGATAAAAAAACCGTATGGCAAATTGTTTGCGCAGTTTTGAAGATTTAAGCGAAGAGACATAGGAATAGAGAGACAGAAAAAGCATTTGTTTTATACTATGTAGAGAAGCCTTGTTAATTACACTACACTGAGAATTAGAGGGGAGGTAGCTGAGACCCAGGTATAGGATATAGGATTTTTTGCCACAATCAGGGTACGAGAAACAGGAAGCCAGTGTAATTATATTAATTGCCAGTCTTGCTTTAATTCAAACTGTAAAACGCTTATCTCCAGTATACCAAGTTTCATCAAAATCCATCCACAGTAACAAAAATACATATAGCCTCACAAACTTTAGCATTTACAATATAAGTAGGATACTAACGTTGAGCTGCGCAAGAGTTTCAGCCAATTTGTTCTGCGTGTGTTTAATGTGTAGTTTGTTCTTCATCGCGTTGAGAGCGAGCGAGCAATGCATGGCGGATGTATGTGCCAGCACCCATTGTGGTGTTACCCTGAAATACATTAAAAAAAAAACAATTTGCGACACAGAAAGAAATAAAATAAATTTTATTGCGCAACAAAAGACGCATACAGAAAAACGAGAGACACAGAAAAACACATAGGTATTACTAATGTCAGAAATATATTATTGCTAAACTATATTGTTTAACATTTAACCCGTGTTCCAATTTCAAATGTTTAATTTAATTTGTAAGTTCATGTTTTGTTTAATTTAATATTGTTTAACATTCTTTGATTTTAACCTTAAAGATGATGTATGCATGATGTGTTCTCGTATAACCGAAGGAGCACAAATCTTTAAATAACTTTTTATAATTATGCATGTAATGTGTATCCTTTGTTGGAGTTCCTTTTGAATAAAATAAAATTTATTCGGTTAGATATACATACAGGGAATTATAAGAAAATTATAGGTAAGTATAGGTAAGCCATTTTAAAAGGCCATCACATCATCTTCGTTATACTAAACATGAAAAAGGGCGAAACTTTCACACAAAAACGATTAAACGGATTTTGAAGATTCTAGGCAGTAATCAGTATAGGTTACCCATTAAAATATATGCATGGCAGTATGCTTCTTTTAATTCTGAACGGGAAGTTGTACCAAAGGACCAGGGTAAAACCACACACAAAAACTATTTTGTAATGGGAACTATATTTTTTGTCACCAAAATTTATTTTTGTCATCAAGTTGTATCACCTAATAAATAGATTTATCGCCACGAAATATTTTCGTTCTCAGATAAACAAAGAGTGTTCCCATGTATGAATTACCAAATTATTGTCAATATAATGTATAAAATATGAGATGGATCACCAATAAAATTGTAGTGCATTACATGAATATAAACTTCGTTCTTATAATAATAGTTTTATTACTTAAATAATAGCTTGGTGCTCAAAATGGTAGATCTGTCACCAAATAAATCGATTAATCGATCCCTGACTGCGACTGCTTTTTATTTGTTATTTTGTCACCAATACAGTAGTTACATTTTATTATGTTCAGTTATTAAAATAATGTATTCGTTACCAATTTAATACATCAGTTTATTTTTAATGAAAATATGTTCAAAGGGAAGAGGAAGGGAAGGGAGACAAATTGGCGCGCTTTCGGGCCTCAACGAATGGGTTGTAGGTTGGTTGTAGGTACGATCATACGATGCTTATTTTGACTTTAATTAAGTGTTTTATTTACTATTCAGCTAGAAATTTAATTTAAATATATTTATACTACCTGTGGAAATTAAGACCCTTGGGGGAGGCACATGGCCAGTGAAGTAGTAGACTCTTTTGGTTGAAAGGATGATGACGACCACCCTACATTTTAATACAATTCATGAAATTTTCTAGTGATATAATATATGATTTATTGGTGATCTCTTTAAATTAGTTTGCCTAAATACTATTAGGACAAACCTATTATAATACATACAAAACCATTTATTTGGTACTTGACCCCATATCTCCATGATTTTCGGTAATTTATTGTGGAATTGATTTTATATTGTTTGGTGATACATTTTGGTGACAAATCTACTATTTTGAGGGCAAACCCTATTATTTAAGAAACACAAAATGAATTAAATTGGTGACAGCTTAAATCATACCCTTTTGTAATTTAAAAAATATAGGAAAAATATGTACTCTCGACAAGACAAGTGTTCACATATTTTTCCTATCATTTTATATTGCAAATTAAAGCCCGATTCCGTAATTTATTTTATTATAATTTTAGTGTTTTTAAGTTCATTGTTATAATTATACCTCTTGTTTTCCGTAGTATCTTGTACAGTGGCTGCAGAGAGTGAAGTGACGAGTGAAGCGCGCCTTTCACACAACTGCGGCCAAAGCGAAGCCCCGCATTTCACTAGGGACGATAGTTGCTCTTCTGTGAAGAAAAAACTTATATGGTTATCGGCACGGATATTGAGCTCTCGGTGGAAGAGTGGGGATCGCTTTGCGCACTGTACACATAAGGCAATAAACTAATAAACTGCTTCTGCGCAGGTGAAGGTCAGGGCTCAATATCCGTGCCGATAACTGTATTTACTGCTGGGCTTAGAGCATTTAACTGGAGCCGGATACGCGATTTGGCGATAATAAAACTATTAATAATTTAAAAGGGGTTGTTATAATTGTGTGCTTATGACTCTTAGTAGTATAGTTTTACATTATTAATGTATTGTCTAAACTGAATATCAGTGACATATTAAAGTGTTAAGTCAATAGTAATTGGCGGGTGAGCTATACTTGCATGTTGTACCGAGTGCTTTCAAGCTAACGCATACAAAGACAATATGACGTATTTACATACACAAGTATTTGCGATATAAAACATCTATAATAGGCAAGTTAAAGCTTATAAAATACTAGCTGTTGCCCGCGACTTCGTCTGCGTGGGCAATATAGAATTTCCAATTTTCCAATTTCGTTCATTTAATCGCTCATTGCTCATCCCCCGTAGGTGATAGCGTGATAATATATAGCCTATGTGTTGAACCGGCCCCCAGGTAATAGTCATGCAAAATTTGATTTAAATCCATGCAGTACTTTTTGAGTTTATCCGGGACAAACATACAGACAAACAGACATACAGACAAAAATACTAAAAACTACATATTTGGGTTCAGAATCGATTATGGATCATCCCCCAAGTATTCTTTAAAAAAAATATTCAATGTACACTTTACTTTTGACTTTCCTATCATTTTATTATATGTATAACCAGGCCTCTGTCACTCGACGTACTTGCGCGCGATAAATGCCTACCGCTCGCTGGGTTACCGGTAGCCCCACGCGGCTCAGGGCTTTCAATAGTATCACGCGCCGCGCGCGTTCCAATATTATTATTTTTATTTCGTGGCATGTTATGCTGTTGGTTTTTAGTAGGTTTTAGCTACCTAACAAACTGATGGATTATTTTGAGTTATGTTGGTTTATATGCGACTATTGTAAGATTTAGAAACATTTTGTATATATGAAATTATCTAGTAATCCTATTTTTTAAAATAAATTAATACTTATCTACTTTATGATTTTAACAACAGAGATCATTGGGTAAGGTAAAATTACTTTAGATACCTACTTAGTTATATAAACTGTATTGTGAGTTTTGTAGCTCAAAACACATCTCGAGTGTAAGTAGGTATAGTTCTGGTCCAACTTAATGACGACTCGGAACATTACGCGTGTCGCTACGCAGAAACCAATTTTAGGTATGTATCAACCCTAAGCACGGCCACGGCACGGTTGCGGTCACTGAACTGTGCGCTATCGCATTGGAATAACAATCAAGCGCTCGAGCTTTTAAGGTTCATTTTATAACGCAGCTAGGAATTTGTAGGTAGTTGGGGAATTTGTAGGTGCTTATAACAGTAGGTATGGACTTTTTTGTATGGAGTGATTTATCTGTTACGTAGTAACTATTATATAATCTGTGGTATAACTGACCAGAGTCATTAAGTTCAGTATTGTTGGAGGCGATAGAAGAACTCGCGAGCGGAGCCACGGTCACAGATAGGGCTGCGCGATTATTCTGAGGGCGACTGGTCACCTTGTCCAGCTTGCTCTGAAAAATATACATTAAAACAATATTTACATAGGTTGACACACAGATCACATAGGTTTATATTATGGGGTAGGTATTAAAATGCCAGTGTTTTACATGCTACAAATCAAAATAATTTTAGCGTTACTAACTCAACTACCTACTTATTACTATGTAATTAGCGGTAAGGATGTTTTGCAATATGTTTATTTAAATCAGAGGTCCCAAAAACTTTTTTGTACCTACTTGTAGGGACACATGTAAGTATGTATGGCAGAGTGCAAGGCAAGCAAAAACTTGTGTGAGCGTGAAGTATGCGAGGCACGGACAGTTACTGCGCACTGGTCCGAGTGAACGGTACTATCTGGGGGTTTACGCGAAATATATCCGGTATCTGAACACCGTGTTTCTCTCAACCCCCTGCGCCCCACGACCAGAAGAGGCAGTGCTCCATTAGGGATCCTCCTAACTACAATCCCTAAATACTCAAACAAAACTGTGTTGCACCTACCACTTATATTTCTCCATCACCTTAAGGTAGGCAGGTAGAGAACGCCTAAGGCGTTAAGTCCGCCGTTGTTCATTGTGTAAAATGTAAAATATAAAAAACTAGCAGCTTCCCCGCGGTTTCACCCGCGTCCGTCCCGTGGGAACTACTATTGGGATAAAATATAGCCTTTGGCTCTCAGGAACATTGTAGCGGTTCCAAAGATTGACCACTACATACAAACTTACAAATTTTACCTCTTTATAATATTAGTATAGATATACCTCAATATCACTGCAATCTTCAACGGTGGCCAGTGAGTCAGCAATGTTCTTGGCTTCA
This sequence comes from Helicoverpa armigera, assembly GCF_030705265.1. Classification (NCBI taxonomy): domain Eukaryota; kingdom Metazoa; phylum Arthropoda; class Insecta; order Lepidoptera; family Noctuidae; genus Helicoverpa; species Helicoverpa armigera. The sequence goes on from NC_087144.1 coordinate 4,893,700, forward strand.
CCGAGATTGTCCTTCTTGGCCCTCAACTCTTCAGCCAGCTGCTGTAGTAGCCAGGCGCGACGCTGGGCCGCGTGTACTCGTTCCCGGGCCAAGTTTCGTTGAGATACTAGTACAGAAAATATGTTAGAAATAAATAAGCAAAGTATGTGTGTATGGAAATCAGCCTCATTTAGATTATATGGATGTTTGTTAGTCTTTCATGCAATGAATACTGGACGAATTTAGATGAAGCTTAGAAGTGATGGATTCCAGATTCAACCGGCAGTTCTATCTGCGTCTTGAGGGAGAGTCTTGGAGAAAAGTTGCCAATAGATTTTCTGGTTAAATGAATTATCTAACACTTATATATTTATTCTGATCGGCCCAGTAGTTCCTGATATTAGCTTCTTCAGTTGTATAATGGCATTCAAGGCTTTTTATAGCCACGTTGGCTGTTATCATGTAAGGAGATCAGCCAATTGTGCAGGACATATCACAGTTGCACCCACTATTCCTTTAAACTCTGTCACAAATTCAGGTTTTTTCATATGTATTAGCATTGATATACACATACTTACCCTATAGTACATCGCAAGCTAGAAATAACAATTTTAATGACTACTACTTACATCTGCTAGAAACTTTGTCTACGAGTTGGTTAAGCCCCTGCCGAGCCTCTAGTACTCTGGCTTCTGCGTCTTTTACTTTTTCTCTCAAAGCTTTCTGTTGTCTCCATAGTGCAAGCTCCTCTGGTACCACTATGCTTGAGTCAGCCTGTGAAAATTATGGATAAGTTGAAGTAAATAAATGTATGTTTAAGATTAATCACCATACTTAGAGAGTATACAGTTTGATGTAGGTAATTTCAAATATGTAAGAAAGCAATATTATTTTAAAAAATTTCATACATAAGTTGTAAAGGCTTAATAGAAGTAAAATGATTTGACTTTGATTCATACACAGGGCCTGAATTACTGAGAAAAATTATAACAGGAAACAGTTCTGCCCATTCTTTATCATCATGATCATCCTCCGAGCCTTTTCCCAAACTATGTTGGGGTCGGCTTCCATTTCTTCATATAGTTCTGGTATAGCTATATTATCTATGTACGCACTATTATTCTATTTGAATAACTAAAGCTTAAAAATATTGATGGAACTTTACACAAAAAACCACATATTAGACAAATAAATTACTGCTTAAAGCAATGATTCAATTGATTGAATAATTCTTATCACTGTATCTGCATTGGTTTTTAGCTACATTTTATTCCTAAACTGAGTTTTGATACAAAATGTAATATCAAGATTGTTGTGTCTACTCAAATAGAAGGTAGCTATAATTGTATGTATTTACCTTGGAGAATGCATTATTTTTCTGGCAGCGTTGCATGTCATTGACAAAGACCTGCAGGCGCTTGCTCCGAATAGCATCCTTAGGCTCTACATGCTCCATTAGACTGCGCCATACCATGTAATACTGACCTCGGCACATCCTTCAATGGAAAATATATATTTCATACAAAATATATAACAAATATGATCCATCGATCATATATTGCATTATTATAAAGATATATTATTCAAAAATAATAATGATTAAATACAAAAAAGAATCTTCCCGTACCGGGAATCGAACCCGAGCCTCCTGGGTGAAAGCCAGGTATCCTAGCCACTAGACCATACGGGATATGAGAAGTCATTCGAAATTGGAGTTCTTATTGTTAAAACCATAAATAGCATTGTTTTGTGCAGATATTGATAAAATTACTGCACAAAACAGAATTTAAAATCGTACAACTTTAAAGGGTAGCATTGTTTAGGGATTTGTATAATATATAACTCACTCGGCAAGTTTGTCTACCGTAGGCACTTTGTCCTGCGGACATCCCATGGATAGCAGCCATTCTGCGAATTTTTGAGGCACTTGATCACTGCTAAGTTTTTCTTTATTCATCTTAATAGAAATAGCTTTGCAATCAATCACAAAACTAGTTTCTTTGTACAATCGATGAAATGAACAACAACAAGCAACAGACGGAAATTCAAATCTGACAGTGACTTTTGATTTGACGTAACAATTGACATCTTAGCCATAGACTAAAACCGACAAGAAACCAAATGAACTCACGAAGCAAGGAACTTGCAACTCGACTAAAATAGGAACATAAAGTTCGATTAGAATTGCAATTACAATTTAAGATTTAGCGTTATTTAGGGTTGTAATTGAATTACAATTTTTCACCGACTCAGCTAGCTTTCCTACACCAGGGTGGGCGCGGTCCTATCATAACATTTGGGGGGAGGAGAAGGATCACGGAGGACTCACGCACGAGTCACGACTAGAGCTAAAGATGGACCTCCCCTATTGGTTTCCAAAAGAAAAGCCTCAAAACAACCTTCATGCATGCACACGTACTGCGTCATCAGCTGCCAAAGTCAAAAGAAAACGTCAAACTGTCTAAAATTTACAAAAGTTGTCAAAGCCACAGAACATATATACCCTAAAGGGTCAAAGCAAAGGTCAAAGCAATGTTGATATTTTCGTCATAATATTTTTATTAACTTTAAAATAATGCTAGGCAACTTAAAAGATTTTATTTCTGTCGTGCAAGATGGGCTGGCTTCTAACAACAATATAAGACAAACTCTACAAGAAGTGCAGAAAGTGAAAAATATATTCAAAGACAAGCAAAAGTTTGCTCACGAAAGCAAAGTTAATTACGGAGCTGGGGGTGCTTTGTTAGAAAAATATCAAGAAGATTGGGCTAAAATACATGAAAACGCTGATAATAATGCTAAGGCAGCCGACGAAGTAGACAAATTAATCGTAGAGTTACACGAAGTGACTAAAAAACGGTTACAAAGTGCGAATGAATTGGCGCACAATTTGTCTTTTATTCCAAGTTTGACTGCCTCCGTGGCAGAGTGTATGGATAGTTTGAAGAATGTGCAGGAGATGCTGAAGTCGGTAGAGGAGGAGCTGGTGGAATTTGAGGATATTGTCGAGAGAAGTAAAATGGAGAATTGGAAACTAGATCACCATTATCATTTGACTATGTACAAGGAGAAGAAGATGGGTAAGTTTTCTTAGAAGCCTTGTTTTAGTACTCAATGGTTGGGAAATGGCTCTATACAATATTTTTGTCAAGGTGATAGCTGATTATTTTGTTGATGATACTGCTGACCTACTTCATCTCACATACAGATAAGAGATGAGGTTTGATAAGGATTCATCGAAGTTTGAAAAAATGTTTAATGTTTGAGTAATATTGAAATCCATTTTCATGAACTTCTTATTTTTTATATATATATTTTATATTTATTTCTATGAAACTATCTATACTAATATTATAAAGAGGAAAACTGTGTTTGTTTGTTTGGTTGTAATGGATGAACTCAAAAACTACTGGACCGATTTTAAATATTCTTTCACCATTAGGAAGCTATATTATCTGCGAGTAACATAGGCTATATTTTATCGTGGTGTGGGCAGTAGCTCCCACGGGACACGGGTGAAACTGCGGGAAAACGGCTAGTTTGTAATAAAATGTGTCAAACATACAGATTGTACAAAACAAATAAACCAACTTCAATGACACACCTAAGTCTTAAAAAAACCATGCTGAAAACTCCATCAAAATCAAGTCAGCAATGCATGTAATAATCTCGCAAAACACACATACATACAAGGTCAACCTGAGGTTGGTTAAAAACCTCCACGGTACACTGTTTTTTTTTTCATACCATTTCTTATCTAACATCAAGCTTCCTCTATTCCAGTGGCATTAGAAGAGGTTCGCAACAAACTAGCAAAGGAAAACAGTCAACTGAACTACGAGAGAGAGCGTCAACAACTGGCCGAGTTACAGTCCAGAAGAGAACAGAGTTCCAATGCGTTCCAGCAAGACGTTGCCAAGTACTTAGCTAGCGGTACCATCACAACAAGTAAGTTGATTGTATAGTTCCATTTATATATGGCATCAGAAAATAACAAGATTCATAACTTTTTGGATTTACTAGGAAGATTATAAACATTTTGTGAAAATGGTGTGAAAGTTACGTCTTGTTTAGAAAGCTACCAAAAGATTGTAAACTTATGGATCTTGTTAATTTATCTCAGGAACTGCTGAAACAAAATCTATGGAGTCTCAAGCTTCCAACTAAATCCATCAAACCAAATAAAGATATGCCTTGAAAAACAAATGTGTGGATTGGTATGTTCCTTGGCGCATACACACTTATCTGAATTATAAGAAATTCCTAAATTATAAAATCCGAAGTTTTAAAATATTGAATCAATTCCAGATATCCTAGACAGAAAATAGGTGTCTTTTTAGAAGCAAAACTGTGTTAGAAATCGCTAATGCTATATTATTGAATACTATTTAAGGTAAACCAGAAGGAATTATTTCTATTAATTTTAATTTTTGAAAGAATTCTAGGTATTTTATGAAGCTTTTCTCAGACTTTTATTATATTTTTTGTTTGTTAATAATTTCAAAAGTAATTTACTATTTATGTACTTATGTTTATTTTCCATGTCTAATTACAGGTCAGCCTTCGACTCCTAAGATCACGCTCGAGCAAATACAACTGGATGATGACCGCACAGATTTGGAGAAATTCCTCGATAGTTGATGTGAAGCTTGTTTCACGATATCAGAGCTTGTACAATTAAGACTAATGCATTCTATTTTAATATTCCAAAGTTAATATAATATTGTTGAGTATTTTACCAAAGATAATTTTTAGTACCTAGTTGTTTGCCAAAGTTTTTTGGCCTCATCCACTCTATATGCTATCAAAATAACACCCTGAAGTTTGAACAATTCATATAAAATTTATTTTTTTCGTTAAATACCTAAAGAATTCAATTTTTGTACTGTTAACCTTTTTCATGAACTGAAATTATTTTTCTTATTCAATAATAAAGTCAAAAATACAAAAATATATATACAAAGCATTTATGACTAGTAAAAATAAGCACATTGCTAAAACAGCTTTATCGGTACACGGTTCACGCCGGTCACGACATAGTTCGATACAGGTCTACGAGGGATCCCACAAAAACTCCATTCACAGCAATAATTATATCAAAAACAAACTCCGACCACTAAAAGTTGACGGACGCATCATATAAAATAGTCAAAAATATATCAGTACGTCACTCACGAAATGAATTTACTAATACGACAACTAGGACGGAGACTAGGCTTCGCTGGTGACCGGCCACGAATGCCACAATTCACAATTTGCCACTGCTGTTCAACTGTCAGTGGCGGGAGTGTACAGGGTAAGTACAAAGGGGTAGCTCGCGCCGCTACGTCTTCCTCATGATGGGGTGCAGGTCGCCGCCGCCGTGCGCCGACATCTTGACCTTGCCCGCCACGTGGTTCTTGATGCACGGGCCCGCGTCCTTCATGGACACGCCGCCGTCGTCCAAGTCTTCGTCCGACGAGAAGTCCGACACGCACAGCGTCAGGTGCCGCTTCTTGGGCGGCACCACGTGCAGCGTCCATCGCATGGGGCCCTTGTGGTTGCCTTTCAGGTTTTCCCGAGCTTCGTAGTCCGTGTCTGAGGCCGCTCGCTGGGACTCACTTTTTAAACTGCGCAAGTTCTTACTCGGTCTATGGGTTTGCTCCTTTTTTTCCCCCCTCGGGGGGGTGTGGAAGTTTTTTAAATTCATTACACTGGACGTCTGCCCCTTAGAATTCAGGTCAGGAAAATTCTGTGAGTATATGACGACACTGTCTACCGGTTTCTCCTTATGAAATTTTGCCGGCTGCTTACTCTTTGTATCGCTCTCAGAAGGAGAGCTCGAGGCACGTTTCTCTGCAGAGTTGCCGCTGCTGCAGCTAGTGTTACTGTTGCTTGTGCTATATTGCTCAACAGCTTGTTTTTCTAGTTCCCGAAACTTAGTGTCTATACTCTCATCTGAAGCTTTGTACTGCTCCAACGCTTCTTTCTCTAATTCTTCAAATTTATGATCGACAGTCGGTGGGCGCACCCTTGATCCAGGGAGCACCATTTTTGGGTTCAGTTTCAGTAGGCCAGGTGTAACTAATTTCTGCGCCAGCCTGACGACCGGGGTGAGGCCAATAGGCGCCGGTGCGCTCATGCTGAGCACCGTGCTGTACAGGCGCTTCTTCCTCAGTCCGGTGTCCATGGCGGCCGCGCTAGTCGACGGCAGCTGGCCATCAGCCACGTTTTTGTCTTGAGTATTTGGACTTTCGGGCTTATCACCTTGTGTGGTCTGAGGTTCGGTGGTGGGAACCGTTACTTGTTCGTTGGTACTGCTGGTCGTTTCCTTTTCCTCGGGTAATTCTTCCTTCTTGCCGTCTTCGGGGTCTGTCCGCGCGGGCGCCTTCTGTCCGGCGGGCCCGGGCGGCGCGTGGTGCACGTGCGTGAGGTGGAAGCGGTGGTCGAGGCGCGGCGACGGGTGGTCGCGCGGCCACCACACGCCGTAGCGGCGCTCGGGGCAGCGCGCCGGCCGCTGGCCCGTGGGCGCGTACCGGCTCACGTTGGTGCCGCGGTAGGGCGGGCAGCGCGCCGCCGACGCGCGCATCACCGCCTGCACGCTCGCCGACAGCCGCCCCATGGCGCGCTGGCACTCCGTCAGCTGAGGAGGCCGCGGCGGATCGAACTGGAACTGAGACCACATACTCAACTATGAAACTGCTCAACAAATACTCAACTGGATCTTCGTTGTACGGATAGCCTATCTATGGTAATCAGTTATTAAAGTAAAGCTCACTTTGCAAGTCGGGTCGCAGAAGAGTTGTGCAGGCATGTCGAGGCAGTACGCCGGCGGCGGCGGGGCGAGTGCAGTCAGTCGCCGCGGCTGGCGACGCCTTGCCCGCATTTTCCGCGACACCGCCGGGGGGCTGGGCGCGCGGGGCGCGTGCGAGGAATGTGCGGGGCCCCTGGGCGCCTGTGGCGGGGCCCATAGTGCCCGCACGCTGAGCACCCGCGCTGCCAGCGCCGCTTCTTCGCCTGCGGCTCGCGCCCCACTCGGGCCCCAGCGCTCGCTAGCTGCCGATCGGTGCCAATTAATTCCTCTGGTCGTAAGATTTAGATAAAACTTAATTTAAGTTTCCCCAAATAAACACTTGCACTGTTGTTATGTAAGTTCATAAAAATGGGAAAAGTGATGGATTATACCTAAATACAAGCTCAACATCATCACAACTGTGACGTTTTTGGTGTTGTGTGATCGGGATTTATGAGAAGACCAACTCCAGAACTCGTATTCCCTTCGTTAACTACTGGGGCTTAAATAATGTTCCATCAGTTTTTTTTTTCAAATGAAATCTGACTGACATTGATGTGAAAGAGAAAGAAAAAGATGGACGCACAAATCCTCGTCGGGCAGCATCCTGTACTGACGACGGCGGCGCGGAAACATACTGCGCTCTGCTGACTCGTCTACTAACTTGCGGAACCAGTACTCCACCTGTACACATACAGTAAGTTATTTACTAGCTATTCCTAAATAAATGATGGTGCCCTAAAATTTAATTAATTAAGACCATTTTCAGGTATCAGAACCATTTTCAGGTAAGACCAATGGGCAATAAGTCTGGCTATCGTTTTTCGATCAATTCTGACAATTAATGGTTGTAGCACAACATAATCGTTCTTGTGATGAAAGGATGGTTAGGTGGTTACTGAAGATATCCATTTAACGCTTGCAATATTTTATGAAAGCCACCATCTTCCTCGCAGGGGATGTTACTTGTGAGATCACGGCAGACAGAAGAGTAAGGAAGAAGAATACAAGCCGTGTCGACCCCAAATAAAAGTTGGGAAAAGGGCACGAGGATGATAATGATCTTCTTACTTCCTTCGTTCAAGAACTCTGTCATTTGTCTGTACAGGTTGAGAAATAGAATAAATTGTGTGGTTACCTCAGGCAGCATCCAGCATTCCGTGAGGTCCGAGTTTTCGCAACCCTGTCCGTTATACCCTCGCAAGTTTGTTCTTTCATTCGTACTTGTATAACATTTCTCTCTTGAAATAGAAAAAACAGGCTTTGTCAGAATAGGGTTCAATTCAAATGGAAGATGACGTCTGGTCACTATTTGGAGTAAAGCTTTTCAAAAATTGGCTCTCAAACAGCGGAGACGGGGTGTGTAAAGGGGGCAGTCTTTTTACATTCTAAATAAGTCGTGAGAGGATGTGGCTACATTCTTAAGTCGTGCTAAATCTAAGCTAGAAACGCAACATAATTTATGGAATATACTATGAAGTATGCGAGTAAAACATTTATCTATCTCATCTGGAAAACGACAAAATTATAAATGGACAACCTGACTTCGTCGTAATAAAAATTTCCATAGAATTGTGCCAATCTGGACTCTGGTATGACGTCTTTCACACTTCTTCTGCCACTACTGCTTCCATTTTCTTGGCTTTGGCTTGATATGGCACGTTTATTATCTACAATTGATCGTAGTTAGGATTGGGTGTTTTAAAATTAGAAGACCTACAGTCCGACAAGTCTTATGGCAAACCAGATCATATCACTACGCTGTTCCGGTTGTTCCACCGTGAAATTAGTTGTAACTCCTTGAAACAAGTGACTGCCAGTGACCAGTAGGCATGTAGAAATTTGGCTCATTGTAAATATAATACGAATCAGTACATTGTTGGTCGTGAAGACCTGCATGTGGTTTCAGAGGACAGTTACTATGTTGCTGAGAAATCATGGTCTTCTTGACTAGACTCAAGCCCAAGCTTGAGCTTGGGTGAAGACCCAGTGTGCCTTAGAAGTCCTGAACTTCCAATGATCTTATTGTTCCAAATTATACACTTAAGTGTCTACTATCCCTGGTTAAGGCGAAATATTAGAGGTTTTCAAATTCTACAGCAGTAATGGCTTCGTAAGTACCTGAGCCATAAAGTTTTCGAAGTCTTCGCAAATATGGCTATCAAATACTGAAAATATCAGTTTTTGCCTTTTACAGCAAGTAGCTACACTCAAATGGCATATCCCCATAATTCATAGGTACAAATTCAAAGCTTACCTGTTAATTCGCATTGATTATTTGATTGCAAACTTTGTGATTCCAATGATGTGTCTTGTAGAACTTGAGACACACGACAATGCTGTGCCCAGAGACGCTGGAAATCAAGAAATTATATACATTAACATGACTGCAAGGAAAATCTACTTCAGGCTACAAAAATATCAAAAAGTCAAAAATTTCAGGAATTTTATCTAGGAGTTACCTGATTAGCTATAATGAATTCATCGGGAGGTTCCGTAGCCCATGTGAGATCCGCACAAAGGGCGATATGTGCCCACGCAGACGAGTACCGATCCACTTCGAAGCTCATTCAATGTGACATTTCACACATACAATTAATTATCTTTAGAATAAGAAACGAACTAATATAATAGTCACTAAATTTTAAGAGAAAAATTAACGGTAAAACTGTTATTAAAAACGACGACAATTTGAAAGACATTGGTGGTTAAATCTACAATAACAAAATTTTCCTCTTTTTTGATAGATACATGATATATTTTTTTCTTTTATTTTAAATCGCTTTTCGAATTTCGTACCAAATGAAATGAAAGAAATTGTCATCGCGATGGCTTGGCCGGAGGTTTGTAAGTAGTTCTTAGTTGTAGCTTTATGGTAGACGCTTTTATGTAGGATTTATTTCTCCGTATAGCTCAAGAATGATGAAGAACACACCAGAAATGCTTTGATTATGTGATCTTACCATTGCGAATCCATTTTATATTGATTCCAACTTCAAACTTGGACTGAAAATAATTATTTTACTTTGTATTGTGGCAACATAGCATCAGTAAGCAGGCGTTTTTGTGTGCTTACAACTTTGTGTTGGTCCCGCCCGCTGGCGCCCGCCCGTCACCCGTTCACCCGTTATGTCAGTTTGGCTTGCGCAGGCAGGTGGCGTTGTCGTGACGATCGTCCGCGCAAGCGCGCTCAGCTGAGGTGGCTGAATGGACATTGACAGATCAGTTAAATAATTATAATTTATTTTATAATACTAAAAAAATAAACCTAATCAATTAAACAAACTTGGGCTTTTATTAAAAAAAGTGTTACAAAGATTTGGCATTGTCGAGTTTGTATTGTGAACAATCAAAGAAGAAGAGTTTTTATAAAAAATCGATGATATTAAAACGACAGATCGTATTTTCGTTGATATTTGTGTGTTAAACGACTTTAGTTTTGCAACAAGTGTGAGCCCCGCTAGTCGTGCTGAGAACGGGTTTCGGGACCGTTGGGTTTTTTGTTTATGTATATTTGTTTGTGGTATATATATTTTGCGAGTGAGTGTGGAGTGTCCGTTAGTGATGCTGCAATCGGGTGCAAGTGGTGACCGCTGAGCCGTCATCTCGCCAGCGTTGCTCGGTGAGTGATGTCCCTCTACTTGTCGATATTGCTATAACAGTGGTTATGCAAGTAATGTCACTGGAAAGTGCGCCGTTTCGTACTTGTTGGGAGTTCAGTCGAGCAGCGTGAACTATCTACCTGCCATGTGGATGTACCTGTTACTTTGGCGCAAGTTACTGTCCTTTCTAATATACAAACGATACCTATATCGATCACACTTTTTTCTTCTCTTCGCAATACTTATTATTCTGTAGAGTCGTACTCACACGCCTTTGAAACAATTAATTTATTGTTCTTATTGTTTTAATGACACCCAGCAACCCAGTAGAGATACAAAAAAATCCTACCATTTTTTCTCGTTGATATGGTAACAAAGAAAATTTCTAATGTAGTTGGAATGGTTCTATACAGTTTATTTATTTATAGATATCTATCTATAACAGATATATATTTGCATAATAATGTTGTTTAGTTGTTGTATGCAAATTGTTATGAAATGCATCACAATAGATGATCGAACATGAATTATGCATCACTGTAATTATGTAGGTTAACATCACAGTTTATCAACTTGATTTATTTGATAAGATACGCCTTAAAGAGGTTATTGTTCCATTGATATAAGTATACTTACAATGTTTTAATGTGTATAGCCATGTATTTATTTGTATGTGTATCTATTAACAACTGTTATCTATTAACATTAATTGGATCAAAAGGTACATATTCAGCCTAATTGTAGGTAATCCAAAATTTGTCACTTTTTCACTAACAAAAGCTTAGAATAAACAATTTTGTGTAACATAACCCCTTTTTATGCATCCCTATCAATTTATCGTTACCTATGCATGCATGACCTTCCTTTAATATTAACTATCCTGGTTTTTGGCTTCCAGTCTAACCAGATCCCGTTTTCTTTCACATTGTCATTAACTTTTGTTTTGTTTTATCCAGGTTTGGTTGAGGGCTGCCTGACTTGGCTTGAAATGGAGATCAGTTCATCATTTATTAACATGTGCTGTTTCGAAAACCTGCTTGCATTTTAACCCTGGCTTTACTTCATCTTAATGTCTGCTTAATTGATCTCACTATGCAAAGATTGTTGGAATTGGAATTCTGAGATAATAGCCACTGCAAGAAAGTTGTTGAAAATAAAGCGAACTTTTGATAAGTGTGATTTACTTGCAAAAATAAATTGTAGATTTTAGAAAAAAAATACATGAAAGATCACACTTACTTGTAATTAAGCAATCTGATTTCAATTCTTATAAGAATCTTATAATATTGAATTCGAAACACTTAAGTACTAAAGGATGTATAGCTTTTTATGCTATTTAAATCAGATTGTTGTCTAAAAATACTAGAAGCACACTTCTTATTACAAAAGCTGCTTAATTTTATTATGTTGCGCATGTAATTCGATTAAAATTTGGTTGGCATTAAACTAACTAACATCGTAAAACATCCATTGTGTTTCCATATTCCAAAACTCCCGCACGCATTTTCTATTACCTTATCTATGTGTTTATTAAAAACTACTTATATTAACATTAATTACTACAAAGACAGATTTCATCAAAATATCCTAGAAAGGTCATAGCCTACGAATAATGTATCCTTATAGTTTCTATCTAGAAAGAAACCACCATATTGTCAGACAGGATTATGTGCTCTATACTGTCAGCCCGTGATATGACGTAAGCAGCCCAAACATTACATTATGGTACATTATCCGTAGCGAGAGCCTTACTATCGCCGGGCCAGGCTGTCCTTGGCCCCATTTCCCATTCTAAGTCTTCCCTAAGGACACCGCGATCCCTATATTTCGCCGAATGTAATGTAACTGAATTCTCAATGCGGCATCTTTTGGGAGCTAAAAATTTTTGAGTTTTAACGGGGTCTTAAGTGAACCTAGTAATCAAACATACAGGTTTGTTTACCTATTGTTTGGTGAAGGCTAATAGATTTGTTACCATAGAATATATTACTGCCAAACTGATGCTAAATACGTTGTTTGTTCAATTAGCTTCTACAGAAAATTCATTTAGTTTCAAATTTAATTCAACACGTACCATTCATGTAAAGAAATCACTATGATATCATAATGCAAGATGGCGTGTTTGGGAACAAGATAGTCAACTTGCCTGTTCGAGGTTTGATCCTAAAGACCCTTTTGTACCTATTTGTATTCTTATCTGTATCTCTGTATCATTTCAAACCACGTGTTTACAAACACTCATGACACTCTTATTTATTGCACTATTTACATACCCTCGTTCAAACTCCCCGAGTTTTTCATGCGGGCCTAAGCAAATACATTTCAATATGATACCCAAATATTTTTTTGTTACGTCTTTCTCGTCTGCATGCAGTATTCCGCCCGGCTGTGTGACCTTGGCCCATTTTGGGGAGCTATCCCGCTAGGATCTTTTCAAACGCCCTCTTAGTTAAATAAATTATTCTTCAGATGGGGAAGGGGGCTTGGGGGCACGTGTGTATGTATTTTTGAGAGGGTGCTCTGTTTTGAGTAGATAACATAACGTATTTTTCTTTATTGCCAGCATTTTATTTGAAGCCCTGATTAACATTGCATAAACTATACTGATTGGGAGCCATTTTTTAACTTACACAGCGTGAAGAATCGTAACATTTGGATTCGTCTACTTTTATAACTGCCTTAAACAATGGCTCTAAAATAGAACCCTGATCAATTACTTTCACTATTCATCTTTAGAGCCTCCAAAATAACTAAACGATTGGATTTTACTATTTCAGCATGCGAAGACAGATAATCCTCCTAATTACCTGAAAATTCAAAGCACCCAGGCCCGGTTAGTGAGTTACAGACTAATTAAATCGCCTATTAAAATCTTACGTAATGCCCAGCTTCATAAAAAAGCAGTATCGAACGAAACTGTTGATTTTACGGCGTACTCGTTCCATGGTTGATTTGCGTAGATACTGCTACTGTTTACAACTGACCCAGTTAGGATAATTTTTCATTTTGATGTAAACCGCTGACGGTTGGATTATGAATTTTATGTAGTTTTATTAGAGTATAATATTGCTGGCCCAAGCAGGCTGATTTTGCAATGTTCGGTTTTAGATCAGATGCAAAATAAATTGAGCTACTTGGCTACTTCACACGAAGCAAGGAGCGTGTATGGTGTAATTAGGTTCCCTGGAACGTATGATTAAGTACCTAGTCATGAAATGATGGAACTGGATCAGATGCTTGACCAATCACAGACTGAAAACAAAAAAATAATGAGTTGAAAACAGAAGCAAGGAGGCGTAGTTTTAAACAAAACGTATCATTAGATCCTTCGTGCAGTTATGAATGGCTATATGCTAGATGATTAGCTTGCTAATTACAAGCATACTAAATGCATAGCTGAGCTTATACTAACTGCCCACACAACACATACCCGATTAGTTACAATTGCAACACATTTTTCCCGCGTGAGTGAGTTTTTAAAGGTTAGTTGTATTATCTAGGTGGATGACGTTACATTACCTTACTGCGGTCAGTATAGGTATAAGTTTTATAAGTACTAGACTTCCAGCCAGCGATTTCACCCGCATCCCATGGGGATAACTTAGGACACCTCGATAAACGGGCTAACTAAATCTGAAAGAATTTTTCAAATCAGACCAGTAGTTTCAGAGATCAGCGCGTTCAACCAAGTAAACAAATAATCTCTTCAGCTTTGTAATATGAACTTGGATATGTAAGCAGCAATCCTGTAAGAAAATAAAGCTCATTTACGTGAATCTAATGGGTATTGAATGGAGCATTACTGGCATGATGCCCATATTAGCAAAGGAGGCTGTTTATGATGAAAGTGAAAAATGAAGTTAGAAAAATCCAGTTACAGTTAAAATAACTGTAGATATATAAGAAAAGCTGAAGGTAATAAATATCTTAGCCAAACTGTATTCTTACAATTAAAAAAAGTCCCAAAAAAACCTTTGCTAAGTCTAATATTAATCCTACTAATATTATAAACGCGAAAGTTTGTATGTATGGATGTATGGATGTTTGTTACTCTTTCACGCAAAAACTACTGAATGGATTTTAATGAAACTTTACAATAATATAGCTTATACATCAGAATAACACATAGGCTACAATTTGTAAACATATTGTTCGAAATACTAAACCTGCGCAGACGAAGTCGCGGGCACCAGCTAGTTACCATTACTTAAGTATCTTACAATAATATTAGTTGAAGTTTCTATAACAATAGGTATTTCAGGACTGAATTATCTAGGTAGGTACCACGAAAGTCACAAATAAGGGCAATTCCTGAGAAATGATCTTGCTGAAAAGTTAATTGGCCAATTGTGGTCAATAGTAACACTGTTCGTTACCTAGCTGAGCCACAGTTCTATTGAATCATCTCACAGTATCACATAGAAGTACCTACTAATTTATTAAAAAAAAACATAAAACAATAGCCAGTTCTAGGAAGCTACCTAGTAAAAAACTAGTTAGGTACATCTACCGGTTATATCAAAACACGTATTATACCGTAGCGAATGCATTTTATACCATGCACATCCATGACCTTGAATCTTGCGCATCGTACACAATCATTATTTGCAGTGTTAATGAAATATGATAATTTGACCTTTTAACTGCGATGCTGGTTTTAGGCCCAAGTTCACCGACAACATAAACGTCAGTTTTCATAAAACAACTGTTTTCTTGGAAAATTG
Source organism: Helicoverpa armigera (assembly GCF_030705265.1). Taxonomy (NCBI): domain Eukaryota; kingdom Metazoa; phylum Arthropoda; class Insecta; order Lepidoptera; family Noctuidae; genus Helicoverpa; species Helicoverpa armigera. The sequence goes on from NC_087144.1 coordinate 4,908,777, forward strand.
AATGTGAAAATTCGTAGTAAACACTTAACAGTTGTTTTATGTGGCAATGGGCTCTGGGCCATATTGCTCGCAGAGCATATGGCCGATGGGGTCGAAAAGTGCTGGAGTGGAGACCACGGACTAGCAAGCGCAGCGGAGGACGTCCACTAACAAGGTGGACAGACGACTTTATAAAGGTCGCCGTAAGACGCTGGATGCAGGTTGCTTCCAACAAGTATCTGTGGAGATCAAAGGGGGAGGCCTATGTTCAGCAGTGGACGTCCTATGGCTGAGGTTATGATGATGATGAGTTGTTTTATGAAAACTGACGTTTATGTTGTTAGTGAACTTGGGCTTTAAACGTCTTGTCATTCTTATGAACCGGTCTTAATGTTGATTCAATATTGATTGCGTTACGTTGATTACTCAATAAAGAAAATAAAAGACGAAGAATGGCCGGATGTAATCTCAACAATATGCACTTATAGATTGTGATAAATATAATCAATAAAATGTAACATTATAAGGAACTACACTTAAGAATGTTGAGACCTGTTTTCTCATATTTAATTAATCCTAATTGGGTACCTAAACAAAATTGATATTGTATTTGGACTCCATATGCAATCATAGATGCGTTCGCATTGATTTGGACTTATTTGATTTTAATATAACTTTGACAAGTAAGAAACTCTGGAATCAGGAATGTCACAGAACTTCTGTGCGAATCTAAAGTTTTGAAAAATATGAAATATTCTTCTCCAACACAATAAAACTGGCGTGAAATAAGAACAAAATTTAAAATTGCCTCTCGCAACTGTATTCCGCATCTCAAAACTTGCAGTGCATTCAGTTGTTGAGAGTTTTTCAATACAACTTGTGCTGGCAACGAGGCACTAGAGCAGACAAGCAAACAGGGGTTCGCTCATTGTTTTTCAATGTTTATTTTACTTGCTTCCACGGCACGGTGTTATGAACTCACAGGGTTATTTTACTCGTCTAATGCTCCTTAAGCTGTTAACGGAGTACTTATCATAAATTTATTAATAGTGACTGCAGAGTATGGGTGTAAAGCTCGCCGGTTTAAGTGTTTTGTTTAAGCTTTTATGTGCTGGTTTATTTTTAGACTTGATGTTGTCTCTTATGGTTCTGTACCTATTTTCTTTTCTTATACTTTATGATGTAGTGCAGGTCTTCTATCTACATTGGAGAAACTAAAAGTAAAATTGGGAAAAGGAAGATGATGAGAATGGTAACATTGGTGACTTTTACCTGTCATTTTTATGGTTCCGTACCCAACGGGTAAAACGGGACCCGTTGAAATTTTCACTGATGATGTATTTCTGTTGCTGCTATAACAACAAATACTGACAACCAGAATAAAATAAATATTTTGAGGGGCTCTCATACAACAAACGTGATTTTTTTGCTCGTTTTGGCTCTGGTACGGAACCCTTCGTGCGCGAGTCCGACTCGCACTTGGCCGGTTTTTTAATGGAGCATAAGACAACACATAAGTTTTTCTACAATATTCTTACACAGTTGAATTTTCAAGCTAGCTTAATCAATTCAAAATCTTACTTGGCTCCAAGTCCCAATAAGCAACGTTACAAGTTACGGTAATAAGATACTCTATTGAATCTCCCACGCATTGCCCATCACATTCCCATAACCTACTGATTCACAATGATGCTAATTTACAATAATACTATTTTATAGTTACGATTTTAAGTCTTATTTCGATTGACATAAGGAACAAATAGATATTAGATATCTTGCTATAGATTTTATTATTGTTTTATGATATGAGGTAGATTTTTTGCGAGAATTATAAATAGCTGAAAGAGTTTTTTTTTTGTATTTACTACAGCTAGAAGCTTTTAGACCAGAATCTAAGGCAATTTGAGGCACAGAAGGCCTGCCGGGGCTGCGGGATTGTTCGAAAGAATTACCGCGGCCCTGGTACCTACAAAAAAGGCCTACGACAGAACATGACGGTTTTTAGTCAGTAAGAGTCTGACACTCTCTCATCGCTGCTAACCCACAGGGGAGGGGTCATTTGATGAGTTTTGACGTCGTTAAAAAAAATGGCATTTTGAGGCAAGAGGGTAAATGAAGAACATTCATATTGTGTATTGAACTGAATCGATTAAAAATAACAGTTGGACTGATCAAAACTTTGTCTTCGAAGTTTATCTCGGTTCAGTCTAGCCTGTCAATTATGTAGCACTGAACTCAGTTTTGGTCTGAAAACTAAATGGAAAAGTAACGGTTCCTCAGTTTTTGAAATTGGACTCTCAGCAAGCGTTTCGATCGGATAATTTTTAATTTAAAGAAGACCAAAAAAAAAGAGTTAGGTATTTGCCAAATTGCAGATTACAAATCCTTCTTTTTTCTCCTGCCCTGTTCCCAATTTTACTTGGGGTCGGCGCAATATGTCATTCTCTTCCATTTTCCCCTGTCACTCGTCATGCTGACACTCACTCCCTTCCTATTCATATCATCTTTCAGGCAATCCATCCATCTTTTCTTAGGCCTTCCTCTTCCTCTCCATCCATTTACATTCATACTTAGCACACACTTCGTTGCATGCGTATCATCCCTCCTCATTACATGCCCATACCATGACAATCTTGTACCTACTTCTCATCTTTTCTGTAACTGGTGCTACCTATTTTCAGACTTCCTCTAATGTAATGCAGATTACAAATCCATAATTTAATTAATAAATTACAAATGGCTTATTTAAACACGTGTTCCAATTTATGAACATAATATTTTATTAATGAAATGCGCAATTTGTATCTTCCAAAGTTGCCATTTACAAAATCAAAATATTCAATAAAGAGTTCCTTGACTTCGTAAAGCCCGGTTTCCACCGCGAGCGGAACGGACCCATTAATGACTTCGTTAAACTCGCGAACGCAAACTGCATACTTGTATTTCCACCAACAAATAGTCGGACGGAAAGAGCCGAGCGTGTAGAAAGAGTAGAAATGAGCTCGCTCAGTTCTAGGGGGTGGAGCGGAGTACTTACGGACTCCGCTCAACTCGCAATTACAATTTACATAGTAGCGTTTCCACACAGAAAGTCACTCGATAACATCGCAACAACACGACCACACACAACCAACTCAAAACTTCAACTGAACTCGTTCTCTGAGGAAATTATCTATTCGTTTTTCATTTCTCATTTTCCGTTCAGCTCAGTCCGCTCATTTCTCTATCTGAGTTTCATTTTGCAGTGGAAATCAAATGACCAACTTTTCGTTGGTGGAAACGCAAACCTCTTTCATTAAAAAGGAGTCCGTTCCGCCTAACCATTTTCCGCACATTACCCTTTCGCAGTGGAAACCGGGCTTAATGTTGAGAAACTTTCCTGTTCTCTAGAATCAATTTCAATGGCACAGCTTGCAAAAATACGGTTTCTTGAGAGATAAAAACAATGATGCATACAAAAGCATTGAAAAACATCTGTTGTATTGTGTTCTGTCACTGGCTAGCGTGTGGGGACTGGCTATGTTATTATTGCCATGTGCAAAAATTACATGTGGTGTGGTAACCCAGAATGACAGATGTGTTTTTTTCATTTATGAAATTGAATGTAACAGTTTAAATATTCGTAATGTTATTTAGATATGTAGGTACATAAAAAAAATTGTAAACTATATTCTAATTAGATCATGATTTTCGACTCGAAGATTTATTGGTGAAAATAAATGCAAAATGAATGTAATTCATCATTTGAGCGACTTTCTGATGTCTAAATAGAATTGAATCTGTTAAACGATATCATCACAAGTCAGTAGAAACTTGTGATTAATTTACGAACATAGACTTTGTTTAATTGTCTAAATAAAGATAGCAACACCATTAGTAGCTGTTATTGTTGCTGCCAAAATTATTGCAAAAAGTATTGTTGTTGTGTACAAAAAGGTCATGAACACTTTTCCAGAGTAGGTAGGTAATATGGAACCGTGAAGCTTTATAATTCGAATGTAGGTAGCTGAAATATTCATGAAAGGAGATTGGGCAAGAATGTATGTAGTTTGGTCCAAATGTCCACCACGAACGTGACCTATATAATTAAATAGTCCACTTAATTTAGAGTAACTTTTACTAAGAAAGTAAAAAAAAAACAATGCCAAAAAAAAGTTATAGCCAAAAATGTATTCTTAATTTTCGATAGTTTTTGTATGTAATAATTATTATTTTTTATTTTATTCCACTTCCATTACCATTCATTCATTTCATTTATCTAAAACTAAGATGAGTAAGACATTTGCATATAAACAGCCCATATTTTTTTGCCTGATGGATTTACGAATCACTAACCAATTGAGGCGCCAGAAGTGCTTGAATATACTCAGCGGTTCCTGGATCTAAGAAAGTTCGATGTAACTGGTGGTGTCTTCTCTCTAATAATGAATAATCCTATTTTACCTAAAGTTACAGAAAGTACGAAAATCTAACATCACGAAAAGTAATTGAAAAAATCTGTAAATGATTTTTTTGATTTTGCTATAACTTTTTTCTGGCATTATATTTTTTTTACTTTCATAACAAAAAATGTTCTATATTTAACGGGCTATCTAGCCATATAGGTCTCGTTCGTGGTGGACATTTGGACCGGAATCGCCCATTGTCCTTTATCATAGTATGTATAGTATTTAAATTATCGTTCTCGTTCGAAATCACAAATATGACTCTGTGACCATATGAGTCTGTGAGTGATCCATCCTCTACTATTATGAAAACTGAAACTTCTGAGAAACTTCAAAATAAAATAGCACTACCTAAATCTTAAAATTCAGGTAATTTCATACCATAAAAAGAGTAGGTTCCTAGCCAAGACGGTTAATAGACACCTAATCGGCATACTTCATAGATATCATTAGCTTTATATTTCTACTTAAACTTCAAGCCCAAAGTTTCCAATAGCTTTCTCATTAATCACTAGTAAAGTGCAAACCCGATAATCGAGACAGTTCAATTTTAAAACTGCTATCAAGAGCAATATTCCGAATGAATCATGAAATGAACGACTAATGAAAAATTCCTATTGTGAATCGTGTGAAAGAAATAAAAGGGAATTGCATTCATAGTCATATGAGAAATGGTTATTAGGTACTGTATCTATTGAAATTGTTGAAGATAGGTTAGTAGGAAAATAAAGAGTGGGAAAAGCGATTTGTTTAGGATTAAAAGTACCTTCGTATGCAGGGAAAGCAGGTGCAATGATTAGCTACCTAGATCTGATTCTGAGGGTTGTCTTTAGAGTTCTCGTCAAAAAACGATGGTGTTTTGAAGTCATTAATTAGACATCTCCAGCTCATATTCATGGTTAAGTCTTAGTAATCTGTGGTTAAGTCCTCATGTAGTGTTCTGTTAGTAAATGTTGACCAACGTGAAATAGTAAGTAAAAAACTTCGGGATGTCAAAGCTTATTTAGTGTATGTCAGGATGGCATACTGTATTTACACACACTATTTACGATGTCCGTAGGAATGATTAAGTTTTTATGCTAATAAGTAGGTACCAAATATAATTCTCTTTACGACCCTTACTTAACTCCATAGAGTATTAATGCACATTTTAACTACCTACGTACCGTTATTGTGAACAGTAAATGCAGAAACCTTTCGCTCAGAATCTACACTATCTACAAAAGCTTGGAACGTCATCATTGCAAAAGACCAACAGATATCAGAGCATAACACGACGTATTGAAAGAACAGTTTTCAAGGTCTCCTCGGACAGTTTCCGCAGAAGACTGCAGCAGATTCCATTGTTGGTGAACACAATAACATTGTAATTGTGTAGAACATAGTCTTGACAAGACATTGATGAGCCATTTGTTTAGTTTGTCTCTGGACAGTTCTGCTTAGGTGGGAGTATAAACTCTAGGCCTTGTCATTCTAAGGCTTATTTTGAGTTTTTGACTTACGAAAGAAATAAAAATTACGAAAGACTAGGCGGTATGGTCGAAAGATGGTCCTAGGGGCAAAAAAAAATTGAGTGATACAAGTACAAGTAGATATTATAGGTACCTATAACGCGGGAATTTGACAATACTTTAATATCGAAAAGGATTTCGATATAAAATAAGGATAGGAATCCTTAGTAGACAAAACAATAGATTAAGCTGTGATGTCATGTCATGTGTAATAATGTCACATTTTAGAGAAGGATGGTAGGTCATTTCTATTATTTCACTTGAAACTATCCTCATTACGCAGTCCAGCAGTAGTTGAATATGAAATTAATCTAAACTGTTATGAATTCCGTACACAAACACTATGTTTAAGTCATGTCAACATCATATTCCGTGTACCGCAGCAATTATTTATTCAATACCACACAGCTTTATAAGTTGCTTCTACGCTCACGACTTCGCCTAGTGTGAAACGATTTTTGACCTTCTAACGTTGGTCAAAATCATGACACCTTCGTACTGGAAATAATACGAAGTTAGAATAGTTGTAGCAAATATTTAGTAAGAAAAGAAAGATTGCCATTACAATATTTTACAAGGAACGACTACCTATCTGATCTCATCAACCCAGTTGCACCTGGGCAGCCCAATATCCCTTTGTAAGACTGGTTGTCAGGCTTTCTGGCTTCTGACTATCCGTAACGACTGCCAAAGATGTTTAATTGACAGCCATCTTATGTAAACTAGTTAAGATATGACCGAAGCATTATTTATAATCGAATTATAAGAAACTTCGATTTTAATGCATCAGCATGTTAAAAACTGCTTAGCATAATGGCACATACATACTTATGCACGCTAGACAGTGTTGCGACATGCGTTATAAAGTAGATCTGCGCATGCGACGCGATTGCTAATACACGTGTTTCTGTCATACGTTGCAATATAACCGCTATGTTTTAGTGTCGATTTAATTTGCATCTTATCTTCTCTGCTACTTTTTCATTCTTATAGGTACTTAAATACATTTGGATGTAAAAAGTTTTTATGGGAGTGGAGTGGAGTTGGAGTTTCTTGCCAGTTCTTCTGCATTAGACCATCTTCTTTGAACCGTGCAACTAGGTTGACTTCATAAAAACCTGTATTAGGTCTATCTGAAAAAAAAAAATACTTTCACAATGAAATCCAGTAGTTGTAGTGTGTTAGTTAGATCACTTAAAAATTAAATAAGAACGATCCCATCCAATTATACCTTTGAAAGATAAGAATTAAAACTTAATTTAGAAATTGATCAAAATATGTACCTACTTTAATAAGGAGGAAAATGGCATCAACGCAAAACGGTCTTCCGGACTCACTGAAAAAAAACAGTGCCCCACAAATCGGGAAACTAACCCACTTGTATCTACAAACGATCGTGCGCAGGTAATGTGCACCGCTTTTAGATCTAGACACGACTGAAAAACCATCTGGTTTGATTGTCTTATTATCTGTCACTGGCTTCTAATGAATGGTTCCGTAGATAAACTTAACAACGGCGATGAAACTAATGTGGGCAGTGTTTGAAATGGCATTAGAGCCACAGTGGGTATGATGCAATCACTAACGCTGGTTGATATTATTATAGTTACCGAGCATAACCTAAAGAGAAAACATTATTTTGTTTGTTTGTTTGATTGTACCCTAAAGGTTCGAAGCTACTGAACTGATTTGAAAATTCTTAAATTCTTTCACTGTTGAAAAGCTACTCTCTTCACGAGTAGCATAGCCTATAGATATTTTATCCCGGTAGAGGCAGTAGTTCCCACGGGACGCGGGTGAAACTGGGGGAAATCTACTAGTATACTATACTTACTCGTGAAATGAAGTCATTTGCTGTATAGGTCTGTTGCGATTAGCTCAAAAACTGTTGAATGGACTTTAGTGTATTTTCACCAAGAATAAGGTAGAGCATGTATTTTTTCCTCTGACCATATTTATATCGTGTCGTATCCACATCTTCCTGGCATCAAAGAAAATAGCGTGAGTTATGTTATTAATCTTTTCCATCACAAGCTTAGAGAATTAAGACAACTGGAAACGCCATTGCCATGTCTTTTTATCTGCTAAAGATAGGAGAGCACCGTTCATACCTTATCCTATGGGTTAAGTAAGTGCAGTGTTCAGCTTGTGTTGAGAAATTTACTTCTTTTAAGACTATGATGTGATTGGAAAATTCTTAAGCACCTAAGGAGTCACTCTTTGTTGTCTCGATCTCCACGCGTAATTTGGCAGACCTTTTCACTTGTTCCTAATAGTTAAAATTCTATCTTTAGTAAGATCAACAGATAGAAATAATATTGGGAACGGCCGTTACAGACATGTGTTCAAGGCGTCTCCAGTTGCTTGAATGCTCTAAGATTAAGATCGAAGACAAATGCGCCAAAACGGTGTTAGTCGAGTACGTGTTCCGGCGCATCGAACGGCGTGAAATTATAAATTTCTTATATACCCGCTAATGATACATGTCCGCCATTGTGATGCTCTAATACGCATCGTATGAGAGCTGTGTTGGGGCTTAACGGTCACGATAATGGTCGATAGGTACAGCTGCGATTTGATCGAATACTTAAATACGGAATAATAAATAGAATAATGTCTCATTGTGTACTAGTTTTATGAGGACGCACATAGGCTGGCTGACACATCTAGTCTTTAAGATCTTATCTTTGTAAAAAATAATATAGGTATTTCTAGCAAATAAACGATTGAAATTGAATTTGACTGGAGTTGAAGCGTTATCAATGTATTTTTATTTGAAAATGCTCTGTCTTTGAAATTAGTTCAAGAAAGATTTACGTTTCAATTTAAAGTGCAAAAATTAAAAAGGCTGCGTTCATACTTTAAATCCTGAATAGCACTCGGAACTCCATTAAACGGTCTAGGTATTACGGCTCTAGATAAGTTGAGGACTCCTGAATCCTGGCGGTAACGGGCTTTTTCCTGATTCCCTTCCGTTGCTACCTTCATTCACCTCGCTATCTCATTCAACTGTTTATAAAACTCACCTCTACCATAAACAAACGAGAGCAGTGACGCAATTTTTAATCAGGCAACTTTGTATTTTTAATCTGGCGCATTGTCGTTGTCAGTTGGCAATTTTAAATGGTGGCCATTCTTTAAATTGTACGTCAAAGTTAATTGTATTTTGTATTGTGAACTGTAAGTACTGTTTACATTTATTCAACTTGCGATGAGATGCAAGTATACTTACTACTATATTACTTACTGTCAATAATGCTTGGTAGGTAAATCTTACGATAATTTACTTAGAATGACAATATTGCCCCTACGATTCTACCAGCTACCTTCATAAAAGGAATTTAAAAGAACTTATACAGGTTTAGAAATAGGATTGTCACCAAAAAGTAAAAAAATATAGGTTTCCTTATTAAGAGATCGCCATTTTAAGCGGAAACAATGAACTCGCTGACAAATAGGTGAGGTTAAGTGCGATACCTTATTTGGCTACTGTATTGTTTCTAACAAAAATGGAGTAGGTAGGTACACCTGCTGTACCTATGCATGAATTTACTGTGTACCCAATAGTTAGATTATTTACCTAGAGGCGTGACTTGTAGCATTTTTAAGTTCAGTTCAGCAGTGTTTAAATTAAGTTCAAAGGCAAGCATAGAAAAGTAAACGATATAGGTACTTAGATAAAAAGTTAAAAAGAAAATTATTTTGAACATAAATAAATGTTCACATTTTAACATAAACATATAAACTGCCACACTCAGAGTCAGTTAATGGTTACTTAAGTGGCTCCTTAGTATAGATTTAAAAAAGCTCACTCTCAGAGACAGTTAATGATCCGTTAGCATCCCTTAATGACAATTAAAGTTAAGTAAAGCAAAACCTTTACTTAACTTTCTAATGATTGATTTTGACATTGATGTTTAAGGTTATAAAAGTAAATAAAATATTTTAAAGGCTCAGGAATAGAAGTATTTTAACAATAAAGTAAAGATGAGTGATTTGCTTGACTTTATTGATTTTGTAGACTATACTAGAAGGTTTAGAGTAGTGGGGCCAAATAAGAAGCCCAGGAGGAGTAACATTAGAAGTCTATAGGAATATAAAAGGGTATTTTTCTATCAATGTTCAAGCAGTCACTGGGACAAACTTGGAATTTTATGATCTAGTAGCCCGGTGGCCTGGCAGTACCCATCATAGTTTTATTTATAACAGCAGTGCAATTAAGCAAAGACTGAATACTGGTGTGTTAAAAGGGATAATTTTAGGGGACAGCGGGTATGCAATTAGCAATGTGCTACTGACACCGTTTTTATCACCAAATTCAACTGCACAAGAAAACTACAACAGAAGCCAAATAAAATATAATGTGGAATACTGTGGAAAGATGCTTTGGCATTTGGAAAAGAAGGTTTCCTTGTCTCCAACTTGGCATGGGCATTAAGATGGATACAGTTGTGGCTGTTATATGTGCTTGTGCGACATTGCATAATATTTCTTTACAGGTTGATCATTTGGTTCCAAAGAACTGGGAATCTCCTCATATTGAGAATGATGATGTTGTCCTGAGTGAAAGGCGTGAAAGCACAACCAACAAGCAATGGATTTTTGGTGCGACAATCTATAGTTGATAGATTTTTCTCATAATATAATTTTTAATAAATAAAAATCCATAAAATAAGATGAATACTTTTTTAATTGTTGAACAAGAGGCCAATTATGTAGTACAAAGTTTATTTGACTTCCTCGTTGATCTAGTGGTCGCAAGCGCGGCTGCTGTGCTCGAGGTCTCGGCCGGTCGGAGGTCGGGCCGAAATCGCTTTTTGAGTTTTCTTAAACTTTCACAAAGCAGCCCGTAGTCTGGAAGTTGGTGATTGATTCCTGATTGAACTCCTGTGTTATACTATCCCATGCTGCTTGTTTCTTGGCGACTGACTTGCCATCTGTTATTTAAAATTCCACGATTGGTCTCTTTTTAACTAATTGTGCTAACAAAGCTTTTTCGTCCGCCGTGAAATTAGCCACACGTTTGCGTGGGGCTCTTGTTCCTGAAGACTCCTAAAATGAAACAAGCACAAGTTAAATTCTTCAAATACATATGTGCAGCTATTAATGTACATAGAAACGAAACTTACCATGATAATATGTTAAGAAAGCTATTTATTTCAGAGCTTATCACACTTTTCTTTCCTGACGGTTAACGGAACAAGAATTTTAAACGTAACCTTGACACTGACAGTACAATATTGACAGTGATACCAGAAAAAAGTTTCCATGTACTTTATATCATTTACATGAAAATATGTGTTTTTACGTAAAAATGATCCCGAAATTAACAAATTCTTATTTCTATTGTTGATATACAAGGTTTTAATGTATTTAAATAACAGTTTTTGCTACTTAATAATTTCACATTTTAAGGTGCGGCTACACCTTTCGTTAACCTTACTAATTTAAGTATCCATTCTGAGTGTGGCAGTTATTATCCAAACTAATATTATAAATGCGAAAGTAACTCTGTCTGTCTGTCTGTCTGTCTTTCTGTCTGTCTGTCTGTCTTTTCTTCACGCCTAAACTACTGAACCGATTTGTGTGAAATTTGGTACAGACATAGTTTGAAACTTGAGAAAGGACATAGGATAGTTTTTATTACAAAAAAAAAAAAAAAAATATTCCGGACATATAGCGCCATCTATTGGTCAAATCAAAAATCTGCTGGTAGTCACTATTCCACGCGAACGAAGTTGCGGGCAAAAGCTAGTTAATTATATAGGTATACAGCTGCGTTATATACACGGACTAGTGTGGTTCCTTATGTACACTCTGAAATAGAAACGTATATAGCTTCTTCATCTTACTGCCACACTCAGAATGGATACTTAAATTAGTCCTAATGAGTTCTTAACTAATTATCATTAAATCTGTTAATGAACGATACATCCCAGAGACGAAATTTAAGGGTTAATTAGTTAATGACAGCCTTAAGTATCCGTAGGGCAGAGTATCGTCAAATTGTCTTTGATAATGCTTATCGATAAACGAAAGGTGTAGCCGCACCTTAAAATATGAAATTATTAAGTAGCAAAAACTGTTATTTAAATACATTAAAACCTTGTATATCAACAATAGAAATAACAATTTGTTAATTTCGGGATCGTTTTTACGTAAAAATACCTATTTTCATGTAAATGATATAAAGTACATGGAAACTTTTTTCTGGTATCACTGTCAATATTGTACTGTCAGTGTCAAGGTTACGTTTAAAATTTTCTTGTTCCGTTAACCGTCAGGAAAGAAAAATGTGTGGAAAAGTGTGATAAGCTCTGAAATAAATAGCTTTATCTTAACATATTATCATGGTAAGTTTCGTTTCTATGTACGTTAGTAGCTGCACATATGTATTTGAAGAATTTAACTTGTGCTTGTTTCATTTTAGGAGTCTTCAGGAACAAGAGTGTGGCAACGCACAACGCAAACGTGTGGCTAATTTCACGGCGGACGAAAAAGCTTTGTTGGCACAATTAGTTAAAAAGAGACCAATCGTGGAATCTTAAATAACAGATGGCAAGTCAGTCGCCAAGAAACAAGCAGCATGGGATAGTATAACACAGGAGTTCAATCAGGAATCAATCACCAACTTCCAGACTACGGGCTGCTTTGTGAAAGTTTAAGAAAACCCAAAAAGCGATTTCGGCCCGACCCGGGAATCGAACCCGAGTCCTCGAGCACAGCAGCCGCGCTTGCGACCACTAGATCAACGAGGAAGTCAAATAAACTTTGTACTACATAATTGGCCTCTTGTTCAACAATTAAAAAAGTATTCCTCTTATTTTATGGATTTTTATTTATTAAAAATTATATTATGAGAAAAATCTATCAACTATAGATTGTCGCACCCAAAATCCATTGCTGTTGGTTGTGCTTTCACGCCTTTCACTCAGGACAACATCATCATTCTCAATATGAGGAGATTCCCAGTTCTTTGGAACCAAATCATCAACCTGTAAATAAATATTATGCAATGTCGCACAAGCACATATAACAGCCACAACTGTATCCATCTTAATGCCCATGCCAAGTTGGAGACAAGGAAACCTTCTTTTCCAAATGCCAAAGCATCTTTCCACAGTATTCCACATTATACTTTATTTGGCTTCTGTTGTAGTTTTCTTGTGCAGTTGAAATTGGTGATAAAAACGGTGTCAGTAGCACATTGCTAACTGCATACCCGCTGTCCCTTAAAATTATCCCTTTTAACACACCAGTATTCAGTCTTTGTTTACTTGCACTGCTGTTATAAATAAAACTATCATGGGTACTGCCAGGCCACCGGGCTACTAGATCATAAAATTCCAAGTTTGTCCCAGTGACTGCTTGAACATTGATAGAAAAATACCCTTTTATATTCCTATAGACTTCTAATGTTACTCCTCATGGGCTTCTTATTTGGCCCCACTACTCTAAACCTTCTGGTATAGTCTACAAAATCAATAAAGTCAAGCAAATCACTCATCTTTACTTTATTGTTAAAACATTCCTATTCCTGAGACTTTTTAAAATATTTTATTTACTTTTATAACCTTAAACATAAATGTCAAAATCAATCATTAGAACGTTAAGTAAAGGTTTTGCTTTACTTAACTTTAATTGTCATTAAGGGATGCTAACGGATCATTAACTGTCTCTGAGAGTGAGCTTTTTTAAATCTATACTAAGGAGCCACTTAAGTAACCATTAACTGACTCTGAGTGTGGCAGTTAGTTCTTATTATTCGCAATCTAATTATTCATTCCTAGTTCCATCTCGCCATAAACTATTGTTTATGTAGACTAACGTTTATGTTCCTTACCTACATTGTTCAACCTTCACTGATCACTATTCTATACGAGAAATAGTCCAGAATATTGCCAGGCCTGTGGATTGGACAGACGTGTGGCGGCCAGGTGTCAGCCACGCGTTCAACTGACGCGCAGCCGACCGTACAGAGTAGGGCCGCCATGATTCTGACAATTTGTGGATAAGAAACTGCTCGAAAAATGTTGGTGTTTCATTTTGTACAAGTGATTTGTATAGATACTGAAGTGTGTTTTTGGTATGCTTCATTGCATTTAAAAGAATTGAAAATAAATGTTAAACAATCAAACTAGTAAAATAAGGAACACAAAAGCAGATGGCTTTTGTTACTGACTCACTACATTTCCCCACAATGACGGTTTACTTCACAAACAACTTGTGCTTGCTTAGTTAAGAGACACTTTACAAATTGATAACATCTTTTTTTTGTCGTTTGGATTTCCCATATATCTACAATCTACATACTCATAAAAAACTGACGAATCAACACATCTGCGGACTTGCTTCAGACAGAGTCCAGACGCCACGGCTTGCAAAAGAATTGTTTTTATAAAACCCGCCGAGCTGGTTTACAGCAACCAAAACCAGTTTAATTACATCTAATGTGTGTTGTTTACCATATTGATTTAGACCCGGTTCAAGATCGTTCAACTTTGAAAAGTAAATTTCATAATGTCAAGGACTTGAGAAGAGTTAAGTATTTAATTAGGTGTGGTGAAAATTAGATATGTACTTGAATAGAAATTGATTAAAATATGTAACATTTAATAAATTATTTGACTTTCATTGACGTACCTAGGTTAAGCAGTAGAAAGCTTTTTCCAAAGTTAATGTGCATAAAATTATGCATTTAGCGTACTTTTATTCCTATAACATCTTTGTAGATACCTCCTTACCTATTCCGGTACTTTTCAACCCTTAACCATGAGTTCCTAAAAATTAGTTTCCACAAGCTTACCTAAAGCATGGTCACCGTATTCCTTATGCCCTACAGTTGCACAAACCCTTCACGGTGGGTGCGCAATCTGTAAAACTCCAAGATACTGGTGCATATTGCAGACGGTAACCTTTACTTTAAATTATACGTCGCTTCTAGATTTATAAAAACCTGGAGCATCAAGTTTGTATGACAGTTGATGGCGTGTCTATGGTACCTTTTCAGTACTCGGGAGTAAAGAAGTTCTATATCAGCGTATTTGGTTCAGTAGTTTTGATCATTACCGTCTTTGCGTTACAGTAAAACTCAAATCTTTTTAATTAATGGATAGAAGGTTGGGCTATCTTATTTATCTTGGGCAGGGCGATCCCACTAAGGTCGTACTGACTGTAATTTTAAAGAGGATTGCCAAATATGAGCAAACGTTATGTTCATTATAACCCTTTATTTTCATCAAACCCCAATTCCGTTGATGTTTACGTCAGTATGATACGTAATTAATTCATATTTCTTAGCTTGTGGTTATTATCTTACTATACATATCTTATTCTGTTAGTTGCATAAACCCTTCACGGTCGTTGATCACGTTTGAAGGCAGAGATGTTTTAATGACTGGGTTGCCATTGTACAATATTGTTGCAGCTACCATTAAGGTTTGAAGCTATTGTTTTTGGTAGGTATTACAATACGTCAAATGAATCCAATTTCTTCATATCATTAAATAAATTATAAGTAGCTTATTGGTTTGAAAATAAAAATTAAAAAGCTTTATGAATATTAAATTAATATTGACACAACAACAACTGGTTCTAGTTTTTTGGTAGCGAGTAAATGTCAATGCACTTAGGTCAGCGTTAATCTTAGAATATCTAAATTATTGCTTTCTTATTAATATTAATGTTGACAGTTAGGTTGAAAGATCTTCAGATATTTAACGAGCTGTTCCTCGCAGTTTTACCCGCCCCATAAAATTACGCATTCTGTGGCCACGTTTCTTACTGCCCCATTTTGTTGAACTAGTAGAAATCGCGGCTTTAGTTCAACTAAAGATTCAATACCTTAGCATGTCTGGTTTCCATTATACTTACTTTTATTTACTAGTCTCGTCAGTGCTCCATTTTAACCAGCGTTAGACGATTAGATACAGTCGGAATGGCGCGTGGTTGACGGACGATCGCAGAGATTAGTACATGCGATGAATCACTAGTCTTCACTGGCTTTATATGTGGCCCCAATATTGGTCCGCATGTGTATGGAAGGAAATTAGATTTTGGCCAACATTTGTTGTGAGACATTCATTTTTTTAAGTGGAAGAAATAAAAGAATAAGAAAGAATTCGCGTTTATTAAATATATGTTTATTAATATAATAACCATAGATTGAGGAATACTCGTAAAAGATTATAACCGTTGTCTTTATATAGGGAAACCTACCGGGGATTCGTAAGAAAGACGATTTCTATGATGGGGCTAAATGTTTCTATTTTGGTGGTTGATAATAATGCAAGACTGTGATATGGACCAACCAAAATTCTAGAAAAATACCACCTGAACCACTCTAATCACTTTCTCAATTTTAAACCAACTTCTAAAAAAGAAGAGGTTTACAATTTCTTCTTTGACTCTTTGACTATGTTTTATTTTGTTCGACGTGTTTTACATTTGGCAAATGTTGGCAACAACAGTTGAATCCGTAAGACAAACGTGTGACACCCGACGCCAAGTCTTGTGTCTATTGCCTGCCAGTCCACATAAGTTTACAGTCCACATAACGTTTACGTCATACGATATAGTTAGTTAGTTAGTTACAGCCTATTTATCGTCCCACTGCTGGGCACAGGCCTCCTCTCAAACGGAGAAGGATTGAGCATTAATCACCACGCTTGCTCAATGCGGGTTGGTGATTTCAGACTATATAGTAGTCCAGGTTTCCTCAAGATGTTTTCCTTCACCTTTTTATCAGCCATTGGTGTCTAAGATATACTTAGAAAGTACATACAAACTTAGAAAAGTTGCATTGGTACTTGCCTGACCTGGAATCGAACCCGCGCCCTCATACTCGAGAGGTTGGTTCTTTGCCCACTAAGCCACCACGACATGTAGTTACAAATATACTGTGTGCTTCATTGATTGATAGCTTGTGGACTAACAGCCGATCCCAATATACTGTCTATCTGTTAATTCTCATACTGAAGATAGAATTCTGACGTTAGCCCCATACAAGTAATGTCAAATCCTATCTCTTGCAAGAGAAAACTATAGATGGATTGAATATTGGGAACGGCCGTAACTGTGTGTTTACAGCTTGAGATTTAAGTGCAATAAAATTGTTTGTATACGGTCAGCGTCTTCCGGGGCATTAAAAGTATGTGTTAGACGATTTGTTATGTCACGTGGTCTCCTTTTAATGACAGTTCGACTCTATGGTTTGTTGTGACAGTTCTGAGTTAACTGTTCTCTATCTAGCAGTTGTTAGTTCTGGTAGAAAAATACTAAGATATCACAGAATCTTTTAGCAAAATTAACTTTCAACAATATTATATATATTTATGAAAGCCAATCGGCAAATGAAATTCTCGGGGCACAGAGAGGATTACATGTAGGTTTTACCCACTTAAATATTCTTCTATTTCGGGAAGTCACGGGATATTTTCAAGTTTCATACAATATTAATTCGAAAAGGTTTCGGGCTTCGATGTACTTAAGTTAATAACAAAATAATAATTTATTAGTTTGCTAAATAATAATAAAAACACTTTTGATTACAACAATTGTCGTTTTTCTGGTAACATTTATTTGAAAGCGTGCGTGGCTATTCGAGATTCAAATTGCATAGAAATTCAAAATGGCTGGCGTGACAAGCCACGATAAAATATAACTTTAATAAATTGGTGGAATATAGCCAGCACGCTAGTTTTTAATGCATTTGACCTAACTGTATCTATTAT
This sequence comes from Helicoverpa armigera, assembly GCF_030705265.1. Taxonomy (NCBI): domain Eukaryota; kingdom Metazoa; phylum Arthropoda; class Insecta; order Lepidoptera; family Noctuidae; genus Helicoverpa; species Helicoverpa armigera. The sequence continues at coordinate 4,926,444 of NC_087144.1, forward strand.
CTGGAACATTTTTGTAATCATAGTTATTAGAAACTTAATTTCTGGTATAAAATAAGACCGAGTTGAACCTTCAGCCTTTCGATCCAAAAGGTATTTACTTCTGATTAAGGTTGGTGTCATCTTAGGAATAAAAAACTCATTCGTGCTTTTTAGCTATAGCGTTTCTTACTGAAATCAATATTTATTAATTCTTTAAGATGTTAACGAGAAATGTGCGTAGATAATGATTAGATATCAATCTTAATAGGAAAAATTGAAATATGAAACGTTGAGTGAGTCTTACAACATTATTACACAATCGTTACAACTGTTTTGAATTTGAAATTCGATACGAGAAATCCACTATTAGGTTTCTCAGTTTCTTTTTGTTGCAAAATTGTAGTTTTTATCAGGTCAACATTGTTACTAAAACAGCTTAGGTACATCTTATGAATTTTTATTATATTATATGTGCAGGTAAACTTAAAAAAATGAACACAGATATAATGGAATTGCGATATAACTCTTCCAATCCATCTCTGGTTTAACCCGCGAGGTTTTTTGCTTGTTCGTTCAATTTCGATCATGTTCCGCTGAGTTCATTGTGCCAACTGATTGAATTCCCATCGTTCGTGTGATTTCCGACACTCTGGTGGGTCGTGATGGAACCACGTTTGTCTCAATTTGGACAATTTATTATCTTCTTATTTGACAGCTTTAAGGTATTTAGAACTCATTTAAAAAGCATCAAGTGTGAAAATGTAAGCATTTATTTTATGCTTTATTCCTACCTACTGGTTGGTGCGCAATTTAATGTTATGTATCTAGGAATATTTGTCCCTTTTGTTCCAGAAACGGAGATTTGTGTATTGAAGTGCATAATTTGCCTCAAAGAAACAAAAACTATCTATCTCCCCTATTTTTAAGTATTTAGAACTGCCTTGTTTCACAATCTAACGCTGTTGAAACGCTTTGCCCCCTAAACAAAAATCTAAATCCTTTTATCCATTATTCAACCACAAATTGCACTATTTCCCTCAGTTAAAAAGTTCGCAACGTTTTACAAAGCGATCTCCGTCTGTAACTGAAGTACGAACGAACTACTTTTTTCAGAAAAACGAAAAGTCGTGGTCTGTTTCCGAGCTTCAGTCAATCGCTCCGCCCCTTCCGTCTGGCGTACTTACCAACAGATTTTTAACTGCTACTATTTTTATGAAAAACTTTAAAAGAGGTCTTTGCCTAAGAAAGTTACCTACTTGTATAGAAAAAAAGTTTATAAGGTTTAATTTGAAATTAAAATGTTCCCAATTGTCTGTGGATTAATAACTTTTTAAAACTGGCAACATTCTGAACATGAAGTTGATGAGACTGACGTCTGTTGTTAGCACTAATTTCAGTAAGACCCCGATGACCTCTCTCTTTCTTTTTGAAATTGATAAATGCAAAACTATGAATTAACAAAACACAAAAAGGAAATCACCAATATTTTTGTCACTCCCACAAAACGAAGAAATTCCATCACGTTTTTTCTCAGCCATCATTAAGGTCACCGATTGGACTCCATTCGGAAACACTTAGCACGTCTCATAGCCCAGAGGTTACAACGCAAATTGCTGCCACTTACCAGTTACCCAGTCCCCAGTACCCAGATTGGCACGCATTGTAATACGATCCCAGTTGACAGCCATGAGAAAACCGCATGGAAATCGGTTCAGTAGTCCAGGCTATGTGTCAAGTTGACACGTAGACAGTTAAACGTTTTTTTTTATTATCTTTGGTTTTTTGTGTGAACCGATTCCCAAGAGTGGGAGGTCATTAATGTATGGATAGGCTTTGTACGTGGTTTTTGTTGATAGTCTCATGATTATAGTGCGGTGTTTTGTATTACTTCTTTGATCTTCAGTATTGAATCGCGGTTGTATCTAAATAGAGTTATACTGAGCTGTAAATGCTGTAATTTAGGTCCCATTTAACAAAGCATGAAATTTTATGCGCATTATTCCACTTACTTACCTCCATCCTTGAATATTTACTCTTTTATAAGTACCTCGACCATTTTTTGGTGCAGTTGACAAATGCTGTCAGTCAGTACAAACAACGCCATTATCCTTTAAAAATTGACAGCTGTCAACTACACAAAACATTTGGTACCCCTATATTTGAGGAATATATGTCATACACAACTCAGAACTGCACGCAGTAACTGAAGCTCACCATACCGTAGTAGAAATTCTAGCTCCTTGACCGACCGACGCCATTCTTAATTTACGTGATTACCAAAGCATGAAAATTGACGTCTGATTGACTTAATAGCTTGTCACAATTATTTGTTTTGATACTAGTATTCTTGACGTACCAATTAAAAGTTGTAATTAGAAAATACGATATCCATTGTGATAAGAAATTGGTATGAAATGATAGGCTTCCTTGATCGAACTTTTTTGTGAAAGACATATGGCTTCCTCAGTTAATTAAAAAAGGAAAACTTATTATTTTGGGTTTTGGTTTTTAGCTGCATGCAATATTGAATTGACATTACGTCACAAATAGTTAAATAAATGGCCTATTTCATAAAAAACATCTGAAGGTAGAAATAATTATGTCGTAAAGTCAAGCTGAACAATCTAAACGAATTGAGCCTTGGCAGTCTATAATATTTTATCTATTTTACGACTCCTCATTGGTGCAGCGAATAATATTGCAGTTAATAAACAATGCTCAGTCATAAAGTTGCATTAAAAAATGGCGGACATTTAGCTGTTCATCATTTTTTTTTTAAGAAATTGGCCAGTTTTCGAATGCTAAGGTTGAGTTGTACCGTTTAACTAGAACTATAACCAAAATAAAACCAGCCATATACTTGCCGCCCATTGGTGAAATCGACGATTTGACAGCTGAAAATGGTTCTATGAATAGTTTAATAGTGCAACTCATCGTAAATCCATTTCCTCTTATTAATGAAATGTCAATTGAATTGAAATGCTGACATTCCACGAAGATTCATTGAATTACCTCTTCAAAGAATCTTTGTTTGTGAGTGATTTCATTGTGCTAATGTCCAGAGCTAGCCCACTTTTAGATGTCATTCAGCCAGCATTGTCTTCTACTCTCAATAGAAACTCTATGTGGGACAAGACAATTTGTGAAGGACAGGGATGTAGCAGACTATAAGGAGGTCAGAATGGCAGTCGCTCCTTGTAGAACACTGGTACTCAGCTGCATCCGGTTAGACTGGAAGCCGACCCCAACATAGTTGGGAAAAGGCTCTTGAGATGATAAAGGATATAGCAGACTGGCTCTCATCTATAATTAGATATGGTTGGAAAGTGACTGTCGAAGAACGTTGATTTAGCCTACCCTAAAAATATAACTCATTAATCCCTTGTCAAAACAAATTCCAGGCCCATTTTGTAACAATTTTGGCAAGTTTCCGAACTTTTGCTAACGTTGAAAAGGTTCTAAAGTGCATCGTCATGTGCTTACGTATATGGAACAAACTCTTGATTAAAAGGAGGCACCTTCTCGTAACGGAAAATCCCTGTTTCATCCAATGACGTAAACCTCCAACCGCTGGCTTAATGAGGCGGTTAGAAACTAGTTCCAATTTTAAATTTAAATTCGAACAGTTGTCAAATGGAACGCTGCTTCAAAATGCCATCGTATACTGCCTATTAAGCTCTATGGTCTTATTTTAATGACGCAATTTGTTGCCAGTGTCAAAATATTGTAAAAACATTGTTGCGGTGGTAAAGGTAATTGCTGGTATAGTTATTTGATGATCCAAATTGTAGGCTAACGTGGTAATTTGCTTTTGTTCGGTTACATAAAAATATGTTGAAGTATTGGTTTCTATTTGAAAATAATGTGTGTTGCCTGCATTGTTTCAAAACCACAAATAGAACGGTGGTTCCAAATGATGTTTAGTGTGTTAAAAATGAGTTTGTATATGTCAAAACTTGCTATTCTCAGCCCTATCTACACAGCTTCAGACCCCAATCAACAAATCTAAAGTCTATCAATTCTGCTGTCTGTCCATTGAAGCGTATTGAACTTTGCTTCTAATTTATAACAATAAAGATACTTATTTCGCTGCGCCGTGAACTAGTAATAAGGCTGTGGATACACTGAACACTGATTTCAATCTCTATTTTATCGTCTTAAAACAAGTTTTGCTCTTCAATCTTGTATCCATAGTTTATCGTGTCGACATTGCAAAACCCAGTAACTTATCTCCAATTTTTCTTAAGAACTAATTTAGTGGTAGAAAATTCGTTTTCGAAAGTTTTTAAACAAGCCACATACATGCCTAATGTTTATAAAAAATAGATCTGCATACCAGTTTACTTTATAATAAGAAGTTCTCTCAAATGTATTCTTGGCCTTTTTTTTTTTATCGACGTAAAATCATCAAATGACCCCTCCCGCTGTGGGTTAGCAGCGGTGAGGGAGTGTCAGACTCTTACTGACTAAAATCGTCGTGTTCCGTCATAGGCCTTTTATGTACCAGGGCCGCGGTATCTCTTTCGAACAACCCGCAGCCCCGGCAGGCCTTGCCCTGCTGGGCCCGCTGGGTTGCTGACGTCTCTTTGAGGAGCGCGTGGAACAACGCGCGCCGTCGACACGGGTCTGTCGTCTAGGAAGACAGAGGGACGATGAGCCACCCGAACTCACCGCCCACAGACCCACGCCTACGGTGGCCGGGAGTCATCTCGCGACACCCGGCGCCCATGGTGTCTACCTGGTCCAGCGCGGCGGCCGGGATGAGAGGTGCGAACTCTCTGGCGTTCCGCCTCCTCCTTCTCGAGCATGACCGCTTCGCAGAAGGAGGCGACGGCATCCCATTCCCTCTCGCCCCGGACCATGGCCTGAACCAGGGCCGGACGCGAGAGGTCGCCGCCGCCCAAAGCCTCGACGAGGACCCGGCGGTGCCCTTCCCATGCGGGGCACACCTGGACTGTGTGGTCCACCGTGTCCTCGGGGCTGTCCGCACAATGGTGACACCCGGGCGCCTCCTCACGACCGATGCGGTGCAGGTACCTCCCGAAACAACCGTGTCCGGTGAGGACCTGCGTCATGCGGTACGTGAGGGCGCCGTGACTCCTCCCGAGCCACTCCTCAAAGAGGGGACTTACCGCCACGATGGTGGCGTGCCCTATGTATTCTTGGCCTAACGTCCACATTATTAAGTGCCTACAGATTGGTACAATGTCCTTATCGATGCTTGTTTAAGTTTGATATTGTAAGGTCAAAAGGAAATAGTTCTCACTGACTTTGTTTCAACTAATTGTTCCCTGAGGTTTCACTCGCATCTCATACTTACCGCATTCGAATAAGATATAATCGATTTACTTTATCTGGTTCAACAATATATGTGTGCCAACTATCAGTTCAATAGTTTAAGCCTGACAGACAGACAATTATAATATTAGTCCTATGAATAGAAAAGTCTCATTATTCACAACAAAGTATAGTAGAAAGTCTATTTTTTGTGGAAATAAGTACGATACCTAAATACCTATACTGCCATTAATCGATTTTTTACCCGAGTATTCGACTTAAATCGCGAGTAGGGCTGCCCCTGATCCGATTGTGAGAGGATTATCCAATTGCAAATGATTTTGATACACTGAAGTTTAATAGGTTTCATGAATTTTGAGCTGTAATCCGAAACTAGACGATTTGTTTGAGCTTCTTTGTATAGACTGGCTATTGGCTAATAACTTTGGCTGAGCATCAGACAACTTTAATAGATGTTGTGTTCAACTTACCTAACTAACCATCGTATTCGTTACACATCGATTGCTTTTTTGAGGTCCTATTCCATATTGTCGCCGGCAACTTGGTATCCTTCTCCAAATTAACCCATTATTCTCCATACCTAGGCCTTTTATGATAAAGATTGCATCTCATACGACTAATTAGGTACTTACCAAAAACCAATTCTATTGCTACAGCAAAAGTCGATGCTACCCTTAATTGAGCTGTTTTCTCCGCAGTCCTGAACAAGTTCGATTGAAATTAAGCAACCCTAATCACAGAGCGAATCAAAGCCGGGAGCGTAACGAATTTTTTACAAAAAAGTTTCAAACTCGTGGGTGCACCAAACGTGACTGGCTGCTAATCGCAAAAAAAAGAAATACAAAATGGCCGGCGCTTGTCGTGAAAATCAATAATGGCGGCAAAAAGGCGGGTTTAGTTTGAGGTTATATTTTAGACCTTTGTATTATTATTCTAGGTATCGTGTCAAAAAGTCGTGGTAGCCTAGCTAGTAAAGAACCAAACCAACCTATCAAATATGATTGTTGGGGTTCGGTTCCTGGTGAGGCAAGTTTTCTAAGTTTGTTTTGTACTTTGTAAGTATGTATATCTTGGACAATAGTGACTGTGTTTGAAGGGTACATTATACTGTAGGTCCCGGCTGTCAATGAACATCTTTGGCAGTCGTTACGGGTAGTCGGAAGAAAGCAAGTCTGACAACCAGTCTTATCTAGGGGTATTGGGTTGTTCAGGTAACTGAGTTGAGGACGCCAGACAGGCAGTTGTTTCTTGTAAATACTGGTAATGAGGGTTTTTGAAATTTTTTCTGCCACCGGGTGGCGCCACGTATGCGTCTGGTCCAAACAGCTGTCAAATAGTATGGAATTGTAGGTGCCGAACTTATTGTTTATTGAAATTCTGTTATATTGGAAGTGTTATTGATTTTATTATGGACTACGGTCAGAATAAGGTTTCCGAACTAAAAATTGAGCTAAGAGAGAGGGTGCAAAAGTCACTGGTACTAAGGAAAAGCTTGTTGAAAAATTTTTTAACACAATATGATTTAGTTTTTTTTATTTACTCAACCGCAATAGTAAAACAATAATGCAGTGCTTTAATTATAAAATAAAAAAAACACTAAAATCGTTCACTATTCATAGTAAAGATAAGCACTTTGACAGTTATCTGGACCTGACGACTCGGTGCTGCCACCTCGTGGACGCCATTTTACGAAACCCTCATTAGCTGCATCTGGTTAGACCCAACATAGTTGGAAAAGGGCTCGGGAGATGATGAGGACGCCTTGAGCTGGCGTGGTGGTTAACGCATGTCATTCTTCTCTGTATGAAAAGGTCTATGCCCCACATTGGGACTACATTGATAAAAAAGCTGATGACGATGATTATGGTTTACCTATTGCAGCATGACAGCATGACGGTCATGCTACACGTATCCACAAGATTCCTCGGATAACTTTTAATAAACTTATTTTTAGAACAAAGACTAGATATGGGGTAAAATAAAACATTGTCCTCATATTTTTCCATGAAAAACTAAACTGAGTAAGGATAACATTTTTCCGTGAATCAACGTCAGTGCGGTATTGTACATTTAAGTTTTACAATATCGACAGCTTTTGTTCTCATAAAAAAAGATCCCGACGAATTGAGAACCTCCTCCTTTTTGGGAAGTCGGTTAAGAACTAGTCAATAGGTTTATGTCTATCAAGAGATTTTTCATGAAACAAAGGAACGAAATAAGAGAAAATAAAAATTGTTATATTCTCTTCCTATCTCAAATAGGTTTCATCTTTCTATAATGTAATTTTCTTTTGTTTCAAAAGGTATATATCCTGATCTATTAACAGCCGTTCCCTATATTTTATATATCCGTCATTTTTCTTACTAGAGATAAGCATTTGCTATAACTTGTATGGGTCTAATGTTAAAATTTATCCAAATCAAAAGATAGATAGAATATAGGGAACGGCTTTAGGAATATAAGCAACATAAAAATTCCCAGAATACATTGCCCTTTACATTCCACTAAAAGGGTTGGTAAAATTAAACATAGGTAGCTATTTTCAATCAAACATTGGTTGATAGGGAACCAGATGATAGTGAAATGGGTAATTCAGTACACAGAGGCCATTGGTTGCGGTAGGTCAGTGACCGATGATTGGAATTGATTCGGCTGAAGTAGGTACTTGCCTGAGTGGTATTTGTAGAACTATATGCTAATTTATGAGGTTAACAGGGTAATTTTACTGTAAGGTGTTGCTGAAATTATACGAATGTTGTTGATAGACAAATGATTTTGCACTATTTTGTGAATCTGACTTGGAAGGAAGTATCTATACATACCTACTTCTAAACTAATGCTACAAAGAGGAATTGTTAGTGTTACCCCATTTGTTCCATAAAGGCTCCGGAACTATTGAGCCGATCTGAAAAATTCTCACTATTGGCAAGCTACAACGTTTCCAAGTGACGTAAACCATGATATTTTATCCGAGTACGAGAGGTAGAGAGACGTGGTTGAAACCGCGGAAAACAGAATGATATGACTGACTCAGGATAAAGCCATGGAAACCACCGTAATTATTTTCAATATGAGCAGTAGGTAATGTTATATTGTAGCTAGTTCTAAGATAGCATGAACCCGGATCTCCACTGCTTCGCGAGTCCAATTCTCATCAAAGTGTACAGTACACAGTACATTATTAGTCTATAGTCTATGCAAACAATATCTCGCACTGACATACAGCGAGAAGCAATAAATTACAGATAAAGACTATTTCTATTTTCGTTACAGATGATATCGAATGATTTACGTCCAGAGTTGAACAAACTGCCTACTATTGATTTGGGAATTAATTTGTGGTTTGCCAAGATTTTCGCTTCACGTAAAGGCAAACATTTATTTTAGGATAGCTGGTCCTATATGTATTAGACATGCTTGCCTAAATAGGGAACTTCAATTAACTAAGTCTCAGTCTTGTGACAGAAGTTTCAGGTACAGTTCGCCCCAAATTACTTTGCATCTCAGAAGTAATCCAATTGTCTCTTCGCACTTTTGTTCGTACAGATAGATATTCTTGAAAAGCCTTGCTTGTCCGAAGTTTGGTGCAGACGACAGAACTTCAACCTATCTCAATCTGTCAATTTTGTCAATAGATATTCGACCTTATCACCATATACGAAGGTTAATGTTCGATTGGTAAAATTTGACAGATTCGGGTAGGTTGATCTGCTGATCTGTACTAATAACTTAAGTTTGAGAGCTAAATCAGCAACTTAACGAACATTTAGCTACTCTAAAAATACCGTTATTTTCTTCCAAATCTTTCAATCAGTTTCCCTCTTGATCGAAGTCCAAATCTGAACTATCAGTTAACCAAATAAGCTTGTAGTTAACCAATAAATAACTTTGTCCTTGATAGCTGACTGTATTCGGTCCGTTTCCAAACTAGCCTGCCCACATACGCCCACTGAGTGTCGAAACTTGATGTTTAAGTTATTGTTAGTAATTACTTTAAGCAGAATGCATTTAATGTTACTGCCGAACTTGGAACTATGCGGAGATTTATTATTATCTATACATTTAGGCCTACGTTTATTATTATTGGCTGATATGATGATGGTGATGATACTCATAATATGTACCTATTAAGAGTTTTGTTTTGTTTGTAAAGATTGCAAAAATACTGAACCGACTTCAAAATTCTTTCGCTGTAGGAATGAACCACTCCCCTGTATTTTATACCAACCGATACCCATTGGTAAGGCTGGTTATCAGAACTTCAGGTTTCTAACTATCCTTAAAGACTTCCAAAGATATTCAAATGACAGCCGGGAGCCACCAATTTAACGTCCCATTTCGCAACTGACCAAGTCCCAGACAAGAGTCCTACTGTCCTTAATTAAGCAATTAACAACTCCCAATTATTTATCCGAACATGAAAGTCTTTCAAACAAACTTTGTATGTCTTAAATAATTTATTCGACAAAGGTTTCCCGACTGGACGAAAGTCACTGGGATGCAGAGTTGTTTACGCTGTATCGATCGGTGGCGGGCGGTTACCATGGCAACCGGTTACTCGATACCTACCTAGCAATTTGATTCGAATAAATTCAGAGCATTCATGCTGTATTTTATCTCCATTTATTGGTTTTTGGATTACGCAGACGCGGTTTTGGGTGTTATTTTCATCTCTGGATTAAGCTACCGGTGTTTTGTTGTTTACAGTCGACAAATCTTGTGATGGAGTAAATTCGGTGAAAGCAGGATATTCTTTCTATCCTGTTTAGTCCCAAATCCTGTAAATTTAATTTACATGCATCGGATTTCTTCGGCTATTAAAAAATATTGTATATCGATAATATGTAATATCGAAATATAACACAGTGTAATAGGGACCTACCTACTAAGACATAATTCTATTGGCACTTTTACTTACTAGTGCCTGGGTGGATAAATTAAGTAATAATTATATCCAGTTAGAGCGTTTTATGATTGAAGTCCTAAACTGGAAATGAAAGCAAAGTTAACTATTACGAAAAATTAGGAGAGCTACGTTGATTTTCGTTTCATAAAACGACTCTACAGCCGAGGCCAACCAAAATGGATGTTCATTTCAGAGAAAAAGTTTTTAAAGCTTGTTAAAAGATTGTAATTAAATTTTAATCAATGGTCCACGTGCCTCTAGAGTCCTTCGATTACGTCAGGATTGTGGAGGTTACACTGTGACGTCATAACGTGATTTTGTCAATGAAATTAGTAAGTACTGAAAACCATGTTGATGCCTTTGTGGGCTTTACCCGAATGCCAATAAGGGCTAGGTTTTTCACCCGTAGCTAGGCGTGTGTGTAAATTGTGTGCGTGATGCATGTAATATTGTCTATTAAACACTTACCATATATCTGTCGGCATTCAATTCATCAGGATGTCGTCGGATTTTCCCCGATTATCCAAGTTTTCTTAGATATGTGACGTTAAAAGATCCAACATGGCGACTGTCATGTCAAGATCTGTCAAAAATGTCTTGAAAGAATAATGTGAGGATATAAAAAAAGAATAGTACTCACACAGGTACTTACTCAAGTTTATTTTCCAAGATTTTCCCTATATAAAGTGGCTAGTTATTTGCGTCAAATGCTTTCACTTTCGATCGGCGACAGGTCTCACATTGCATCGCATTATGTAGACGATAGCTGATACTATTGATGTAAAAGTTGCATACTTGCAAGCTGCAACATAAAAATGTCCATTTTATGGGAAATCCACGTAATGAAGAAACAATTCAGTCATTTTATATCAAAGGGTATCTTTTTACCCAAAAATATCATAAAGCTGATGAATTTGATTGGCTTCGCTTCAATCAGTCTTCCTAGAAAATACTGATAGTGTGATAATTTTGTCGTGTGTGTGCGTATGCAATATGATCGAAAATGCATGATTGAGCTACCACTATGTGTTCCGTTGCGCTCTGCCCTTTATATTGGCAGACTTTATCACAAGTTTAGCTCTTGGCGGCTCGGGGTGGTTTAATGGTTTAAGTTAAATAAATGAAAATGTCTAGAAATTGACGATTAGCCGGTGACAGACCGCATAGGACTTTACTCAGCCAGTATTTACGTGAACTGTCGGTTTTCCGATCGTAAGATTTGAAGCCCTACTATGGGTTCCAAGAAATATAAAACGAATTGTGTATTTATTAAGTTTTGTGTCCTCCTGAATGCTCAATAATATTACTTATGTAGAACTAGATTCCTTCAGCTGTTTTGCCCGCGTCCTATGAAGACGCATTTGCCTTCATTGATGCACCAGGCCCTAATTACAATCTTGGCAGATCTTCAGAAATATTGTAACTACATTTTGTGATTCATTCCTAAAATGATTAACTTGAATCAATACAACACAAACAAAAGCATGCTGTTTCATCAGTAGTTAATCGATTTCCATTATTATCTGAACGTTACCTATTAAAACAAGGCATTGTTTTACAAAAATATCGGAAGAACCGTGAAGAGTTTCTGCGTAATACCGAAGTAACTATTAAAGTAATCTGTGGTAATACTGTGACTGTTTGTTCATGGTAATTTGTTGCTGTTTTACAGGTAAAATTATACAGATTTATTGCGAATCAATTTCATGGGGCCATTTGATTGGTCTCAGTCGCGAGTTCAACTAGCAAGTTGAGGTGAAAATTATAAAATAAAGGGAAAAAGTCACTTTTGGTTATTATAAGGTTAATAATTTACAGATAACTAAGTAGGTATCTCAGAGAACAGGTCAAAGACAAGACTTAAAGATACGACGAAGACTAAGAAGGTTGGATTCCAAATAGAGTCAACATTTGTGTGATCAGAGCATGTTTGTTGGCTGGGGTATGGGTCTTGGTTAGGTGCTTGGTTAGGTGCTATATTATTTCTGTCTTAACAAAACCAACGTATTATATGTAGGTATAGTTTATCAGTTGTATTACCACCCATATCACAAGCTAATCCATAGCTTACTCAGGATATAAGTAACCGATAGTATGAGAAAAGATCACAAGACAAATAATTTCGGGAAAGTTGTCATTGCAATACAAATTCGTAGTTCCGCAGTAGGAGACAAGACGGTTGGCTAGACAGGGCGACCGGTTCCCACGGTGCAAGTATACCTGGCTAGGCAAGAAGTTTGCATGCCTGTCGGATCCAGTCACTTGCAGTGTGAACGTAACAACATAGGCAGTATACTGTTCAATATGGCGACTGAGGACTAGGACTGTTATTTGTATTAGGAAGTGTGATCATTCAATTAATGATGCTCGTTTGTTTTTGGAGAAATGTGCTGGATTATAGGTAAACCTTATTTTTGTCGATAACAGAATAGGTGTATCCTGTGCTATAGAAATGAAAAGACGTCAAAATAAAACAGTTTGTTTTACTCGAACAGGGAGTTAGAGCCTACACGTTATGTTGCTAATAGTTCAAATAGTTGAACAGTGTGACAGTATTAATGCTTTAACAAAGTATGATGCAAACAAAAAATAAGTCGAAGATACTACACATATCTACAAACTTGAAAACCACAGAATGAACATGAGCTTTCAAAAAAATAAGATTAAAAAAATCACAGACTAAAAACAGGTTTCATAAAAATGAATGAAACCTTGCGGTTATCACGTTACAAGTAAAAGAAATGAATGAAGCCATAAGAGCTCAAGTGGCGATGTAAGCCAGATTTCCCGCCCTTATTGGATATGCACAGATTATATAACGGATTTTGTAAATGCGAGCAAAGCGCTCTTTATGAAGAAGCATTAAAAAAGCTGACGGAATTGTTTTTTGAAGAAAATAATATGGAAAGTAAATCCGAGGCATCCTTGGGTTTAGATAGACTTAACATCAAGAAGTATTGTGAAATGACAGTAGACAAATACGTTTCTGTAACATCTGATGGACTGAAAGAAACTAAAGCAAAAGTAATAAATATTGTAATGCATTTTTTTTCTATAAAAGTTATTAGGTCTTGAAGGTGCAAGACTTAGCGGTGCGTTGATTTTTTTTATGTATTAACTTATATTCACATTAACAAAAACCTATAACTAGTAGCTTAATGTAGGTACCTACAGTTTTATGTAAGTCATAAACTACACCTTTTGCTCTACCATAGGTTTAAGGTAAAGAATAGATTAGCATAAAACGGTAGCCGCCTAGACAGATAAGGCAAGCATATCCGTTGGAGCTTTTGTCTTTGAACTTGCATATAAATAGCGGTATTTTTAAGTACTGGTTTATTATTAAAATATGTATGGTTAACGGCCGATTTTCCAATCATCAGTTAACTTATATCTCAGGAATAAATGTAGCAGTTTGACACATTTACCTACCTTCCAAAAACGGCCAAAACGTCAAACATAAAATATATTCCTCAGATAAAAGTCTGGCGTTTGAAAAATCGGTCCTTAATTGTTGGTTTTCAATATGGTGACAAATCTAGTTGAGCCTAAGTCTGTAGTTAGAATATCTTTTTGCGGAATTAGCTCCATAACCACCGAATCTCTTGGTCCTTTGATACGGCACACGTAAATCAATATCGATGAAGGGATGAAGGTGAGATTTGTATCGTATCTAGATAATAATACGTGGAAATAGTGCTTTCTGTGAGGATATTGAGGATTTTCTTCCTTTCTGATGTCATCTATCACGTATTGAAAAGCATTTTTGTCCATTTACTGGTCTAAGGCTTCTGCTGTCTTGTTATCATCATCCTCCGAGCCTTTTCCCAATCATGTTGGGGTCGGCTTCCAGTCTAACCGGATTCAGCTGAGTACCAGTGCTTTACAAGAAGCGACTGCCTATCTGACCTCCTCAACCCAGTTACCCGGGCAACCCGATACCCCTTGGTTAGACTGGTGTCAGACTTACTGGCTTCTGACTGCCCGTAACGACTGCCAAGGGTGTTCAATGACAGCCTTCTGCTGTCTTGTTATACTTAGGCATTTTATCAGCATCCAAAATCCGTATGAATATTTTTTCTACTTGAAGGGAATAATAATACCTAATCGTCCTTTTTCCTGCTTTTTATTAACATATTCCAATCCCAACTCCCATATCATAAAAGTAAATAGAAAAGTTTTTGCTACTTATTTCATATCCCTATGTCCAGCTGCTTACCGGATATCCGGTCATTCATATCTTCTATTGCTTCTCTAGATATCATTGTTGGTTTTTTTCTTTTTATCTCTTTTGTCGCCACCATTTTTATCTGAGTCGTAGGTACATTATTCGTATCTAGCATCTCACATCGATCCGTATTTACCCCCTGTTTTCTAAACGGCTACGATTGTGGTCAATATACAAATCATTTGTTTTTTTTTTTGTGTTTATGGAGCAAAATTATTATTTCTGATGCCAGACATCTCTAGCTCCCTAATGAGATGGTTGTTTTGGTTAACTACAAATATAACTTGAGTAGGCATATGATGGAAGACCCGATAGAGCAATGAATCATTTTAGCAAATGAAACGAAAAATTGAGTGAAGCGATCATTGAATCTAAAGTAACAAACACATGCCTAATGACTTACTAAGAACAAGTCTTAGAAGGATCAATAGCAAAAACAAAAGTGCTTGTAATAATAGTTTTTATGCGCAACGTCTAGCGGATATCCGGCGATCCATCTTTGATTATATCCTTCGATTAGTCACCGGGATCGATTCGAAGCGGTAATGACATTGTTTTGCGGCCTTCGAAGGGACAATGGCGGACATATTTGACACTTTGTTGGCTGTCAGTCGGCCATTGTGATTTTTATCAATGTCAAGATTTTACTTTGAATTTTGTAATGAGTTACCATTGCTAGATGCTCTGGTTTTTGTCATTTGGGGTTTCCCAGAAGCAATTCCTAAAATTCGAATTACTTTTCTCTTGTAGTGGCCGTTAGGATATAGGTTTGCCTACGATCTCAGTTAGTGAGGGCAAACCTTACTTCGACACACTTAAAAAAAGTTGCTATAATTTCATTATCTATACCAATATTATAAAGCTGAAGAGTTTGTTTGTTTGTTTGAACGTGCTAATCTCAGGAACTACTGGTCCGATTTGAACAATTCTTTCGGTGTTAGATAGCCTATTTATCGAGGAAGGATATAGGCTATTTATCCGGATTCGTGCAGAGGTTCCCACGGGATGCGCGTGAAACCGCTGGCAGAAGCTAGTTTTATTATATTTACTTAATCGAAATAAAGTATGATTTGTGTATTTTCACAAAGTACATATATCAAAGCCTGTGGTAGAATTTCCCGAAAAACAGGTACAGCAAAAATACAGCAGTGATTAATTACGACCACATAAAGGTCTCTTTCTCTAGCTGCCCTATTTCTGGAAAACAAATACTTTTATCGGAACAAAAGCCTCTTAGACTAGACACTTGGGATCGACACGATTTTCTATGTTCCCTATATTGGTGTCAATGACCCGTCTAAGGGGACTATGTTAGCTATATCTTATGGAAGTCTACGAAAGTAGTTATGTCAAAGACTGAAATTAATACCTAAATATGAAGACTGTGTAATTTTTTTGTAAGTAATATTTTTTTTGTCAATGGTATCTTATATATCTTTTAGGTACAGTTTGATTCAGACATGGAAACGTTGTTTTCTAGTTAACAAATTTCTGTATTATCTGGTATATCATTAGAGTATTGAGGTGTTTCTGTGTATTCGATCTTCCCTGGTCGGCGTAATATGTCTTCCTCATCCATTCTTCCCTGTCACTCGTCCTACTGGCACTCACTCCCTTCTTATTCAGAAGGGTTTCTATTCTTAATAACTATACATTCTTAATCATTTCTTAAATCAGTCGAAAACGGCACCAACTCTCAAGGTACCTTCTCTCTGACAAAGTTAATAATGAAAATTAAAAACACCCAACTCAAAAGCAGTTTAACACGCTACATTGAAAGACGAGTGGCAGTAACCTCAAGTGTAACTATGTGACATATTCAGCTCTGAATGCATTCCGCCGTCATGCGAGACAATGCCTGCCGAATGTCGGCGCCGGCGCAGCTATGTGCACCACAGATATTTATCTAGATTGAAGAGAATATTAGTATTGTGAAATGTAGAGTTATAGAGTACTTGGAATGAAGCTTTATGGTTCATTATTAATTAATATTTAAAAGGTATGAAGGAAAAATCAGAGCATTAAAATTAGGTGAAGATATTGAACAAAATCAGTAGATTTTTTTTATGTGTCACTTTTTAAGGTAAATTATTACAAATGTTCGATGTAACTTCTCAATGGGAGACATTTTCATAGGTTCTGTGGTTTCAAACTAGGCGTTACCTGTATCTTGGGGGCCTGATTTAGCTGTTCATATGCCAGAACTTCATTTATAATAACAGCGTCAATGTTTTGTTATGATGTTGTAGGCACACATGCACAAAACTAAGTTTTTATTTCTTCAAAATTATTTCAATTATGTCGTTGATAGTTCAAAATGTTTATAAACATTCGATGAATATCACAACAAATAAACATTTCGACAAAGTTCACAAGGGACAGCCGATTTCGAGCTTACAGAGAACTGGCCTTTGTAAAGTAAACCTAGCTAAACTATTATCTTAACATTCTTATTTCGCCTCCAAGACTAAGTTCAAAAAATGCAAATGCAACCCAACATGACGTATTGTCACAACGCTAAACATGTGTACCATAGTTATCGAGTAAACCCGGGTGACGCGTCATTGTCGCGATGTGAACGAACCGAGAGACGACGCCGTGAATAAATAATGCTCTTGTGTCGTAACTATAGCGTGGATTTACTTAATATGTGAAATTCTGGATAATTTTCATGAAATGCGACGATTTCTGAGGTAAACACGGTATTGACAGACATAAATACCCAAGCCGATATATACGAATCTATATAACTTCAGGAAAAGACAAAGATTCGATATCGTAAAATATTGTTCGATATTTTTTCTGAAAAACCAACTTCAATTTGGTAACATTTTTTTTTTGTCGTAAAATGTAACATGAATTTTTTACAATTCGGCCAAATGTGGATGATAAAATCGTGAAACGTAAACGATTTAATTTGACTAAATTAAGTTGCCCTTGCTCATGCATCCTCATCATGCGGTCATATATCATGAAATGCGATCACATCTCGATATTATTGAGCACTTTATGACATGACCAAATCTGTAATATGTCTACTACATGGTACCTATACGGTTTGTTGATACAGCTGATTTTAATCTCTGGAGCAAATGCACGAGACAAATGAAGGTTTGGATGGAATCTTAGAAATGTTTAAAAACTGACATTTCATTGTGCATGTTTGATCATGGCTTATTTATCGCGTTTCTGAAGAACATTTTTTTAGACAAACAACCCTTCTTGGCATTAGAATAACAAGACAGTAAATACGAATGATGATAGGTTTTACGCGGCAGTTTTTTTTGATATGCCAAACAGAGTGCCAGAAAACTGTGATCAACCCTAAGTTTTGGACAAATAATATTTACTATTCAGAGATATTCTATTCTCTTAACTTATCCTTGAACCATTCTTAACACAGGACCTCACACCATTAAAAAATAAAACAAACAAACTGTCCTTAGAAGTGCACAAAGGAGGTTGGTTACGAACTTACCAGACTCTGTGGTATACTTACAACGTTTTTGTTAGCATAACTCTGTTATTTCTTGTCTTTTAAATCTTTACACTGAATTAATGAGGGGATGCCACACTTTATATGTAGTTTGACTTAAGTGTTAAATATTTACAGAAAATACTACGTTTTCCCGCTGTTTCACCCCCACCCCGTGCTATTTACTTACCGTACTAGGATACAATATAGCCATGTTACTCGGGGAGAGTTTAGCTCTCCTGCCAACAGAGAAAGTTGAAGAAGAAAGTTGAGCTTATCCATTACAAACAAATGAACACAAATCCAATTTTTTCCTCTTTCTCATATTAATACAGAAAAGCAAAAGACAATTCCAAAACTGTCACACGCTCTGATCAATCTCAACCCATTTTAAATACCATTAAGCTTATTTAAAAACAATTGTGTGACTCCTGCATCATTGAGTGCAACTGATTTCGGTCACGTTCGCAATGGCCGACGAAAAAAACCTTTTTAAATGTCTTCGGAGGTCAGGCGGGAGCGATGGTCCGATTCTTTGTTGTGATGATTTAATTTTAGAACTGTACGCGTAGTCTATGGTAAGGCGTGAGGTCTCTTTGCTGTCTGCTAGTTTACTATAGATAATAAATATATTTGTTTCTGATATTTTTAGTGTGTTCTTAATATTTGTACGTCCCTGGGTAAAACATGGAGAATCTACCTACTTATAAAATCTCACAATGCTGCAATGTGATCCATATTAATAAAATATTCTGATTCTGTAGGATCAAATATGATTGACAGCCATATCAAAGTTAACTATGTATTTCTATCGCAGATGTCTGATTGATATTTAAACAATCAAGGCCTTAGAAACTGCAAGTTCCTATAAAAACAACTCTCTACAATAAAATAAAACAGTTTTATTGTATTATTTAAATCATATCATTTCAATGAGTGTGAGAATAGGAATGTTATTAACACAATTAACAATAGGTAGTGCATATCTACTGGCGATCTTACTATGTCTATATAAAGACTACATTTTATATACAGAGGCGAGATTTTATTGGTTTGCGGTGCTAAGATGCAAACAATAATATAATTTTCTTTTTAACACGCTTCACTTGTAAATAAAAACTATGTATGTAAGAAAATCTTGGAATCTTAATTTGACCCACTTCCCGGTCTTCGATTAGGATGAAATTTTGCACACGCTCTGAGTTCTGATGACAATACATGTTTTTTAAACTATTAATTTTTGGTGGTCTATCTACTTACTTAAGCGAACAGTAACAAATAGTATGCAAACATTTCTCAAATGTCCGCAAAATTGCAACCTATGTACGTCAGCACAATGCTGGCAGTGGACTAGGGCCCTAGGGCTGAGATGCGAACAATTTTTTGTTAGTGAACAATTTTGTTTAAGTGATCGACATGCAAAATTCATGCATTTGCTACACTTTTACATAAACATTGCAAATTGGAACAGCACACTAAGGTTAAGCTCGCATTTATTCATAAACTGTACTGTGTGTGCAATATGTTTAAAACACTCACAAAATAATTATATTTGTAGCGAGAAAGTCTCAAAAAACTTAATGTATTTAACTTTATGTTTTAAAATAACTGCATGAAAGAGCATACAAAAGAAATCTTTTAATTATCAAAGCCAAAGATATAAAAGAGACTGTCGTCAAACCACACAGAAAGTCATGTGGTGTTATTTTGATACAAAATGCAATAAAACGAGTGACAGCCGAGCGTGGCGTCGTATTTACAGCGTATAATGTGCATCTGTGTCATAGCTTGTGGATTCCATAAGTTCGTTAATTTATGGGATATTTGTCTTTTAGTTTAGATGTTTCTAAGGTGATTTGTAAAGTTATTAAACCACTTCACTGCGTATGCGTAGATACACAATAGTTGAACAATTAATTATGACTCATGGGACAGAAAAGTTATTAAAGTTTATTATTTTAAGCTTTGCTGCAATAGTTAGGTATTAATGCAAAAGTTAATGAGAATGGATGGATAAGACGAATACTTGCTACTGTATGATTTAACTAAACTTTCATCACACAAACATTTGTGTACCTACCTATCTACCTCTTGTGAAAATCTTAGATTTTCAGAAATTTTAATGTTTTTTTTTTAATTATCCATTGTAGGTACCTCTCGACCACATTTACAATAACCAGCTAAGCCTACTAGCCCACATAAAACTTCTTTTAGAACAGAGATACCTAGGTATTTAATCCGATTTTATGCAGTACATTTTGACAAGGATTTTCTCGCCGACTTTTTGTGGGACGTGTGCGATGCACTGTTGTTAACAGTGTGTAACAACAAAAAATCGGTCACCGATGGTAGGTCGGGGGCGGGTAGCCTAAAAATGGGACCATCCGACAAATGCATATGCATATGGACACAGTATTCACCCCGCGGATGACCGGGCGAGGGCCGATAACTGCTCAGAAATAGTATCGATTACACAGCTTCCGCGTTCGGTGTCATAGATAATAGAAATTAATGTTTCCACTACATTTTGTACTGATTTGTATCTCACACTTACATACTTGCATATCTTATGTTAACTAACTAACATTAGCTATGTTTGGAGAGAACTTCTTCGCGAATAGAATTATAGCATAAAAGGGGGCCTTTTTAAGATGTATTCCCAATAGATCCCACTTTTGGAGACATTCATGATCCCAATCGCTATTCACATTGAATCCCGTCTTGCGCACATGCGAGAAGGAAAGTGATTTACCCCGGGTGTACTATGCCAAATCGAATGACAAATAATCGAATGCCAATTGATCGACCACTATAAATCGAAATTCTAAATACTCGAACATTCATAATATTGAATGGTTACTAAATCGAACATTCAATACATCGCGCAGTCAATACATCGAGTGTTCAAAATATCGAATGTTCGTTCGATCGAGCGTTAAATGCATCGCATATTCATCCTATCGAAAAATCTATATTTTTTTTAATACAAGAAAAGCTCAAAATTTATGAATAATTCATAAATTTTAATGTAGTTGTTATTATTTAACATTTCTTCAATCGCATTATCATCCCTTTTGCCTCTTTTTTGTTAAGTAGGTCTTCCCAAACCCGCTTTTACCTTTTCAATTCACACAAAATTTTAAAATTTACCTCTAAAAGATAAGAATTAAAGATTAAAATGTGATTTATTAGTAAATTGTTGATAATACTGAAATAAATAATTTACATTATTTACATAGATAGTGATATACAAATATTCTCTTATTTGGGTTCATATAACCATTTATGAAAAAAAAAACGAAAATAGGTATTGCTACGCTCCTAACAGTTTTATTTGTGTTGCCAGTAAGAAATGAAGTTACAAAGTTACCATTTTAATCATGCAAAAATTCTAATGAAAATTTTCCTCTATTTTCAGGTAATTAAGGCAGTCACGGGTTGCGGATTAAGATTGTCAGGTATTAATTATTCAGAGGGAATCGGTCTTGAATGATTAACACTGCTCTATTGAGTAACTGCGTCAATTTAGACTGTTTCGACGATTTAGGCTGATGTCTTTACCTTTATTTAATTGTTGAATTAGTTTAGGTTCTACTAAAGCACATCTAATCTTCGAATCCTAAACGGTTGAACACGTTAGGTATGTTAAACCAAATGATCGAACGTTCAAGATATTGAATGGTTAAAAAGTCGATTTGCCAAATACGTCGAATACCAGCCGTTTTCCTGCGGTTTCACCCGCGTCCAGTGGGAACTAGTGCCCTTACCCGGATATAATATAGGTAGCATATGTTACTCAGGAAGTCTGTACAGAAGAATGTAGGTACCTGTCTTTCCAACAACGAAATAATTTTTCAAAGCGGTCCAATAGTTTCAGAGCCTTTAGGGTACAAACAAATAAAAAAATGTTTCCTCTTTACTATGTTAGTACACATAGAAACAACTATTTACCTGGGTGCGAGAAGTGATTCCCTCGAAGCCTCAAAGCGAGTGTAGGTATCACATACTGTACACATGAATAACAGGTCATTATACAGGGTAGTGTTTATTCAGCCGTTATTATCGGCCTGTCATCCACTAGAGCGACACGCGACAGTGGCCGATAAGCAGCCTGCGTGCGGTTGATATAATTAATGACATTACAGCTCGGGCTTGACCGTTTTCCCTATGATGTTGTTTTTAATTGAATTTTGACTTTAGGGAAATGATTTTGTTTGGTGGAAACTAAACAATTTAGTATCGAGGTCCCGGCTGTCATTGAACATCTTTGGCAGTCGTTACGGATAGTCAGAAGTCAAGTCTGACAACCTAAGGGTATTGGGTTGC
This sequence comes from Helicoverpa armigera, assembly GCF_030705265.1. NCBI lineage: Eukaryota > Metazoa > Arthropoda > Insecta > Lepidoptera > Noctuidae > Helicoverpa > Helicoverpa armigera. Next base: position 4,948,656 of record NC_087144.1, read on the forward strand.
TCGGGTAACTGGGTTGAGGAGGTCAGATAGGCAGTCTCTCCTTGTAAAACACTGGATCTGCATACGGTTAGACCGGAAGCCGACCCCAAAATAGTTGGGAAAAAGCTCGGGAGATGAGACTTGAGTAGACAATAATAAGATTTTGTATAGTTATTTTGATTTCCAGTTTTGTTTTGTTTTGTTTTTGTGTTAGATTTAAGTTAAATTTTATTATTTTTTTATGTGTGTAGGTATTGTGGACACCACTATCGAATTGGTATTACACTGTAATGATAGTGTGTATGTTTTTAAATAAATAAATAAATAAAATAAAAAAGATAAGGATATCAAGGAGTGTATGTGTATTTAAATACCTAATATTCGAACAGTTAATTTATTATCTTTACGTCAAGAAATAATCATAAAATTAGCAATAAATACACCGAGATTCATATTAAACAGACTGTGCCATTGAAAATATTATCGATGTTTCATAAGTAAGTGAATTATTAATAAAATTGATTAATTAACTTATTAATAAACGCATATAAATATTTACCACGTGTGTGGTATTATGTTATTACGTTTAAAATAGCAATGCAATGCCAATACCAGAACGGAAAATGACATTCACTTGTTTATGTTTAAATTATATTGGTCGTTTAAAAACTTCTCCGCACCATTTCACTTTGGTATAGTCAGGCCCTTAGAATGGTTTTGTTTGATGCCTCAAATATTACCTACTCCAAGAAGTGACTTTCTTCAAACGTAATTTTTATGGCAAAGTAGCTTCCACATGAGGTTTCAACCGCGTTCTGAGATAACTGCTACCCGTCTCGGGATAGTACCAAAAATATCCCATGTGAAGACGGGATATTTTTCTCCCTGGTATAAACTGCCCCCAATCAAATCAGCTTAATCGGTTTATTCTTGAATTATAAGTAGAGTAACTATCTACAGTGTAAGGAGGTACTTATATTAAGTATTTTTATTACATTAGGTAGGTACTCGTAATTCATAGAGCGCTTCGTTCAAAAATAAAAAGTTACACTCACAAATCTAAAAATTTCAATTACAAATTCGATATTTCAGACTTATACTGTCCTTATTTTTTTTTTAAAGATCTATGTTAGTAAACTTATTTTAATGTAGGTATGTAATGAAATCCAATGCCTCCATATGAGACTTTCAATCTTACTAGCTATTAGCCTCAGGTAGCTCAGATATCAACATTCTATCATTTGCCTTATAAACAACACTCTTCGATCAAAAGTACACAACAATATGGTCATATAGGCACAAGATTAACTCTGTTTGTAACTTAGCTCTACGTAATAAATAATTTAAATGTTTGTCTTATTATTCCACGCACGAGACGTGAGGACGGACAAACTGCGTGAGAAACATACACAATGATAGCTGTGTTGGTAAATATTGTGATGATCTATATTCTATCTAATGCTAATATTTTAAAATTGAAACTGTTGCTCGGGCAAATGAAGTTTGCGTACATACCGATTATTTCAATATACATAATATTGAAATTATCAATATGTAAATTACCTACTCATCCGTGGAAATTATATAGAAACAAGATAGAAATTAAAGGTCCGCTACATACCTTTAATTAGGCCTAGGCCAAATGAGAGGTTCAAACACTCGAAAAGCGAAAATCAAAACACAATTTTCTCGTATTGAACCCTTGCGTGTCTATAGGCTTCCTCGATTTTCGGTTAAGACAGTCAAACATTCGAGGCCAATCAGCTTATAGGTACTTAAATTATTGTGATTAGTGTGACACCTTTGGAAAATAATACTACCGTAACTAACCAATACAAATGAATCGTCACTACCAAAGTTGCCAAGAAAAGTTCCAAAGTTTGAATTCAACTGATCTCCATACAGTTAATGGAACGACATCAAGACGATCTTTTAACCGATTTATTGATTTTAACTAACTTGTTCACGGTTATGTTACGGCTTGTTATTTAACGGGGACTCCAATTAAATGACTAAATAAGTATGCGAAGAATATTAGATACCATTTAACCCGTGAAGGGAAGACTGTGCTTGGACGCATTATTTTAAAATACCGTGTAGAAATCGACACGGTTATGATCTTGATACACGATACTCAAATGTTAAAATATACTTATAAACCATCGACTATAAGCAATATCTGCCTGTTAATTTATGTTATGTTATGTACGCCCAAAAAAAGCAAGTCCTGGATATAATTAGAACCATTTGCCATTTGCAATGGGCCATCATCATTTGAAAAGTCGTGGTGGCATAGTGGGTAAAGGAACAAACCTCTCAAGTATGAGGGTGCGGGTTAAATCCCAGGTCAGGCAAGTACCAATGCAACTTTTCTAAGTTTGTATGTACTTTCTAAGTATAGGTATCTTACCTAGACACCAATGACTGTGTTTCGGATGGCACGTTAAACTGTAGGTCCCAGCCGATTGAACATCCTTGGCAGTCGTTACGGGTAGTCAGAAGCCAGTCAATCTGACACCAGTCTAACCTAGGGGTCTCAGGTTGCCTGGGCTTCTTGTAAAGCACTGGTACTCAGCTGAATCTGGTTAGACTGGAAGCCGACCCCAACATAGTTGGGAAAAGGCTCGGAGGATGATGATGATGGCAATGGGCAAAGGTTTCCAAGAAGATTAAATAAATAAATAAGATGACCCATGTATTTGGTCCGCGACATTACAGCTATTGGGTATTATGAAAAAATCTTCCTTCTTCTGTAAATTTTTAAACTAATAAACTTTTGTTTCTTGTTTTGCTTGAACACACTAACCTCAGGAACCACTAGGCCGATTTGTAAAGTTCCCATGGGACACGGGTTAAACGGGTTAAACCCCTTGCGTAGTAAGTACCTAGGAAGTATTAGGTAAAGCAGTCCCTGCAGAATTAACGTTGGGCAGAATTTAACCACAAACTTTTTGCCTCAACGGCTTAATGTCACGGTACTATAAAATTGATTAAACCCCGTGATCCAAGATCATCACGGTGCTGACCTTGTCACTAATTTAACCACCATGAAACAAATAGCGAGTACAAATTAACCATGACTTTGTATCGTTAATATCTAAGTGGAACTAGTGCTGCCATCTAGTTTAATTTAAGTGAAACTATCTTAAGTTATGGTCGATTTTTTTTATTTTTTTTTTGATGCAAAGAATATGAAAATGGTTTAGATATACATATTTTATTGCAGAGCGTGGCCAAAAAAACTAAATTTAATCATAATACAGTTTACGATTAAATGTTGATTCAAATAAGTAACCGTTTTGCTAACGGTTAGTATTAAAAAAACATTAAAACCGAGTTGGTTGACTGATGGTTGACTGTGACATTACGGTTTCTGAATTATAAATTAACTGTAAAAAAATATTAAATATAAGTTTTCTGAATGTGCATCGATATACATCAAGAAAATACATATAGGTATGATGTAGACATTACAGACATAAAAACAGATATTATTTATTTACTTACCTAAGTAACTATGAAAATTGATACACTGATTCTCAGGAAACGTAAACAAGAAATGTAGCCCAAATCGTGTACAACACTTCAGATTGGCGTATTTATCCATTTTTTCCGTTGCAAAATGAACTTTAATCAAAAAGAACAAGGATTATATTGTTTTGGCTGAGTAACGTGTTGTTATTAGGACAAAACAATCCGATTGAAGTGCTCTTCAATAATAGATGTAGGTTGTTGATAATATTGATTGCTTGGATTGTGTTTACTTGTACTTACTTACACTGTGAAATAGTGTTGTTTGTGGATCATCAAATCAGCACAATGTACTACGGATCTTATTTGTAGAACAAAGATCACTCAAAGATCACTATCTCATCATCATGCCTAGCCTTTTCCCAACTATGTTGGGGCCAGATTCCAGTCTTACCAAATGCAGCTGAGTACCAGTGTTTTAGAAGGAGCGATTTTCTATCTGACCTCCTCAACCCAGTTACCCAAGCAACTCAATACCCCCCAGTCTTCTTCTTCCTGCCCTATTACCAATTTTATTTGGGGTCGGCTTACCCCTTTACCCCTTGGTAAGACTGGTATAATAACCTTTTTTTTAACGACGTCAAAAATCATCAAATGACCCCTCCCGCTGTGGGTTAGCAGCGGTGAGGGAGTGTCAGACTCTTACTGACTAAAAACCGTCGTGTTCCGTCATAGGACTTTTATGTACCAGGGCCGCGGTAACTCTTTCGAACAACCCGCATGGTATAATAACCTCCATTTTCAATAAACAAACAAATTTTCGATCTACAGAAAGGCACAGGTCACATACAAATAGGATGTATCTAGTTGAATCTCATGCGCGAATGCGCACGCGCGGTATTTCGCAATGTACAGTTAGACCGCGGTATGCATGTGTGTGTGATATAATTTGTGCTAGTATGTGTTACGTGGGGTAATGAGTAGCTTCACCTGTGATCGAATGAGTAATAAGCGCCGGTCTGTTCAAAGTAAAGCCATATTTGATTATTTTATATGAGCGGTAAAAAATGAATACTTGATGTGTGAAAGAAATTATAGAAAGAATAGAATTTTATTGTTTGAGAAATGCGAGTTGACGAAAAAAAAAGAAAAAAGTCAGTGATTTTGGAAAAACACATTCTCGTACAAGGATACTTTGCCTAGTGTGATTCTACATAGATTATCACTTACCTACTGCCATTTGATTTGACGTAAAAGAGTTACAAACGTAGCATCCTGCTCTCTTTAATTTGACTCTAGTAAGCTTTAACTTAAATTATTCATTCGGTTTAAAAAACTGTTCCGTAAATAATATCAGCGAGAATTATCCTTGGTAAGTCAACAACTCGAAACGAGTGGTATAATTTATGTTTGACTCAATTCCTCTTTGAAAATTCCTCAACTCGCTTTGAACACCCCCTTTATGAATTTGTAATGTTTTTTTTCAGAGGTTATTTTGCCTTTACAAAATTCGTGATATTCTGAGTACCTATTGGGGTTGTATAGTTTTGCTGTAGTTAATACTTTTAAGCCCGCTAATAGGTCAACCTTTATGTAAATTAATCTATGGTAACTAACTAATTGAACCATCTTCCAAGGATCGTAGCGTCATGAAAATTGGCAGCTGTAGGTAGGTATGTATTTCTGATGACAATACAATAATATGGTACTGTCGAACAGATCTAATGATGAAGCCGGAAAATATAAAACTGGAACTTCGTGATGGATTTTAGTTTTCACTTGCATTTATGAAAGCATGTTTTCCTACTTCATTTAATATCTCTTTATTTGTGAGTTAGGAAAGCGCGGAAAAATTAAGACGACAACATTTTTGCGCGTTTTCAAAAAGGTAATAGCATAAAAAACATACCTTAGGTACATCATGGGTACATGCTTATGAATTGTCATTAACAAGTTGCTAGAACTCCTTAATTAAATAAACCCCGCGTATTTACTTTAGTAACGTTTTGTTCAAAGCGTACCCAAGTTCTTAGTAATTGAGCATGCTAAATAGATAGTAATTAGCACATCGAAGAATTTAACTACACTAATTAACGAATGTTCGTACAACTCGGTACGTACAGTATTAATTAGGGTATTTAAGGAATCTTCATTTAATAGTACAATACATCTTTTACGTTCCACTATTTATTTGGTGATACGAATTGAGAGTCTAGTTATTAGCATTTTGGACACTGAAGCGAACGCACCCAGTGATATTCTCGGTTGTGAATGAAAATGTCTATGGATCGGAAAGTGGCGTTTTAATTTAAAAATAATCTTTAGTTGTTATTCTCGTCTGTTATTGGCTAACACAAAACGTGGAGTGCCAGAAAAAAAATTGTTGTTTGTTTTGTGTTTGTGGCTGTTAAAGTTTTATAAAAGTGTTTGTGGTAGCATCTCAACTATAATGTAAGTGGATAATTATTTTTTTCGCGTTAATATTTTTTTAGCTACTTATTTTCTCTCAAAGAACAATATTTCACACATTAGGTATGTGTAAATCAGTATATTTTTCCAATGAGTTGCGACCATAATAAAATTTTTAATATAAATATTGCAAAAATTACTCACAAGTAAGTGCTGCGTATGGTTTGATGTGACGATAAAAACCGCCAAACGTGCTATTGTTGAAAAATTTAGCACACCAAATACCAAATTCGACGAATTTGTGTCATGTTTTAGTGAAATTCGACATTAATTTACTTAGCGAAATAATTTAGATAAGCACCTAATTTAGCCGATCGATGCGCGCCATAAAAATTGTGTTCCACATTTGAAAATAATAAGATGGCGCGCACTGCTCTACTTGCTAACTAGGTAATATTAATAACAAGTGCGATGCTCAGCTTTATTTATGCTATACTTATAATGTGTACGTAAACATACAATACATGCTTTGCGAGCTATGAAATTAGCGGGAGATATGTTAGAGAAAATAGCTGATCTGATAGCCAAGACTTTATCACGTAGAGGTAATTGAAGCCTGCTGAACTTATACGTATTACCACCTGAAAGCACGATTCTCAGAGCTTCAGTATAAATATAAAAGTCACTGTTGTTGTTTCAACAAAAAAAAAGTATTTTTGCAACTTTTCGCATCTTCATAATTATGCATAGAGGTGGGATGCTTATTTTGTGGCCCACGGAACGAACTTATTTATTTATTTATGCTAATTTCTTAACGTAACATATGACACTATTACTATATGGACCGTTAAGCCCATCTTTTAATTTAAATCTTAATTTTATTGCTTAAACAATATGAATAAATTAATTTAACGTAATTGTAGGAAGTTTAAAGGCTGTTGTTACAAAACTAGGTCCATATGTCCACTGGCGTGTTTTTTGTATTTCAACATTTATTTTGACCATAGCAAAGGCTAAATTACCTATGTATTAAGTAAAATCAACCTAGTATAGTTTCCTCGTGGATTATTATTCTGGTCCATAGTGAAAAGAAATGACGCGCACTGGCAAATAGAAATCATCGCGCACTGGCAATTCAGCCGATTGCCCGATGGAACCGTAACAAATTTAGGTACAGGCAAATTATTTCATCTTTTAAAGACAACTAACTGTTTTCCCGCCTTTTCACCCACGTCCCAAGGGAACTTCTTTACATTCAAAATGCAGTCCATATTACTCAGGGTAAGTGTAGCTTTCTAACAGTGAAAGAATTTTACAAATCTGCTTAGCAGTTTCGGAGCTTTTCGCGTACAAACAAACGAAAAAATGTTTCTTCTATATTATATTAGTTCTTACCTATACATTAGATTAGTACCTAACAATGAAAGTTAACTTACGCAACAGATGCACGCGTGACATCTTGTTTGTCAGTCTCATTTGCATAGATTTCGGGTCAAGGATAGTTTAGTGAATGATCTTCGCATTATTTATTTATTGCAATCTTTTTGTCGATATTTCTTACGTCATAGACAATACTAACATTTGAATCGGTTCTTCGTGTCTATTTCTCTTTAGAATTATACGCCCATTTTCAATATTATTTATGCTTACTAGACATAGAATATTGAGAATGGCCGCTAGTAGGTAGGTACTTGTAGAGATAGACAGATGAAGTGGATGAAGCTTCTGGCAGTCGTCTCACTTGCATTTCGTGGGAAACACTTCACGCACCCGGATACAAAAAGCCTATAGCCTTCCTTGGTAAATGTAACATTGAAATAATTCTTCAAGGGTAGTATTTAAACGCATATCAAAAAATATCCTTTTTCTATGCAATAAGATTCTGAATTCCCATCAAAATTACTGATTGCACAGCAAAATATTCAACTCAAAATATCACTAAACACACTACAATTTATTTTCGCAGCGTACAGCGATTTTTCCTAAAGCAAAAGCTTTTTCATCAATGCACAGCTAATAATCTTCATGCACATTATACATGTTAACTCTTTTATTTTTAAATATAGCTTCTATTTTTATATTATTTACAGCAGTTTTTCTGAATAAAACAGCTTTTTATTAGTCACAGTCATCTTATTATTTATTAATTACAGCATAATGAGATCAGCAAAAAAATATAAAATTAAATACAAAATTGTAATTTATTGAATTATTAAAGCGCGTCTTGCTTTCGCGGGGCGTACACGCTTCCTTTTTTGCCCAATAGGCAACATTTTTAGCTTCTGCAGGTGGCGCCACGTACTTAAGTCGGATCGCAAGTCCGATGATATGCTTGCACATGCATATTTACTATAGTTCTTAAAAAAAATAGGGCTGGTGCATTGTCAGTCATTGTCAGTATTTCCTTTTGGCATACATTTCATATAAGTAGTCATTAAAAGACTACTACTATAATATCATATTTCAGAATGTTTATAGTCAGAATCATCTTTTGGCATAGTTTTGGAATTTTTATTTTCCTGTAAGAAGCATGCAAACAAGCATGGCTTCTGTCACGGCTCCGGCGCTTCGTGGCTCCGGCGGTCCAATGCGAGCTTATCGTCGCAGATGATTTTCACGCTCACCACCGCAGCTTCGGCTTACTGGCCGGCAGAGCCGGCCAGCCTCAACCGCGTTGGCGAGCGTTAAAACTACCTGCTCCTCAGCTCGCAGGCCGCCTCGCCCCTCCGCGCCTACGCGGTTTTGAATTGCACTCTAGGGGTAGGGCAAACAAGACTACGTGGAGTCGGTTTTGCAGTGATTCGTTTTCGTTACTAGCTGCAATTTTTAATACAATGTTTTTTAATTGAACTCTATCTTACTCGCTCGCGTCACTCTTCTTCTCGACCTTTTTCAGTTAATTTGTTCTGTTTTTAGAAATAATGCAATGTGACAGGATTTTTTTGCTATAATAATCATTAAATTTGCCGAGCATGGCTTCTTGAAAATGAAGACAAATATGATGAACAGGTTTTGTTGTACTTACTGGTTAATATGCGACTGGGATAGTAATTTTGCTATGAAATATGGAAAATTTGCTGTGCAGTCAGTATTAATGCTATGTATGTAGTATTTTTGTACAAGAATAAATTTAACTGTATTGCATTGTAATAAAAAAAGCAATGTCATATTGATGTATAATTTCGAATTATCTGCAGTTTGAGTTTTGTTAAACATTTAGTTTATTTGTAGTGAAGTAAGTTATTTGATGTAAAAAAGAATATAAATGATGAGTATTTATTGATAGGCGATTATTTATTTGATATGCAATTTATAATATCCCATTCTTCAAATCGAACCATTCGTCCCTGTGATTATCGCGCTCAACCAGTTCTTGAAAAAAACTCTTGAGCTCCATCAAATGATATACAATTAAATCATAGATGCTAGATGAGCTAATCATAACTAGGTACGATTTGTTTTCGCTGACCCCGCGTCCCCGCATCACGCCATGCAATCGTTCCTCAAACGCTGATCTAACGAGTTTGCACTACGTAGCTTGCACCTTCCTGCTAATGCTGAATACGTAATTGATTCGGTGTCTTATTTCCTTGATCAGGGATTATAACTTACAAGTAAGCTCGTGTCTGCGACTTAGTCTAGCCGATGGTCAAATTACATTATGGCTGTCATGCCAATACCACAGATTACCTTAATAGTTACTTCGCAACCAATACTCATCAATATCAGCCTTTTTTATTGTCCCACTGCTGAGCACGCGGGTCTCCTCTCACACAGAGAAAGATTGAGCTTTAATCCAAAACTATTAATTAATTCCCAAATTCTCCAACAGCATAAAGGACGTGGCACACCAGCATTTAAGTTGTCATTCAATTTAGAGCATTAAATCGTGTATATTATAATATATTTCGTAATGTCAATATGAAAAAGCCAACGGCGAGCAGTCAGCGTGCTTGCCGCTTCCACACAACTCGACTCGCCGCCCGCGTGCTGCAAGCGAGCGGTCCTCATGCGTACAGCGCGCCGACGGCGTGCTAATTGCGCGCCGACTCCGAGCCGGCAGCGAAACAACGTCATTACGTCGTGTTCAATCATAACATCAATCATAATCGTCTTAAAATAAAATTGAGTTTGCGGTGACAGCAAGCTTACACCTCGCGGCCGGCGCGCGGCCGGCGCGCCGACGGCGAGCGGACGGCGCGCCAACGGCGAGCGGTCAGCGCGTGGTTGGCGCGCTGGCAGCTAGCCGTAGTCTTAATTCGAGGCGACGCCGTGCTGCAGCCGTGCTGTTGCCGTGCTGCTATAATGTGCCACAAGCTTAAACCTTCATTCTTTCTAAAACAACCTACTATGAAACTTGAAAGTGATTTGTAACTATAAACAGTTTGTTTAGATAATTGACATTATGTTATCGGTGAGCTATTTATTTAATCTTAGTAGGTACACAGATAGTCTGAGCCTCAAAAGAACATAGGCTACCAGGAGCGGGATTGTTTCCCTTGGGTACGCGGGTGGAATCTCAAGGAAAAGTAAGAATTAATACGAAAATCGGCAAAATAGAAACATGAACGACGCAGTTACTCGTCAGAATGGTTACCAATGAACGAACCTCTTTTTGTAACAAAAGTTACGAGTAAGCGCCGTGACACAGCGGTACTCCGCTCTCAAAGATAACTAGTTTCTTTTTATTCTCAGACGTGATACCGATTGGTACTTCCTCTTATATAAGATGTTGACTAGTCTTCCAATCAATGAGGAGTCATTCATCTTAAACAGTCTAGTTTTGTAGAAAACAATAGCGCACTGAGGGCTTAGCGTGTATTTAGGTTGAAAGAGACAAAGGGATATTAATGTATTGGGAAAATAATTGCTTGTTTGTTTGTGCTAAATAAAAGAGATAATTCGTGTCTCAAGCTTCCTGATAATAACTTAATATCTGATGAAAATCGGCGTTCAATAGGTTCAACCAATGCGTTCTTAAATCTTATCGAATATTACAAATGCAGCACTTTTGTAGCGTCGTGAAACTGTAAGTATGTAATCATGGGTGTTTAAAATAACTTGCTATATACATTGTCTACAAACCGTTCACTCAAAATGCGAGGAAAGCCTAAGAATACTCTTGTCTCAATTATTATTTGTAATTTACAAAACTTTCTCAAAAAACAAACACAAAATACTCTAATTACACTCGCACTAAATACCCAAGGTCAAAACCATTAAGTTTAAATGGTGGAATTATCAAAAACACTCATTATAATTCATTACTGTCCTAAAGACTTAATAATCTTTCTCAAAGCGACGTTATTTCTTTCAATTGACTCAAGCGTGGCATTAGTCTGCTTTGTTTACGAAGAAGTTTCACATAAACGCGGGTAATTTGTGAAGAAAAAACTAGATAAGCACTACGTACGTACTTTCGTTTTCCCGTGGTGACTGTGCCAACTTTCTATACAGCATATTTAAGTGGATAAGCTTTTAAGTGTATTTAGTTCAATTTGTGGAGGCATTTGGACAATGTGGACAATGGAACGCGAAACGGGCAATTAGATTTGCAATCTACGTACTTCCTTTGTAAATTCGTACGTGTTTCCCTGAGTTTGAGTTTTGAGTCCTTTGGATACGTTAAAATCTATTGGATATCCTCACGGGAGATAAACAAATCCGTCTCCATCCTATGATATCACGTTTGGTCCTCTTTTCCAAACCCAGAGCCTCGCTTGGAAAATTGCCAAAAGGTTGTGTAATCATAGGAAAATCAGTAAACTGTAGACTGGACTGTGCACTTCAACTTTCAAGGCACTACTTCCTGTCTATACGCATTGAAGCTTTAATTGAAATGTTACAAGCTTTGCTTACAACAAGAAAAAGCAAGCAAGCAAGGCTTAAATTGGAAAGACAAACATTTCATATCCTATTTGAACATTCAATAGGGACTCTGAATGATCGGCTCGAAGGACCTACATAGGCCTAGGTACAAACATACATGCTAAAAATATTTGACCAACCTTTAATTAAACTGAACCACATAAAATAATAGCACATTAACCACCAACCTCCACCGAGCTCAATAACGTCATTAAGGCACTCGGTCAGTATTGTCATGCCGCTTAATAGAGCTAATGTATGCGCGGATACTGTGCATCAATATGGACAGTGGTCAGCCTTAATTGTGGGACGCGGCCTAAATATTCTATATAACATTAATTAGAACATTCGGTTATTGTAATTATTCCTTTATTAGTTCTTAATTGGAAAAGTTCATCGGTATTTAGTAGGTAAGTATATACATATTTACAATAAAAATCAAAAACTATCCTAGTAAAACAACCTATAGTAGATAGTATATGATCTTGAGGAAGTCGGAACTGCTTTTACCAATAGGAACTTTTGGTGTAGTCCTAACTGTAAAAGAATGGTGCTATAGTATGTATTTTATTTCATAAACAACAGGACAATCTCGGATGAGCATTAAGAGTGGTCATTTGTGTGTCAATAATGGTCATTGATCACCACTCTTACTCAAGACGGATTGGCGATTTCAAACTCTAAAGAATCATCTATTACCTAGTACTTATTTATCACTCTTTGTTTCTCGTATAGACGAATCGTTACTTAACTCTATTCCTGACACAGCATTTTTTACAGCTAAGTTAAACAGGTACCTATAGTTTACGCCAGCCGTTCCCAAATGGGGTTCCGCGGAACCCTAAGGTTCCGTGACAGGCCCTTAGGGGTTCCGTGGAAAATTCAAGATTTCCATTTGGTAAATCGTCTCACTTTTGACAATATTAAATTATTATTCACTTTCAATTAAATTGTTTTAAATATTGCATTCCAAAATTCCATTTAGGCACCACGTAGGTGGGTACCACTCGGGAGTGCAAGTCTCGTATTTTCGCGATAAGTGGCGGGGGAAGGCCACGGCAGCTGATAATTTAATTTAGTTTTTTACAAATTGTAGATTAACTTAATACCTCCAGGTCTTCGGCAATCGGCAAAAGTCGGTAGCGAATCGGCTAAAATCACCGCATTTTTGGGCTTATACGTTTTCATATATTTGACAGGACGTGAAATGACACGGCATACGTATTTTCCAGTGGCTATTTTTACCATGAATCAAAGTGTGACATTCTTTACAATTTTTGCACCTCCGGGAATCCGAAAATTTCGCGCTCGCTTCGCTCGCGACTCCATGTTACGTGTGATGCTTTTATGTTCGTTTAATCGCTCAAGTATCCAACACACAGTTCAGGAAAAGCAATAGCGCTTTCTTCGCTAGCTGCGTATTCATTTGCATTTGCTTTTTTGTGTGGATATTGTCCTTTTTGAGACTTATTAATTTACAGTGGTTTTGTTTATTTTGTGTAGGTGGTAAACTTACAACGAAAAAAAATTCGCGCTCGCTTCGCTCGCGATACCGGCTACTGCTGAATGTCTTTCAATGCTAGCGGGTGCTTGGAACTTCTACTTTTAGTTTAAAAAAATCGCGTTCGCTCGCCTCGCACCTGTACAAACCCAATCTATTTCTTTTTGCGTTTACTTTGTCAGTCTTCAAACTGAAAACTATTCACATAATACACAAAGTCAAGGGCGTCTAAATTCTGGCCCGTGTGGCAGATAGCCATACTACGCCTGAGTATACTGAATATGTTTCTAACCATATAACCATTTGGTGCGCTTCCACGGGCCACGAGCCGTACCTAAGTGTATTTACGTCTTTAGTTTACTTCTTACTTAAGCTAAGGTTCCGCCGAAAAATGATGAAACGAAAAGGGTTCCGAAGCCAAAAGAATTCGGGAACCGCTGGTTTACGCTACTCTTGTATTACTCTTCATTCTTACCTAACAGTTGATGTCGCGTCATACGGTGAAAGTAGCGGGAGTTCAAATATTTAACTTGTAGCCACTTATAGCATTCATCGGTGATGTAAGGTGACAAATTGTAACAAATTACCACTTACTGAAGTTGAACGAACAGAGTGCAGAGTGCTTAGTGCGAGTTTTCGTGAATTTTTTTACGGACTCACATGAGAGCGCGTATACTAAGATTTGTATGGAACAAAAACAGCTCCACCTAGTGTCAAAAATTGGAACCTGTTTTTGTTCCATACAAACAGTGTTGCCAACAGTTGTAGAAGCTTACCACCAGAGTCAACTTTTAAAACCACCAGAAAACCACTAACAAAAATTTATCCCACACTTAAAATCACCAAATTCACCACTAAAAAAATATTGTTTATATTTTATTGTAACCTAAAACAATTTAATCATCCAAAGATGTAACTCGGCAACGATAGAAAATTAAAACAGACAAAGCATTACATCTGTTTAGCAATTCATCCGACCCGATCCGAATCCTTCACAAATTATAATCGGCGTAGTAGTTTCACAAATTGTTTAGTTACGCATTTGACCAATGAATGAGTTCTTAATATAATTATATAGTAGTCGTTCACCTTTTTGTTTTGTAGATGCTTTTTTGACATTCCGTGAGACTTCAAATCTCCATAGTAACTCCTTAAAGTTGTACCACAAAACTTACATTTCGCTACTTGACCCGCAGTACTTTCAACATTTCGCCACTAAATAGGGGACTTAAACCACCAGTATTAGTGGAAAATCCACTAAGTTGGCAACACTGCATACAAATCTTAGTATACGCGCTCTCATGTGAGTCCGTAAAAAAATTCACGAAAACTCGCACTAAGCACTCTGATTCCGAGTTTTTTGAGCGTTCGCAACTCGATCCGTAATAATAACTCTATTGAAATAAAGAGTCGTATGCTGCGTCACATGATTTAGGTATAACATCTTCTTTCATTTTGCCGGTTAATAATGTTTACACTCGCAAAAGTGAGGTCAAGTGTAATACGACCAAGTACCGATGACAGTCTTTATTAAATAAACAATTCAAAGATAAGTGCTACGTAATACAATGGTGTAATAATCTTCGCATCGAAAAATTTAACTTGCAAAACTCGCACTAGGCACTCTGTTGAAGTACTTTTGCTATTTATCCTATTATGTATTCGCACGTGGCTAATATTTCTACAAGCCTACAATCATTTCTTTTTTGCCTCCCGACTCATTAGAGACCCAAAATGTTACAGATATACAAACAACCAGTTACAAATAATAAATCTATATACTAAAAAAATGTATCCCTTGGTCACGCCATCACGCGTAAATGACTGAACCAATTAAGCTGAAAATTAGAGGGGAGGTAGCTTAGAGGCGGGGGACGGATTTTTGTCATCATCCGGCTACGGGACGCGGGTGAAACCGCGAAAAAATTCCCATATGCAACTCCATGAAGGTCCAACAAATCCTAAACTCCTCAATCCTTGTTTCAGAAGCCAGTGTTAGCAGCGGAGTCTCGAGTGACGGCTGTTCGAATGATGAGCGGCGCAGGCGTCGGCCCCTGCACTCCGCGCCCGCCCCGGCTGCCCCGCCCGAGACATGGCCGCCCTATCCTGCTACCAGCCTTGCAGGTCGCACCTTGCGCAACCCGCTAGGTAAGCCTCGGAAGACCGGGATTTATTTAGCTGGACTAGCGTTAGGACCGGTTGTTTTGGTCGTTTGGTTAGGTTAGACTTAAACGACCTGAATATATGTAATTGAAGTAGCAATAGGACCAATGTTTTTGGTGGTTGGGTTAGGTTAGGCTTGAAAGACCAAAATACATAATATAGTTGAACTAGGAATAGGACTAATAACTTTTGGTAAGGTTACATTGAAATTTCAAATTAGATTCAAGCCTGTTAATATTACAAGAAAATATTAGATAAACGTGTGATTGTACTCCAAAAAACATAAGTGACCTGTGACTGTCAGTCTACTAGTTATTAAAATATCTGGGTAAACGGCAGAAGTCAGCAAATATTTGCAGATATAGACATGACTAGACCAGAATAAGCAAAAAAAATATTTGCCTAATCATTTTAATAATTTCCAAGTTATGGTGACATAGTGGAAAAATCTAGACCAAATAGGTAAACTCCGCCATTGATGTCATATTTCATCAACACAGCAAAAACTATCCAGTCGTTTTTGTCAATTGCAATTTTTATTAACACCACTAGGCACGTTTCTATTTACCTTTTTGCGTCAAAGACATAATATTAAACGGCAAAAAATAAATACACACTTCCAGGTGTTTAGACGACGACGAAGACTGTCACCAATCAGTGAATTTCTCGCTTCGGCGGCAGCAGTTTATCGAGAGATGCCACGAGGCTCGGGGCCTTCGCCCCCGTGACCAGATTCCCGAGGTGTCGGTCAAGAGGACCAGGGAAGAGCTCGCGAAGCATGCGTCACAAGCCACGCCGCTAAACCGCCGGCTTAACGTGGAAGCCGGCTGGTCCAAGGTCGAGGAAGTGCGTAAGAAGTTCGAAGGAGCTGCCAATTGCCCGTCGTTTTCGAGGTCCTTTGAGTCGCCGCCTAGGTGAGTCTGCCATGCGTGTACTTAGTAACGTAAGAGTAAGAACAATAGGTCCATAAAAATAGAAAGCATATCACAGTGATATGAGTAACATAATTATAAGATTATCATTCAGAAGCTTGAACGCTCTAGTTTCGACAACTGAACCGATTTGAAAAAATCCTTGAGAAACTACTCTATTCCAGAGAAGAAGTTCCTCCGGGATTCGGCTGCAATGGGGAAAACAGCTGGTTATAACAGACGACCTCTGTAGCTCAATGGTCACCATTCTGGACTACCGAACCTGATGTCCCGGGTTCGATTCCCGGTTCGGTTGACATATGTGTCATGAGCATGCTTGTTGGATGTGGTCTGGGTGTTAATGAATTTATGTTTGTTGTGTTAGCACCCATAAAACAAGTTAACTAATAACTTACCATTTGGCTAACTGGCCGTGTGTGAAAAGATTTCCCGACATTATATTCCAGACTAGAAGACCTTCATCAAAAACCTCTTTTCTTTCTTCTTCGCAGGCGTCGTCTCGCAGACTCCCTATTCGCAAGCTTCAAGCTCCCTCGCAAGACAAGGGACGGCATGGCGGCCCCGCGCTCCCTCGCGCCGCCTCAGCAGCAGAAACGCAAGTCTGCTGTCGAACTGCTAGCCGAGACTAAAGCCTTCTATGTCAAGTCGGAGACCGTGCTGGATAGGAAGCAAGAACTGCCTTTGAGGGTGAGTTGTTGTTATTGGATGTTTGGGTCTTCCAGAAAATAAGGACATAAATTAGAGGATCAGGTCAGATTTTTCAAAGACAGGCTATTTCATTTCTTTTGCACCCATTTACAGGGGTATTACGACACAACCACTTTTTGGTGCTTAGATGCTTAGCTTAGATTTGGGAATTGCCTGTAATTAGCAAAAAACTAAAAGCATCTATGTCTACATAATAGCCAACATCTCTTTCAAGGCAAAAAAACATGTGGTGTGTACAAGTGACATATTTTGTCGAAGTTTTCGATCTTTAAGTCCTGCAATGTTGTCCCTTTTTGCCTACCAGATGAGCAGTGGCTTGGGGCAGGCGATAGCGGCCGGTGGCTGTCACCTCGTCAGCTCCGGCACTTTGAATGATGCATGCTGCAATCCTTGTGAGTATCTGATGATAAGGAGCATATTTTAGCACCTGTGTTTTATGTATTACAACGATGGAACAGGTTCGACTAGGAATTGGGATTTAAGTGAATGATTTGTGTCTGACGAAAACAGGGTTGAAATTATTGTCAGAAGAAAAATATGCAATTTGCGTTTGACGAAATGCAACATCTTATTGTATGTTCCCCGGGTTTGTCTATAGCGAATCCAAGAGTACGCGTTATCGGAGAAATTGTATTAAATAAGAGTTATATTCTGGGACATTGTCCTTTTATTTGATATGTAAGTTCAACTGGGACTAGCAATTAAAACACGAACAGACAATTTTTGCAGATCCAAATATCATATACAGAATCCAGCACATCACACCTTTCATCTCACACAAATTAAAGAAAAAACCAATTCATCACTTATATTCTTCGTTATCAGTGCACTGCATAAATAGGCTTGTTTTGACATGTTCTCAAAGATGAATGGCGGAGGCCTGGGTATCGTTAATTCATGGCTTTGTCGGCCATCAGTCATTGTCAACCGCATTCGAGAGCTGACGGATCTGTGGCTGAAGTTCTAGATGTGTTTATTTGATGACGATTTATGCCTGCCAAAATGAGGCGGTTGATGTGGCTTTATTTGTTTCGATTATGATACATGATTTCCAGCATGTGTCAGATATAAGCTGACGTTTATCAAAACGCGAACTAACTTTTTCTTTTAACTTCTCTCTCGTATCCCTAAAGGACCAGTCTTGGATCTACACACATCGTGAAAAAATTGGGGATAATTTAAAAAATAGTTCTGAATGGCCTATTTATCGAGAAACACTTTTATCATGGTGCACTGCTGTTGACTGGCGAGTGCCAGACGCTACTTACTAGTTTCTGCCCGCGGTTTCACCCGTGTTCCAGATGGCGACAAAAGCTATCCTATGGCCTTCTCCCGGGTCTAAGCTACCTTCCCTCTTATTTTCAGCTTAAACGGTTCAGCTATTCTTGATCAAATAACACGACTTTCTTATATGTACATATATAAAGATTATATCTACACTGGTCCGTTGGGTCCTTGAATCTTCACCCTGAAACAGAACTAATCCTCACGTGAATTTTCGCAGACGGCACAACCCGCAGCATGGGCGGCGGGCGGCGCGCAGTCAGCGCGGGCGAGGGCCTGCAGCACACGCTGCGGCGCCTGCTCGAGCATGCCGACAGCAGGGAGAACGTCTACTCGCCGCCTTTCGCTGTTTGTTAGTATTCTTAAAACTTAAGAAGCTGGGAAGTCTGATAACCAGGCTTACAAAGGAGTGTAAGGTGGCCTTAACGGGGTTGATGAAGCCAAATGAGCTGTCGCTCCATGTGTAGCAATTCTGATAACCAGTTTTAAACCATGTAAACCATTTATTTAGCCACACATACAGTCATTGAAAAAAAACAAAAAGTATACAAGAAAAAAAAAAGAACCAGTGTGGAAAGGGGTATATCTCAGTATAAGCTGTGCTGGGCACAGCCCTGATTTTCAGATATCCCCTGACCATCATTGAAATTAAAACGGTACAATTTACACGCACACGAAATTTTATAACAATAAAAAAAAATAACTTAAAAAAAAAAACAGTTTGTAAGAGAGCTTAGGAGGCAGAAAAAAAAAAAAAACTTAACACATCCAAACCAAGTTACACTACACACACAAGAACAATGAACGCTGTAAGAGGTAGGTAGTATGACTGACATTAGATTAGGTGGTTGCTACTCTAACTTTTGTTTATTAAGAAATAATATTGTCAAATGTTTTTTTAATGTTACCTGGGACATGCTACTACGTAAAGGAGGGGGTAGGTCGTTCCATATTTTCGTAGCAGAGTATTTAAACCCCCCCTTATACTGAGCCGTTCTGTGAACAGGTATCACTAGCTTATTCGCCTCTCTCCTGCGTGTATATCTCTGCTGCACATCTCTAACCCAGTCCAGCTTGTCGTACAAGTATGTTGGCTTCTTTTTAAAGATTACTTTGTGTACCAGACACGCGAGATGTATTTTGCGACGAGCTTCCATTTTTAAGGTGTCTGAACTGTTAAGAAATGGCGTAACGTGACCGCGCTTGGGGACCGGATAACAGAATCGGACGCAAGCATTTTGTACTCTCTGTACGGCTTTTTTAGTTTTTTCGTACAATCTTGGTCCATATACCGTGTCACAATAGTTAAACTGAGACAGAACTAAGGATTCGACAAGCGTTTTTCTTATGGGCTGCGAAAGGTATTTTCTAATATTGTACAATGTTTTTAGTCGATAAAAGGCGTTCCTGATTTTACAATTTATATGTTCTATGAACCGAAGTTCATTATCCATAACTAAGCCTAAATTAACTGCACTGTCTACTCTTTGCAATATCTGTCCGTGAACTTTAATATGAACCGATTGCGATATAACTTTGTTACGCTGCGCTTTGTTACCTAATAATATATATTTCGTTTTACTCGCATTTAATAGTAATGTATTTTTATCTGCCCAATTTGAGATAGTATTCAGATCTTCATTAATGAAATCAATAGAGGCTATTGCGTGTTCGGGTTTAAAAGAGTAGTATATCTGTGTATCATCCGCGTACAGATGTGTTTTGCAATGTTTTATGTGTGCAGGGAGATCTGCTGTAAACAGAATGAAGAGAACGGGACTTAAAATTGAGCCCTGAGGAGTGCCTTTAGTGACATTTTTAACTTCCGATTGTAACGATTCGCCTTGTTCAGTCGTAATTTCCACATATTGCCTTCGGTTAGTCAAGTAGGAACGGAACCAGCCACAAGCCTCGTCTGAAATCCCATAGTATGAGAGCTTTGATAAAAGTAGGTCAATATTTAAACAATCAAATGCTCTTGAAAAGTCCAACAAAACAAGTGCGCTACACAAACCCGAATCCGTTGCAGCCACGATATCGTCACAAACGTGTGCAAGAGCTGTCGCCGTACCAAAACCACTACGGAACCCTGACTGTATTTCAGGTAGGATACCTGTGGCTTCTAAGTATTTGGTGAACTGATTACAAACCAGTTTTTCTACGATCTTGGATAAAACTGGCAGAATACTTATCGGCCTCAGATCCTTAAAATCATCAACCTTTGAGCCCTTAGGAATAGGTTTTATTTTAGCTATTTTCCAGCTATCCGGAAACTTGGATTTGAGACAATTATTTACTATCACCGTTATAGCCTGTAATGTAACAGGCAAAGTCAACTTTATCATATCTATCGTAATAGAATCATGTCCACTAGCCTTAGTTTTAATGTCGCAAATTATTTTTGAGATTTCTTCCTGTGAAGAACAAACAATATCAAAAGTATGTTTAGAAAACCTATTTTGTTCAAAATATTGCATCGTTTGACTATCAACACAATTTACACCCGGCACATCTAAAAAGAAATTATTAATTTTATCTGGATCACAGAGGTGATGTGGAATTGTAGTAACTGTATTGTTGCCAAGTGGACAAGTGCGTTTTAATTGCTCCCACATCTGTTTGGGTTTATTTTTATTATTATTTATGTAAAAGGTAAAATAAGCTTTCTTTTCTCTTTCAATGGCTCCAATTACATAATTTTTTAACGATCTATAATAGTCCAAATGAGCATAATTTTTTGAGGAAAGGGCTTTGTTGTGTGCTTTGTCCCGTAATGTCATCATTAGTTTTACATTTTCCGTTATCCAGGGTGTAAATTTTGTAGATATTTTATTACGTTTTATTGGTGCATGTTTATCAAAGATTTTTAGAATCATTTCATTAAAATAATTCACCTGATCATCAACATTGGACATAAGTAGAATGTTACCCCAAGAAATACTTTTTAGGTCTGTATTAAATTCTTCCAGGTCAATTCTATCCAGTAACCGTTTGTAAGCATACTTAGGGACTTCCTTCAGTAGCGGCGTAAGGGGGGGGCGGAGGGGGCGGTCCGCCCCGGGTGCCACGTCTAAGGGGGTGCCATCTCGGTCGGCACATATCTGCAGGATGGCGCGGGCAAAATTGACAAGTCACTGAGGGTGCCATTCTAATCTGCAAAGCCTAGGTACACGATATTCAAACAAAACCACGACAGTGCATGCGCGAGACGTCGAGGCAACACTGAGAGGGGTGACACAGTCCGGCTGTCACCCCTCTCTTTCTTGTTTATTTTTGTTCTGTTTCCTGATTACTTAAATTAATTCCTCAAACTTAGAAAAAAAACTTCTTCTGCGTTTACTTCTTGAGTCCTCAATCTAACAAAAAGTTAAAGCACCGAAGTAGCAAAAACAACTGACGCTCTACGCTGACGATTTCTAAGTTGTTTAGGAAGTGGAGGACTTTTGTGTACCAAAACTCAAAAAATTTCGCGATCGCTTCGCTCGCGACTTTTCCACTTTACGCCTCTTTCTTTTAAACTCTTTAAGGGACTTTACTGTTCTAAAACTCAAACATTTCGCGCTCTCTCCGCTCGCGGCTTTTCCACTTTACGCCTGTTTCTTTTAAACTCTTTAAGGGACTTTACTGTTCTAAAATTCAAAAATTTCGCGCTCGCTACGCTCGCGGCTTTTTCACTGGACACTGGTTTTTTAGAAACATGTTTGAGTTATTTTAAGTCTCAAAACTCAAATGACACGGGATCGCTTCGCTAGGGCTTTATAAGTTTGCAGTGATCTGTCTCCGGTTTCTTTATGTTAAACCTAGCAAAAAGCACCATGAATGATTTCTACACGATTTTTAAGTACTTTAATTTACAATTTTAGCCCGTGATTATATTTTGTCGTTTTTTTTTTGGGGGGGGGGAGGGACGGGGGATGCTCAATAGGTATGACGCCCCGGGTGCCACCCGATGCTACGCCGCCACTGACTTCCTTAGGTTTTTTGATATTAAATACAGCTAAGACCATGGCATGGTCACTAAGTTCCGGGTTATGATGGATACTAACACTCTTGCATAGACTGGGTGAGTCAGTAATTATAAGATCTAACAAAGATGCTGAGTTACCATTCACCCGAGTCGGACCCTTAACAACTACTTCCATACCATGTTGGGAAAGAAATGTAAGAACTTCGCGAGTTGCGGGCTTGTTAAGTTGCAAAAAGTCAACATTAAAGTCTGTAAGTAAAACTAAATGTTTACAGCCTGAAAGACCACTCACGGATTCGCTTAAACTTTCAATCGCAACATCTACTGACACAGACTCTGGCCTGTACGCTGTACCAATCATCAAACGTCCCCTGCCGGGCAATACTAACTCCATCCATAGTTGCTCGAGAGGTGACTCCGGATGATGCCTGATTCGTACTCGCAAACCTTTTTTTACATAAAATCCCACACCACCACCACGCGCGCCGGTACTTCGTGCCTTATGTTTAAATATATAACCTGGTATCAGCGGCGCGAACTTGTCACCACCCTCTTTAATCCAGGTTTCGTTTATAGCTAATATATCTGGTTTATATCTGTCAACACTAGCCAAAAGCTCATCTTGACCTGTGTTTAATGATCGAGCATTTAGCAGTCCCAAAGTCAAATTGTAAGCTTTATTAGAAATCATAATAAAAACTAATAATAATTCTCTCAGAATCGTGCAAGCTCTGTGTAATATAAGCGTCAGTCATACACCACAGCTGTGAACAACAACAGGTTTTCAGAGATACACAAACTATTTTAAATATTAGTTCAAAAAACGAGCAAACAATCATGATTGAAATTAAAACATTTACAAACACTAAAAAGACTATAATAATGTAAAGTTTAATATATAATAACGTTATGACAAAATAAGTTATATTTAGGAAAAATAACACATCAATTCTTCTGATGAGAAGATGCTTCTGAGCTAACGATTGCGTTACCAAAAACCCCGTCAAGGTCTGCCTCAGTGCGAATACGATGACGTGTTGATCCGTTTTCCTTTTTGACAAATATTTTGCCATCACGCGTCCATACAAATCGCCATTTGACGCGGCCAGCGATCTCGCGAGGCCGTTGGAACAGCTGACGATTCAGTTTTGTAAGCCTCTCGTTTACGTAAAACTTACACGGCGGTCCAGCAATCCCCATGTCCGCGGTAGTAGCTCCGCGCCTGACCCGGGAGCATTTCAGCAGCGCATCGCGGCTCGACCGTCGTGCCAGTCGCACAACAATAGGCCGCGGGCGCGGTGCAGGTCCTCCCTCCACTAAAGCGCGCGGTGCACCTGCCCGTCCCGCATCCACTATATCCCTTTCTTCTAGCGGCATGCCAAGTTTGTTCGCTACTGTGAGGACTATGTGAGTAATGCCTTCCCCAGGTACTTCTGGAATACCAGCAATCTCAATATCATTGGATAATAAATCCTGTTCCCGCTCTTGCAGCTCCTGTTTAAGCCGATATACTTGTCCTTCCAAGTCACTCGAAGGGACCGTCACGTTGACCTTTTCTTCCAATTTATCCAATCTGGCTTCTAGTGCATACATGCGTTCATTGCTGTTTACTATCGTAGCCTTTAAATCAGTTAGTGATGTCGTAAAGTTACTCATTTCTATACGAGCGGCTCGCAGTTCTTTCCAAAATAAACTTAGTTCCTCCCTTGAGATAATATCTGACGGGTCAAGCTCTGTACCTCGGTCCGTAGCTGGTTGTGTCCAGGACAATGGTTTGTCCAGTTTGAGTGACTTCCCTGGTTTATGGCGATGTGTTACGAAGAACGAAACATCTTGCTCAGATGATTCCATAATAAGTTCATCGCGTAGTCCTGTGGTTGTAGACGCACCACGTACGGGAGTGTTTGTATTATCTCCTTTCGGTTGCCTACTACGACATTCTGGGCAGCGCCAAGCCCGTCTATGTTCACTGCTCATTAGTTGAAAATGCTCAAGCGATGTATTTGCGCATAATAAATCATAGGTTGATTTGCACTGTAGACATACTAAATATCCGTCTTCCGTGATTTCATTCTTACAACCCACGCATTCTTGGGTACAGTTATGTGCAGGTAACGACATCATATTGATTTAATTTAGTTAGAAGCACAAAATTCAAACAAGTGCAAATAATTGGTAAACAAATCAACCGTCAAGGAGCTCGAGACTACGTTCACGGCAAAAACGTCGTAAGCGCCGTGCTATCCGTGTCGCTTACGCGTCAAGTCAAGCGAGTACTATTGTCACTGATTGTGGGTGGACTGTTAAATATGGTTTTTGTTCACTTTAGTTTTTTAGTTTATAATTCACTATTTAATCACGAATTATCACTTCACAATATGTTTAGTAGTTCACTGAATAGTTATATTAGTTTTTACAACAGTTCACAGGGATTAACAGTGAAAAAATATTTTTTTAAGTTATCGAGATGCACAGTACGTGTTGTCTTTTCGAGTGCGCGCGTTAACCTCTCCGCGTTTTACCAAGAGGTATCGGATGGCTCTTACTGGTTTAGGGAAGCCAGATAGGCAGTTGCTTAAGTGTAGTATTGGAAGGAAGCCGAGTCTTTTAAAAAAATAACTAGGTGACTGTAAATAGGAATGGAAATAAAACCTTGTTTGCAGAGATACATTTTCATGTGTGTAAAGATGATAATGAATTTTGATGTTTCGAAAAATATCATTGTTCGAATATCAAAAGCTTCCAACACTTCAGGACCAGAAGCTAACTTACCAAGGGATATCGGATGGCCTTAACTGGTTTGGAAAGGTCTGATAGGCAACCGCTCCAAGTAAAACAAACTGGAGACCGGACCCAACAAATGTTTTTATGGAAAAAGACTAAGCAGGACTTTCCTTCAAAAAACTAAATGCTATTTACCTATACCAAGGACTTTTTTTGAAATGGTAAATAAAGCATATCTGTAGTGTTCCCTTTTACTAGAATGAGGTCTTCGTGAAAGAGAATTTAAACTAGCATATGAAGCCGAAAAATAGTATTAGGTATTTGACTAAAATCGAACCTCTTTTTCCCACAGGTACACTTTCAGCGCACAAAGTATACGCTGACACAAGACGGCTAAAGGACTCATACCCCGAACGGGAGACCATGCCTCGTTCCCAGCACAACTCAGGCACCTTCTCCGGGACCTTCTCAGGGACCTCCTCCTCTGGGACCTCAGGGTCCAAGGCCCAGAAGTCGGACCCTGACCATAGGGACAAGATGAACAGGCCTCTAAGCTTTGGAGACGCGAGGGTCTTCTTCCCGGAGTCCTTTGTGATACCTCGGCAGAGACCCAGTGAGGTGGTGATTAAGAGTGGATATTCTATGCGTAAGTACCTATTTGTCATCAATGAAGACTGTCATAGGTATAACATGTCATAGTATGGGGCATCTTGTTCTTCTTCATAGGACTTAGTTCAGAATCGTGCATAGTTAGTGCTAGTATTTGACTTCCCATGGCAATCTGCATAGTTTTTTTAAATAATTTCTTTTGACTTTTTTCAATATAATATGAAGAGAATAACGACCTTCTTTCGATTAGATTTTATACCCTCATTTTTTCAGTAACCCCCATTTCTGCAAAATTATTTCTGGTTCTTTTTACTTCCTCTGTACTCGTCTCTTGATCAGAATTACGACATTTTATACGAGGCCTACGTTCAGTTGTGGACTTTGCTGATATCATGATGATGATATTAACTTTATAAGATCGTCAAGTCCTCGTTTAAATCTCGTCTTCTCGTTTTCAGCGAGTTCCCACTCGAGCCCGGAGAACATGGAGCTACCGGAGCCGGTGGGGAGCGGGTCGGGGTCCCCGGCGGACCCCGTGGCCGCCATCTCCCCGCCCGCGCAGTACGCACACTCCGCACCACGGTACATCAGGTACCTCTATTGGGGGTAGTTAGGAGTAGTTTGTAGTTTTTGTACATGCTAGTGAAGCTAGAAAAATTATGTAAATTATTTGAAGGGTCCAAATTTTAAAGTGGCTTTGATTTTCATTATTCAAAATTTACTGCATTATGTAATAAGTGAAAATATATGAAGCCAGTAGATAAGAAAAAGATAACCCATCGTGGGGTGTAACGCATTTTTTTAGCACAGTGGCATTTTAATCACTAGTCAAAGGTCACAATGGTTGCTTTGCCCTAGAAGAAAAGTAGAAGTTGACGTCATTTTTTTTTTTCAGACAAAAATATATAGAAATTCGGTCGAATTGAGAACTTCTTTCTTTTTGAGAAATCAAAATCTTCAGTTTCTGCAGAAGATAATAAAATTGTTTGAAAGATAAAGTACTTTTCAAAGTTCTTAACTAAACAGCCAACTATGTGTTTCCAGGTCGAACTCTCACTCGCAGCCGAGCATGCGCGAGGACGACAGCGGCTGCCCGAACATCAACAGCCACAAGTCGCTGCCCGACCTGCACACGCAGACACGCTGCTATCCTGAACAGTGAGTTACTGCCTTTTACATAATTTTATATCCATAGCTGCAATTTCGAAGATAGCTTTTCAATATTAATATATTCAATAAGTTTAAATATTGAGGTTTTAGGAAAATTTTAGTCCTGAATACAATTTCTTTTTTTGCATAACTGACACTGCAAGGGACTTGACATGGTGTTATTGATTATATTTTTTGGTCCCTGTTACGCAAGTCAGTAGTTGTGTAGAGGCAATATTTATTAATTATATACAGGTGGAACAATCGTCTTTTATTATCTTTTCTGTGTTCATAATCAAACACTTTGCATATTACACATTTTGTGGGATAAAATACTGTTATTGCAGAACAAAGAACACAAGATCTTCGCCAATTTTTGCTCAAAATGTTTAGGGCTATGTATATAGTGGCAATGGAGTGTTGCCGAAATTGGATGCATGACGGATCATGATCATAAACGGAAATTGTGGTATATCCTACGGGTGTTGGTAGAACAAAACTTCAGTAACTTCGTAGCTAATAAGTATAATAGTGGACTGTATAATTACAACACTTAGGAATAACCGAATTAACAAATTATAAGAAATTAAGTGAGTGCGCGCTCGGTACGGTGGACGATGACGCAGTGCTTTGTGTGACGGCCGGCGCGCGCGCCAGCTGATCGAGCGCCCCTCCGCGCCCTCGGCTCCGCCCGCGGTCGCCCGGGCGTAGTGATGTTCTCAACAATCATGTCTAATGGATGTCTTGAGCTCTAGCTTATATTTAGCTAGATTTTGGAACACACAGTGTACGATCAATTAATCTTAATATTTCCCAATTTTCCTTTTCCCCAGTGCCAACACAGGCCACACCGACACCCTAGGACGGTCCCCGCGGCGACGCCGTCACTCCACGCACCAGCGCACGGCGTCGTGCTCGTCCAAGGGCACGCGCTCCAACCACTCCTCGCTCATGTCCTGCGACGCCTTCTCCGAGCACCCCTCGCCGGGGGACGACAACTATCAGTCTTATAACAGGTGAGCAAGGGGGAATGGGGGACTTCAGGAGTTCACTCCACGCACCAGCGCACGGCGTCGTGCTCGTCCAAGGGCACACGCTCCAACCACTCCTCGCTCATGTCCTGCGACGCCTTCTCCGAGCACCCCTCGCCGGGGGACGACAACTATCAGTCTTATAACAGGTGAGCAAGGGGGAATGGGGGACTTCAGGAGTTCACTCCACGCACCAGCGCACGGCGTCGTGCTCGTCCAAGGGCACGCGCTCCAACCACTCCTCGCTCATGTCCTGCGACGCCTTCTCCGAGCACCCCTCGCCGGGGGACGACAACTATCAGTCTTATAACAGGTGAGCAAGGGGGAATGGGGGACTTCAGGAGTTCACTCCACGCACCAGCGCACGGCGTCGTGCTCGTCCAAGGGCACACGCTCCAACCACTCCTCGCTCATGTCCTGCGACGCCTTCTCCGAGCACCCCTCGCCGGGGGACGACAACTATCAGTCTTATAACAGGTGAGAATTTGGAAGAAAACCGTTATTTTAAGAGACCCTTGCAGGTCTAAAGATTTGAGCGGTGTTTGTGGAGTTGTCAAAAGGAACTTTACAAAGGTCGTCTCCAACTACCCTCGCCGGAGGACGAGAACTACCAGTCTTATAACAAGTGGGGTTTGCAAGGATTGAATATCAGAGTTACTTAGATGATGTAGTGGAAGAAAACATAGGCGAGTTTTTTGAGAGATTTTCCAAAAAGGCTAGTCTTAAAATCCTACAACGTTCCAAGAGGCAGAATTCTAGTTTAAGTTCTCTGAAGTCTTCTCGGAACTCCCTTTACAATGGGTGAGATTCGGGAAGAAACGGTGTAGGTAGTTTTTTTTTTTATATAATTGGCTGGTTTAATATAAAATAAAAAGGATTTGGAATACAGAATTTACTTTTTTCACACGTAGAAATTTTACACAGGAGAGGTTTGGGTAACTGGAGTGGTAGAGTGATCTATGATGTGAATTATCTTGGAAAACCTACCTCATTAGTGAATAAAATAATAACAAACATCTACTTATCTCCCAGTCGTTGCGGCTCATCGTTCGCCCGCGACTCGGGCGGGTCGAGCGGGCACTACACGCAGCGCAGCGCGCCCGCGCACTCGCAGCAGCAGCATCGACGCACCGACTCCGGCTCCTCCACGCAACATGAACACGCCAGGTAGATGTAGTAGTTTTCTTTAGCTCTATATATTTTATATGTATATATGTAGATACTTTACGCATATATCTTCTTCTTCTCTGTCGATTCGCTCTTGGCAGAGCGGTCGTGGTCACGGTCATATACATACATAAAATATATGTAATATGTATATTTATGTATTTTTTGGAAGTCGTGATGATCTCCTTTTTTCTCAAAAAAGATAGCTTTTGAACACCTATTGTAATGATAAAAAAATTTCGACAACTGTGATCTCTCGTATGAACTACGTCATCTGCCCATCTTTAAGTGACCCAGACTCTACTTAATTGGAGAAGTTCGAGAATGTTATACTGAAACTGGAGATTTGATTGGTTGTTAATAAAATTCTGCGCTTCACTTCAGTAAAATCTCGGCCTTACACTTGTGGCAAAATTGTGATGTCCACATATGAAAACTGGTCTAAAATTCTCTCAGACATCACTCCAAAGAAAGCTTAGCGCTAGCGCGCTCTGGTGAATTTTATCAGCGTGTCAATTTTGTCACTCCTATCAAGTCCGCGGATATATCACCCAGTTGTCATCTCTGACAAAAGTCACCAGCTCTTATTCATCACTAACAAATTCCTATAACCGCTCTTCTTTCTCCACCAGCCGCTACAACTCGTACGTGTCAGAGTACGGCGCATCCCTGGAGTGCTACGTGTCGGCGCCGCCGCAGTTCCAGGACGGCGCCCCCTCGCCCCCCGCGCCGCCCCCGCCGCCGCCCCACCGCCATCACCACCACTACGCACATGCGCCCAGAGTGGGGATACACTTCCAGGTACGTTCTCCACCAGCCGGTACATCTCCTAGGTGTCAGAGAGCATCAGAATATGGAGCATTATAGTATGGAGCATTAGAGTATGGAGCATCAGAATATGGAGGTCAGATAGGCCTTGTAAAACACTGGTACTCAGCTGAACCCGGTTATACTGGAAGCCGACCCCAACATATATAGATGGATGGATAGATAGGTTACATGATTCCGTAGTATGTGGGACACCTTTTTTCCTCAGAGTCTTCAAGTTACGATCTTTTTTGTCACAAATTTTTACACCCCCATTTTCTCGTCCCCCAGGCCAGTGCTCCGCCCCCGCAGTTCCAGGACGAGCCCCCGGGGTACGACTACGGCGACTACGAGTGCACCTACAAGGCGCCGCTCAAGTGCCTCAGCGTCGGACGCAAGGACGTTCCCCGGGATTACCCCAGGTAACAAGTGAACTATATCCCGGGTGCCATAGGACAGTGCGCATATGGACCATGCGCTATCAGCGACCTGCAGGATTTATTAGAAATAACCTTCTAGTATCTAGCCAGGAGCCTAAAAGCCTATCAAAAGCTCAAAATTAAGTAAACATCAGAAACTGCGAATAATTATATGTAATATATACTGATACATTCCTGATACAGAAATATGCGAATATCTTTTTTCCTAAATATTCCATGGGATAACTCACATAGTAAAAAATATTTCTTATTACATCACCTGCCATTTGATACCAATTTCATGACTGGCCACGATGGCCCAGGAACGCTCATTCTCCTTCAATGGTGGCCCAGAGCGTTGCAAGAGACGCTTTGTTTTTTGCGTATGTCAACCTTCCCGAGAACTGTACCAAGAAACTTGGAGATGGTTTTTGAAAATCCGTTGTCCTGGATGAAGCTTAAACAATTATTGTTTTTTTTTTACCCCTATTATTAATTTATTTGCAACTTTGCAGCTAATAATATCTCTTTCCCTGCAGGTACCACGAGCCGAGCACGGAGCTGGTGAGCAAGCAGCCGCACTACCAGGAGCTGCGCGTGAGGAGTCGCCCTGACGACAACCAGGACTATGTCAATGCTACGCAGGTCAGATACACTTCTCAGTTTATGGCTACAGAAGTTGCCAGAGCAAAAATAACCTTTAGAGTTCATGCCAACTTTAGTTGCCAGTGTCAATTTATAATTAGGTAACTTATTTGTTGAAACGGTGAGAAATATTTTAAGACTAACCCCCGCACTCGGAACGTTTAATGGTTACTTAAGCCATTCCTTAGTGAAAGATTTATTTGACAATCCGTCACTTAAGAGTGACTTACCAAAGTAATCATAAAATTTCTCTGAGTGCGGGAGGGAGTAAGACTAAAAGCAAGTTAATAAATCTATTACACACATGTTATGTACAGACGTCAGACAGCACATCAACCTACCTTGAGGTAATTTGACAGATTGATCTGTCAAATTTCTTCAATAGATTTTCAACCTTATCACAATGGTGGTAGGTTAATTTTTGACTAGTAAAACTTGACAGATTCAGGTGGGTACCACTGATGGCGTCTTTATCTACAATAACATATAAATGAATAAAACATTTTGTTAACAGATATGTCCACCGGAGGAGGTGACGTCCCCACTCGGCACGTTCAAGCGACAGCGGTGTCTGCGCTACAAGCAGAGACGTCCCAGACCTATACTCCGGTCCAAGTCCGATATCTCTGACAGGTAAGAATAGTTCTAAATTATCTTCATCAGCCATCGTTTGTCCCATTATAGGGCACAGGCTTCTTATAAAGTTTATTATTTAATATAAAGAAGGAATCAGCCGTAATAACCATGTTTTATCAAAGCTGATTGGCCAACATAACATGATACAAACTACATGATTCAAATTTCTAACTTGACACCCGATCACTTATTGGGGAAATTCCCACCAGAAACCCCTTTTAGATTTCGAAGCGAAAATGTGTGTGGAATCAGCATTTTGAAGGCTACCAACTAAACCCCTAAAAACCCTTTCAAATTTTCCCCAGTCCCACCACTCCAGATATTATACGTTCTAACCTCACATAGGTGACTCTAGCTACAAAATGTCCTCTCAATCAGGTACAGACGCACAGACGGGCGCAGCCCCGCCTCCGCCCCCTGCGAGGGTGAGGAGTCTCCCGACAGCCCCTCGGAGGAGGCCTCGCGTCTACAGGACTTCTTCGAGCGCCTCGGCCTCGAGCCCCGGCAGTACGACGCACTAGTCCGGGATGCAGTCCCAGACAGTCCCGTGTTCTTCTCGTCGGCCTCCACTGTGGATTCCAACCAGTTGGCTGCTACTGCTGATTATACGGTAAGGAGTTTGGGGGTTAAGGCACTTTTGTGACGTAAAGGCCGTCGGAAAATATGCCTAAAAAACTGTCTCTTACCCTTCTGAAAGGATGACCTTCGAAACCGCTTAAAGCAGAATTGATTTTCTTCCGTCTACTTGGATACCTAGTCATGGCGGGTTTAAAAAAATACTTTGTGTATTTTTTTTTTTAATAATGTCAGTTAGAACGGCCATCTTGGGATTAAAGTGCAGGTCCCGCCATTTTTTTTAATACATCCTTAGTACTTTTTTATGAATGGGGCATAAATCTTCCTATTCACTTGCCCATTTTTTCAAACTTCTTTAATATTGCAATAACCAAGTTATTAT
This sequence comes from Helicoverpa armigera, assembly GCF_030705265.1. Classification (NCBI taxonomy): domain Eukaryota; kingdom Metazoa; phylum Arthropoda; class Insecta; order Lepidoptera; family Noctuidae; genus Helicoverpa; species Helicoverpa armigera. Next base: position 4,981,083 of record NC_087144.1, read on the forward strand.
ATCGTTCTAGGTGCAAGGCCCGGGCGGCGTTCAGAAACAAATCTACCGCAACACAGAGCCACCTAGCGTCGTGGAACGGAACGCCCGCATCATCAAATGGCTTTGCCAATGTCGGAAGACGCAAATGCAAACACCACAGTGAACACACACACTTACGGTGGATTCCTATAAGCTATCTATCCATTAGTTTGGCGATTAGAGATTGAATTTTGACATTATTTCATTATGTCAATGTCAAATGATCGATAGATAGGTTTTAGTAGTTAGATAGGTACAACACTAGTACTCAATTAGTTTGATCCGAAAACATTCTAAAGATGCTAATATTTATTATAGGACCCAATCGAATTAAAGTCAGAATTTTCTGAAGAATATACGCTCAATGACTGACTTGAAATATCGATTAAGTAACTAAAATCGTATACCTAAGCTTAAAAATGCTTCTTAATGATTCTATTAATATACAAGTTGTGAAATAGGGGATGCTACTAAAATTAATTACTATCTCTAATTTTTACGGTAAGCTACTCGATTAAAAACAACCCTTCGCAGTCGGATAAAATGTCATTCGATTAATCGAAATAAAATCGACTAAATAAAATGAAAAATCGACTATGGTATGTTACTAATAAATTGTAATAAACCCATGAGAGAACCAAATGTTGCTCATACGTCAATATAGATGACGCTTAAATCTAATATCTAAGAATAGATTTAGGAGATTAAAAGATAGATTTCGATAATTACATAAATTCATTGGTAAATTCTTTGCAAAGATAATAAATTAAATTTATTGAGATCTGGTCCAGATAACACAGGTTTGTATGAAAAGGATAACATATGACTTAAGTGTCAAATCTACGCTTTACTTCCATTAAAAAAAACAGTATTAATGTGAAAGTCTGAAATAAAATAATCATGAATCCAACCCACACTTGATACAATCAATCAAAAAACGATGCGAAATGGTCGATTTCTACATTAAATTGACTATAACTGGCTAGCCCAATATTAATACTTTACTATGTATGTAAGTATATGGGAACAAGGCCACGAAAGGCTGTGCGTATCTGGACGAGTGACGAGCGAGCGATAGCTCTCGACTGCTGGAATATTTGGTAACTAAGCGATACTAGTTCATTAGTCAGTACGGTTCTTAGTATAACGTTGGCATAATAAATTTTAATAAGAAACTGAATAATAAGCATGGCAAGGCAAGGCAAAATGATACTAACTTTAAGGAATTATTTCCCTAAAAGTACAGAACTACAATTATATACTTTGATGCACACTATTTTGTTTCAGAACCAAATTTTCGTCTTGCCCGATTTTAGTGATGTAGGTACTTCAATATTGCTTAGTCGATTCTTAAATCGATTGGGACGGGATCAGCAAAAATCTACTAAAATCACTCACGAATAGCCATGCCTTATTATTTGGTCTCAACTAAGAATACGTACGTAAATAAATAATTTAATATATTTTTTGTCATCAAGACGTAAAATGGAAGATGTTAAAAATGTAAATAACGAAAGGTATTTTTGTCTCGACAACTATGTACAAGTCGCGAGCTTAGCCGTGAGGCGGGGAGAACGTTATTTTCGAAACGAAAAACATTTAAAGATAGTTCGACTATCATACGGTTTTTACCTACTGTTTATTTAAATTACTCTCAAATTCTATCGTGTTTATTTATATTCAGTGTTATAAATCAAATTGTTTGTATTCCTGTTTATTCATCGATTGTCTGCCTGACGAACGAAGCCATCTCTAGGCCTCGAGTTTCAATCTTCTTATTTAATTAAATATGTACCTAGTTATTTAAATTATGTTACGTACTCTTTTATGTATTGAGCTTTCATATTTTTATTACAATGTTAAAGTTTAAAAACATACCAAAATTGAAATAAAAGGTTTATAATCAAGCCAAGAAAATCAAATAAGTAGCAAAAACTGAACTTATGCTCGTTTATACAAATATTTCTTCAGTTTAAAGTATTTCTTCATCAAGATCTACAAATTATAGGTATGCTCTAAGACTCAGTAGAAACCAAATGATAAGAAATATTGTAAAAAATCATGTTCCTGTTATGGATTTGTCATAAATATTTTGAAGTCTGTATTTAAGTATATTATTTATTAATGTTATCCTAGCTATTTAAGATAACCTACCGCGATATGGGAGCACAAAATGGATCAAACTGATGCTGTATCTTAGTTCTGAAAACTTTCAGTAACTGTACATTTAACTATTTCGACTCAAATACAGTGTTCGTGGACTTAGTTGTTGTAAGAGTTGAGTGAACTTGACTCCTTGGTGTTTCAAATTAGTCATGTATTTATATCTACCCTGTGTTGTTTTATACGATGATATAAAACTTTACCATTTATTAAATACTTGTATATTCCCGATGAAAAAAATAGATATTTAATATGTGGCATAGTTATATTTCATCTTAAAACATCACTAGGCCTAATAAGTGTAACTTGCATTATTCCACAGTGTCATTTATCCTCATCCAATATAGCTAAGGCCTTTATATTTCTATTTTGAAGACAGCTGGGTATATAATATCTTTACATTGTCTGCCTTACGGCCTACGTAAACCTGAATAAAATTGTAGCTAGCTGTCAAACAAAATAGAATATTACTAAAGACAATATAACAAGAACGAAATATGTTTTATGTCTTATAGCATAATATTTAATTATAGTTCAGATAACGCAACAATTAACGTATTTAATCGTTCATGATAATATGTAAATAACCATTAGACTGGTCTAATCTCAATAGGTTAGTGTTAGAATAAGAATTCATGGTTTTCTTTCATACAAAAACAGGTAAAAAATACTACATTACGTTTTATTGTAGAATTTCTGCCTACAAGACTGTCGCTTCGTATTTCGGTTTGTATGTTCTGTGATATGATAGAAAAATCTAGATTTTATGTAGACTTTGTTGATATACTGTCACTGCCTTCTTCCTAACATTCTTGTAATCTTAGAATCTAATTTGTTACTCTGGTATGAATAAAAATGCAAAAGTCAAGACTTTCTCAAAAAGAAACTTGCATGCCTTATTTGATCATTTGTTCTTCAAGACAATGTTCCGTAATCGGTCTAAATAGAGGCTTGACTTATTGTAATGTGTTTTACTGAACATAGATTCCAAAAATTGTCTTCTACTTTCCGTTGCGCATTTATTTTTAGTCCCGACTATGATTAGTCGATTGTGACTTGATGAGAATCGTTTAGTCGATTCCCAATCGTTATGATTCAATAGTTACTAAGTTTTCGCTGTCTACTGTGATGTATCATGAATTATTATCATTATTATTTGCCGTTTACCTTCGTTACTGGACTAATTAATATGAAATGGAATAAATAAGGTTGCACCATTAACTTAACTAGGTATAACGATACCCAAACCATAGCCAATTGTCAACTTGCCGCCCATTGGTCGAATCGGGGTTTTGACAGTTGAAAATGGTTCTGTTATCGTTATATTTAAATGGTGCAATTCACCGTAAGAATTTCAGTGTTTTACATCAGGATTAAGGAATTTTACCTTCAATTTAATTATTCTGTATAGTTATAAAATGTATTGACAATGGTTAGCATTACAGTATTAGCAAGTTCAGCATTCGATGCTTCCATTAATTGTGTAAATAAGATTTACGTAAATTGTTAGAAGTTTATCGTGAAGAAAGAATTATATTGTGGTCTGATAATATGTGATTTTATTTATTTCACTTACACTATGCCTACCTCCCTCGTAGTCAGTAAAAATACTACATAGTATAGTATAAAACAAAGTCGCTTTTTCCTGTCTCTACATCCCTTTGTATGCTTAAATCTCAAAATTATGGAACTGATTTTCATGTGTTTTTTTACATTAGATAGTGTTCCAAGAGGAAGGTTCAAGGTTTATGTGTATTTAAGGAAATACATAGGGCAGTTCATAGTGTACATAAGGAAATACATAGGGGAGTTCATAAAGTGTACATAGGGAAATATATAGGGCAGTTCCTAGAGCGTCCTTATGGAAATAAATAGGGAAGTTCATAGTGTACATAAGGAAAAAACATAGGGGAGTTCATAGAGTGTATATAAGTCTTAGAGTGATGATATAAATGGGCTCTCTAACACTGAAATAATTTTCCAAATCGGACCAGTAGTTCCTGAGATTAGCGCGTTCAAACAAACAAACAAACTCTTCAGCTTTATAATATTAGTATAGATATGTCGGGAATGCCCCTGAGGAAAGTCCTGAAATATTCTATCATTATAAAAAAGTCTTTGATTGTAACTATAATTTACTATAATTAAGTTATAAATCTTTATCTCTTTTTTTATATCTTGTAAAACCAAAAAGCTTGAATTTTGTTTCTGAACGGACTCAGGGCACTCAGGGTTTGACAATGACAGTTGTAATGTTTAGGCCCGTAAGTCGATAATTTTTGTCTTATCGATATCGATTGATTTACTGGCGATGCCACACCACAAAAAAACACATTTGATTTTTATAGTTATAACATTTTGCAGAATTCAATATTGTTAATAAAACACATGCTTTGTAAATAAACGCAAGTCAAAAAGTTGTTCTTTATTTGATATAAAAAAAAATCAGAGAAAATATTTATTTATATCGACATTCGACAAGACGTTTTCTTGAAATCCTTACTTCCCAGTGACGTCAGCAGTTCTCGCAAAATGACGTCAATTGATTGACTTCTGCTGAGCTATTTTTATTTTGCGTGACTATTACGCATCGGAAACTGAGTAAATATAATAACAGATTGCAAACGTGTTATTGTTGCATGTGTTTTTAGTTCCAGTGAGACAGGTTAACGTTTACAAAAAGGGATTTTAAACTAAGAACACCTTAAAGTGTTTAAGCGAAGTAAGTTGCACAATAAACTCGGTCACAGTAAAAGTAATCTAGTTTACCAACAGTGCGTCATTATTTCTGACTATATCTTGCAGAACTTAAGTTAAAACTCTCCGTTCGTGTTACAGGTGTGTTGTAATAAGTTCAAAGTGAATTTAGTGAAGAAAGCGCGGCGTTTGTCGTATAAGCAATTTGATGATATTAGACGAACTTGAAGATTTCTTTGACATGGCTCCGAATAAACGAGGGCGGCGGGGCGTCAGTGATGCTGACGACGAAGACGACGAGTACAGACGCAAAAGGGACAGAAATAATGAGGTAAGAAACCTTTTTGGATTAAGATTTTAGAGTTATTGAGTCTCTAGCCCTGTGGTCTTTGCACACACTATGCAACACTGACTGTTATTGAGAGTAAATGAACCAGGTAACAGTGGGCAACCGGACCTTATCAAGTTAACTAGATGATTATAGTAAAGATATCAGTAATATCAGGAATTGTACAGGAAATGGTTGAGTGTCACAGATTGATTGAATGACTGCTGCAACTAGTACTATTTTAGTACTTATTATGTACAAGTATTATAGTAAATGTGGCAAATCTGAATGCTAACCCAACAATAGATAAACATTTAGGAGAGGAATTTGCTGTGCATTTTTTATTTTATAATATGGAGGAAATGAGGATAACCATCTTACTTATTTACAATCTATACTAATATTATAAGCCTGAAGAATTTGTTTGAATGCGCTGATCTCAAGAAGTTTTGGACTGATTTGAAAGAGTATTTCATTGTTAGATAGCATGTTTATTGAGGAAGGCTGTAGGCTGTGTGCTTGTAGTAGTTCCCATTAGATGCAGGTGAAACCGCTGATGGAAGCTAGTAGTGGATTAGAAAAATATTCAGTAATACTTTATACATTATTTTTTATGTATCAACATAGTCAAATTTATATACAGAAATTTAATCAACACAAAACCAGTGTTATTAAAATTGGGTATTCCCAAGTATCACATAAACAGTTGAGGAAAATAAACAGAGAACAGCCATGTTATTGCACAAGAATATTAACAAGCCAAGTTCTTTAACATGCTATATTATTGGCATATTCTTATCTGGGTTAGTTTGGAGTACAAGCAGAAACGCTGATGTTAAAACATTGTGCAATTCGCCCTGTAAATTCAGTAATCATGATGCAATAGTTCCCCTATATTTATTTCCGTTGCTATCAAGTTAGTGGCATTGTTTATTCCAAAATGGCACTACAAGGCTTGTTCCGTACCTCTATTCTTTTTAGTTTTAAAAATTCTGTGATATTTTTGTATATTTAGAGCCAGTGAAAATGTTTTAGTGTGAAGTGTTTGCGATTTTAAGTTGTTTGAATATTTGTGTGTGCGTTTTACGGAAAGAATGGTATTGTTTACATTTTAATTTACTACTGACTGTTGGTCTGTGTTTTACTATTTTAAGATGTTATCTTGTTATGCAGAACCCTGTTTTTTATGACAAATGAACTAAGTTACGAGTTATTGCATTGGCTGTCTAGCAATGAAATGCTAGAATTTGGTCCAGCTATTTTGTTGATTAAACTGATGAAAAAATATATATTGAGACAAACAGACACTCTGAACTTATTTATTATATTAGTATTGATTGTATTGTTTATTGTGCTATAGATAAAGTGATGCAACAAAAACCTGACCTGTCCTCATTCAGTGTCAAGTGTTACAAGATAATAATAGATAACGTTAATTGTTTCAGGCAGTAAAAAAGAGCAGATTCAAGACAAAACAACGGACACAAGAAACATTTACTCGAGTAAACAAGTTGAAAGCTGAAAACCAAATGTTGGAAGAGAAAGTGAAAACATTGACGAAGGAATTGCAGTTTCTTAAAGAACTATTCTTAGCTCATGCGTCGAACACACCTAATGCAAAGTTTGAAGGGATTGACCTTGACAAACTGTTAGAGGACATACCTGAAGATAAAAAATAGATAGTGGTTTATCAATAGTACTACAGACTTGCCGTAAATAGTGTTAGTGGGAGGAGTGATCACAGGACAAGCAAACTTATTGTTCCGTGGCTCAATTAGATGAAAGTTAATAGCTATTATGTACTGGCACCTAAGAATAAAATACAAATTGTTCTTCAATACAATAACACAGCTGTTATGAGTCAGGTTGCAAGTGCGTAGTAGCGACAAATCCAGATTTTTGTATACTATGTATACTAAGATATATAGATAAGATACTATACCTTATGGTATATAAAAAAAAATTAAGGAAGGTCTATAGATTATTTGGCATTTATTGTTATAATATAATTTTGTTATCTGTTATCTTAAATTTTAGGCGTCGGATAACAGAGTTTTTATTTTTGTAAGTACATTGCTATCAGATCTTGCATTATCAACTCGGTTTTTGAAAGTATTAAAAAATACTTTGATAGTTTGCACAAATTATAATACACTAGACACTCGCTTGTGTGCATTTTTAAACTAGAGATGCCTGTTAATACAGATGTACATAATGAACTTATATGATGTTCAAAACATAAAACACCAATACTGGACACAATTTTGAAAAAAATATGTAGTAAGTCACTGTTTGACAATAGTTATCGCTAGAATTCTAAATCTACAGTTTGGCTTTTAAGCTACCAAAGCAGAATGCAACAGAGAAGTTTTTAATCGACCAATTGATTTCTACTGTTTTTCTTTTGGTTGTTTAAAAAAAAATCCACTGCTCTGGTGGAAACATGGCTTAAGTGCACCTTAAACCTATTTCATGTAATGTAGGCATCTAAAATAGACAACACTAAAGTTCCTTAGCTTAGTACAAAGAGGAAATATATTACACTCTACCTATAATTATGTATTAAAAACAATCTGTACAAAATTTAAAATGTGATGTAACATTTATAAGAAAAATAATGTAATTTAAAAAAATGCAGCTTTTCAAAATGTGATTCAAATATGCAATTCAAATATCAACCAACTGTGTTATAGAATATTACTTTTATATCTACTTCACCAGCAAGGAATAAATAATATCTACTGAATTTATTTGGTTTTATTTTATGGAATTACCTACGCAATCTATTATAATGTACTTAAATTGCAGAGAAAGTGTTAATCTACAAGTAATGTTTTTTGAGGTCAGTGGACAATATCTCCACATGGTTACTGATACTCATACTTTGTTGCATAACATAAGGGATGACAAGGCTATCCAGCCTTTGATTATGGAAATACATATGTATGTATACAGAAATAAGTAAGCTTCTAAAATCCGCAAAGCTATTTGGGCTCTATCTACCCGGGAATCGAACCCAAGACCTTATGAACAGCCACGCATAGAGTATAGTAATGAAGTAATCATAGACTAACGGCCTGTAGGGAGGGACATCATAAAATTCAAAAGAATTGGCATCAACTCCATCCAGGAGCAACAGCAACCAAGTTCATGAGAATTTGTATAAGAAAAATGCATAGTACTCAAATGATTAGGTAACATTCCTCCTATTCCTGCCCTTCCAATAAAAATATATTCTGTGGTTACTCCAGTTACATTGACAAGTTCTTGGTCTTGGCATTAAATACAGTATTGCCAAACAGAGAATAGTTTCCCAGATTTCGACGACAATCAAAATTCTCAAAAATAAATTCCTGATAAAATCTCTTACGATCAAGTATTATTCAGAAATCAATTAAGCTTCACAAGTATTATTCTAATTAGTGAATAAGAAAACAAAAGAAAGTAAATGAGTAAAAAGTAGAAATGTCAGATGTGGGAAATTTAGTATAATACGTTTGGCAGCATTTATGTTCTCGTTTCATCACAGAGTACTTTGTAAATAATGAGAGATTTCATTGCTTGTTCCGTGGATTTCACCATTTTTCAATCCAAGTGAATTGAGTTCATTTAATAACACGTCTGTTCATTTTCATCAGCTCTTGAGAGCTCTTGGTTCTGTCTAAACTCTGATCTGTTACAGTCAGTTAGTACTAAACACAAGACGTAAACTTTACAACTTGTAAATAGTCGGATTCAGTTTTATATTTTTACAAGCTTTGTGGATTGAATTAATCTCCAGCTACTGCTACTATTGTCTGTGTGTATACTACATTATAGTGCTCAACTATTGAAGTGATTTTGGTACGTATTGAATCTGCGTAAGCGCAGCAAAGCGTAAATTAATGATATTCAACAACAATGTTGCATCATAATTTCATGGAAACTGTTCAACTTACTGAAGGCTCTTTGTTATTTCCAGGGCCGTTTATAAGAGAAAAATACTTAACTGTGAATAAATCACAGCTGTTTTTGTAAGAATTTTGATGACACAATACAATTTCGAAGACTTTTTGGATATGCCTCCTGTCAAGCGCGGAAGACGAGGTGCCAGCGACGTGGATGAGGGTGACGAGGAGTATAGACGGAAGAGGGAAAGGAATAATGAGGTAAATAGTCGAAAATCCACAGAACCTCTTTTCTATGAGGCTACATTTTGTTTCATAAAAGTTGCTTCTTCAACTTTCAAAAATATTGTGCAACATGTAACAGTGATGCAATTATTGTAATATTGTTAGCTTTGAATAAAATTATTGTTCTGATATACAGTTTTGTTGATTCTGATATATTGATAGTGAGAATCAACCAGTCGTTCCTGACTGTTTCACCCACATTCCGCTTTTGCTTTTGTTTTTGTTCTTTCGCAGGCAACTAGTAGTTTTAGAACTAAAGTCAGGTCACCTTTATAGTACTATAATAATAATAATAATAACCCCCCCAAGGGGCCACCTTGTCGTGGTGGGGGGGCTTGTGGGAAGGCATGAACAGTAAAATTGTCACTACGATCATGACAACCCTGTGCCATCAGGTAATCAGGAGGTACTAAACTAAATTAAATTGTCTTAACACCTTGACACTACCCTTTCCAACTAACGGTCCCAACTTCCTTACCTATCCCTTCCTCTATCCTTATTTACACTCTCCAACTCCTAAGAAAACTGAAGCTTAAAACCTTTACCCTTCAGGTATCAGCACGACTTAGATACCTAAAATTCTATTCCTATATAATTTATATCTTTCTTCCTGTCTCTTTAACTATCTTCTATAGGTTTTAAACCTATTAAGTTAACTTCCCTATGAAATGCGACTACGTAATAGAGTATTACCCCAGGCGGGTACCGAAGCTAACCGCGATGGAGAATCCCGCCCCATGGCTTCCAGCCTGGGCTGCCCTTCGTATTCTGGGGGGGGCACCGTATCGCAGCCAACTGCTCAGTTCCAAACTGCTGCAGTGTCACATGACGATGAGTCATCATGTTCTTCACTTTTTTCATCAATTCCATCATCATCACAATCATTTTGCATCTCACCATCACCATCATTATCATCAGCTAGTATACAGTCGGTGGATGTTGTACAGGAGGCAAATTTTGTCAATGAGCCTGTACCCAACACCAGCACTGCACCAATACGTAGAAAATGGACTAAAGAAATGAACGAATTCATTCTACGTACTTATCTTCATCTCACTAACTTGGAAACCGATACTAAAACTTATCTTCAGCCCTTACACACACAGTTTTCATCAAAATTCCCACACATGCAAGTAAGCCGACAGAGAGTGGGGGATCAACGCAGAGCCATAGTTAATAAGAAACTGTTACCACAAGATGCAATAGACCGTATTTATGAAGAAGTAAAAGGTCAATTACACATATTCCCCACTCAAACACAACAACACTCTACACAAAATAGTACACTACACACCAACACTGGACAACGAATGAAATGGGGTAACGAGTTAAACGAATCAATCATGAGAATCTACTACACAGTAACAGAACTTGAAACAAACAAGACATCCTATAGAAAATATTTGCACGAAGAGTTCATAAACCAATATCCACACTTATCTCATATTACAGAACAAAGATTATCCGATCAACAAAGAGCCATTGTCAACAACAAATATATAAACAATAGTCGATTAGCAGAAATTAAAAGACAGGTATCCGATCAGTTGAGCAGCAGCAGTAACCAACTTGATGACCAATCAAACACACAAACACAACACAACACAGAAAACTACAACGACAATTACCCTAACTCACAAACTAACAACGAACCTCATATTACGTTTGACATAGGTCAGGACGATTTAATTAACAACATCGATATTGAAGCTTTTATCCCATCTCAAAATAATACTGACACGGCCCCAGAATTTAACTCCATGATAGAAGACACATTCACACAAGCAAAACAATACTTCCTAGACACACATCCTACCAACAGACCATTCATACCGAAACAAAGGACATCCAAAAAATTCTCAGCTATAGTAAACTACATAGATACCAAAATTCTACCCAACAACGTAAACGCTGACACCAACTTTAACACTCTACAGTCCATAATATACTGCGCAGCATGGACGGCAGCAAAATGCAATGGAGCCAAAATTTCAGAGCAGATACAAAATCAAAATCGAAGGAGCGTACAGAAAAAGCCAAAGTGGCAAATAAGACTCGAAAAGAAAATCGACAAACTAAGAGCAAACATCGGTAGGCTAACACAATACACTAGAGGCAATAGAAGCCGCAAAGTAATAGCAGCAGTAGAAATAGTAAAATCAACATACCAATTACATGCACAACACGAAGATTCAAATACACAAATAGCACACTTTCTGGACACACTGAAACAAAAGCTTAATGCTGCAGCTAGTAGACTCAGGCGATACATGACATGTACAGAACGTAAATCACAAAACACAAAATTTATCAATAATGAGAAAATCTTCTACAGAAACCTCACATCTAACAGCAACACTAATCAACACACTCTTGAAACACCTCCCCCTGAAGCCCTTAGAGAATTCTGGGCAAATATATGGGAAAGCCCTGTAGAACATAACAACAACGCTGAATGGTTAAACCAAGTTTCATCTGAAATCGGCGAAATGAACTATGAATTTATACCAATAGACACATTCATTGATGTCCTCAAACGTACACACAGCTGGAAAGCACCAGGCACAGACAATATACACAACTATTGGTATAAAAAATTCACTCGCATACATCCATTCATACACAATCACCTGAACACATTCATTAATTCACCTCACTTACTTCCAACATACATCACACATGGAGTCACGTATATGATACCAAAGGATACAAACGACACCGTCAATCCAGCCAAATACAGACCAATCACCTGCCTACAAACCCTATACAAAATACTCACCGCCTGCATAAGTGAAGTAATATACACCCACCTAACTACACACAACATACTGGCTGAACAACAGAAGGGATGTCGTAAGAACAGCCAAGGTTGCAAAGAGCAACTTATAATCGACGCGGTCACCACAAACAGCGCAGTTAAAGGCAAAAAGGAGATTCATGCGATGTTTATAGATTATCAAAAGGCCTTTGATTCCGTCCCTCATAGTTGGTTACTACATGTCTTAGACCTTTATAAAATCCACCCGACACTTAAACTTTTCTTACAATCTGCCATGCAAAACTGGCAAACCACACTTAAAATCAATCAAGGGCCTTCATCTGTATCTACCGAACCAATATCTATAAAACGCGGAATTTTCCAGGGAGATGCTCTAAGTCCATTGTGGTTTTGTATGGCTCTAAACCCACTATCTCACTTACTCGATCAAACTAACACAGGATACACACTATCTAACAACAACACACAATACACACTGACACACCTCATGTATATGGACGATATTAAATTGTACGCAGCTGACATAAACGACCTATTTAAATTAGCCGACACTACTCAACAGTTCTCCAATGACATACACATGCAATTTGGCGTAGACAAGTGCAAAATCTTGTCAATAGTCAAAGGTAAAGTACAAAATAACACTTACACACTTGACTCTGGTGAAACAGTACAACCAGTCGATCAACACAGTACATACAAATATTTAGGGTTCAAACAGTCCAGACAAATACAGCAAAAGATCACAAAACAAGAACTACGTAGAAAATTTACACACCGCGTCAACCTCATCTTAAAAACCAACCTTAACTCCAGAAACACAATTAAAGCTATAAACACATTCGCAATACCCATCCTCACATACTCTTTCGGAATCATACAGTGGTCTAATACCGACATTCAAAATCTGCAACGCACTATTAACACTTCATTCACTAAACACAGAAAACACCACCCCAAATCATGCACACAACGCCTCACACTACCAAGACAAGAAGGAGGAAGAGGATTGATAGACATACACAACCTACACAACAAACAAATATCGACACTCAGAACATATTTCCACAACAAATCTGAACACTCACCACTACACAGACACATCACGAACACCGACATACAACTAACACCACTCAACCTACACGACCGAAATACACAAACTAACGAAACAATAACAAACACACAACAAAAAATAGCAGCATGGTCCACCAAAGCCTTACACGGAAGACACCGAGCCTTCCTGTGCCAGCCACACGTCGATAAACTTAAGTCGAACGAATGGCTCAGGAGAGGCGACTTGTTCCCGGAGACTGAAGGGTTCATGCTCGCAATACAAGACCAGATTATAGCCACTAGAAACTACAGAAAGTATATAATTAAAGACCAAACTCAGCCAACTGATTTATGCAGACACTGCAACACGGTGTCTGAAACGATACAGCACATTACAGGAGCATGCAAATCGCTAGCACAAACCGACTATAAACACCGGCACGACCAGGTTGCAGCAATCATACACCAACACCTAGCTTACAGACACAAACTCATAGATAAAATAGTACCATATTATAAATACAAACCTGAGACAATTTTAGAAGGCAGAAATCATAAAATCTACTGGGACCGCACAATAATAACAGATAAAACTATTCATTTCAATAGACCGGACATAACAGTACACGATAAAACTACTAAAACAGTTTACTTAATAGACATTGCAATACCCAATTCACACAACATCCAAACCACTATTTCGGAGAAACTAAGTAAATATCAGGATCTCGCGATTGAAATTAAAACGCAATGGAAAGCGCAAACCGTTCACATTGTCCCCATAGTTTTATCATCTACCGGTATCATACCCAAATCCCTTATACAAAGTCTCAACACACTACACATGCCTGCCCATACACTACACATGCTTCAAAAAGCCACCATACTCAACACTTGCAGAATCACAAGAAAATTCCTGACATCTTCCACATTATCATCTACATTCTCTATCTAATCATCCCCTTGCAAGCTTGGCTCCGGCCCGCCTGCAAGATTTTAAACTCTCCTTAAAGAGAAGAAAACTAAATAACTTAACAAAATAATAATAATAACGTGTGTGTGTGTGTGTGTCACCATTTCATTAAAGTTGTCTCAAAAGGGCTTCAGCGTGTTGGCTTCGGCCCCACGTTCGCCTCCCAAAAATCCGGGACTCTGTAGTCCCGAGGTCAAAAAGAGACATACATTTATAATAATAATCCCCATTCCTAGTCCATTAGCATCCCATCACAATAGCCCAAGTAGTTTTCATCCATAGTTAGCAATAGTTTAGCACAGAACCGGGGATTGTCCTTGGATACATTTCTATAGTGTATACAGGGATAATCGTCGATTTTGTGTCACCATTTCATTAAAGTTGTCTCAAAAGGGCTTCAGCGTGTTGGCTTCGGTCCCACGTTCGCCTACCAAAAATCCGGGACTCTATAGTTCCGAGGTCTGGTAGAGACATACAAGAAAATAATAAGGTGCCATAGTTCCCGTAGTTTCCCCATTCCTAGTCCATTAGCACCCCATCACAATAGCCCAAGTAGTTTTCATCCATAGTTAGCAATAGTTTAGCACAGAACCGGGGATTGTCCTTGGGTACATTTCTATAGTGTATACAGGGATAATCGTCGGTTTTGTGTCACCATTTCATTAAAGTTGTCTCAAAAGGGCTTCAGCGTGTTGGCTTCGGCCCCACGTTCGCCTCCCAAAAATTCGGGACTCTGTAGTCCCGTGGTCGAGTAGAGACATACAAGATAATAATAATAATATAATCTTTATTTCAGACCAATGTCCATACATAAAACATACAAAAACCAGTTTACAAAATTTGAGCACGTATAAATGCTTTCAGGACGTTTGAGTCTTGCTTTTCCGCAATAACCTGTAGGATGCTGTTGGTGCTGCTCCTGACTCTGCTCAGTAATGATGCGAGCCGCGTATTATAGCATGGAAGCCGTCTACCCTGGCTTCCGCAAACATACCGGAGGCACTGCAGAAACAGGGCAACCCCAACAACATCCTAAATCCGTTATTATATTGGACACGTAGGGCATTGAGCGTTCTCTGTGTATATCTGAACCACAGGCTGCACGTGTAGAAAGTCTGGCAGTAGGCTTTAAAAAGTGTGACTTTAACTTGTTCACTACAACGCACAAACCTGCGGGCCAGCATGTTACTTCGAACCGCCAATGCCCTACGTTCCCTTTCCATGTCAACTTTGTTCTCAAGGTCCTCAGTAACGTAATGTCCGAGATATTTGAACATGTCAACCCGCTTTAGTTCAATGCCATTTAGCTTTATTGCGGGCACATTTAGTGTACATTTACCGGGGGCCTTGAAGACCATGTACTCGCTCTTCTTAGCATTGTACATCAAACCATGTTGAATGCTATATGCTTCACATATTGCGAGCAACTGCCTCAATGCACTTACAGTTGGGGTCAGCAGCACCATGTTGTCCGCGTAACTAAAGTTGTTCATACAAATGTTGTCAATCCAGCATCCTACTCGAGTGCTGCTGAGCCCAACTATAAGCTCATTAACGTACAGGTTGAAGAGCTTAGGAGAACTTAAACCACCTTGCCTCACCCCACACTCCAACCTGTACGTGTCTGAAAAGGTGTTTGCCCATCTTACAAAATTATTCTGTATATATATAATGAGGATTGTATTCAACAATATATTTTTTTCTTCCAGGCAGTCAAAAAGAGCAGAGTTAAGTCCAAACAGCAAACACAGGACACATTTACACGTGTCAAACGGCTGAAGGAAGAAAACCAGGAGTTGGAAGACACCACAAAGAGGTTGACCAAGGAGTTGGAACTCTTGAAGGAACTCTTTATTGCCACAGCGGCAAACAAGAGTAACCCAAAATTTGAAGGAATGGATCTCGAAGCACTTTTAGCGGATACACCTGATAAGTAATAGGTATGCTATATTCAACTTGATAGAAGAGTGAAGAAATATGAGCCAGCGGTTTTTCTTTTCATCAAGTTGCTAGTGGTAAGCCGGTATTTTAATTGTTTAATGTTTTTGTTGTAACTCTGTCCTATTACTGTCTTCTGTAATAATGCATTCTTGTATAAGAATGCACATCTGACTGATATTACCAATACATGTTGTCATTATTATTTTCTCTCATAAATTCCACTTTATATCATTAATGGCAATGTTCCAAGCTGCCATTTTGGGGAAAACTAGTAATTGGTATTATTAAGGCTGGAAACAGTGCTCGACGTAGCTATATCTGTGCAAGTCTATGAATGCACAGCACACAGCTATGCTGACAGTTTGTGCATGATTTGGTATGTGATTCTGGACATACGGTCAGCACTGACCGTCGCGACGCGTCGCATCGGCCAAGCACTGTTTCCAGAAAAAGCTTTGGAGCAAGCCAGAATTTACACTCTGTTTAATGTTGTACTGAATTTCTGTAGTTGCAAGAAACTAATTAATGCCATAAGTTTTAGTTTGTATGTTATTGTAGAAGTATTAGAGATATGAACAAACAGTAAGGTCTTCTTTGTAAAGTTCAATTTTTCAAAATATATACCTAAAGTAAACTTTGATATGTAATGATAAAGTTTAATTAAGTATATGGTAAATATGCCAATGCAGTCATTACGGGTAGTCTGAAGCCAGTAAGTCTGACACCAGTCTAACCAAAGAGTATCGGGTTGCCCGGGCAACTGAGTTAATGAGGTCAGACAGGCAGTCGCATCTTGTAAAGCACTCGTACTCAGCTGCATCCGGTTAGACTGGAAGCCGACCCCAACATGATTGGGAAACAGGCTCGGAGGATGATGATGGTAAATATGCCAATATTTTTTTTCATGTTTGTCATAATATTTTGTACAGGGATGTATGCACTTTATTGAAAATTTTCTTATGATCTGTGATATAGTCTAGTTCATATTGAATTGTATTCTTATGACGTGAGAAATTATTAGCTGAAAGCTATTTTTTATTGATTTTGTAATCACAACAGTGTTACAGAAAAGTTAAACAGATGTTTGACACATGTTTAAGAAAGTTCTGTATGGAAGTTTTCTGTGTAACTTTATGCAATAACACTGACTAAAGGAAAGGGTTGTAAAAAAGGAAACAACAAGTAATGTAAATCAATAAAATTTATTATGGAAAAATATTATCTTACTATCTACATTATTTGTTTGGTTTTATTGACATGCATATTGAGTCAGTCTATGATTTTGAAATTCATTGATTATTCTTCATATTGTCTATTAAATCATGAACATAATGTTAGAGGTAACTCAAAATAGGCATGTCATTAAAACCTTACAAATTCATAAACAATAATGTTTCTCACTGTTACAATGTAATTTATCAATCTAAGAATTAAAATAATAAAATTTAAAATAAACTTGATATAATAATATTCAGTCGTTGCCATTTATAATAACTACCTTGACTGCAATATATTAATAAATAATAATGAACCTCAGCTTTAAAATATTACACAAATTGATACATTTCTAATCTTGAAAATGATCACAGATAAAAAATTGTAAGGAACAAATAAAAATAACGAAATAAAACATTTTGTCTAACTTTCACATGCAGAATTTTAACAAAACATTGAATTTTTTTTTTATGTAAGTATAATAAAAATGGAATTATGCATTCAAATAATAACATATAAAATAGCATTTATTCCGAAAATCATTGAACTACGAAGCCAAATACAGATTTGATGAAAAATTACTGTATAAAGCGTCGCCTGCGCAGGATTATAAAATAGTACTACAAAGCTCATTGTAGGTGGCGCCACTCATATTGACGTTATTACAAGTCCGTATAGTTCAGAAAATATTTGTTAGTACAGGTAGCACGTCAACCTACAACAATGAGTCAAATTCCTTCAATAGATTTTCAACCTTATCACAATTGTAGAAGGTTAATATTAGATTGGTAAAATTTGACAGAATCGGATAGGTTGACCTGCTAGCGTATTGTACTTCGTACTACACCTCACCTTTTGCACATTTTATATTATTTTTTCACAACAAAAAATAAAACATATTTCATGTAGCTGATACACAAGAGAGCTGATCGGGTCCAAACCCCAGTAAAATCACTGTGAAAGACACAGTAACTCATGCCATATATCAACCTTGCACATTTCATCAATTTATAAGTCCCAAAAGTTATTATTTATTCCTATTTCCAGACGTTAATAACGCCGTCCGCAGCAGCACTGACAAGATAAGGCTTGCTACCTTCCACCATAGTCAAGTCAGTAATAGGCGCGGTATGGTAGAATGACCTGGACTCTACGCTGCGGTATATATTGTCTTTAGGTTATAAGTCCCTAGAATATTTTTTGATCCTGGCAACCCTACTTCCAGACGTTAATAACGCCATCTGCAGCAGCACTGACAAGATAAGGCTTGCTACCTTCGACCATGGTCAAGTCAGTAATAGGCGCGGTATGGTAGAAAGACCTGGACTCTACGCTGCGGTATATATTGTCTTTAGGTTATAACTTTAACCGTCTTATCACAAAAACTTTTAAACGTCAGTTTAAGACTTGTCTAAAAAAATGTCAGATTATGACGTTGACATATTATGGTTCAGTGTGCAGCCACATTTTTTTTAGACAAGTGTAAAACAGATGTTTAAGTTTTTGTAGTAAGGCCATATAAGTCCCAAAAATATTTTTTGATCCTGGCAACCCTATTCCCAGACGTTAATTACCCCATCGGCAGCAGCACTGACAAGATAAGGCTTGCTACCTTCGACCATAGTCAAGTCAGTAATAGGCGCGGTATGGTAGAATGACCTGGACTCTACGCTGCGGTATATATTGTCTTTAGATTATAAGTTATAACTTTATAAGTCCCAAAAATTATTATTTTTTCTATTTCCAGACGTTAATTACCCCATCGGCAGCAGCACTGACAAGATAAGGCTTGCTACCTTCCACCATGGTCAAGTCAGTAATAGGCGCGGTATGGTAGAATGACCTGGACTCTACGCTGCGGTATATATTGTCTTCTATGAGTGAGGATGGAGCTGAAGGGTTCTGCTTGCAGCATTCCTGGATGACGGTCGTGCCGTCTATTATGCGGCTCCTGGGAAGATAGGGTTAATTAAAATGTCAATTGTGATATTTATTGAAGATTTAAATTTTAGTTGATTTAATATCTTGAATGTAGTTTCAATTTAAATGTTTAAATTTAATTTCAAATATTTCAAATTTTTTTTGAACTGGTATGATTCGATTTATTTTGAAAAAATAAAAAAAAAACCGAAAACTTTTTTGAGCTGGCAACTTTAAATATCGATTTAAGAAAATATTTACAGCTAAGTACGCCATATTATACCCATGGAAATAAAAATAAGCAAGACTTCTGCAAAAGAATTAACAGTGTATTTTGGTCTTGATTTTCCCAACCGTTCCAAACAATCTTACAACCACAAACGTACCTATATTTAACAGCATTAGGCGAGTTCCTCAACGAGTCGTTATGTGCATGTAACAGCACATACGAGTCCTCAGGGTGCTCCAAGTCCCAGTACCGCAGCCGAAGGTCGGAGCCTCCGGTCACCACGAACCTGTTACCTTCACGAGCGCCGCAGTATATCGCGCTTATGTAGTGGGAAGCCTGTAGGGGGGAAAATGAGTTATAGTAATTAATTTAATTTTTTTTTTCATGCAAAGTAATGTAGGGGGGTAAATTAGGGAAAGTAATTAATCAGGTTTTTTAAAATAAAATAGTGCATAGTTTTTCGGTGTTTTCTAAAAATAGATTACTTTTGATTGTAAAGGCCAAATGTATAATATAATGCCAAGGTCGTCAAGAAGCAGTGGATGCAGGTTGCTGAAGATCGAGCAATGTGGCGACTCTTGGGGGAAACCTGTGCCCAGCAAGTGGGACTATAAGGACGCACTAGGCAGTCCGGCTGCGGCAGACAGTGCAGCCAGTAAAACATATGACGTTGTATTGGAGCCTGCGCACTAAGCAACAACGTGCCTGATTGGACGGCAGCCGCCCGCCCGGGCTGCCGTCAGTGTCCGCGCAATAGTTGTAGCAGCCAACATATTTCCGGGGTCCGAACTTTGATGAGATAACTTGTGATACACAGAAATTTATTCTGGCTTCCGGATTTTTGGGGATGCTGTCATTTTTGTAACTTTGACGTTAAAAAGTGCTAATCTAATTAGCCTATTTGAATAAACAATTTTTGATTTTGACTTTGACTGGCTGTCGCAGCCTGGCTGAGCAGCGAGGGGGTGTAAAAATTTAAAGGCTGGTGATGATTTTGGGGATATAATATAACTACCGGCGTGTAGTGCAGCGGCTGCAGCGCGTTGGTGCTGGGCCACAGCGCGTGCGTCCTCTGCGTGGACTCCAGGCTCCCGCTGTTCCCACTGCCTACACTATACAGTGCAC
Organism: Helicoverpa armigera; assembly: GCF_030705265.1. Lineage (NCBI taxonomy): Eukaryota > Metazoa > Arthropoda > Insecta > Lepidoptera > Noctuidae > Helicoverpa > Helicoverpa armigera. The sequence continues at coordinate 5,001,696 of NC_087144.1, forward strand.
TCACCGCCGGCGTGTAGTGCAGCGGCTGCAGCGCGTTGGTGCTGGGCCACAGCGCGTGCGTCCTCTGCGTGGACTCCAGGCTCCCGCTGTTCCCACTGCCTACACTATACAGTGCACTCACCGCCGGCGTGTAGTGCAGCGGCTGCAGCGCGTTGGTGCTGGGCCACAGCGCGTGCGTCCTCTGCGTGGACTCCAGGCTCCACGCCGCCGCGTCGCGTCCGCCCGCCGCCCATACGCACCCGCTGTTCCCACTGCCTACTATACGCCGTACTCGCTCCGCTGTAACGACCATTCAGACTTTAACAACTCCAGGCACATGGATGAAAAGTAGCATGTATATAGGCTGATATATAAGCTACATTTGTGCCAAGTTTCAAAAAAATCCATTCAGTAGTTTTCGCGTGAAAGAACTTCAAACATCAACGACGAGTGGAAGTACCCTGAACGGTGCAAAAACCAGTGTTGATAATTTCGCACATTTCTGATCTGCTATCCTGTATGGATCAAAAGTGCTGGCCCACAAAAGCGAAGAATGAAAGACAATTACATGTGGCAGAGATGAGATAATTAATAGAAATGTATGGTGTTACGGGAATAGATTGAATGAGGAATGAGTATTTAAGCTTCCTCAGCTTGAAAATGGCGCCAGGAACAGACAAGCTATGTGGAAAACAAATATTATAGTATGGTCATGTGATGCGGAGGAATGAAAGTCATGTAGTTGGGATGGTGATGAGTATGAACGTGGACGGATGTAGTGGAATAGGACGATCAAGAGGAAGCGATGGAGCGAGGATAATGATGATGATCAATAAGTTATGAAGGTTTTACACTGACTACTGACTGGGGATACGCTATTATGAAATTGGACGGTGATTTTTTACTTTCAATCTACATTTCTTAACGTATAACGTTCAAAATAGTTAAAGGTAAAAATATAAATAGACTCATACAGATTGAATGTCTAAAAATTTAAAGATTGATATCCTTATTAAACATTGATACCCAATCACACACAATATATGTACATACATACACTAAATAATAATAAAAAAATAACTTACAATTAGGATGCCTCACAGACGTGATAGGCAGATGGAACCTCAGGTCCCACACACAGATGGCGCCACTGGAAGTGCCCACAGCGAGGTACCCGCACGGGTCCGCGTATAGGCACGTGTACACCCCCTGCTTCAAGTCGCCTTGTAGCTTCCACGCGTTACCTAGAAAGTAGGGGGACAACTTTTTTGACAGCTTGTATTGACAGATGATATTTAGGTACTTAGTTTTTTTCTGATGCCAATTTTATAGTTGTAATCGATTGCAAATATATCGGGTGTGTCGTTCACAATCACATTAAATGAAATGCGTTAATATACTGGTTAATATATGTCGATTAACACAAAGAAAATAGAAAAATACGTAAAAATAAAAAGAAATATTTTTCAAACAAAGTAAATAGAATAAAAATGTGCGAAAATTAGAACACTATATAAAAGTCATTCATTACAAACAACTGAAATTCTCCCTTGAAAACTGACAGCTGTCAACTCATCAAAACATTTGATACTCCTAACTTTATCTCTGCTTTACACATGATGTTGTAAATTATAAAAACGAAAAATGACTCCTGTAGTTAAACCACTGAATGGATTAGGTTTTTTTTTTGCAATTCGCCATAGAATATTATGAAGTTTATGCGATAGGATTTAATGTGATTATGAACGACACACCCTGTATACTTTTTGAGAAAGGTGCTGCTATTTATCAATTACTTATTTTACTGCTTTATTTTTTTAATCGGATGTTCTAGATTAGCATTAGGACTAAGAAGACTAACCGGTTTAAGAAATCAATACTTTTTTGGATATAAGGAGATTTACCAGGGGACTCCCACCTAAGGCACACTACCCTGATTCAAATATGGATTTGTCTGGTTTAGATACATCACTCATACGGTTAGTAATCATAATTTGTTACGTCGAAGACATTATGTACATTATTGTTAGAGGTTATTTTCTCAACATACCTGGTTCAGCTTAGGTAACATAATGTGGAAAACATCAGACCTGTGCAAATTAAAATTCACAAGTATATCCCCACATACCTGGAGCCCTGAGGTCCCAGCCCACAATGTTAGCGAGTAGCGTGGCATAGGAGATGACGGCGCCGTGCGCGGGCGCAGCCACGCACACCGCGTCGTCGCCGTCACCCTCCAACTGACGCCCTTGTGACAACGTCATGCGGGACGAGTTGTTGTCTACCCTGGGGGGATAGAAGTGGGGTGATGATATAAAGATATCCCTCATTAGGGATACAGGGCTGGCAGAAACTGTAGATGTCCTAACAGTCAAGAGGGAGATTTTAAAATTCAAAATTGAAAAAATGGTAACTAGTATTATAAAGCCGAAAATAAAGTTTGTTTTTTGGATGCGCTTATCTCAGGAATTGCCGATTCTATTTGAAAACACATTTAAGGCGTTAGATCAGTGAAGGGTGATAGCCTCCTTTGTCCGGGTTGACGAAATATAGTACCCACGGGATGCGAATTAAACCAGTTTAATAATAATTACATGATACGATACCAAAGTCTTCTACACTTTTTTTTCCATTATAGAACAATAAAAATAACAATTGTGTTTCGCTTATATTTGAGTTCACATACCACGGGTTAATATAAGGCAAATTGAACCCTATTCCAATAGAAATACGTACCTTAACACAAAGACAGATTCTTGCGTAGCAGCTACTAGTGACTGGCCGGCTTCACACGCGGCTATCGACAATACCGGGCCTGCGTTCCTATTGTACATTGATTTGGACCTGTGAAAGATAAAATTTATTAAATCCTGTTTGAGGTGCTCGTGGTCAAGTGACAGCCGCATAGATAAGTAGAACATAAAGTTAAGTAATTCTTAGGGCAGTCGGTCTGCGGATAGGTGACCATCTTGTCATGAGGACTCACTCCGCGTTTCGGAAGGCACGTTAAATTGGTGGGTCGCGGTTGTCATTTGAACATCTTTGGAGGTCCGGGTAGTCAGAAGCCAGAAAGCCGGATTTTCATTCTTACCAGAGGTATCCGAGGATAGTTGCCGAAGTATTTGGGTTGTCTGATAGGCAGCCGCTTCTTGTTAACACTTGTACTCAGTGTATCCTATACATTGGAAGCCTACCTGTTGATGTGTGCCTGCGTGTGCAGTCGTTGAGCGTCCCACAGGCGCACGGTGCCGTCGTCGGAGCACGAGCCGAACAGCGACACCTGCGCTGGTAGCGTCACCATCTGATTAACTCGAGCCCTGGACAGATAAACGAGGACTAATTTAAAAATAAACAAGAGCCCGCAAGCTGAGCCAGTAGCTTTAAATTCCCCATTTAATAATGATGATCATGTGATCCAGCCTGTCCCTTTGCTGCCTCCCCAGCGACGCTCTAAGCCGAGGTCCGACCCCATAGGGGGTAGCCTTAGCGCAGTCGCTTAGTTTATAAGTTGTTTTACGCCCCTGGCTGGAGGCCTTAAATTGTAAGCATCCACAGGGAAAAGTCCGGTTAAGCAGTACACGGCCTCCTAGGCTGAACTGCGAGATGCCATACTTAAAAAAATAAAATAAAAAAAAACAAGAGCAGAAAAGTTCTCAAGAGACGAGAAGAACCCGGAAGACAAAGCTAGGGCAAGCCCCCGACTATATAGTCGGACCACGCGACACGGGACAGCCGCGCAGTTCGCGACTGTTAGCTAAGTCCATCGCCCACAGCTACGACGGTTACGGCAAGACGGGGCGTGAGTGTTATTGTGAGTCTGTAATGTCTGTGCGTGTGGTTATGTGGGTGTGTGTTTGTGTGTGTGGGTGAATGTGTTTGTTTGTGTGTATGGGTGAGTGTGTTTGTTTGTGTGCGCGTGTATGTGTTGCGCAAGTGCAATCGGCTTTTCATGTAACTTGTCACTTAACTAGTTTCTTATATAAGAACAACATGTAGGTAGACTTTTTTAACCAGATGAAGAAAGTACCTAATTCCTTCAGGAAACACATGAAACCGCTGTCACAAGCTAGTAAAGATAAGTTACTCACTTGTGTTCATGTAAGTAAGCAAGCAGCTGGTTCCCGGGCCGCCAGCCGGCCGGGGGCAACATATCATCATTGTTGTCTAGTGGATCATCATGACTCCTGCAACAAATAATATTCATATAAAATCAATCATCTATCTATTCATTTTTCTTTTTCTGGTGTTCGCACACTATTTGACGCTTGTATATGCGAGCAAAGTGTGAATAGTGAGCATCATTTCTTACCCCATTTTTGTATACTTACCTCAATGATTTCTGATATTTCTGCTGCATCCGCGCCGTCAAGTCTCTCAGCTCCACGCGACACGGCGCCATGCTGTCTGCAAATGAATTACCACTTTACCGAAAAATCGTTTGAAACAACTGACAAAACAATAAATACTTTTTCCTTTACAGTTCGTGAAGGATTTCGACCTCATTACATTTGGTTGTCTTTATGAAAACTTGCTTACGATGGGCCATACAAAAAAGTGAATTGGTCCGTCTCTTAGATAACTTTTATATTTTTTTGAATTTTTTATTTTCTCTCACAAACAAATAACAGCGAAGATACAACACGATTGAATTTTGTGTTACGTCATTTCTAAGCACACATTTTACATAAACGTGACGTCACAAACCCCATTCTCAATCTTTGTTGCGTTATATCTTAGTAAATATTTAATGCCTCGTTTAGACAAAAACTACGTGCCCATTTTTTGCCAAACTAAAATACGGACTAATTAGAATCACAGAAATAATAAGCCTGTCGTCACGCCTATTTTTTTATAGTACCTACATGATGTTATATTATGGTACATGATGATAATAATGTGTTATTGGTTGATAGTATGGCACATGATATTGAACTTACATTGCACATAGCTAGCACTGTGTCCGAGCTGCGAGTGATGCGGCGGCACAGACATAGCTTGTGACACGGCGCCGCCTACTGACACAGTCTGTGATTGTGCCGCGCTTTCTGAAACTGAAAATATTTGTAAGATATCTTTTTGAGGGAACTACTTCCCGAATGTGGATAAAAACTAGTCTGCAGCTTTCCTCGATAAATAGCCTGTATCATTATTTCTGGTATAAGACGTCCACCCTGAACTATGTTCAGGAGTGCCTACTTGCAGCCTTAATCAGATTATCTGCTATCTAACAGCCAGTTTCTTCATCAAAAGTAATGTCATAAAGTAAAAGTAACAATCACATTCGTTTTTTCACGGCTAAAGTAACAGCAAAACTAATAGATAAAACGAATTTGACCATTACTTTTACTTTATGACATTACTTTGGCTTTTACTTTTGATGAAGAAACTGGCTGTAACACTTCTTTTTAAATCGGACTATGTAGTTCCTGAGATCTCCAGCTTTTACATAATATTAACTTAATCATGTATTTTCATGTAAATATTGTACATTACCGCGATACTTATTATAGAGATTTACTGTTGTGTTGTGACACTGTTGTAAGACACTTTTGACAGGTGTCAGTAGAAGTAGTTCGGGCGAAACTGTAGGGAACAGCAAGCATTTTACTATCAAAAGCTATATCAGTATAGTTTACCTCTAGAATGTTGTTCATGTGATTGTCCGAACATGTGTTGCCATTCCGTGTTCATATGTGTCTCGTGCGATACCGACGTTTTGTGACTGCGCCTGAAATAATAACATACGTTAATAACTGGTAGCAATTTATAAATCAAGTATCATAGAAAATTAATTTTCATCTTCCATTATTTTTAGGATGTTTTTCGAATTACAAAATAGTAATTACCAAAAATTGCAAAGGTTCTATGAAGGAAATTTTATAGATTTATTGTAACGTTAACGGGGACATTTTGTCGAAGTTCGAAAGTTCGAAACCGTTGTTGACTGCTATTTTTTTTGTGCTCAAATTGATATTTCTTATTGCATGCAATATTCATCTCATTTTTGAGGGCAAAAATTGTTGATAGACCCCCAAATAAATAAATAAGTATGTGCTGTATAGTATATATCAGCTAGATGAGCTACAGTTACCGGCTGTGTGCGTCGCAGTCGACATGCGGCATGCAGTCCAGCTGCACGGCGCGAGACATGCCCTTGTGCTGTATAGTATATATCAGCTAGATGAGCTACAGTTACCGGCTGTGTGCGTCGCAGTCGACATGCGGCATGCAGTCCAGCTGCACGGCGCGAGACATGCCCTTGTGCTGTATAGTATATATCAGCTAGATGAGCTACAGTTACCGGCTGTGTGCGTCGCAGTCGACATGCGGCATGCAGTCCAGCTGCACGGCGCGAGACATGCCCTTGTGCTGTATAGTATATATCAGCTAGATGAGCTACAGTTACCGGCTGTGTGCGTCGCAGTCGACATGCGGCATGCAGTCCAGCTGCACGGCGCGAGACATGCCCTTGTGCTGTATAGTATATATCAGCTAGATGAGCTACAGTTACCGGCTGTGTGCGTCGCAGTCGACATGCGGCATGCAGTCCAGCTGCACGGCGCGAGACATGCCCTTGTGCTGTATAGTATATATCAGCTAGATGAGCTACAGTTACCGGCTGTGTGCGTCGCAGTCGACATGCGGCATGCAGTCCAGCTGCACGGCGCGAGACATGCCCTTGTGCTGTATAGTATATATCAGCTAGATGAGCTACAGTTACCGGCTGTGTGCGTCGCAGTCGACATGCGGCATGCAGTCCAGCTGCACGGCGCGAGACATGCCCTTGTGCTGTATAGTATATATCAGCTAGATGAGCTACAGTTACCGGCTGTGTGCGTCGCAGTCGACATGCGGCATGCAGTCCAGCTGCACGGCGCGAGACATGCCCTTGTGCTGTATAGTATATATCAGCTAGATGAGCTACAGTTACCGGCTGTGTGCGTCGCAGTCGACATGCGGCATGCAGTCCAGCTGCACGGCGCGAGACATGCCCTTGTGCTGTATAGTATATATCAGCTAGATGAGCTACAGTTACCGGCTGTGTGCGTCGCAGTCGACATGCGGCATGCAGTCCAGCTGCACGGCGCGAGACATGCCCTTGTGCTGTATAGTATATATCAGCTAGATGAGCTACAGTTACCGGCTGTGTGCGTCGCAGTCGACATGCGGCATGCAGTCCAGCTGCACGGCGCGAGACATGCCCTTGTGCTGTATAGTATATATCAGCTAGATGAGCTACAGTTACCGGCTGTGTGCGTCGCAGTCGACATGCGGCATGCAGTCCAGCTGCACGGCGCGAGACATGCCCTTGTGCTGTATAGTATATATCAGCTAGATGAGCTACAGTTACCGGCTGTGTGCGTCGCAGTCGACATGCGGCATGCAGTCCAGCTGCACGGCGCGAGACATGCCCTTGTGCTGTATAGTATATATCAGCTAGATGAGCTACAGTTACCGGCTGTGTGCGTCGCAGTCGACATGCGGCATGCAGTCCAGCTGCACGGCGCGAGACATGCCCTTGTGCTGTATAGTATATATCAGCTAGATGAGCTACAGTTACCGGCTGTGTGCGTCGCAGTCGACATGCGGCATGCAGTCCAGCTGCACGGCGCGAGACATGCCCTTGTGCTGTATAGTATATATCAGCTAGATGAGCTACAGTTACCGGCTGTGTGCGTCGCAGTCGACATGCGGCATGCAGTCCAGCTGCACGGCGCGAGACATGCCCTTGTGCTGTATAGTATATATCAGCTAGATGAGCTACAGTTACCGGCTGTGTGCGTCGCAGTCGACATGCGGCATGCAGTCCAGCTGCACGGCGCGAGACATGCCCTTGTGCTGTATAGTATATATCAGCTAGATGAGCTACAGTTACCGGCTGTGTGCGTCGCAGTCGACATGCGGCATGCAGTCCAGCTGCACGGCGCGAGACATGCCCTTGTGCTGTATAGTATATATCAGCTAGATGAGCTACAGTTACCGGCTGTGTGCGTCGCAGTCGACATGCGGCATGCAGTCCAGCTGCACGGCGCGAGACATGCCCTTGTGCTGTATAGTATATATCAGCTAGATGAGCTACAGTTACCGGCTGTGTGCGTCGCAGTCGACATGCGGCATGCAGTCCAGCTGCACGGCGCGAGACATGCCCTTGTGCTGTATAGTATATATCAGCTAGATGAGCTACAGTTACCGGCTGTGTGCGTCGCAGTCGACATGCGGCATGCAGTCCAGCTGCACGGCGCGAGACATGCCCTTGTGCTGTATAGTATATATCAGCTAGATGAGCTACAGTTACCGGCTGTGTGCGTCGCAGTCGACATGCGGCATGCAGTCCAGCTGCACGGCGCGAGACATGCCCTTGTGCTGTATAGTATATATCAGCTAGATGAGCTACAGTTACCGGCTGTGTGCGTCGCAGTCGACATGCGGCATGCAGTCCAGCTGCACGGCGCGAGACATGCCCTTGTGCTGTATAGTATATATCAGCTAGATGAGCTACAGTTACCGGCTGTGTGCGTCGCAGTCGACATGCGGCATGCAGTCCAGCTGCACGGCGCGAGACATGCCCTTGTGCTGTATAGTATATATCAGCTAGATGAGCTACAGTTACCGGCTGTGTGCGTCGCAGTCGACATGCGGCATGCAGTCCAGCTGCACGGCGCGAGACATGCCCTTGTGCTGTATAGTATATATCAGCTAGATGAGCTACAGTTACCGGCTGTGTGCGTCGCAGTCGACATGCGGCATGCAGTCCAGCTGCACGGCGCGAGACATGCCCTTGTGCTGTATAGTATATATCAGCTAGATGAGCTACAGTTACCGGCTGTGTGCGTCGCAGTCGACATGCGGCATGCAGTCCAGCTGCACGGCGCGAGACATGCCCTTGTGCTGTATAGTATATATCAGCTAGATGAGCTACAGTTACCGGCTGTGTGCGTCGCAGTCGACATGCGGCATGCAGTCCAGCTGCACGGCGCGAGACATGCCCTTGTGCTGTATAGTATATATCAGCTAGATGAGCTACAGTTACCGGCTGTGTGCGTCGCAGTCGACATGCGGCATGCAGTCCAGCTGCACGGCGCGAGACATGCCCTTGTGCTGTATAGTATATATCAGCTAGATGAGCTACAGTTACCGGCTGTGTGCGTCGCAGTCGACATGCGGCATGCAGTCCAGCTGCACGGCGCGAGACATGCCCTTGTGCTGTATAGTATATATCAGCTAGATGAGCTACAGTTACCGGCTGTGTGCGTCGCAGTCGACATGCGGCATGCAGTCCAGCTGCACGGCGCGAGACATGCCCTTGTGCTGTATAGTATATATCAGCTAGATGAGCTACAGTTACCGGCTGTGTGCGTCGCAGTCGACATGCGGCATGCAGTCCAGCTGCACGGCGCGAGACATGCCCTTGTGCTGTATAGTATATATCAGCTAGATGAGCTACAGTTACCGGCTGTGTGCGTCGCAGTCGACATGCGGCATGCAGTCCAGCTGCACGGCGCGAGACATGCCCTTGTGCTGTATAGTATATATCAGCTAGATGAGCTACAGTTACCGGCTGTGTGCGTCGCAGTCGACATGCGGCATGCAGTCCAGCTGCACGGCGCGAGACATGCCCTTGTGCTGTATAGTATATATCAGCTAGATGAGCTACAGTTACCGGCTGTGTGCGTCGCAGTCGACATGCGGCATGCAGTCCAGCTGCACGGCGCGAGACATGCCCTTGTGCTGTATAGTATATATCAGCTAGATGAGCTACAGTTACCGGCTGTGTGCGTCGCAGTCGACATGCGGCATGCAGTCCAGCTGCACGGCGCGAGACATGCCCTTGTGCTGTATAGTATATATCAGCTAGATGAGCTACAGTTACCGGCTGTGTGCGTCGCAGTCGACATGCGGCATGCAGTCCAGCTGCACGGCGCGAGACATGCCCTTGTGCTGTATAGTATATATCAGCTAGATGAGCTACAGTTACCGGCTGTGTGCGTCGCAGTCGACATGCGGCATGCAGTCCAGCTGCACGGCGCGAGACATGCCCTTGTGCTGTATAGTATATATCAGCTAGATGAGCTACAGTTACCGGCTGTGTGCGTCGCAGTCGACATGCGGCATGCAGTCCAGCTGCACGGCGCGAGACATGCCCTTGTGCTGTATAGTATATATCAGCTAGATGAGCTACAGTTACCGGCTGTGTGCGTCGCAGTCGACATGCGGCATGCAGTCCAGCTGCACGGCGCGAGACATGCCCTTGTGCTGTATAGTATATATCAGCTAGATGAGCTACAGTTACCGGCTGTGTGCGTCGCAGTCGACATGCGGCATGCAGTCCAGCTGCACGGCGCGAGACATGCCCTTGTGCTGTATAGTATATATCAGCTAGATGAGCTACAGTTACCGGCTGTGTGCGTCGCAGTCGACATGCGGCATGCAGTCCAGCTGCACGGCGCGAGACATGCCCTTGTGCTGTATAGTATATATCAGCTAGATGAGCTACAGTTACCGGCTGTGTGCGTCGCAGTCGACATGCGGCATGCAGTCCAGCTGCACGGCGCGAGACATGCCCTTGTGCTGTATAGTATATATCAGCTAGATGAGCTACAGTTACCGGCTGTGTGCGTCGCAGTCGACATGCGGCATGCAGTCCAGCTGCACGGCGCGAGACATGCCCTTGTGCTGTATAGTATATATCAGCTAGATGAGCTACAGTTACCGGCTGTGTGCGTCGCAGTCGACATGCGGCATGCAGTCCAGCTGCACGGCGCGAGACATGCCCTTGGCCAGCACCAGCCGACCTGGGGCCTCCGTGATGTGCTGTATAGGAGAATAATAATAATTATAAGCTTGTTAATAGTGGCTCAGTAAGAGCAAAAGCCCCATATAGTTAATCAACGCTCCATGGATGAATGACCAGCTTAGCATGACGAGTTCCTCCATGGTTCGGAAGGCACATAAACTGGTGCGTCCCACATGGCATTTGAAAATCTTTGGCAGTCGACGGGTAGTCAGAAGCCAGAAAGTCTACGGTAACTGATTTGAGGAGCACAGATAGGCAGTCGCTCCTCGTAAAACTCTGATTTTTAACGTGTGATGGATAAAAACCCCGAATTAAATAAATAAATTATAAAAAAAAAAACAACGTCTGATGAAACTGGAAGCCGACCCCAACATAATTAGAAAAAGACTAGTTCTTTAGAAAACACTTTGAAAATTCTCCTTTATCTATTAAATGTGACTGACCTGTGTAGATGAGCCTTGTATTTTAATTAAATGCGCACTCATTGCTAACAGCTGGTTTTCCACGTGCTCCGTCATACCTGGAATTACCATCGAGCTTAGAATTATAAGGAGACGCCGTTTTGATATTGACGTATCTATAGTTATATAAATATGAAACAAACTATGCAACATAGTTCTGTCTCACTCTTTCTAAGCAGATAAGTGTATTTGAAAACAGGGACAACAATATTTTTGTGATTGCGTAAAATGGTGACATTTACTTTTGAAATCCTCCTGTTTGTAGGTGCGTGCCATATCTGGCCATATATGTCATGGTAGTTGTGCTGTCAAATAGGTGCTCTTCGTGACTTATTTTTGCTATTTTATAGAATATCACTCGTGTTTACTTTTAAGACTTTACTATTTCAATAGTGAAATAATCAACGAATATGCCTATGTGTTGTATTGTGAAGTGTGGTGCTAGGAAGCACCAAAATCAAGCTGGATTGTCTTTACACAGGTTAGGAACCTATTTTTGCTAGAAACTACATAAAATAATTCACATTTTATAAAAAATATGTTACGGGAACATGAATTGATGGTATGAATTTATGGAAAGTACTTATATTTTGGTTTATTTCTGTATAAAAACCTATATTTAGAAATAAATGTTGTTTACAATAACATGTTATATTGGCATAGTGCTGTGCAGTTGTCATAATAGTATCGATATAATATCCACTTAATAAGTCTGCTTTTACAAATTTTAACATCAGAACTTACTGTCCCTAAGACACTGAGCCCTCAGTGTTGAATCCGGTAGCGGTACAACCCTAGTAATGGCAGCCATTTTAGTTACTACTGCAGACTGACAGTAGGTGTGCACGTTTTTTTCGTGACATTTCCTGTCCCTTTAGTTATATGTCAATGGGAATTACACATATATTTTGTTAATTTGAGTCATCAATTGTCAGAATCAAACAAATTGATTTCTAAACAAAAGGCAAACTTACCATCGGAAGCCAGTCGCCTGAACAAGTTTCTGAGCTGCTGTCCCATTTCCGAATATTGTGGAACTGTGCCCTGTTTTACCTGTTAATAATAATTAATTTTCTAAATGATTTTGTATTTTCCTTTAAGTACATGTATTCAAAAATGTATAGGATATGTTCGATAATAAATAAATGTACTTCCTAATAAATAAATTTTATGCTATTTATAACCAGAATTATAGTGTTTTTTTTTTTTCAATCTATACTTTAGTTTTTATTTGTCGGAAGCAGGATAGAAACCTATTTTTTTAATACAAAAATCTCATTGGAGCTTACATATACCGGGAACAACCTTCAGTGTCCAACGAAACTGGTGTCACTAACGAATTTTCCAAAATACCTACCTTAAGTCTAGTATTCCGTCTCTCTCGTAGCGTATGCACAAGTCTGTCGACATCACCGTGACGCAGCACTGCGTCTAACACCTTACGAGGAATAGGTTCCGCCAAGCTTTCTAGCAGTAACTCTGCTCTTTCCACCTGGGACACAAAATATTTAGGTTTTATTTATGTTAACGTTGCTAAAGGGCGAAAAATATGCTTCTAAGGTTCGTCAAATATCTTTGCCACTCTTAAAGCCTCGTATACATGGTAAACGTTTGTTTATAAACAAAGTTACATCCATAGCTCGTTGAGTTATGGATGCAACATGTTGCTGATAAAACTGTTTTGATAACTAGATGCGGTTGATAACTAGATGGGTTACATTTTTGAATAATTTGTGGCTTCTATGTTGGCAAAAAATTGCCTAGCAACAAATATATTTTACAGATATTGCACAAAAATGTAGCCAGTCTCGACGCGCCCAAAAGCAAAGTATTTGTTTCTAGCAACATTCTTGTTGCTCATCGACAATGTTAATCAACTATTGGTAAACAAAAAGTAACGATGAATATAGGGCTTAAGTTAGCAGTTATACACCATTTGGTTAGGTATCTAACGACATATATATTAGCTAAAGGCAAACAGCACGTGGTTAGTTTTCTGTTGGAAAAAATCAACTATACCTGTATAAGTTTGTGCTTGAGATGCGGCCAGACGAGGGGTAGTATCTTGCAGTTCACGTCTATGGGGTTAAGCAGGCTGGATACACATGACACCAGGCCACAGACTTCGTGACGAATCTAGGCAAGTTAATAACAATGAGAGTCAATCATAAAATTTAAATTTTCAGATCACGTATTTGTATGTTGCTTGTTTTTTTACCATGCTGTGGCAAAGATTAGGCATATAAAGGTTCTTTTTTAATATTTTACCAAACAAGAAAGAAGAATATACGAATACACACGTCAGTTCGGTAGGTACCTACAACTTAAAAAAAACAACAGAAAATCATCGCATCACCGGGTGGAGATGCTCTAAATTGGATCTTAAATAAACGATGTTTTTGTTTTACATATTTTTAGTAAAAATACCTTCTGAAACTATTCTAAAAGCCACACTTACTCACCCACAAGTTAGGATGCGCTAGAAACACGGCGCTCTCGGCCACCAGGTCACAGAGCGCCTGTTTGGGCAGCAACCCTAGCTCCGCTAGATTTGTAGTAGCTCTTAAAGCCTTCGCTATTATCCACTCTGATTGGTCGGTTAGGCCCTGGAACACATTATTACTGGTTAAGGGTGCCTCTTGAAGTATGGATAAATGGAATAGAGGTCTTTTTATTTAAAAAGGTACATCAACAATAATACATAAAACTACTTTTTTTTTGGAGGTGTTCATTTATATTTTTTTGACTTCAGGATGTGGGATCCATTTTTACGGGTCAAGAATTATGGCAAGTTTTAGCAATTTTCAACAATTCCACGTTGTGGTTGGAGAAATATTTTAGTAATTTTCAGGGTGTTGTAGGAGAGTTAGTATTTTGTTAGTACATAACACTTTTACGCAAGTAGAAAACATATGTACATTATTGTACATATATAAAAAAATGGTTCTATTTTGTTTGTATACAAATAGCATAAGTAATAGAAAGTACAGCGCCATAGCGTCTTATGTTTATTTGACAGCTGTCAGTTTCTAAGGGATCGACGAGGGGGCCGGAAAGGTCAGGTCAGTAACTGTTTTTGACAGTTCAAAAAACTATTGCTTGTGACAAATTTTTCTCTATTACCTGTTGCAAGAGTGGTACAAGTATAGGCGCGGCGTGGTGGCCCACGTAGGCCGCGACGCCGACCACGCGCTCGAAGAAGCACCCGCGCAGCCCAGCCTCCTCCTTGTCGTTCAGGAACGTCACCATGTGCGATAGTATCACGTCGTTTGCTATATAAAATGTTTCAATTGGTATTATTATACTTAAACTATTGTACTTAAGCTTTCGAAGTTTAAATATACACAACAAGCTTTAAATGCGAGGAACATTTCTGCGTAGCAGGAAACAACCAGCATGTATTTTTAACATTTTTGCTTGCGGAAAACTCCTATTTTTTACTTATTTTAACTACAAAAATCTTCAGGGTATGAATAAGACCGATGAATTATTAACATATCCAAGAAATACGGCATAGCATATTAAAACTACTAAACGAACTCCCAGTATTTTTTTTTAATTATCAATTTCTAAAATAATCAATGGCTCAAAAACTATCTTGTAATGAAATGATTTTGTAGATTGACCACAGCAATATTCTAGCTATGCAAGTAAGAATGAGATGATGACATTAGCTATAATGTAGATCTCACCTGCCACTGCAATTTTGAAAAATAAAAGAATAGGTGAAATATTATTTCAATAAAAAGAAATTTTATGTAAGTAAATTTCAACCGCGTTCAGGGTAAAATATAGCTCATTTCAGCTCGACAGAGTATAACTTCCCAACACTAAAATAGTTTTGAAATCGATTCAGTAATTTAGGGTTAAAAATTTGCGTGTAAATTTTTGCTCTTAGAATATTAGTGTACTTCGATAAAAAATATGCATGGAAGAAGAAGACATGCTGCGCAATCACTAAATAAAATTGGAATTAGAGAAGAAGTATATAAAGTTACATATAAACATCTTACCTTTTTGTTTGCCGAAGAATATACAAAGCTTTGTGATGCCATTTTCTACTAACGCTCGCTTGACCACCGCTTGCGAATCGGTTAATAAGTACGATACTGTCGACCGAACCTAGAAATAACAAAACACATTTTACATGCGAAAGAACTTTGAATATCACGCTACAACTGCTTAGCAGAAGATTAATTGATTTAAAGTAGGCGGATCCAGCCCTAAAGGTTGTGGGGAAATCCATACAGCTGAAAATTTATACACATTGGCGACATTAAATATGGGGGAGTATTTAGGGAGAATATACAGGGATATAGAATAACGGAGCATAAAGGGAAGGGGGAGTGCAATAGGGAAGTAGGGTACATAGGAGGAGTGTATATGGGAGCTTATAGGTAAATAAAGGAATATATAAAGTTTAGTCCATAAGGGAGTATACAGGGACGGGGGAGTACATAAGGGAGGGAGTGACCGGTATTTCTTGAGCTTTACAATAAAACATTCAGCTTTCATACCATTTCATGCAGAGCAGATAACTCAGTTTCGTAGTTGATATTAGCTGCTTCTTTCTCCACCATGTTTTGTGTCTGGTCCAGGAAACGTACCGCCGTCTCCGCCAGTTTAGCTGTTAAAATAATACAAGAATTATTTAAAGATTCAAGTTAATTAATAACTTACCATGGGGCTAACCGACCGTGTGTGAAAAGGTGTCCCGACATTATATATATTTATTATAGATAGATTAGGGCCCTTGGGTTAGGGGTCAGATCGGGGCCTCTTATGGCCTGTGCCGGACGGAGCTGCGGGATTGTTCGAAACAGTTACTGCGACCCTGGTACATGAAGGGCTTAAGAAGGAACATGACGGGTTTTAGTCAGTAAGAGTCTGACATCTCTCTGATCTCACGCTGCTAACCCACAGCGGGATACTGGGATATGTACTCGGGCGGGAACACCAAACAGTCGTAGTGGCCTAGTGGATAAAGAACCGACCTCTCAAGTATGAGGGCGCGGGATCGATTCCAGGTCAGGCAAGTACTAACCAATGCCACTTTCCTAAGCTTGTATGTACTTTCTAAGTATATTTTGGACACCAATGACGTATTCGAGTATTCGACCTCCGGCAGGATGTACTCGGGAACACTAGGCACATGTATGTACAGTACTCACCGATATTGTTAGCATACGCGATGCGCACGGGCACGCTGGGGTCGGTGGCGCGGGGGCCGAGCTCCGGCAGGATGTACTCGGGAACACTAGGCACATGTATGTACAGTACTCACCGATATTGTTAGCATACGCGATGCGCACGGGCACGCTGGGGTCGGTGGCGCGGGGGCCGAGCTCCGGCAGGATGTACTCGGGGAACACGTTGCAGTCCGAGTTGGGGAGTAATCGGACGGCGGACAATGCGCGAGCGCAGGTGGCTACGGCGCGGGCACGGACGCGGGATACGTTATCATGCGATAAATGGATCTGAAGAAAAAATAATTATTTACATAAAAAAAACATTCATATAAAAATAAATAGTTTAAAAAACTGAAGAAACACTTTTGAAACGTGTCTTAGCTGGTCATGTATTGCCATCAGAATTCAGAGCGTGTGCAAAATTTCATCTTAATCGAAGGCCGGGAAGTGGGTCAAATTAAGATTCTAATATTTTCTTACATACGTAGTTACAAGTGAAGCTAATATAAACCTTCATACTCAAAAGAGCTTAAAAATGCTATACACAACAGAAATAAATCCACACTCACAATATAAGGCAGAATCCGATCCAAAATAGTCTCCGAGCTAGAATTCTCGCACAACAGCTGCAAAATCTCCAAGCTATACAACTTCGAGGTACAATGATGCAACCCTCTAATACATGACGTGACCAATGACGTAATGAGTATCAAGCCTTCACTATCAGGTCCCATATCCTTTCTTTCAGGAGCCTTATCATCATCATCATCAAAATCCGTCGTATTCACATTGAGCACTTTAAATTTATCCTTCAATTTATCAATGCTGTCTATATTCTGGTGGTCTGTCGTTTCTTCAACCAAGTCTTGATAGTTCTTAGCGTCTGAGGGTTGGGTGAAGATCTTGATAATGTTCTTAATGTCCTGGTGGATGCGGAGTATTTTTTCGTCAGGCGGTAGTATTGGTTGGGCGGAGAATATTAGCATGTAGGATTGGAGGAACGAGTAGAAATATTCTGGGAATAATCTGAAAGAGAAACAATCAAATGATATATGCCAGAATTGACAGAGTAGGCCATTTTAGGCTCATTTGCAAAATTGTCAAAGTGGTGGAGTTTGGGCCTCATGTAGTTTTGGTTTCGCGAGTTTACAAACAATTAAAGAGTTCTGTCCAAAATAACTTTTGCAAAACAACCCAGATTGGTTTATTACCCCTCCCCCCCTCGTCTGGGAGATTCCTTTACTTTATCAATTCCAGTTACTTACGACAGTTTATTGTTACCTATTCTATAGCAGAATCAGGCAGATTCACGAAAATAACTGACATTCAAGTTGTTAATATAGCAGTTCATAACAATTTAAATCTGGGTAAAAAAAATCTCTCTCAATGAAGGCAGCAGTAGCAGTCCTTCTGTTCCTCGTCAATCATGGAATTCAGAACTGTCCTCAGTGCATGCATCGCAATAGAGAGGGGGCGAACTCTCCTTGCCGTTACATGACGAATATTACACTAACAACAAGTACCATTTTACAATAACTCACTTGCCCCTCGCCTCATCGAGATACAACTCGGCAGTCCTCCTATCTCTGGGGTTCCTCTCAGTCATGGAGTGGAGGAGAGTCCTCAACTGTGGGTCATCAGTGCTGAGGGTCATGGTGGGAGGTCTGTCTTCTCCGTTACGGTAGGCTAGTAGACCAGGGAGGTCTAGGGCTGGAGTGCCGTCGTTCCAAAGTTCTAGGAGAGCACAGCTGATGGGCAAAAATGGGTTATTTTGGGAATGTATAGAGAATATAGTACATTTGAGAAGGCACTTATGTAAAATAAACAATCTTGACAACAAATAAACAATTGAAATAAACAACTTTTTATTTTTTAAACTCAGTCATCATCCTTTATCCCAATTTATTTGGGGTCGCCGCAGCATGTTTTCTTCTTCCATACTTTTAAACTCAGTGTAAATAAAAAAATAACTTAACACACTTAATCAATTGAATGATTATTTTTCGCAAAGTATCAAGACTGTTTACTTACCTTGAATTAGGTTCCTACTCAAATGGAGTATAATATTATGATTTTTTATCAAAAGACTTGTCTAAATAATAAAATGAGAAACTTACCCAGCTGAAAATATATCCATGCTAGGAACAAGCTCGCCAACTTTACATGGTGATTCGCTTAGCAAGAGTCCGCCCATTTTGTCATCACTCTGTATCAAAAAAATTAATATCATATTTATTTACTTATATGCTATTTATATAACTTTTATTAATATTTTCATGACGTTGAGGTTGTTCAGCGTTTATTTTCGTCATGTAGACGCTTATTAGAGGAAAAATGATTTGTTTGTTTGGTCCCTAATGGCTACGAAACAACTTCATTCATTTGATTATTTCTTTCACTGTTGGAAAACTACACTATCCCAGGATTCCGTAGCTATAATAGTTTCCAAAAAACGCTGACAAAACCAAAAAATAATTTTCTTTAAAAAAAACACCTTTACTTACCATAGGTCTATTATGAGGATCAGGAGCCCTGACGAATCTCTCAGGGGCCACATAGCACAGCCTCCTTCGAGAGGTATCGAAGAAGTAGCTGAAGTCTGCCGGATTATCATCAGGGAGGAAGGTCGGCTTGAAGGACGCTATGTCTGTTAGCAGCACCCACAGCCAGGATGTCACCATTATGTTTTCTAGCTAGAATTTTAAATTACAGATTTTTTATGACTAGAGTAGATTTCGTTAAAAAATGTGGACAGATTTTGTTTAACACAGAACTGTGTCATTTTGCAGAAAGATGGGTCCAGAATGATAGAGTCTGTAACGTTTTTTGGTAAGTTATGCCTGTATGAAGAACATCCTAAAATATTCATACCGCTTAAGTTAACCGTGTAAATTCACATAAGCACTAACATCTCTTTCTTCCCATTTTCAAGAAATTGTTCATACTTTCATTACACTTAAACCAATATTTTTGATTCAGCTTTCTTCACTCATTATTTACCAATTTATAGCAAACTCATATATAAAAACCTTTAGGCATTGACCGTTCCTAAAGGCACTTACCTTAATATCACCATGACATATCCCAAGCTTGTGCATTCTATGCAGCGCGTACAGCACTTGGAAGGTGATCCACTTCTTCTCCAGCGTGGTGAGGAACGGACGGGTGGACATGCGGTCGTACACACTACATTTGCAGTACTCACGCATGAGGAGACCTGCTTTGTCTGTTAGCTGGAAGGTATTATAAAATTTGAGATTAACAGCCAATTACTGAAATGTCATTTTTTGTACACTACTCGAACATCATTTTATCTCTACTTATATGAAACACTTAATTAAAGTTAAGTAATGTTTCAGTAATTTGGAGTGGATATCCTATTTTTTCTAAAAGTATGAATGATCATTCAAACCAAGCTTATTTCAAAAGGAAATAATTAAGGAACAAAATTTATATAACCAAAAATTTTAAAAATAGTTTGTTTTTAAGTACTCTTAGGAGTGGTTATTTGTAAAACACCTAAACCAGTCTGATCATATTGTTATTTATTTAAAAACTTAAAGCTAATTTTAAATACATACAATAACTCTCTGAAACGGCAGACAGTTGAATGCTGAAGCTAGCTGCTCTTTTATCTTCAGGATCCGTTCCTTATGTTCAGCAAGTGGTAACGAGGGATCATGGACAGCAAACACCTTCACTACGACTAGACCCTCACGGGATCTCGCTCTAGCTACCTTCAGGAAACGGGTGGAACCCAAGCTGGAAAAATATATAAACATATGAATAGGCTAGTTTCCTAAAAAATAATAATTAGTCCGTCTTGTAGATTGGCCAAAATTAAGCGATACGTATTTTTTCTTTTTTAAATTGGATCAGAACTTGTTAAGATATAGCGTGTTAAAGTTGAGTGTGACGTCACAAGTTCTACAATTTTCAGGACACTGTGACGTAAAAGGCCCCCATTCCTAATTTTTGAAGTCATCTTTGTCATTTTATGTTTAATTAAAAAAAGAAAAAATACGTATCCAATATTTTTTAATTATCTAAAAAGCGGACTAAATATTATTTCATTATTTCGACCCTGGAAACTACCCTATTGATAATATGCTCCTTTCTTGAAGTTGGTCAAAAAATAATAAATTGATACAATAGATGTACAAAAAAGGTATTTTACGAGGTACCTGCACATAGAAAAACTTAGGTATTTTGTTGGCGCTGACTACAAGGTTATTTTTATTAACTGACTCATTTAAAATGATAAGCAATATATTGAAGATATAAAATCTAACTAAGTAATAGGTGTCGTTCTGATTTTTTTTTTAATTTGTAAAATTGAGACAGGTTTAAAACTGAATAAAAATAACTGTAAATTTTAATCAGGATCAAAGGGATCACTTAGTACTACTACTAGTCCTGCAGTCAATACTTACCTCTGATCAAATGATAGGTCGACATGATCGCTCAGGTAATGTTCTACGGGATAAATCTGTGATGGAGCAACACCCACCAGCTGATTGCCCATTGTGTAATGGTAAAATTACAACAAATTACGTTTAACACATATCCTTTCACCAAAAACTTATTTATTTTCAAGCCTGAGGCTTCTAACACTTTGTTATCTTGTAATGCACTTGTTGATCTTTGTGTAATAATTATAGGATTTATTGCGACCTAATAAATTTAAATAAATAGTGATAATTTAGCTCACGTATGTATTCAAAACAAAGCAAAATTTGCAATTTTTGACACTTGCCTGCCAGTCAAACAAGTCATTTTTGACGTGAATAACAAATCCGTTCAGAAACGAATGCAGTCGGTAGAGCTGTTTTGTATTCAAAGTTTATTTACTTTATTTATTTACGCAGATTATTGTCTTGAACTTTTATTACGAAATCTAAGCCCTTACTCATGAAAATATAATGAAAGACATTGAAATAAGGAGCAGTGTTTAGGAAAAGTCTTGGAAAATCCATTTTGTTTTTCTGTTTACGTCAAAATTCATAGAGTAAAATGACAACACAACTCATCAAATCCGCTGTCATTGTAGCTCTATGGTTTCTCTTCCCTTCAACAAACAAGCATTCCACCCATTTTCATTGAATTTGATATCGTTTGCTAATAATATTTCAAAGAAATGTCTTCTAAAAGTGAAAAAGATCGAGCCAAACAGATCCAGGACAGATGTCAGAACATTTTGATGCAGATGTTGAAGGATGAAGACAATAAATACTGTGTTGATTGCGATGCCAAAGGTACGCGGATTTTTTCTTTTTTTTTGTACTTTAATATTTCATGTATCTTCTTGAATGCACCAGGAATGAGGTCATAAAAATCTTAACGAGCAGTTTCTTTATTAGTTTCGCAAGCAATTTGACTATAATTGAGGTCCTTGAACTCAATTTTTAACATCAAAATTATTCAAATGACTCACGTTATCTCGTAATATTTGTGAGACTTTTGCTTCGTTTTTCACATTTCTACATATTTCAGTGCTTTCTCTTAATTAGTATTAATAATTAAAAGCTAATCACGAAGGCTGTTAGTATCTGATTATTAACAATTCCTTCTTGCTTGAATGATTTAGTGCAATGTTTCAAAATAGTTAATATTACATGTTAACAGCTGCTGTATTTAATCAAATTCATAAATCTTATTTATTGTTTTAATAAGTCTTCAAAATCTCACTTAAAGGCTTCATGCCATGCAAAAAACATGATACCTTTTTGCTTGTTTTTGTATTGAAGGTATCTGAGACAAAATTTTAAAAACTATACACACTCAATACTCAATATCCTGTACTTCCCTGAGGTAAACGCACAATAAACATGGGAAAAATCATTCTAATGTAGCATTGTGTGGTTGCAAAAAGTATTGTAGTACTATTGTTAATGTTTTTGTTCTACAATATAGGGATAGAGATTTTTGGTCTATGAAAGAATATATTGCAGTCATCCAGAACTGATATTCATTTATTCAATGTGTGCAGCATGTCTTGTACCGCCAACTTCCTTTAGACAATTAAACTTGAATAAATGATCACTTCAAGACTTCTTGTACTGCAAGGGGCCATAATAGAAAAAGAGATGATTTAAAAATGTATTTATAAAATCATATCATTAGTTATGTTCTTCTGTAAAAACAGCTTTTCTCAGTTTTAATAACATCTCTCATTCTCATTATCTAAAATCTTAATTAAGTGGCATAAATGTCTATTAGCACACCATATAGGTACATCATCATTGACATCCTCCTTGGTATGATATAATTGTCATTGCCCAACCATAAATGAATGTGTTATGTGTACACATGTTTATATTTGCATTGAAAGAGTCTAAACAGGCAAGGTGCTGTCTGATTGAGGCTGAATGCTGTTATTTATTCATGACATAATCTGTTCATGACACAAAATGATTGTCTCTGGTTCATAACATAATTAGAGAGTTTGTTGGCATAACTTTTACTACACAAACATTAACTTTATGTAGCAATTTTGACCTGGGGCAATGTCTACTCAATTTTGTGAGACAGTAACTGAAGGTTTTACCTAAATAAATACATTTAAAATAAATATTATTACTACTCAAAATAATCCATGCCCCAAGGGAAGTACTTCCCACATAAGATATGGTGAAAATGTAGTATATATTATTTTATGGAACTGATTTATAAGCTGTTTTAATTATTTTTGCCAAATTTCATGAAAATCAATCCAATTTTTGCGTGAAAGAGAAATAAAATTTTTCAATTTCATCAAATCATCATCAATTCATCAAAATTTCACATTTATAATATTAGTATAAAAATATACAGGTAAATTAGTGTAACATTCTTCATTGGGCTTATCATAATGATGTGTCTTTTAATGGTACATGACAAACATTAATATTTTTATCACAAACACATTGATAAGTTATCTAGAGTATTTGAGCCCAGCTGTTTAGCATAATTGGCTTAAAATATCTATTTACCCCAATGATTATTTACCTCAAAATTATTAGGATTAGGAAGAGGAAATGAGAAAGTATATTTATTAATTTAATAGGGATTGATACCATGTTTATTCAAAATGATACTAAAATTGCAAAGCTGAAAATTTGGTTGAACTTGCTAATCTCAGTAGCTATTGGTCCCAATTTGAAAAACATTAGTTAATCTTACCTAGATTTAAATAATGAAATGACCCTGGGTAAGAATGCAAACAGATAGAAACTAGCTCCATCCTCCAAGCCTTTTTCCCAACTACGTTGCGGTTGGCTTCCAGTCTAACTGGATGTAGCTGAGTACCAGTGCACGAAAGAAACTAGCTAAGTGATGATTTTTTCTATGACATACATTTTTATTTATAACACTACTACCAATATCATATTCTATGTTGATAGTAAAAGTTGTGTAATCCACACAAAATAAGAGCTAACAGTAATTAAAATAATGACCTTGCATTAATTACTAATGGTCAAAAGGAAGTCTGCAATTATGTTCACATAAACATTATTTTGTGTGTCAATGCTGCATTCTTCACCGTTTCGCATTATTAATTTTAATGATGTAATAAGGTAAATGTTATTTATATTCTGAGTATGTCAATAGTCTTTGTTTGGAGATTTGTTAGAATTTGCGTTAGATGGATGAGGAAAGATACCTGTATTCCAAATCCACCACAATACACCTGAGGAATTATGTTTGTTAACTATAAAACCTGATTGAAACATCTTAGATTTTGA
Organism: Helicoverpa armigera; assembly: GCF_030705265.1. NCBI lineage: Eukaryota > Metazoa > Arthropoda > Insecta > Lepidoptera > Noctuidae > Helicoverpa > Helicoverpa armigera. The sequence goes on from NC_087144.1 coordinate 5,025,844, forward strand.
AAAACTTAAGTGAACTGCCTCAAGTGTTTCTTTCACCAAAGAGACATCTCATAATATCCTAACTAATCAGTCTATTTGTAAGTTTTCAACCCTTTCACTCTAAAAAGGCTGTATTGAATAAAGCTCCACATACAAGTAGGAAGCAAACTTAGAACTCAAGCGAAAGGAACAGCAAGACAGTTTTTAATATGCCTGCAAAGATTCCCTTGATGAAATACTTCTCGTTCTCCCCGCAGGACCCCGCTGGGCATCATGGAACCTGGGCATATTCCTATGCATCAGGTGCGCCGGCATACACCGGAACCTAGGAGTGCACATCTCCAAAGTCAAGAGCGTCAACCTTGACTCCTGGACGCCTGAACAAGTCGTGAGTATTTCAATATTTATTTGATACGTTATACTTAGTTTAAGTTGCACCATTTAAATATACAATGTGTCCCGGGGATAAGTGACCGCCCAAAATTTTTTGAATATTTGTACAAAATTAAGGATTTCATTTATATTTTTGAAAAAAATCATTAAAAAAAATTTATTGTCAGGCCTGTTAATAACAGGCTTTGCTCTTCTTTTTTAAATTTCAACTGACTGTATTTTTGCATTCGTTTGAAATAGCAGCAAACATTGTTGTGAGCTATTGTAGGAAATATCATGTAGTTTATTAATAAATTAAAAGAAAGTGATATTAAGGGGGCATTTATTGGACTTATTTTGAAAAAACTGAAAAAAAGGCGTTATTTTCTTTGAATTTTTATTTTCTTTTTTTTCTAATAAATGTTTTATTACATTTTTGTTATGTTTGATAATTTTAATTGATAAACTATGATGTCGGCTAGTCAATAAAGAAAAAAGAATTTAAAAAGATGTAAAAACTTAGGAAATAAAGGAAATTATCCTTACTTTTGTACAAATATTCAAAAAATTTCGGGCGGTCACTTATCCCCGGGACACATTGTATATACCGATGACCTAACCATAATCAGAGACGATATTGCCGTCCCTTTCATCCCTTGGTGAAATCGATGATTTGTAGTTAAAAGGTGCAACCCAACGTCAGCCGCTAGTTATCCTGCATTTTTGAGAGCACCCCTTACATATCAAGCCCAAACAGTAGTCAACAAACTCTGAGGGCCTACGCCTGCCGGGACTGCGAGTTCAAATGACTTCTTCCAAAACACATAGGAAGTTCACCTCTTCCTATGTGTTTGGGTGGGCGTTTTGGGGGCTGTCTTCATTGACATTAAATAAGTGCTGATTTTCAGCCTATTATGAATAAATGACTTTATATCTTTTAATGAGTTATCGCGGCCCTGGTAAACAAAGGGCTCCAAAAACAAAGGTGGATAGAAATGCTTTTGTACTTTTCAAAAGATGCATTTATATCTGAAGAAAACAAAAGATGATGCGATCACAGCTTAGGTATTAATATAACAAAGAGGACACATTTTTTTTAAATTGATTGTGATAAAAAATTCTTTCACTGTTTGGAAGCTAGACTATCCCCGAATAACATAGGCTTTTTTAATTTTCTCGCGATGAGAAGAAATTTCCCCGGGACGCAGGTAAATAGTTAGTATTAGTCATTAGAATTAAACAGTAGCTTAATCACCGACCCGCATTGAACAAGTGTGGTGATTAACGCTCAATCCTTCTCTGTGTGAGAGAAGGCCTGTGCTGAGTCACACCATAAAAAGGCTGATGGCAAGCAGTCAGAAGTCAGTAAGTTTGACACCAGTCTTACCAAGGGGTATTGGGTTGGTAAGTACTACGATATCGCGTTATCGTGACGTATCGCAAAATTATTAAACTCTGCTCTATGTATAAGGCGTTAGATCGCGTGACTGCTAGCTATGAGCACCTAAGCGACGTCAATGGACTAAAACACGTGGCTACTGAGTACTTAAATATGTATTGTAGGTTCTATTTTTTTTATTAAGGAGTTTCTTTATTAATTAATTACTTTGACTTGGTCTATAATGTACTGTATGTTGGTCTTGAATTTTTGGTGTCCATCACAGAGAAGTTCAGTTAGTAATGCATTTTCCTTACATGACTAATTATTGTCAGGATAAGTTTGTATACTAGCCAAAGGGCACCTTCAGAAGAACTGCAAAATATTGAACTAATGGGCAGATTAGCACTGAGCAAGTTTTAAGAGAAGTTGTCACGTATTGAATTAAGAGTTATCATCCTTCGTAAAATTAGAACTACTGGACCGATTAGTTTTTTTTTTCAGTGTCGGTTATCTCATTTATTGAGGAAGCTTATAAGGCCTATGGCATTCCTCAAAAAAGAAGCCTATCTACCTCTATAGTATACTATCTACTTTTTATCCGGGTGCATTGAATAGTTCCCCCTGATGGGAGAAACATCCATAGCGGAATCTAGTAGATACAATAAAAAACATATCATCCTATCACACACATCATCATTGCTTGTTCCTTTTCCCAGGTATCCCTACAACAAATGGGCAACTCTCGCGCCCGAGCGGTCTACGAAGCGAACTTACCCGATTCCTTCCGAAGGCCACAGAACGACTCCTCGCTGGAGGCCTTCATCAGAGCCAAGTACGAGCAGAAGAAGTACATCGCTAAGGAGTGGGTGCCGCCTGCGCTGCCGAAGGTTAACTGGTAAGTGGGGATGGGGGAAAAAAGTAAAAAAAGTGGTTTTGTGTGATATCATTGATGCTCTTTAGAGGAGCTCGTAGATGAATGTAACCAAGTCTATGGATCAAAGGTTACGTTGCCCTACGTGTGATGAGTTTCTTTTTGATTAACTGTTATATTAGGGCTGTATTTAATAATTTGTGATCAAGGGTGGGCCAACTACAAGGCTAAATATCATCTGCTTTTTACAAAATCTCAAAAGTTTATTTGGCAGAGACACTTAAACATTTGTTTTTCGTAAAAATTATTTGTACCTACTCCACATTATGTATATCATGTAAATACTCCACCATACCTTACAAAGCAATCGTTTCCAGCCATTTGGTTTTTAAATGTTATTGAAATGGCATAATTCAGTCATTCAATTCCATCGCTACAAAACCTGGCCTATAAAGCTGACCTAACGTTTCAGGGACAAAGAGATTGATGAAGAAATAGAGAGGCAGAAACGGAAAAAGAAATCCACCAGCTCAGGCTTAGGACCTCTGCCAGCTCCAACCACAAGTGATAAGAAATATAATGTAAGTATATCTTCATACTACATACAATTCAAGGGCCAATATATAGGCAATATTTTGTATGACGTAGGTACTTTATAACGCGTGACGTCTAAACGGTCATCCATCATATATTTATTTATTTAAGTAATAGAAAAATCGATAAGTTCGAAACTGCCCACTTGTTTGTGTAGAAAATAACTTGCTTAGTAAGTCTTTGTGAAAGAAATCCCTTAACAAAAATACGTATAAAAATCTACATAGATTTTATGACACTTTTACTTGCTTATTTACCACGGTATGCTAAATAAGCCATTGAAATTGATCAATTCCTATGCCCATTGTGTTTGATTAGCGCTTAGAACACTCAATGAAATACCTACTATAAAATATTATTTGCATTTTCAGAATCAAATAAACAATAACATCATTCAAGTCTCTTTGGGTTCAGATATTATTTGTTGTATGTAACTTTCTAAATTCCTTAAACAATACTTGACACACAGAATTTACATAAATAATGTAAAATTCCAGAAGTCTGATGTCATACCCAGCATTCCGAAACCAAAATCGTCAGTGAGTCCAAAGTTGGGCCGGTCTACGCCGCCCACAGCACAACCGGACCTCAGCAAGACTTCCAATGGCGCTGCAGACCTCCTCGGACTGGACACAAGCACCAAACCCGACCCCAAACCAGCCAACGACGATATATTCTCCAGCTTCTTCTCAGCACCACAGGAGAAACCCGCGGAAACCAAACCCGAAGAACTAAAACCTGACTTAAAGACTGAAGAAGAGAACTTCTTCAAACAAGCAGCCCCCACGGAGAAGGAAAAGTCTAAGTTAACAAAGGACAGTATATTAGCTTTGTACAGTCAAACACCTTCAACTAATTTAGTGAATCAATTCAACCCGGTGCCTCCCGTGCAGCCCGTGCAACAAGCACAGTACCCCTTCGCACCAGTCTACCAACAGAACTTTACAAACATGCCCGTACAGAATGGCATGCAGTTCAACCAGTTCCCTATGGGTAGTCAGTTTCAGCAACCGTTTGGGGCCCCGGTTCAGCAACCGTTGCAGAGTCAACCGTTCCAAAATAACCAGTTTTTCAACCAGCCCCAACAGCCGTTGGCGCAACAGTTTAACAGTCTGAACTTAGGGCAAAGTTTTCCGAACGCGTTCTCGCAACCCAATACGAACGTTGCTAGCAACTCGACATGGCAGTAGAGTTGTGTATTTCATTTAGATTTTTTATTTACTTACTTACTGCAGATGTGTGTGTGAGAAGGTTCGCTTGTGTGTAGTGACGTTTGAATTTAGAATATTTTTTTTTTTGTAGGAAATGTTGCCAGCAAATGAATTAAATTTATTTCTAAATACTTTCAAGGATATGGCTTTTTATTTAATTTGTTTGATGCCATAAATATTGTTTTGCCATAGTTAGTAACTTATTACCTCATGTTTTTATTTTCGATTTTTAAGCTTAACGCAGTAAATTGTAGACTAGATTTCTGGCAATATTTTTGATACACTCAGTGGCATGCATTGCTGGACATAAAACCTTGCCTTACACTTCATTTTGTAGAGGCCTTGGGAATGTTTCTAAATGATTAACACCAAACAGTTTCTTGTCAAGCAGTTTGCATACCACTTTTACAATTAAGCCGTCTTCCCAATCCGAGGCTACCACGAAAAATCGATCTCAAGATTCGTGCCACTACACACAAAGTGAACTAATACATCTGAATGTACGTTTGTAACGAGTAGATAAGCAGTTATTGTGAGCGTCGGCTCGGTCGGCTTCTTAAGCAGTTTGTTCCTATTTGTAATGCTCAGATATCAAGCTGAACTTAGAAGGCGCTGTGAGGCCTACTTTACTGTTAATTGAACCTTATAACGTACTGAATAAGTGGCAATTTCATTTGACGTACGTTAAAGTATATAATTCTTGCGCAATCAAATCCTACAAGGAATCTAGAAAGTTCCAGAAAAAAATCGAAGGTTCGTGACATTCATTCGTTCGAGAAAGGTTTAAACATAGGCTGAAAACGGATGGAAAGCGAAGGAGGCCACATAGCGCCTTTTATGAGCAGTAACTAAACATTAATGAGGCTTGGTGCTTCAGAATGAGTGGATGAGGTGAACGTACTTATTAGTTATTGTTATTCCAATTTTTTTTTTATTGAAATGTCTTCCTGAATTTATTTTATTTTACCTGTTGAATCATAACTTCGTCCGTCAAGCATAATTTTAAATATCGATAGAAATGGACAAAATAGTCGATAGCTAATAAAATGGTGGGTATTTATTTGAGCTTATCTTAGAATGTGCTATGAAATTATGTTGGTCGACAAAAAAGTACTTAAATGTATTTTCGTCGTCAATTCTTTCAAAGTTCTTGTCGAATCTGTGAACTTTGGAAATATTTTATATTATTTTAATTTGAAAATAATGTGTTTCCACTCATTCTGAAGTTTGAAAGGTCGATACACGCATGTTTTGGTGCAACGATATTCCTTGTTCAATGTCAAATGATTGGACCTGACAAATACATAAATGTGTGCCCAAAAGTCTTGTGTATTGAGACTTGAATTCATGCGGAATAGAGTTCAATATGTCGATAAAAGCACATGTGTGGACATACCTGGTTATTTCAAGTCTGTTCAAGTTTATGGCGAAATTGTGAAATGCTAAATTGATGCCCTCTGGTAGAGGGCCCTAGATAGTGCACAATGTAATGTAGAGTTTAATATTACTAACTGTATGTTTTAATTTCAGTAAATTATAAGTATTATAAGCAATTGACGCAAAAAGCCTATAAAACGTGCACAAACTTGAAATAATAAACCAAGCCCGATTACACGACCTGTGCAATTATGTAATTTCATGATAATTAACGATTTTTTTTATTATTTTCATTGAATAATTTATACTTCTATATATTGTGTATTCTTAAAACGTTTACACTTTGATGAATAATTTAGCACTTTTAAAAAATCTATTTTAAATATTTTATGCACAGATAACAATTTTGTTTGTGTAACGATCTTAATTCACAGTAATTTTAAGTAGATATTTTATTTTTATTTTGCTAAAGTCAGACGTCCCGGATTCGGCCTGTTCCAATGAAATGTAGAAATAATATTTTGAGTGCACACATTTCATATATTTTGTTAAATTATAACCATTGTACAAAAAATATAATGTCATAATATTGGAAAATATGTTTATTTACAATGTCGAAAACGATTTCGGGACGTTTGTAACTTGGAAATTGGTGCGTGTTCTTTAATCTATTTTATTTATAGAAGTTAAAAATGTTAAATAAATCTGATAACCATTTTCTCTAAATTGTAAAGTTTCTATACTATAACTATTTACATTTAGATAGCTATTCCCATCTCATGCTTTTAGGCATTTTGTTTGATGTTAGCTAAGGTTTACAAGTATTAATAATTTTTATATTAACGTGAATTTTAGTTTCAACGAGTATGTAATCAATTCAACCTGCACGAAAAACTTGTTTTAGTCATGGAAGACTGATTTGTCGACTGTCGCGTTATTTTAGAACAGGGTCATATCATCTTACGTGAGCATCAGTAATCATTTGTCAATTTACTCAAAGAAATATCTAAAATATTTTTTTATCCAGAAAGTCTCAGAATTGTATTGCTTATGAAAGTCCCACCTGTATTAATGGCGATAACATATTAATACAAGAAATAACTCCTTATTTTAATTTTTGTTAGAGAAAATCAGGCTCTTCTCATATGCACAACTTATAATGAAAGTATGCATCAATTCATTGCGAGTGCCACTTCACCACAGACTCCACGTTACGATGACAATTTCGCGCCAATTCTTATATCCCAATGGCGTCATTCTTTTCGTGACAACTTTTTTCTTGTCCTGAACAGTATTTATTCCTCTCACTGAGGAACCATGGACTATCTTCAGCTAAAATATTTAAATACTATAAGTTAATTATTATATGTAAATTCCAAAAATTCAATTCGCTACACATACAGAAAATAATATTTTTGTGGTTCTCAAAAGGAATGTCAATTTATTTTATTCTAATTTTGAGTGTTTTATACCTATTTCCCGATTATGGTTCGCGATCAAACGATGATTGAACAAGAAAACTGGTGTTTAGATGCAGGTCGATGCAGTTATAAGGCTAGGAGATCCGACGACAATACTTTTAATTTATGTATTACTATAATGTCTATTTACATGACTTACAGGGGTGTAAAAAATGCCTAATCTTGCAAGAAGTATAGTTTCTAATATGTTCTCGAATTGCAACTATGGGCCTGGAATGGATAAAACCTTTCGTCAGCATTCGTTCCATAATTTTGTCTCCACCATTAATAAGATTCAAAAACTGGTGACAAAGGCTTACGGAAAGCATTACAGTTAATAATTTAGAATAAATAGCACACAAAATTTCATTTATAAATAATTTAACGTACATAATGTATAATTGGCGTTTCTTACATCTCTGTGAGAAATCCTGTGATGGCTGTAGAATACCCCTCTAGTAAATAGCCTGTATTATTTTAGATCGTCATTTCATAAAATCCACTTTTGATGTATTTAGTTGAAAATATAAAATGTGATTCTTTATTAAGTGAATAATATGTAATATAGTAAAAGTAACGGGCCATTAGTCATATTGGCTGTATGTAGCCCTGATTGAGCCTGTATTTCGTTTACATAAATAAATATAATGCCAATAGAAATGTTTTTTTATTTATGAATTCAGGGACCTGTTATTCAAGAATGCTAAGCTAATAGATAGCGTCGTGTATGAACTGTTCTGGTGCCAGAATCTAGCCTTGCTCGATGTAAGTATGGGCTCTCTAAACACTGGAAGATTTTACCAATTCGGACCAATCATATGGGCTTACAAACAGAATAATGGATGGCATTCAAGACCAATCATTCATGCAATTTGTTTATCTGGGACCTTCTGCCCTTGTGGCATTGTGGACTACTGTTTTCCTCCCAATGATAACTAAACACATTTAGGTACTTAATTCTTTTTTTCACTAGAACGATTCAAAATAAAGACCTAAAAATATACTGAAGGGCTCTACACGGGATAAGTAGTCTTTCTATAACAGCTGTGACTGCACAGTGAACTGCAAAGTTCTATGGATACACGAACCGCAGTTGCAACTTATTTGGGCAGCTTGAAGCCGTGGTCCCCGAATGTTTCAAGGGTATCAAGTCATTGATCCGGTCTATAAAGCTCGAATCAGTTTAAAGAATATATCGTGTAAGTGTGAAAGGACATAATATCGATACGATGCGTTTGTATTTTGTAAAATTATAAATTAGCTGGTAAATTATTTTGAATACAGGCATAGGTTACACATAACATTTTTAAAATACTGTATTCACTTATAAGCGATTTTATTCTTATAACTAATGGAAGTGGAACCGTGTTATTTTTCTGTGTATAACGAAACGCGTTCCTAAAGTAGCTTGGTCCAGAAATTGTATTTTAACTGTTTTTTATTAAATTGGTGTGGTAAATAAAGTGACTTTTGAAGAATCTAAAATGATGGATTGTGGGTAAGTTACTATGATATAAATTATTGGCCCTTTCGAAGATTTTTGGTTACTTTTTATCGATAAACTTGTTAGACTTTTGTTTTGGCGCCCGCAGCCATATTGTGTCAAACAGCTGTTGCGGGAACGACTTCTGTGTGCTCCGTTGTTTTTGTCGTTTTTATTCACAAAAAATGTGTGTAAACTCGTTACACTGTAATAAACAATGATAAGGTGGTGCAAAAACAGTGTTTATTAATTAAACGTGAAGAAATTGGTTATTCGGAATGTGTTTTCGGTAATCAGAAAATATCATGGCTTGTGGATTGCAAAATTACGAGGACGGTGATATGCCCGCGGCTGAGCTCGAGTTCCAAACGAAATGGAGCAGGTTTTCCGACTGGTTGCACTGCATATGTGTGGTTACGTTCGACTTGGAGCTAGGACAGGCTATGGAAAGCGTGTATCCTCCTGGTGTGAAACTAACTGATCAAGAGAAGTGCAATATTTGTTATTTGGCGTTCCCCGACTCTAACTCTGGGTGTATGGGAGACACCCAGTTCCATGTCCGGCTGCGCTCGAGGGCGGGCCTCACACGCCAGCAGCTCGTGTACAACGACGACAGCGTGCCGACGTTGCGCGCCGACTCTACGCACTACTGGGGCTTCGTGTACTTCAGACAAGTGAAGGACCCCTCCCTGCCTAGAGGATATTTTCAGAAAAGTATAATTTTACTTACTAGACTACCTTTTATAAACTTATTCTACAAAGTTATCCAATTGATTGCTCCCAAGCATTTTGAGGAAGGTGAGAGGAGCCTGGAAGCTGCTTGTCATGACATTAACAGGTGGCCTCCACTCGACGCGGGGCAGAATGTGTTGTTACCTGTGCTCGGCACAGTTTTTCAATCATACATTCCTAATCAACAGACCGGAAAGATAACTCGATCTGACATTGCAAAACAGGTGCATTCTCCGAATGTTCCACATATTCTAGCATCATTACAAGATGTGAATGTATTTGATGTTCTATCTAGTGTTATTTCACACTTGCATTTATTATGGGAGTTGGTGTTGACTGCAGAACCCATAGTGGTGATGGCCAGTTCACCAACTGAATGTTCCGCTTTAGTTCAAGCATTGACTTACTTGATACAGCCACTACCATATTCAGCAGAATATAGACCATATTTCACAATACATGACAGTGAATTCAAAGAATTTACAAGGAAACAATTCAACCCACCTTGTGTAATATTAGGCGTGACCAATCCATTCTTCACAAAAACATTACAACATTGGCCGCACACCATTAAGTTAGGTGATGCTTCTTCTATAAAAACAAAATTGAGGAAAGTTGGCAATCTCAAGCTTTTGGACTCTGCACCAGGTGTGTATACTCAGTATAAACCTTTTTTGGAAAAAGATAAAGCTATTATTAAAAAATTGCACAATGGCATTAGAACTGATCGCCCATCTGAAGTTCAAACTGCTATGGTCAAGCGGCACCTACTCGAACTGACCCAAAGCTTTATGATACCTTTAGAAAGGTACATGGCATCTCTCATGCCTTTGCAGAAGAACATTTCTCCATTCAGAGCACCACCTGTACCAAATCCTTTTAATCCTGAAGACTTCTTTGCAACTCTACAACAGTCCGGCCCACAATTAACTACAGGCATAAAAGGAGATTGGATTGGTCTATACAGAAACTACTTTAGAACTCCAAACTTCAGTGCATGGTTCCATGAAAGACACAATAATTTGACAAATAAATTGCATGCATTGCAACTTGAAGCGTTGGCTGAGAGTGACTTAAAGAAATGGTCAGTTGGTAAAAAGGAGGTTGAAATTGTGGATATGGTCTTGAAGTTGAGAGAAGTGTTGAAGAGTAACCCCCCAGTGGCGGACAATACCAGGACATTGTTGGCGCGGCGCTTGGAGGACCTAAACTGCGTCCTGCCGGAGGATATGAAGTCTATACTGAACGCGGCCACGTGACAGAAGCACTGCTGCGCCTCAAACTTGAGAGGATGCAGCGACGACTGCAAGACACAATACAGGAAGTTAAGATATGGTCACCCTATTGTGTGCATGTGAAATGTTAAGTTTTTATATCGACATGCAATAGTATCGCGATTGGGGGTCGGTTGCGAAAACCGCGTTGCGTATATCAAGTTTCATTGCGATACATTTAGTGTATTATTAAGTTTGGCCAGAAATAATGCTATATATTTAGTAGGTAGTTAACTCTAAATTGTAATTAGCAAATAACTGAAATTAACTTAAATAATACCTACCTCTGCAGAATAACTTTACTTCTGGCCAAAGGCTTGTGGGCGTTTCTGCGAAAATGTTCGAATTTTAATGTTATTTGTTTTGTTTAAATTTTTTATCACTTGTTTTCAGTGCGCAGTTTAGTGTTTATAGCTCGATAAGTTATTTATGGATAGTCTTGCAATGGTTTTATATGTATTATAATTTTGACTATAAATATAGCTTCATCGCGAATTAGAGTGGATATGTAGTATAATTATTATTTCAAATATTCGACAAATATCGATCGTAACATTTCTGTGGAAACTCCTCCAGCCTGGCTTCTTTGAAACCATCTGACTAATTCATTGGTTTGAAAATCTTTGCTTCCATCTATGTACCTACTCGATATTAAGTATCTGATGTTAATTAAGTAAGTAAATAGTACTGATAAATTGTCCTGTTAGGAATGACTGATTTTTCGTTAATATTGGGTTATACGTGTAGACGTATAATGTTCCCAATTCAAGGTGGTGGTAATGTGTTGTCCTTATTTGGATTAATTTACGATTTTATGACCAGTTCTCCTCGTTTTTGTTGAAGATGATTTCAATGCTACTTTAAAGTAGCGTTTTCCTGTAATACTAAAGTTCAGTAATGAATTAATAACGAATCCATTTAAAACTCGGAGAGTTTTCGACGATGTCATCGTTTATATATTTACTAGCTTTCCGCCCGCGGCTTCGCCCGCGTGGAATTCGGTTATATTGCGGTATAAATCACAACTATAAGAAAACTTTTAAACGACACACAGCGCCATCTACAATTCATCCATCAAGCAAACAATATTTTTGTTTTCCCTCGGGAATATCTATTTTTTTCGGGATAAAAAGTACCCTATTATTTAATCCGGACTTCTAACTTTACGTCTGCAAAATTTCAAAGCAATCGGTTCAGTAGTTACGGCGTGAAAGCGGAACAAACAAACAAACAAACTCACTTTCCGATTTATAATATTAGTAAGGATGTAAAAAATATTGGCATTGAAAGCGCATGTATAAATAACACCGTGACCAATAAATTCGATGTACAATTAACGGCCATAATTCTGCATAATAAAATAGTGAAACAATTTTTATACGATGGAAAAATCTTGCCTAGTATGCCTGGGTGAGTTGTCAGTTGATAACGTATGATATTATGAAACTACGTCGATTATAAATAAGTCTTGTAAATATTGTAGCTATAAAATTAATACTTAATCACTAATTTTATCTAGTAAAGTAACAAGAGAGAAATGTCGGAAGACATTTTTGATAGATTATCGTATGTATGTAAAACATTGTAATCCAATTTGTGAGACATTTGTAAGTCTGCTATTTTACTGGCTGTGTATTCAAGGTCACATTGAAAACGCGGAAGGTTTGCAGCATGCATTAATTAATATTACACGCCACTTGTATCTAATTACATTATACGAATTTTAAATGTAACTGAAGATATAGACAGTGATTTAACGCGAACAATGTCCTGTATAAGTATGCTGTGATAGGCTTTAATTTTGTAATTAGTTTGTGTATTACATTGCCACATAAAATATTTTAGATAATAAATGTATTGTTAGAACACGAATACATGTAAAATTTGACGGGAAAATTACTGTTTACCGAGTCGTTACGATCGAGTGCACATATTACTGAGTCAGTAACATGAATCAAGTACTTACCGAGATTTTAAAATAACCGTTTCGATGTACTCGTGGGAGAAACGGTGTGTCATGCTATTGAATGAGCATTCTCAAAACAAATAATAGTTTTTGAACCATCGATGACGAAGTAAATGACTCTTGTTACTGACAAAGGGAATCCAGTTAATCGCATTATGTTAGTTTCTTGAACTCGGTTATATTTACGGTACAATGGAATTGTGTATAACACCTATTTCTAGACGTGTATTGTTCTTGAAGATAATTCTTATGAAAGAGTGCATCTAGAAAGGGTTTCCTTAGACATTCGGGATGTATAAATTGAGATGATTATGAATGATGATTACAAAGCTGAATCAGTCCAGTCTAAATAATAAGTCATTTTCCTTCGAACTAAGTCTAGATAAGAACCTATGAGTTACTATTCGCATTGAAATATATTTTCGTAAACTATTTTATTAGGATGAATGTTTAGAATCTCTGTATTGTATTTGTAACTGTCCTGTCTGTTCATCATTAAGGTGTTACGATTGTCAGCTACCAAAGTCTATCTATCGATTCGAAGGTAAACGTTCCTTGTTATTATACCCCTTTCAGTAGAAAATAGGGGATATATATTTACACAACGATGTGTATCGCAAAATACCTTCAAGATAGCTACTCAGCTGCACCCAATACTGATTGATAAAAATATTATGTAAACAAACAACCATGCTACACATTGTTACACATTTAAGTCGGCTTCCTTTTGGCACCCTCGCTCGAACTGCAATCTCCTTTGCGGCAATAAATTAATATATTTAGTTATCATATCTAAAGACCTTGATACCCACAGCGAAAAGTTCCATTATCAGTCAGTAGATGTCTAGGACGCTTGCAGGTCATGTCACAAAATTATCTGATATAAGCTAATATCGATAGATGATTAGGTAAGACAACTGACAGTCGTAACAACCCTACATCTCTTTACGTAACTCATTTATCATACGAAAGTCCATCCAATGAAACCGCAAAATGAACGGTTGTATATTGTTGAGCATAGATAAGTAAATAATATTAATGATACATTACGTTGTTATCGCTTATAGAATTTTTTCTAAGATATTTTATCACGAAACTCCAGTTAATGTGTAACTTGATAATGATATTAAACGAACCGCGCTTTTTAAAACACTCAAATTCCTGAAATTTTAAAGTAAAGATCGATTCTTGGCAATTTTATTCGAGTAAGATCAATCGAGACCAAGTTATCCGATTAGTTGATTAAATGAGTTCTGTTACCAATTGTATAATCGGAAATTCAGTCTCCGCCTCAATTGTCTGTAAATAATCGAATATAATATGTAACGAGTACCGATAATATTGCAAGATTTGATTGTGCATAGATAGAATGGCAGCTAGAACTCTTGGACTCCGATTAGGACCGGCAGACCGGGAGCGGGAGTTTCGAGATCTTACAGGCCTACTAAAGTAGTGAGCCACAAAATAACTGTCCCAGCACTCCGTCTAGTTGAAGATCGTTCAAGTTAAATTGAAGTAAGCGAGACGAACATACCGATTCCGGTTAAATTAAAAACCAGGTTTCATGCCATGACAAGCAGTAAAGCCCGAAAGTCAAGGTTAAAAGTGCATTTACGGCAAAAAGACCCACCATCCGGAAATCGGTGCTTGTTTCATTTTACCACGCTACTTGACTGCGCTAATGAATTAACAGATTGTTTATTTTACGTTAATATTTGTAAATAATTGGGTGCCAAATTATACTATTTGGAATATTGGACGAAAATTATGGCATTGTAATTTTATTTTTATAATATAGTTATAAACTAAAGGGCCTGTTTGCTCAATTGTTTGAAATGTAAGCTCGTTATAGGGTGTGCGCACATTAGCGAAAACGTGAAGGTTACCGTGGTTGCAAGGTTTCCGAGCGTTCGCCAATATCTACAGTGTACACCCTTAGAGATTTTTATGTCAAGGTCGGGTCGAGCTAACGCGACGTCAATATTATATCTGGACGGGTAACCCAACCAGATGGAACCGGATCTAATGACCAAACAAGTGGATCACGCGACCCACTTACTGTCTTGATGGAAATTTACTTATTCCCTTTTAGCGAGAGATTTTCCCGTGTGGCTCTGATCGGTCCGGATGGAGTATAACGACGGCAATGATGCCTAAGGGCTATTCAGATTCATACGCGAAAAGTTGGATAGTATTTCTAATTATTATTTTTACCATGACTCCCATTGGCTCGACCAGACTAAAAACGGATGGGATATTGCAATACCCATCCCCTATGTATCGTTAATTATAGCAGACTCCACTAGTGTATAACATATCCCATCGTAATCGCTACATGTAAATACAACATTGTACAAACTGCACTGTGTAAAACAATGTAAATGAAATAAACCATTTATTTTTCAAATAACTCATTTATTAACGCTTATGCATATTTGTGCGGTCCTGATACGACAAGGCGGGAATATGTACGTAATACAGGGTTGTGCTATCCATAAACTGTATGCAAATACACATGAACCATGAGATAAATTAGTTTATATGTATGGTCTGAGTAAATATGAGAGATAATTGTGAGTAAATAAACCTCACTAGAAAATATCTTAATATAATGTACTGCGTTTATACACTAGCTGTATAAATCAGCAGTTATAAAAATGTAGATTAAATAGTCTACTACATTATATACAAGATTACTATTATCTATACTGCTAAGCAATTGTATGTATACCTTTTGACTACTACAATAATTTACAAATTACCCACTTTAGTTTTGGTGTAGGAAACCATTTTATTGATATTCAAAAGGCCTACGAATTCTAAATTACATTGTCAATATTTATCCAATAAATATACCATTGAAAACGGGATGAATATTTTATTAAGTACAACAATTGCTACTGTGGCAAGAGCTACACAACTGTAGAGCGCAGTTTATGGATACCAAAAAGCACAATACATAAATCTAAACAGGTACGGGGGGACATGGCACAAATAAGTCCCGGCGTCCCGACAGATCCTTTGGCGTTGTCATAACAAAAAACTAAACATAACAGTCTATTAAATATTTACATGACTATAGGCGGTTTTGAATCACAATCTATTGTATCTAGCTTTGCTCCATATATTGTCGTTGTCGGTGATGAGTGTGTAGACTCCAGCGAGGGTTAGGCCGACAGCGGCGCCGAGGCCCATGGAGCGCAGTCCGGAGGTGCTCTTGTAGATGATGCCGGTGGTGGTGGCGGCTATGAAGGTGTTCGCAGTGTCTTCCTTGTCGCGTAGCCATGTCACGCCCAGCGCGATACACGAGTAGAATGACGCGATGATGCCGAGGGTGCAGCCAGTGTTCGTTCCTGGAACATTATAAAGGAGTTTGTATTAAGTTGGGTACACAGTACAGGTTTATATTCTTATTGGTATCAAGCTAAAAAAACTTTGTTTATTTGAACATTTCATTCATAAATGAGAGACAAATCTCATACTTGTAAGGAGGTAATCAGTTTAGGCTTTTTATAGAGAAACTTATGTGATAAAGAAAGTAATTATTCAAATTATTATAAACCTGGAAGTTGTTTCTTATTTGATTCTTATATGTATAGTAGACAGATATAGAAGAAATATATAACAATCTGAATATTTAGACCCAGATTATTTATATTATTTCTTGTGCCAACTGACCTTGCTTCATGATGTAGTTGATAATTTGGGTTCGTCGCACTTTGCCTGTCTGTCCTGCTAGTGTTGTGGCCCTCAGACCTCTGTATAAACCTGCCATACCGCCCAAACCTGGAACAGAATTATTCACAACACCATAAAGTAGAATTTAAACAAAAATAATCAATGGGAGTTTTGATATGTGGTGATTATTTGGAACCAATATCAGATTATGGGCGTATCTCAAGTTATTAATTCGTTGTATGTTGGAGCGCAGATATACATGAGACACTGTTGATTTTCTATTATTTTATATTAAGCGTCAAACAAGTGGCTAAACCAGGAGGTAATACTTTTGAACACTGGATTTGGATAATTAATGGTGTTTGTTTTGCTATTCTGGCAGTACTTATATATAAAAAAAGAAATTAGTTGCATAGATAGACTAAAACAGCTGATAGAAAACAAATATCTATCAAATTAACAAGTAGGTGTGACAAGTAGTCTTGAAAAATAAATATTGACTTCTTGTAATAACTTGTTTTCTGAAATGATAGCTGTTTAGTCGAAATTATAGCGCAGTATATTAGCTTTGCACCGTCTAGAGAAAAATTAATGTAGTTCTTATCAATAAATGATTTTATAGTTCCATTGTTCACGTGAATGAGACTCCAATCCAATTTACTGTTACTGTGTATATACGCAGTATTTACTGCAATCTGTCTTAACTTGATGCCTATATCAATAATAGTATACTGGTAGGTATAACCCTGAGCCAAAAACATTAATAATACAACATTTTGTTTCATGTTTTTTTGTTTGACTCTTTGATACTTCTGTGCGATTCGAAATTCTAATTTATCATGTATACCAAATACGTACTGTATTCATATTTATTCTTACACAGTGTTATGTAAAAATTACTAATAATTTTGAGGTTATAGTAAGATTTCATCATCTCATTACCTGATCCGGTCATAAAGGACATTCCAATAATAGGCAGTGCTACGTTAGACCGTCTGGCTGTGGATGCCATGTGACTGTCATCAGGATACAAGAATTCTGGTTGCATTTTCGGTATGATATGGGGATCGAAGTTCAAATATGGGGATAGACTCGCCCCCGCCTGCTGTGTCTTCTCCTCATTCTTGTTCATGGACAATATATCGCCGAACAAGGACATTTTGCTATTTTGGACACTATTTTAACTAATCTAAAACTAAAACGTGATTCGGATATCACGCAGCGAATTTAAAGAAATCGAACTTTAATGAAATGTCAATGTCAAAAAGGTGCCTCAAAATCATAGACAAAATTTGTGATAATGTTGTCAGCGTAATAATTTATTAATTTGGAATTTCATCCATAGAGGTTTCATGTGTTTTATTTTTATAAAAATCAAACGAATTGTTCATTTCTTTCTCTGTTTCAGTGGCGGATTAACCCTATAAGCACAACAAGCACGTGCTTGGGGCCCCTGTTCTCCAGGGGCCTCCATCCTCTGCTGGCGTTTCATTTTATACCTACATTTTATAGAGATTCATCCACAATATATCCGAAATCACAAGGCGCGAGCAGTTCGGGAGTGACCCTTCATACACCCCCGCCTCAAACTTGATTGGTCGCAGTGCTGTTGATTGTTGTACGATCGCAGTGATTTTTTTTTTCAATTGTGCTGTTGTTATACAATTTTTTTTCGGCTTCTACTCATCGTTGGGCAAAGAATTAATAGGCAACGATAGCGTTCCGAAGTCGCTATCGTACAGTCGTTGGGAAGCTCACGCTGTAACTACGAGTGCAATATAACAAACATATCCGAAAATTTTGGATGCTTTAGATCAGTGGTCCTGGTGGTGGTGGGCTGGTAGTGCCTGGAGGCATTCCAAGTGGTCCGCGGACCACCGGTTAAGTCCGCGGACGTTGTTATCGATCTTACGTTATCCATCTTACTTGTCCAACAGAAAGAAATTAAGGTTTGAAATGTAGCCCTTTTACGAAATTTTAGTTCTGAGTCTTAAAACATAATCAAGATTTCCCGCTCGCTTCGCTCGCGTTTTCAAAAACTATATGTCCTCGTTTTTACATTTGTCAACAAATTAAAAGTTAAGTACGTTTGGGCTACATTGTACGTAATTTTGGTTCTGAGTCTATAATAAAAATAATTAAAATTTCACGCTCGCTTCGCTCGCATATTCAGAAACTATGTGCCTTCGTTTTTGCATTTGTCAACAAACAAAAAATTAAGTACGTTTGGGATAAATTTTACCTCCGTACGAGTCCGAAAAAAATTTCGCGCTCGCTTCGCTCGCGCATTTGAAACTACATGTGCATCACGCTCGCTTCGCTCGGTCAATTTCTCCAACCTTCTATTTCCATTTAAGTAATAGGGGGTCTACACAGGCTCTGTGCTTAGGGCCTCGGATACTCTTAATCCGCCACTGCTCTGTTTAGAAAGGTACCTAGAACTTTACTTTATTTACGTTACCGCCGCGATTGCGGCCTACAGTAGCTAAATCGATATGAATGAGATCCATACCTACGATGTAAAAAATGTTCCGTGGTTGTCCCAATACATCTTTATCAAAACCATGCCGATTTCCGATTTAGAACCACTGTTCTAAATATTAGAACCATTTTTCGCAATAAACCTATAACAACACGGCACAGCAAACCGACACTGAAGTCACGCGTTCACTTTTACTAACGCAGGGTACTTTGTCAATTCCAGTGAGATGAGAACACCGGAAGAAGTGCGAAAGATCATAAAGACTGCGAAATTGCACGAGTCTGAGCTGACCGAAATTACGCAAGTCCTCAGGTTTCCTGAGCCAACACAACAGAACCACAACTTGAAGTTGATGCTGCTGGATGACACGTTGCTGAAGGAAATAGAAGCTGGAAAAGAACTGGTGTTTAAAGGTAGGTATTTAAGTTTTTTTTCATAATAAGTAGAACTTGATTGTTAAGAACACCTACATTGCAAAAGTGTAGGTAAGTACCTGTATTGTATAATTTATCACTGACTGTATATTGTATTATAGAGGCTTCTGGTATCGCGAGCACAAAGACAGTGTGTGAATCCTTACAGTATAAAACCCCCGTTTTCCTTCTTCATTTGTTTCGTTTCGTACCTCCCTAACTCACATACTAAATTCTCAAATTACAGGAGATCCAGACGAAAATGTGGTATTGTGTACAAATAACAAAACCTACGACGTTAAAGAAGCAGAAACATCTAACAGCCTACTCCTAGTTCCAGAACTTCTATTCGCAGCATCCACAGGCTTAGACGAAACCATACAAAACGACTCTATGGAATCAGATTCCTCTTTCGACAAGTCCAACGCGAGTCTTAACAAATCTACCGAATCCGACGAAGGGGCGAAACCACCGAGGAAAATCGAACACAAAGATATTATAAACACATTTTTTACGTACTACGAGTTAAAACCATGCAAACCGAGGTTGTCAAAGTTAAGAAAATTGTTAGAACCGACGAAATATCAGGGCTTAGAATTAGAATACGCTACAGATAAAACCAAATTGCTAAATTATGAGGCCCTCTGTGATCAAATACAAGCATCTAAGGCCGAGTTAAACGATGAATTGGAAAAGATTCAAGCGATAGAAATCGATGGCTTTTACCGATTATTGGAATTCGATTATGAATTTCGAGTATTATCGTATATGTTGGACTTAATCGATGAGAATTCCTGGGTTTTTGATCGAATATCTAAGGAAGTGACTATGGAGAGTTTGAAAGAATTGGTACCTAACTCAATTTTAGAAGCCATGTTTAGATTTTATACGACAACGTCGGTTATAGAAGATGGGGCTCAGTATTATCAGTATAAGCAAGACAAAGTATGTAGATTTTTGGCTCGAGTGCTCCTGAAAAGTGCTGGGAAGTTCAATCTGGTTGAGTTTTTGGAAGCCTGGAGGGATTCTGTTCCTGAAGGAATGGTTACAGATGTAAGTACCTAAACTCTCTAATTATATGAGATGTTATTCGCCCCTCTCTAGCGTGATTTTTCGCGATTTCGCCCTTGACCCGAGGGAACTTCTGCAGCCGGGTAAAAGTGCACTAACCTGGTCATCTACCTAGGAGAGTATCTTGACACCAAAAGTAATTTTAATCGGTTCATTCATTTGTCTTACTGTCGAGAGTTTACTACATGCCGTCCAAACCTGTTATGTAATTATTGCGAGAAAAATAACAAACGCTTGTTATGACACTTTTTTAGTGCCTTCTTATAATATTAATGCTATTTTAAACTGTTATTCCAGGAATCAATGTTGTCAGGAATAGCGTTAGTAGATAAAACGAGCACGCCTCAAGTCGTATGGGGGTTCTCTGAAGGCGATTTACCTGAGGAAATCCACGAACGATTCAAAATACTGTTTCAGACTAAGGCAAAGTGGACTGTTGACCAGATATCTCCGTATATTGAGTGAGTATTCTAACCTTTCATAAGTAGATACCAATTACTTAGGTAAATGCTCTTCTATGTATAATTTTTCTTGTGAAAAAGAACAAACATTTTTTTGGGGATCTCCTGATCCCCAGATCAGGCAAAATTTAAGACTTAATCTTATCTTAGAATGAATTAAGGGACTTTTACTGCTAATAACTTTGACCTCTGTGTTATTAGTAAGATTCTAATGATAAAATTCTACTTATTACAGATGCTACGCGACAGAAAAACTAAACGTAAATGCCATATTAACGAAATATGCGCGAGCTTCAACACAAGATGGCGTCAGAGTGTTTTCAGCTAAGCATATGAAGTAGTTTGTAAGTTTAATATAATCTCTATACATATGGGTACCAAATGAATAAAATTCATACTTATACTCATTGAATAATACGTTTTATTTAAAAATTAACTTACACATAAAAATATTTATCCAATATCTGATGAGTAATTAATTATCGCGTTATACAATACATAAAATTCTTATAAAATATCATTACGTTTACTTAAATAACACAGCCTTCTTGTTCTTCGTAAAACCATTCATTTAGTTTTCAATCATTTTTATCTCAAAATTGTACGACCAGCGCTCGATTAAAATGAAAAAAAATATACATATCTCGGGAATGTTTGCAAATACACGAAAAAGAAAATATAAGTAGTATCTTTACATTCCAAAACTTAGTCTAGGCTTAAAACTAAAAATCTTTGGTATTTATGATTGTTGGACATTTTTCCTAAGTTTGTTGAGTTCCTCCCACATGGCTGGGGGTAGGTCTTCTCCAACTTCTTCCTTGAAATACTTTTCGATGGCGTCTGCTTCTTGGAGCCAGAAGTCCTTGGGTATGCTGAAGAGGGTGTTCATGTCGATGGGGCCGAGGTTGTCAGTGTTGAGGTCGCCTTCAGTGGGGATGTTGCCGAGAGGACTCTCAGTGTAGCAGGGCTCGTTGTCACAGCGGCGCAGGATCCAGTCCAGGACGCGGGAGTTCTCGCCGTATCCGGGCCATAGGAATTTACCCTGTAGATAGAAAGTTCATTGATTAGATTGCTAGATTGATAGAAAAGGGTTTGCTCCGAAAGGTTCTCAAATTGTTCCTCGAAATCGAAAAACATGTAATTGAAATTTTTTTCTACTCCAAAGGGGGCTTTTTCTACTTTTGTCTGAAGATTTTATTTATTTAGTGTCCTGAAGGAGACCACACAGTCCTAGCTAGCTAGATGAGCTCTGTTTTTGTTAAACTGTCTCTGTTCTTTGTTAAAACCCTCCCCAAGTCTACTTCTTCCCGGTTTTCTTCAAAATCACGAGTACCCACCTCATCATTCTTGCGGAACCAGTTGACGTGGAAGATCTTGGGCATCTGCCTGCCCTGCTGCGGCATGGACAGCCAGTGCTTGATGTACTCGCCGAAGTTGTAGCCGAAGAACGGACGCATCGCGAAGGGGTCGTGCATTACTACCTTGCCCTGGAGAAAAATAAGAAAGGTTTATTATGGGGTTCTTATAAGGAAAAGGCCTTTATGACGGTTACTTTGCGATCCGATTTGACAGGCCGTATTACAGTCAGTAATGGATGTTCGAAGCTTCTATTGATGGACTTGGGAAATCATTGAACTATTTTTTTAGCTGTACATTCAATGCAGAGGTGCTCCCCCGCTACACTCAGTAGTAACATAGCTTAACATAGCTTTAAGGACTATCAAGAACTGTCAAGAGTCAATTTACTCTAGAATTAGTGAAGCTTTACAAATGCGAAACATATATTAACTAGCAAACTCGCTTCTAATTAGTGGAGCCTACGAAATAACTTGAAAAACATGTCGCAAAGCAAACTTACAGCATGTTCAGCGGCAGCCGTAGCTTCAGATCTCATGGTGGCTCCCATGAAGACGCCGTGTTGCCAGTCGCGGGACTCCACTACTAATGGCACGCCTGCGGGCCTGCGCCCTCCCAGCAGGATGGCGGAGATGGGCACGCCTTCAGCGCTCTCCCATTCAGGGTCGATGATGGGGCACTGTTCCGCTGGGGTGCAGAATCTGAGGGGAAAAATTTGGAGTTAAAATTGAGGTTGTTAAGTCTTTTTGTGGGTTTAGGTTCTCTTTTGCTAGTCGTAGCTATCTCCGTCCGTCGTCTTTTAAAATATCACCTTATAAGTTGATTGAATCCACTTAGAGGAATTCCTTGAATTCTCATTGTAGATAGTTGCAAGTAATTAAAATATTTATCGATTAATTAATGATCTCTAGTTCAATGTTAATGGAAGGTTTTGTTGATTCAACAATTATGTAGTTCAAACTTTAAATCAAAAACTGTATAATTGCTAATTCCACAATTTTATATCCTGGCAACACCGCAAAATTAACCATAAAGCTCAGTAAATATCACCAAAAAGGTCAAGGCACAAAAGCTACTCAGCCTACCTAGAGTTAGGGTGTGCAGCGGGGGTCTTCTTGCTAGCATCCCAGGGCTGTCCCTTCCAGTCAGTGAGGCTTTCAGGAGCATTGCCCATGCCCTCCCACCAGACGCCGCCGTCACTGGTCTCGCCGACATTCGTGAATACCGTGTTTTGGAATACTGTTGACATCGCTATGGGGTTTGTCGCTTCTGAGGTTCCTGTGGAAGGTACGTAAGGTTTTAGGATAGGTATTTTATACTTAATGTTTTTGTAGCTCATTATGATGACATACCTACATGAGTAATAAATGAAAATTCTACAGTATGACAATAAATGGTCATTTTAAAAACAGTGAAAGGATAAGTATGGCCGACATACTTGGTCTTACTACGAAAAGTAACATATTTATGTAAGTTACATGTTTAAGGAAAATTTTCTAAAACATGTGATGAACGTCTGTTTATTTTTTTTTATGTTTAAAGAAAAACTGATCAATCAAATTCTGAATTCAGAACAATATGCTTTTATATAATTTTTGTTGTTCTTACCTGGAGCAACACCAAAGAACCCATTCTCCGGGTTGATAGCCCTCAAGACTCCATTCTTATCGAACTTCATCCACGCTATATCGTCTCCCACACACTCGACCTTGTACCCTGGCAGTGTGGGGGTCATCATGGCGAGGTTGGTCTTGCCGCAGGCTGAGGGGAACGCGGCGGCTATGTAGCGCTTCCTGCCTTTGGGGTCTGTTACTCCTACGATCTGGTATTAGAGTGGTGGTTAGTATTTTGAAGGGGTGTAGGGGTGATTTTTGTAGATGGTATAATGCGGCTATTTTTGATAGCATGTATGTATAGCTGGTGCCAAGTGGTATGTATGTTGGTAGGTATAAGAGACATATAAGAGAATTTGATGAATTGAGAAGATCAGGGATTTTTTTCTTGTAATGTATTTCTCTTTAAATTATAAGTATGTAATCTGACCATTGTGTAATAGCCATAAAATATGTAGTCCGATGAAGATAGATTGAAATAAAAAAAAAAATTTGCTTTTATTTAGACACATGCTATTCGATTTTTAATAGGCGACATTATGGTAGGTAATTTTTGTATATCTATTTAATGTGTTGATTGCCATTTGAACTCACCAGCATATGCTCAGCCAGCCATCCCTCTCGGCGCGCGATGACAGACCCCAATCTCAGAGCGAAGCACTTCTTGCCCAATAAACTGTTGCCGCCATAACCACTACCTATAGACAAATCAAAAAATACATAAATAACATTTAATGTAACCTGAGAATTCGAATTTTATACATTCTTCATTTGATTGCATAAACACAATTGTGAAGAGTTTTTGTTTTACACCAATAGATGGCGTTGCTATCCTTACATTACAGATTTTCTATTTTGTTGTTCTAACTTCTTGCATGTTTTACTCTACTATCTTGAAATTAACTGTATACAACCTTTGCAGATGCATATTATTATTCAGATCATTGCTTTATGCAATTTTTAAGTAAGTACATACTAAGTATAGTTTGCAAGTACGTAGGTAGGTACACAATATACTGCAGTGCTAAAAATTACTCTCTAACATCCAAAAAACAAATGAACCACATTCTTCCAAATTCAAATCAGCAAAATACATACCATAGCTAACAATCTCATTGTCAGCGGGCTTATGCAGAATGATAGTCCGGGGCGGATCGCAGGGCCAGCCCGCAATACCGCCGGTGCCGACCGCGTGTAAGCAGCGGACGAACTGCTCATCTTGACGAAGAGCTTCCAACACTTTGGCTCCTGGAGACAAGGATAGAGGTCATATTCAAGTAGTGGTCAATGAGTAATGGTCGGGTAGCATAGGCAGCTGGGTTGAGGCGGTCACATAGGGAGTCGCTTCGAGTAAAACACTGGTACTCAGCTGCATACAGTTAGACTGGAAGCCAATGAAACTGGTGTTGAGAAAATGATAGGCAGATGGAATGTCTCTTTAGGGGTAAAGTCAACTAATGCATGTGTGTAAGTTTGTATAAAGAACAGATTAAATAAAAGTAAATTAGAGTGTTCCAATTTCGATAATAGGCCATCATAAAGGCAGTTACATATCAATTTTAACACGCTTATATTAGTTTAATAGAAATAGCTACTTCTGTTATCTATTTATTTCATACAAACATAATGTTTATCTACACATTACACTACACGTGAGGTTTGAATCTCATTATAAATGTCCGACATTACCACAAACAACCCCTATCACTGTTTTAAATCTTTCGCGCCCTTTAACCCGGTCTCTCATTGGGTCGCTAAAGTTCGCGCCAACCGCGCACCTACGTCACGGCGTGTCGCGACCTACGCAACACGTAGGCGTTGTAATGAGAACCCCTCATATTTACATCCCCATAAAAATAGTATCAAACCAAATCTTAGAAAAACAACAAGACTCCACAATATTGAACAATTATTAAAAAATAAATAACAGAAAAAATAATTCGGTAAAATTTAGCTTAGCTTCAAAAATTTTTTTGAGACTTCAAAGTTGAATTTAGAATTGGCGCCAATTTCGGGTGCATACGTAGAGGTAGATGTCGTTGCAGCTATGTAGTCTGGGGATGCGTCCGGCCGCCGCACGGCAGTCGCGGTGACGGACCCCGGCGACATGGAGCCATCTACCTCCGTTAGCAACGGCGACGCCGACAAGGCTCTTAACATAGAACTGCTCATTTCTGAGATCAAGCAGCGCCCGGCTCTCTACAGCAATGCTCAAGCCGAGTATCTCGAGAGAATGTCCAAGCAGAAGGAGTGGACCGAAGTCTGCCAAGCATTATTCAAGGACTGGAACAAGTTCAGCCCGCGCAAGAAACGAGACAAAGGTAACATTTTCAAAATTATTTTGTTGCCAGTATTAAAAAAGAAGACCGTTTAATTCCAAATTCGATGTATTTAGAGGTGTTAATTAGTATGTGATAGTGCGAATTATTGTGTGATATTAAAAATCGATTGAGCCCCGGCCAGAGCTATATTTAGATGGAGGGGTGCGGGGGCGCAAGGGAGCTGAGGTTCCGGGTTCGATGCCTGGGCGAAAAGTTATTGCTTGTACTGAGTGTGCCGAATACGTGTAATATTAAGGATTATTTATATACATAAATAGACAGATTTAGGCATCTAGCCTTCTGTGGGCGTGCCCACCTCTTACATCTGAAGCGGCACCCCCCCCCCTCTACTCCCCGTTGTAAACTCAAGCCTAATACACAGATGTTTTTAAATTTCAGTGCGCGAAGTTCAAACCAAGTGGCTGAAGTTGAAGAACTCTTTCTTGAAGAGCTATGGAGGCGTTCGCAAGATGTCTCCATTGGCCAAGAAGAAGAAGCACACCCATTTCAACAGCATGTCGTTCCTGATCCCTTCTACTTCGACGCAGGAGGACAACAATGTGGATAACAATAATGAGGATGAGGAGAGTCAGGAAGCCCCTCCGTTGTCAACTGCTGAGAGGATGGTGGCTGAGTTCTCGCAAATGCACGAGGTGAAGCCTACGCCCTACGTCGTGCCAGTGCCGCAGATCCAGCAACCGGCACACACACCAATAGACGAGCATCTCAACTTCGCTCTCATGCTGATCCCGTCTCTTCGCCAACTGACTGCGGACCAGAAGTTCATCGCCTGGACCAGCATCATTGAAATTATTCAGAAAGCTGGAGAGCTGGGTAAGAATATCAGCGTGCTGCAAGATCAACTTCGATATCCAACTGCTGGACCGAGTGGCGAGCAGGGACAGGTGCCTATGGTCCAATTGCCCCCAGCGCCGGGCACTTTAGAGCCAGAGGAACCAGAGGAACCCGCATTCCCAGCTAGCCATGGTAGACCCACTAATCCTCAAGGCGAAATCATGTATCCAGAAACTGATCAGGAAGATCTAGATGAGGCCTAATTTGAGGTATAACGAATTATTTAAGCTGAGCGAAATACACGCCGCTCAAACTTAGCCCTCTATTTTATGTATTCTTAACAACCCTCTATTTCTCTTTGATGCAACATTAGGTTGCTATAAATTTTCGAAAGGTGTACTTGGGCTAATTTTGAGTGCCAAAATTTCCGCGACCGGATAAGGTCGGTAAAGTCTTTTGCTAAAAAGGCTATTTTGTAAAATGTAACTTTTTGTTATGTAGGTATTTGTGCAGGGTTAACTATTAAAACAATTTTAATCATCATCCGCCTAGCCTTTACCAAACGAAGTTGGGTATCGGCGCGTAGTGCGAGGGTCTGTCTAAAGACCATCCGTAGACAGACCGCAACAAGACCAGCTTGCTTAGACCCCTAAATGTTAACTAATTACTATTTCAAAAGATGTTTTATTTTTTTGATCTCTAAACGATATAAGATAAAAGCTATGTGAATCCATGTCTGTCCATTTGTCACTTCTTCAGGCCTAAGGCCGTATACAGGAAGAAAGCTGATAGAAGCTGGAAACTTACATATAAGCGCTTATCGGCGCTTGTCAGCGCTGGTAACCTGCGCAGCTTTCTTTCTGTATACGGCTTAATTTACTGAGCAGGTGGTGGTATCGAGCTTAAAGACAGATGCGGAAAAATTTAGGTTTAAATGTTTATTAAATGTCTTGATGTCAAAAAGCGTTTTTTTTTTAAGTTACCTATTCACTTTAGCAGCTGCTGACTGCACTTGCATGAGCTAGCAAAAAAAAATTGCAGCCTAATTTTGATACTCCCAGTGGTCAATTGATTGGCAAAAGTATAAATAAGCATTTTTTTAAAATAATGAAATAATTGCATTATTTCATTATTTTGGGGGAGATCAGAATTGGCCTGCAATATGCGCCAACGCGACTTCTAACCAGCGAACGCTCAATAAACGAATATATTTATTAATAGAAAGACCTGTAGGGGTTGCTAGGGGATACTTCCATCTCCTTACATCGACCCGACGGGAAGCCAGTCTAGTCTTCTACCAATATAACTTGACCCTTGAACATCTTAATAAAAACCAGGGTTGATATGACACGAGAGGCTCTCTGATACCTGGTCGTTGCCAGACAACACCGGACAAAAATATGCTGTGTTTATACACAAATATAATTTCGTCTGGTTTTTTGTGAGGATTATTTTTTAATGGTATTGATTTGGCTGCCTGTCTGGTGCTCGTGAGTGCACTTAATAAGTTCTTAATTTTTTATTTGAAGTTTAGCTTTTTTCTGAATTAAATTTCTCAGTGGCCGTCTTAAGTCAGGCAAAAGGTTTTTTTTAATCAAATAGGGCTTACTAAGGGTGGTTGCACAACCATGTATAAGCGATAACCAGCCGTCAAATTCCTGTTTTGGCGCAACTTCTGTGGTTCAGCCTCTTATGAATTTTTTGAGGTGTGATGTCATGCTGTTAATATTGAAGTACTTACCCATTCTGGTCATAACACGCATGGAGTACACGACGTACGGAGAGTCGGTGATCTCCACTCCGATCTTGGACAGTGGGGATCCGACGGGGCCCATGGAAAATGGGATCACGTACATAGTGCGGCCTGCGGACAAAAAAGAAATGTAAATTAACTTAGGTATTCGGCACTGAATGGTAAAGTATTTGTAATTTTTTGGAGAAATAGCGAGTTTAAGTTATTTAGTTTTGTAGTACCCAAAATACACGAAACAACATCATTAAAAGTCGTCATATACGTCCTTAATGAGAAAATAATTAATCCGGATTTTTGATCAACATTCTTAAATACTATGTAGGTACCTATATTCTTTTAAAGCATAATGGACATGTCACTCAAACAAAAAATCTGTCTAGACTTTTCCCAAATATATTAGGGTCGGCATCCAATATTGCAAATTAATTTCTCCCCTCGGCTGTCAAAACAAACGACTGCCCAAAGCTCTTTGATGTTTTAAAACAAATTGCAATGTAACAAACATAGGTACTCCACAGATATAGTAACTGCACCTGTACCTATAGCTAATTACATCCAGCCGGGCCCAGTCCGCTGTATTGATTTTAAGGGGAGTCTGCGTTTACAGACACATGATATGCAGACAGATTGATATACATTTATATTATTATGCACCTCTATCAATGTATGGGAAACTCCGATATCTACCCTTTCATTACTCAATACGTGATACAAAGATTTTGGGAAACCGATTCATCGCTCATTGTGTAAAACGGAAAACGTACGTCTTTTGTTTCTTTGTTCTAAAGTTCAGTTTATAAACATTGTTTGGGAAACTTTGCTAAGGAGGTTTGAGAATGTTTTCACGAAGCTTAGCAAAAAAATCTTCCGCGTTAGATTGTTCAATAGTTATGTCATCTTGCATATTAGGCGCGCACTAAAGGTCACCTTTGTTTGCAATCAATATCAGGAAATAGTTTATGCATGATTACTTTTTTTTGCATTTTATTAAACAAGTTAGTGACGTGTTGCTTGCAAATCAATTCTGCAGTCTCATGATTTAAGAACAACTTTGCCGCGAATAGGTACTCTAATTCGAAAGCTGCGAGTATGTCTCCCGGGAACTAGGTCACAAGGGCCTTTCTAGAACTCCTAAAGGATTGTACGATGGCAGAGCATCTATTAAAATTACATCTGTTACAAAATAAAAAGAATACGAACTTTTTGTCTTTAATGCTTACGTCAAAGGGGTCTCTTTAAGACTTCTATAAGATTTTACACTTAATTTCTTAGAGATACCTCCATAAACAAATGAAAATCATAAAGTCACGGCGTTCGAAGACTTACCTCTCATACATCCAGGGAACCTCTCGGTGATAGCCTTATCGTAATCACTGGGAGCGATGTAGTTGCCCAGAGCGGACTTCTGACCAGCACGGGCGATGGGCACCACGTCCCTCTCCTTCTCGGAGCAGATAAAGGTGCGAGACTCCACGCGGGCTACGTCAGCTGGGTCGGTGCGGGCCAGCCAGCTAAAGAACAGGTGACATTAGAATTTGAATGGGGAAGAAAAATTGGGTGGTGGTTTTTTGGTTTTTCGCCAAATTCTCTAAAGGTGGTATTGCTTTATTTTTTTTTTACAACAATCTTAAAACTAGGACATAATACTCTAGCATGAGTATTCCTTTAATAACTTTACAGGAATTATTGGGTGGCCCAATATTTGGGATACATATTCATATGTGTGTATGTGTATGAATTTGACTATCGTAATATTTATTCTGATGAAGGAAACTTTTAACATGTGTCAGTTTTCTAACAAGATTGATTAAAGCGTTATTAAACCAAGTACCTAACAGTAGTTACTAGGCTAGAGACATGTGTGTATGTGTGTGTGTGTGTGTCTTTTAACGTTTTTGAGACCACTTACCAGTTATCATACTTAGGCAAGCGCTTAAGCATGCCCTGCTGCTGCATGATATGCAACAAGGCAGCGGCCTCAGCCTCGGAGCCGTCACAGACGTGCACATGTTCCGGCTGGCAGAGAGCAGCACTGCGCTCCACGAAGGCTCGGACCTGGTGACATGGAGGTTCGTTAGGTTTTTCGTGGCCAGTATTTTTTTAATTGGTGTCGTCTATTTTTAAACGTAGAATATCTTTAGGCTCAATGTGGACTATATCATAGATTTTTTTTGTGAATATAGTCTATTCCTCTATTGCTTACTAACATATAGAAATCATTGTAAGAACCATATATTACTTAATAGTTACTACGTAATAGCAGACAACTGCCTAGAATTCTTCAAAAGAAAATTTCACATATCATATTATTTGTTACGTCTAGACTACTTGTTCATACATTTATTTATTTATTTATTTATTTATTTGTATAGAATGTAGGTACAACAATAATGGTCTTAGCTTAAAAAATACAGTTCCAGTACATTCTGCCTGTTGGCATACAAATTTTCTTACAATTATAGATTAG
This sequence comes from Helicoverpa armigera, assembly GCF_030705265.1. NCBI lineage: Eukaryota > Metazoa > Arthropoda > Insecta > Lepidoptera > Noctuidae > Helicoverpa > Helicoverpa armigera. The sequence goes on from NC_087144.1 coordinate 5,056,954, forward strand.
AGAAATCTTAAAATTCTAAAGTAGATACTTACAATTAAAAATAAGATCATGAAAACTAAATTATAATAACTGAGAAGAACAATAGGTTACAAGTCATCATTTAAAAAATCTGTAACGGAATAATAACATTTCTTAGTTAGCAGCGCGGACAGGAGGTTTTTAAATTTTCTCAGGGGCTGATCTTTTATGGAATTCGGTAATTTGTTAAATATAGTAGGTGCCATACCAATAATGTTTTTCTTAGCCAATGTAGTGTTATACTGGCCTTTGTTCAATAGATTCCTATATTTTGATCGCATGGCTGTAGTTCGTGTTCTCGTGTTACTTAATGTAGGAAACAAATCGGTGTTAGTTTTAACGAAAATAGCTACTTCTAAAATGTAAAGGCAAGGAAAAGTTAAGATATTGTGTGTCTTGAAGATAGGGATGCAGCTGTCTGTTACCTTAAGATTAAAAATCGCCCTTATGCACCGTTTTTGACATTTAAATACAGCCTCTCTTTCAGAACAATTGCCCCAAAATACCACACCAAACCTTAGGATAGAAACCACCAAACCGTGATAAGCTATCAGTAATGTTTCAATGTTCGCTTTTTTTGACAAATTGTAAAGAATATACGCAGTAGTACTTAATTTTTTACAAATTTCATCAGCTTGTGGTTTCCATGTTAATTGACTGTCCACTATTATACCCAGAAATTTTGCTATGTTAGTGCTATCAATGGTTTGACCGTTATAGTTAATGTTTAGGTTTAAAGGATGAATTCTTTGATAAAAGTGCATAATATTTGTTTTGCTGAGATTTATCACAAGATTATTTTTGTTGAGCCAATTAATTATTAATTTAAGTGAATTATTTATTTCATCTTCATATATTTCTCTATTGACACATTCTATTAGGACCGTACTATCGTCGGCAAATAACACGCAAGGGTAGCTGATGTTGGGGAAGATCATTTATATACAGCAAAAATAATAACGGCCCTAGAACGCTGCCTTGCGGCACGCCATATTTAATTTCCTAGGATGAGATAAGTATTTGATTTCTCTTTTGGATTTGACGCATACATTAGATATTTCGGTATATTGAATACGTCCGCTTAGGTATGATTTTATCAGGCTTAAGGCATTCCCTCTTATACCGTAAGCATTAAGTTTGATCAGAAGCGTTTCATGGTCTACAGTGTCAAAAGCTTTTGTCATGTCGGTGAATATGGCGCAAATTGGTATTTTTTTGTCTACATTAATCAATATTTTATTTATTAGGTCATATATCGCCATATTAATATTCTTATTCTTTCGAAACCCTTTTTGTTCATCACAAAGAATATTATATCTTGAAAAGAAAGAGTAGAATGATTCATAGATAACTTTTTCTATGACTTTAGAGAAAACGGGAATTAAGGCTATGGGTCTGTAATTTGTCGTTTCTTCTTTATTATTCTTCTTGTGAAGTGGTTTAATTATTGTAGTTTTAAGACTATTGGGGAAAACACCAGCTGATATGCTTGCATTGATAATGTGGCTCAGAGGATCAGCTATAATGGTAGAAACAAATTTTATGACGTTTGTTGAGATACCGTCATAACCAAAACTTTTCTTGTTTTTTAAGGATCTGATCACTCTTACAATGTCGTGGGGAACAGTAGGGGCCATAAAGATAGAGTGAGGGTTACTTTTAATTTTAACAACTTCTTTACTTAAGTTCGTGGATGAGGAGACTTGATCGGTAAAGAAATCGTTAAACGTTTGGGCTATTTCCTTAGGGTTAGTTATTATTGCACCATCTTTTTTTATATTGGTTATGGGTTCAGTTATAGATTTTGAGCTATTTATTATTTGCCAAGAGGTTTTGGATTTATTTTTAGAATTTTTTATTAGATAATTGTTTTGTGCTTTCTGGGTCAATTTGATAATTTTTTTAAACCTGTTTGAATATTGTTTAAATTTTATTTTATTTTCATTTGTAGGCCTAAGTCTTTGTACCCAGAGCAATTGGCGTTGCTTTTTGCTGCAGATTCTAATACCTTTAGAAACCCATTTGATCTTCTTTTCGGAACGTAGTGTCACTGTTTTTAATGGGAAGCATAATTCATACAGGAGCAGAAATATTTCTAAAAAATTATCATATGCCTTATTAGGGTCGTCCGTGCTATAAACGTCTGAAAACGATAAGCTTTGGAGATGATTTTTAAAGATCATTAAGTTTTCTTCAGATATGTCTCGTCTTAATGTTTTCCAAGTTTTGATTTGACGAAACCTATTAACTTTAATTTTTAATATCTGAGCCGTATGATCAGACAGACCGAAATCTATTATCTCACTCTGACAGGTTTGTTTTGAATTGTGTGCAAAATTATCTAAACAAGTTTTACTATGTGGTCTGGTTGGTTCATTTATTTCTAGTTTTAGATTGTAATTCATAAGAAAGTATTCAAACTCCATGCTGATTTTGTTTTTTTTCAAGATATCTATGTTGAAGTCTCCGCACATAATAATTTTTTTGTTTGTTTTATTACATATATTTTTCAGTATAATGTCTAGCTTTTCATAAAATATGTTAAAATCAGTATATTTTGGCGGTCTATAAACACATAAAATTGTTAGTTTTTGTGAGGTTAATTCAATTGCGCAACATTCTATAATTCCTGCAACCGAATGTCTCATAATGTCAGGCAGCTCTTTATATTCAAGACCTTTTTTAACTAATATACAAGCTCCACCGCGCTTAATGTTTGGTCTAGCGTAACACGCCGCTAGTTTATAATTAGGTATGCATAGTAATTTCTCTTGGCCAGACATAATGAAATGTTCAGTTATACATATAATATCTAATGTAATTTGTTTGCTTAACAATTCTTGTATGTAAATAACCAATAAATCGGACTTGTTTAGGAGTCCGGCAATGTTTTGATGCATTATATTTAATTGATTAACGAAAAAACTCGTATCGTGGAGATGATAAGTTTGTTTGATTATCGTCGACCATTTCTGGTTGACAATATGAATAATCAGCTATAGTCAACGATAGATTATGAAAGATGTTTCTCATACCATGGTTGTTAATTTTCCTATCGAATTTAGAAAACATTGTAAAATCATAACACAAATCTAAGTTAGAATCAAATGCCGTTGCATAGTTGTATGTCTGCAAATCTAGATGTAGTAAATTATTAAAGGTTTCTATGCGCCAGTTAAACAAAGTTGAGTAATTACTCAATTTAAAAGTAGGGACACATATTATAATGTTCGTGTTTTGAATATTTTGCAATGTTTCTCTAAGTTCTATAATTATATCTACATAATTATCAGTTTTATAAAAGTCTTTTTCTCCAATTAATATAACACAAAAGTCATCCGTAGTACATACAATCAGTAGGTATTATGGTTCGTCTTTAATAAACAATTTACAACTTATCGATCCCTTACATGGTTACAGAGACATGCAATACTTAATGGCTCTTACATTTTTAAACTCCCTTAAGTCAAAAATAGACAGCTGTCTGCAGTTATCGATTTACTTAAGTACTACAGAGTTCAGAGGCAATTTTCCTTTGCGTTATCGAGACTGTTGCAGCTATTTTTATTTAAGGACAAATCGTTTTCTCTGTAGCAATACTCGTTTCCTTGTTATTGTTTATGAAGATTATCTATTTTGCAAAACCTGCATTTCTTCCGGAAAAAAATTATCTATTATTACGTAACCATGAAATGAAGCACGTATAGTAAAGACCCTTATTCTACTGGTCTAATTATTATAGGTAGGTAAGTATCTACTTAGTTACACCCAAAATAGGAAGACGCTATTTCAAGAACTGGGCTTATATTCAGACTCTATGCTTCTACTGTGAAGTCCAACCTGTTAAGGTCTAAAGTTCTTACCTTGGGGGTCAAAGCAGCAAGTTGAGGGCTAGGAGCGCTTGCACCCCGGAGAGCTGTTTGGTGGGCCGCGCGCCCACAGGCCAGAGCCACTTGGGCATACCTGTAGACAAAACAAAACTTATGTTAGAAGAAAAGTATTAACGTAGAATGACACAATTTTAGAAGGTTTATTTTGCTATGAAAAAAAATACTCAATTTTTATAAGCATTTCATGTGTACTGCGACTGCAATTTTACTGCGACGTCAGAAAAAAGATTGATCATTGGACTACCAAATACCAAAAAGGGTCATTAACAAATCTCCTTTAATTAATTCGTTCTAATAAATAAAATTGGGATGTCGAAACTATTGATATGAAGTAATTAACGCTATCTATTGCGTTTTGACCAGTGTTCAGGGTAACGCAGAACTTTGAACCGGTCACAAAATGTCGGTCAATTCATGTAAAGGTCTGTCGTTATCTTGTACGCGCACTTTGTACGGATTTCGGAATATTTATAAGCGTTAGATAAATAGATTATATGTATCTAAGTATTATGTTATTAATCTTGCACAATATGTTTAAATCCGATTCGGTGATTATACATTATATGTTTGATTATAGGATAGTCATTTGTTTTTGTGTTTGAATAAAAACAAAAGCGGTTGAAAAATAAGTACCTAACTAAGATCACAGGTGCTATAGTTCCTCTATTTATTACTTAGTACCTATATATTTCCCAGAGGAAAGATTTTTGTGAAAGTTAAGCGCTCATGAAAAGAGGTACGGTAGACTGCACATCAGTGGTAACTGTCATGCGCCTTAACTCAATAGGAATAAGTACGATTTTCCTATAAATCTGTTACCACTGAAGTTTACTGTACCTACCATGGAAATTAGAGGTCTAAAGAAGCACATGTCTACCGATACTTTTTCTCTTTCACTCTAGGTCTCAAACGCTATAGAATTTGGTACAGTTACATGGCCTAATATATTTACAATTACATTCTAACTACAAAAAACGCTATGAATGATTTTTTGCGATACCTGATCCACTAACGACTTAAGGCCCAAGTTCACCGACAGCTTACACGTCAGTTTAAACAACCGTTTCATCATCTCATCTGCCTAGCCTTGCTCAACCTTATGATCAAAGTCAAAAATGTTTATTGTCACTAGGCTAGTTTTTAGCATCTTTTTCACGTCAAAATTACAAAAGGTCGGCACCCCCAAAACGCCCCCCTTTCGCCACTTCCTAATGTTATGGCTGGGACGAAGAAGCGGTGAAGAACAAACTTCCCAGCAACGACGGATGGACAGATTCGCGCGGTTTTGATTTATTTTGATTTAGCAACTAACTTCTATATACTGTTTGCTATGAATATTCATGTTTAATTTTCAAACTAAACGAACAACCGTTTAAGAAAAACGCACGTTTATGCTGTCAGTGAATTATAGACCTAAATATGAGGTAGGTATTGGGTACGTGACTTGATATATTGTATGTAGGAATTAGCAACTCATTGATAGACAAAAAATGTGGGCAATAATTTCAGTCTGCCTTGTAATTTGACTCAATTGAAAACAATAACGTTTGGCTGTAACATGATTTGTTTGAGGAACCGCATGACGTAGGCGCAAAACTGTAAATTAACGACTATTGGAAAAAAACCTGACTGATATTAATGAATTAAGTACCTAGGCAATCTTTAAGTAGAAATTTTGTATTTTTTTAATCATGTCAAATTGTTGGAATCTGATGATTTTGGTTTTAGGCATGTAATGTATAATATTAATGGCCAATACAAAAGAATTACATAAATAAAGTTTACATTTAATTTGTTAAAAGATTTGTTTAGATTTTATGAATTTGGAAGAAAAGTTGATAAAAGGAATTGGTAAATAAGTCAGTATTTGAAGTTTTCTTGTAATGGAATAAAGCATTTTTTTAAGATATAGAGATGAATGAGAAATGAAACATCGAAAAACAGTTTAGATTAGTTAAGAGGACACATTCAGAGAGCAGGAAAAATGTTTTCAGAGCATGGAAAATGTATAAAAATAAACTTACTGGTTGGTCTTCCTCACGTAATCTTCAGGGACAGTGTTGAGGTGCAACATTTTTAATATTTAAGTTATTAAAAGTAACTATAAAATTAAATCAAAACTTAACAAAAATATAATACTTGCAATTGGAAAATTGAAAAAATAAACTTAAAATACCAGAGTTAGATTTGATCAAAATTACTGAAGCTGAACAGAATTATAAGCCACCTATAATACGCTATAGTGTTTAATTTGTAACCCATTTAATACTATGCGTGATAGAACTCTGGTAACGGAGTGGTTATAAAGTTGCGCGCGCGCACTATATAGTGGAGGAGTGTTTGCACGGCGCGCTCTCATTGGTCGAGACCGCGGGTGTGTCAGTGACGTGCGCAACGAAACAACTTGTTATTTTTAACCCCCGACGCAAAAACGACGGGGTGTTATAAGTTTGACGTGTCTGTGTGTGTGTGTGTGTGTGTGTGTGTGTGTGTGTGTATGTGGCATCGTAGCTCCCAAACGGATGATCCGATTGTAATGCGGTTTTTTTTGTTTAAAAGGTATGCCAGTCGGGAGTGTTCTTAGCTATGTTTGGTGGAAATCGGTTCAGGTCTTCAAGGTCATCAGCTCGTTTGCTAGATGTGATAGGAATGTTACACGCTCAGTTTACTTGCAAGTATATGTGGGATCTGAAATTTGAAACACTAATGTCTTTTGGAACCACTGAGCTGGTCTGCTGGTAGGGCACGAAGGTAGGAGACGTAACCCTGAACTGCCTTTTAGTAAACCCATCGAGTTTGGGCTCGTTGAATTTGTCTTGACGAGTTCTCTTCATGTTTCTGATTGACGAGAACCTGATGCTGGAAATGGGATATGGCGGATGAAACCCTGGAATACCGGAATGAAATGGATAAACCGATTTATATTTTTGCTGAAAATCTAGAATGTCCAAAGGTCTTTATTGTTTCCCAATCGAGCCAGTTTGTCATGAGGATTATTAAACAGCTTCCTTTGGCCGAGATCGCATATAGCGACCCCATCTTAAGATAAAATAAATTAAATTAAAGAAGGAAAAATTAAGGAGCTCCTTTAAAAAGCATGAAATAAAATTAAATTATAAATTTAAAAAAACCCCCGACCCAAAAAAAGTAAACCCTATAAAAAGCATAAAATAACTTTTAACACTACGTAAACTAAATTTTGACGTGTCGGGGGACCGCTTTTTACCTTCATAAATACTTACATAAATCAAATGATACCTACCTAATTACAACATTCGTTTAAAAAAAAAAAACACGTATCTAAAGTAATGAATTAGAGCGGTCCCCCGACACGACAAAATTTAGTTTACGTAGTGTTAAAAGTTATTTTATGCTTTTTATAGGGTTTACTTTTTTTGGGTCGGGGGTTTTTTACATTTTATCGATATGTTTTGCATGTAATCATAATGTTACTCGTTTAATAACAATATCGCGATTTAGATGCACTGATAAATTTATTTATTTTTGTCATATTAACTAATGATTTGACAGTTCTAGATGACATCATTAACATGAATAAAAGTGTAAAAAGGACGAATAACTCTTTGTGTTCTACATTAAGGATTGTCAATGGCCAATTTTATGGTGTATCCAAATTTAAATTCTTAGGACAATAGCCTTGCTTTTACATGTCATGTATTTTAAGCGATTCCAAAAGCAATCTCTTTATAAGCAAGATAGGAGCCTTATTGCATCATCTAATTATGTGTTAGCTAGTACAAACTGCTGTTTCATTTCACATTTAAAGTAAATATAGCTTAGTCAAGTCATCGCAGCTTGCTGCCTAGACTTTTGATTGATAGTGTTTTAAATAAATGTTAATATAATCATCATAAGACACACCCATAACTGACTTCTTTGGCGAAGTTTTTTAATAAGTATATTTTTTCCGTTTTTTTTTCTGATTATAGAAATGTCGATATTGCACTATGTTTATTAATGTCAGTTAAAACTACTAGGCTATTTTGAATAAAAATTGCTCTTTATACAATTTAATTACTATTTTGGGGTCTTTTTAAAGTTAAAATTCACTAAGTATACCATAGATAAATAATTATGGAGTCCTGTTTTATGTTTATATCTATGTTTATTTTTATACATAAAAGCATGCAACTTAGGATAAACTGTGTGTTTGTAAGTAAAGGCAGCTATTTCGTCAGCACATATCAAAGCTCAAGGTGAGTTTCGTCATTGGACGCGAGCCGTTCGGTGAGGTATGCACCGGCTTTATCGCTTCTACGTTTCAAAACTTTTGTTTATGGTAGCCGGCCTTTTTAACGTTTAAACTATAAATGTAAATAGTTTTTAAGGCTATAAATAAGTATAACAACGAAGTGAGCTTAATGTTGTTTGAAAATTCGAGGAAAATTCTTAAAATTATTTTATCTCCCGCATTAAATTATCTACATTTAATTTTAGAATCGTTAATGAGGTAAAAGTGTATTGATAAAATATAAAATATCCTCCTTTTTTTGAAGTCAATCAATTTGTTTTTCGAATAAATCAGATAGATAAAAAAGCATACACCTATATTTCTACACGAGTTCGCAAAAACACCAAATTTTAATTTGCTCAATAAGTCTCGTTAGTCGTTTTTACGACGCGAATCAAATTGTCGTCAATGAAAGATGAAAGACGTAGGTATGCTATACATAATGCCTATGTATCTAAAGATATGTTTATAGGCGTATGTACGTGGAAAGAATCAGACGTTTATTCTGAATAGCCTTGGCCTTAACTTGACCAATTGATGCGACTCGCACTTGACTACGCAATACTTTTACAAGGAAAACATTTTGGCCTCTTTCTATTAAGAGAGTAATAAGAGCCATCCAGACTGGCGGTTTTTTCGCGAATTAGGTACGAGCGTCACCTTTCGAAGGAAAAAAATCCTCACACGGTTGGTGTGGTATATTTTGTACCGTTTGTTGACAATTATTGTTGTTAGTTGTCGAGCGAGCGTTGTCGTTCGGAAAAACTGAGCGGAAAATCCGCAAGTGTGAACGCCCTGTACAAAAATAGTCAGATTTAAGCTACTAGGTACTAGGTAACTGTTGATTTTTTTTTATTTCGACAAGGTAATAGGTACCTATTGAAGCTTAATTAAGTAAAATAATTCCCGTATCGGTATACGGGAATATGGTATTCCCGTGTGACCCTATCGCATAAAACTCAATTTTCAGTACTCTCGAGGGAATGAACGCTCATACCCTTTGACCTAAAATTAACATCATTGACCTCCAAAAAAATATCGACTAAAAACCATTTTCCATATTTAAAAAAACTGACTTCAAAAATCAATAAAAAGGAAAACAATATTTACAAATAATTTACTCTTTGTCACATGACTAAAAGTCGGTGACCAAATAAACGCGGTAGCAACGTCGAGAGGCTTCCACTTTTTTTCAATGTTTTTTATTAGTCCAAACGAATCCTATGTAATTTGTCTATGATTCCCGCGAATTGATATCATCTATCAATTCCCGTTTGACGTCAACAATTAGAAGTGTAGATATTCTAGTAACTTGATTTGTTTATGAAAAACATGGATAGTAGGTATTATTGCAGTGTCATATCACATCGGCAATAATATTTGGTCATTCGGTATTAGACGGCTGTTTTGTTTGCAAAATGGTTCCGTGTCAGACACGAAACCTTTGAATTCAATAAAACTTATCGGTAAAAAAAAGCGAAATGTCGCAAAAGGCATAGGCACAAAATATCAATACGTTGTTAGGTACATATAGTATATTCTTGTCTATGAACAAAAGAAAAAAGTTTAATGATTTCAAATACAAAATTCAACAAACTACATAGGTACTTAATATATTTTGCGTTCTAAAATATTTGAAAAATACTTAGATAATAATAAAGATTAGACAGGAAGATATTAATAGACGTAAATACTTAATGTGATGTTTTGATTGATTTATAATAGATCTAAATATGACCTAATTAATTAGTCGATAATAATGTTTTGTTTACCTGCGAAGCGTGTTTGAAACAACATTGTAAATACAGAAAATACTGAAATATCAGAGAACGTAATATTCTCTTTTCCTCGAACCTCTTTTCATAAAAAGGGATCTAGTTTGCATTTCTAGGAAGCTGGCACTCTGTTAGTGCTCGAATATTATTCCGCTCAAAGGATCGTCGGAACGCTGGAAAATTTTCAGTTCTTTTTTAATCTCAATAAAAATAGTCCGATTTCTGATTATTTTTTCAATATTTTAGCTACAAAGCTGGACCATTTTAGCCGAAGTTGAAGACGACTTGCAACTTAGTTCAGGGCACAAGTACCTACCTATGCGTATGTTACCCAAATGAGGCCATACCCCTCGCGCATATCTCTTGAACTCTAAGTACCTATACTACATTCTGCAGTGCGTGATGTTCCAAGCCGCCTCAAAGTTTGGCGACACCCAGGTATATCTAAGTTTTGTAAGCTATAAAAATGTAAGATAACAGTCTGATGCAAGGTTCTACGGCTTTAGTTAGTACATAACACACACATCTACTACTATATTACTATTTACATTACGTGACTCCAATAGGTCATAAGTTCTTACTGATAACTTGAAGCTATGCTCTTTGTTTACATCAGGTTTTGTTATTTAATTAAATGACGAGCCGTGTGATTTAAAAACGAATACGGGTGATGGGGTGCAAATTTTTAATATAGGTACCTAACATTCATTCATTTTCATCAAAATCGCTGAAATGGTTGAACCAATTGAGATGGCATTATGTTTTCATGAGTTAGCTTTTCATCTGGTTACTGGTGAATTCTAATTGTAAACTTAATATTGTTTTATAATAAAAATATAATGGTTGATGTCATAAATCACTATTTTACTACTAATCTTTGGAATAAGACCGGATTGTCTAATATCACTTACTAGACCCGTTTCATTAACAATGCTAAACAGGATATTTTATAGACATTTAGATTCAGAAAAAATCTTTTGGAAAGGTCAATACAGCTTTTTTATTACTTATTTGTGCCTCTATTCCAAGTCGAGTCCAAACATTCTACTGAAATGGTTGATAATAAGTTACCTTCCATTCCATTACCTACATGTTACATACAAATCGACTTGTTAAAAGCCTGTTAAAAAGGAGCCTATCCTATAGTCTTCAGAAGTCTGCGGGGGCCTAACGATAACTAGATACGATTTTCCTAAAGCCACTCCTTCTAATGAGCTATAAAATAAATAAACAAACATCATGATTATCGGTACTCGAGTTAAGCAATAAGGAAACAGATATATGTCAAGTAGTTAGGTAGTACACATTGATCACGGTACTAAGTCCAGTTATAGTTCGTAACCCATTATCTGGTGAACTTAGATCTTCTGCAATTGTTGTTTAGACAAGTCGAGAGCAGAGTCCTAAGTCTGATATCTAAGTACTTAGTTGGAAGGGCTGTCAGACTTTGTTTCGACTAGATATGATATATGACTGTGTTGACTAGATAATTTTGCTGTAAACAAGTAGACCTAAACAAAGATAATACATTGCCTACTAGTAATTTAGCACCCCTAAGTACCTAATATAAATTAATATCAACAAAAATGATGTCTTGTAGGCAGCGACAAATGATGTTGAGGAGTGCTAAAAATACACGTTGAATATAGCCTAAACTATATAGTAACACTAATCTCTAGTAGGTATCTTCAATGTAAAATTATATTCTATCTGGACCACTACCACAACTACCAGTAAAATAACAGTCTGTCATAAAAAATATAACTTCCCTTATCAGAACTTAATTAGCGACAGTTTTTTACGAGGAAGCGGATCTTAGTTCTGAGTCCCAGACTTAATTACTAATAGGTATCTAATTACTAATTATAAATTAACTGATTGCGATTCCCGGAACACTGCACCTTCCTTATTCCCCTTTTTATCACAAGTTCTAAAGTCCATGATTGATAAAATACTCAATTTTGTCCATCATTCTTAATTCTTAAGCAACGTACGTCTTCTTGAATTGGATTGTCATGAATTAAAAATGATAACAAAGGTGCACGGTTTCAAGGAAGAGGAAACCGACAAGAAATTGTAAACACTCTTTAATAATGGCATCTCGGAGTAGGTAACTGAAATGTGCGTGTGAATGAGCATCTTTGGTTGGTCATGCAGAATCACCTAAGTATTTTGCACTAATATTCCCGGAATGCAGAAAATCTTACAAAGAGCTCCTTTTTACACGATATCGAACATATTTTCTGTAATAATTACGCATCTAACAAAATCATATAATCACATACTACCTATCTTATAATCATAAAATGACGTATTATTATTATCCAAAATCCGCTTAGAAACATCTTTCAAAAACCTCTAAAAAAGATGATCTTGACCTGAATCGTAACATTTAAAAACGGCTGAATGCTAATTAAGACAAGAATTGTAGACAGACCGGTTCAGACACACCCACAGAATTATTTCCACGCCATCTTGTAAAACGTGTACGAGATCGGGTGTGTCCGCTACGTCATTTGTTTTTAAGTAAAAACAGGTGAATTTTGCTAATAATATCCGCTAAGATTACAAAATAATTGATTGCAAAAAGAAAGGTTTAAACTTGTCTGTTATAATTACTTGATAATTTGCTAATTAACTTACGAAAATAATGCGTTTTAGAATCTTTTTATCAGGCTTAGACTTGGCTCAGGTTAGATTGGAAAATAAAGGCTCGTTTTAAAAAACAGCTTTGTCATTGAGTTGCGAGTCACGTAGGATGGCAAATATCTGGTCAGTCTTTAGGGTCGGTTCATATCTGACGGAAAATGCGTCGAGCGTATCGTAAATGTATGATCGACGCACTAACGCATCATCGGTTATGTGTGAATGATTGTATGTTTTACCGTATATTTGTCAGTTGTGGCGTTACGCGACCGATAATACGCGACGCATATTCCGTTAGATATGAACCGACCCTTATGCCATAAAAAGTTGTTTGGTTGCTTAGCAACAAGTTGCGGTCTACAGGTCGACTGATAAAGGTTAATTTGTGTCCATCTATGAAATGCCTCGGAGAAAACGTATTGTGCTTTTTGGCTGCGGATCAGCAATCAATACATAGGGAAGTATATGAGGGAGTAGGTATGTAAGGGTAATAACATAGTGAGAGCACATAAAGGAGAAATTAGTAGATATTTATGTCGTCTACAATTGAGTCAGACTACCGGATCCTACATAGGTACTTCGACCGTGTTATCCTAATCATCATATTACTTAGTATCAAAATATAATTTGGAGTTAGTTAGAGTTTCGATACGACCTTTGTCTTAACATTATCGCGATAAACAAAGCCTGTAATTTAAAAACAAAAATATTTTCTCTCGTCAGGCATGTTAATCTGTTGCTAAGCTTAGATTGTAAAAGTAAAAAATAGCTTTAGGTATTGCTAAGTAAGATTCTGGCACGTGTCACACTGAAATTAAGTGGGATTTGTTTGTATGTTATTTTTTTTTACATGTCGTGGTAATTCAGAAGGTAACGCCTAAGTATCTAATATGGTTTATTCAAAACACTAGAAAGGCTTTATTTTTAACGTAAGTATCTTTAGATAAACATGATTAGGTTTAATACATGATTAGGTTACTTTTAATAACAGAGGTCAATCAATGTAAAAGTTTTTATTTTAAATGTTGTTGATTTGGCATAAGTAGATACTTATGTATATTAAAGCTAGAAAAATGGTAGGTAGGTATGATAATGACGATGTTTACAATTGTATTGCTTTTCCGTGTGCAAAAAGAAGGGTCTAAGGCGAGAGCACCTAACAGCCGGAAAAACCTAAAAATAAATCATTAGCTCATACTATCTTAAATCCTTTGTAAGTACTTAATGCTTAGTAAAAGTGAATATCTATGGTCAAAGGTAGATAGAAGAATCAATTCTATTATCAGCAGTACTGATAATAGTTATCAGGCCCCACCGACAAGCCCCTTAGAGATAGGTTCGCAAGGTGATGACAAAACAATAACATATTATGACCTCATATTATTTTTTGTTATGAGACTAATCTTACTTGTTTCTATCCTAACTTGAAAAGAATAAGAATCTATTTAGGGGATGTTAGAATGTTTATCGAGTTTTGTGAGTAGAACGGCAAAGCCGATTTAGATGTACGCGAATAGAGCATTAGAATTAGCAGGACTAGGGCATAGTAACTATTTAGTAATCTGTGACTAGGGTGAAACTGATAGATTAGTATTCCACTAGGGATAGTCATCTTGCAACCATCATCTCGCATTGAGGATGAAGAAGAGTTGAGAAAGTAAGAAGTAAAATGACTTAAGGTGGCACAATTATCCGGATTATCCCTATATATTAGGAACATCTCCCATGTTGACTTGAACATGCCCATGTTGGGCCGAGTAGATGAATCCGAAGGCATAACTAGTGTGACAAAATCTGTGACATTGACATATCTTGTCAGAGACAATCATGTGTCAACTGATATCTTCATTATTATCTGGTTCTTAGGGACAATGTTCTGATTAATTTATCTATCGCCTTGGCTTCGTAGGTAAGGTTTTGATGATGAAACGTGTTAGGTGCTTACTAGGATAAGGTAAAATGTGCATTAGCACAGTTTGGAAGGATTTGCTCTGGATAAATTAATTAATAAACACTAATTGTTAAATTGATTTATCTAATGCGGAAAATCCATAATCCTGAAAAAAAATATTCGAGAACTCAGCCTTAGGTATATTTTCAGAAATCCGTAGTTTAGTGATATTTTGTCTATATACATTTAGCTCTATACAAAGCAATAGACTGATTTAGGCTTATTTATAACTTGTGACTTCGTAACAATTTCCTAGAAAACCACAGCCAATCTAATATCTACCTAACAGGCTTTTTTATCGATTGTATTTATAGACATTACTTTGTGTACCAGAATATGTTTAATATCGTTTGGATATTAATGTATTCCCTCATTTCCTTGTCTGCTGGCTACTAGTCAGACTGGTCGCGAAGGTCGCTTGACTTGCCGCCAAAAGAGAATGGGGACTCCTTTGTCTAACTCGACCAGGAAATTCATAAACTACAACTTGTCTATGATTGAATTTACGCGGTAAAAAGTGTGATTTGCTTTTTAATTTCAAATAACATGGAAATAAGTTTGCTTACAGTACTGAACAACGCAGGCGAATGTGAGCTACTAATAATTTTGCCCGACATTTTGCTGTAGGCGCTAAAGATAGATTAGGAGGCGAATATTGCTCCTAAAATAAGTTACTAATACACGACATAAATTGTCCCTATAAACGCGAAACTAACTCTGCTTGTCTGTCGCTCTCAAAACTAATGAACCGATTTATTTTATTTTTTTCACGGGTAGCCCAGAGCCTAACAAAGGGCAATGGCTAAATTATGCGTACACACCCGTGGTACACACATAGCGTAGAAATAATGTTCTTGATATCAGTCTTAGTTAAATCAGAAGGATCCAAAACACGTAAACTGAAATAATTTCAAAACTAAATGATGCAACAGGCTAACCTCTTACACCAGGCGCGATATGAGACTTCATTGTAATAAAAAATGTATCTAATTATACACGCAATTATTGCGATAATTAATATGTCTAGTGAAGTTAATAATAACATTATGTATTTTATTAATGTATTGAACTGTCCGACTTTTCGTTTCATAATTTTTATTAGAACTTTTTTACGGAGTAGTATGACAACTAGTCTTAACAACATAGGTAGTATCGCGATTCGCGTTGTCCAGGTGAGTGGGTTGAAAAGGTCAGATAGGCAGTCGTTCCAAATAAAACACTGGTAGTCAGTTGCATCCGGTTAACCTGGAAGCTTACCCCAACATACCTAGATGAGAAAAGGCTAGACAGATGAATTTAAAAAAAACAAATGAATTACGCAAGTACTTATTTTGTCTAAAGAATCGTTTGAGTGAGGAATAACTTTAGGTACAATAAGCAATATCTTAGATACTCAATAGGTATTTTATAATGAAACTATGCAAATATTGTGAAGTTCTAGGTATTGTTACTAAGATTGTATTTGGTCTAGTATGAGGTATACCTATCTCGTGACATTGTTCTCACATTGCTAATCTTTTATAGGTACATTAAGATTATAACAAAGTATACCTATAATATGTTCTATATGTAAGAATATAAGTAGGTAAGTATAATCAAATCATAAGAATGAAAATATTTTTGGCGATTTTATGTAAAATTTTACAAAGATGAAGAAGTCGATCAAATGTGTAAACCTCATACATAAGTATAACAAATAAAAATAATCAGCAACAAACGAACAGTTTCTGGACGTAATGAAGCTTTACAAAAGTATTTTAACTATTAAAAAAAAACAAAACATTTCTATCAATTTATGACTATCAAAAAAAAAAAAACTAAATCTATGAACAATAAATGTCATGTTTGAAGAACAATTCGTGTCATGTTCGAGCCCCTATCCCGCCTGCCAATTAACTAAGAGAGTATTATTTACTAGCTCCAAGGGGGATTTTCCGCGATAAGTGTAAACAACAAAATAATAAATAACAACGTTATTGTGACAAATCTACACTTGAACGGTGGGCGTGAGGAAGGAAAATTTTGCCTTCTTTACGACAAACTGATAAGACTCCATTGACTGATAATAATGAATCTGAGGTCATGTGAATATTGCGAATTTTAACAGGGGAATAACTGAACTTATATCCGTATTAGTAATATTTAGAATTAGGCAATGATCTCTTTGTTTATTTGATAATTTTACAACTTACAATGGCGGGCTAAGTATGAGTAATTAAAACGCCTTAGGTTAATGTTGGCGTCTGTCTGTTGGCGTAATGTTCTATTTAATATTTTTATTTATTTATTTATTGCTTATTACAAGGTACATTATATATTCTAAAAGGTACAAAATGTCCAACGAAACTGTATACAACAGTTTCTCTGTTGGTAAGGTACAATCAGTTGTAAAGTTACCTCTCATAAAATAAATAAATAGAATAAAAATAAAAGGATAGTCAGGTATTCTACTAATGTTTATCTGTAGGTACATGCTCCTACTCAGATATAAGAGAGAAACTATACTACCGTCTTTTACACTGTAACTGGCTTTCAGCCTTGACAAAATGCTGCTAAAACCACAACCCGGTAGTTTACCAATAAAATCAATAACTTTACAAAATAATTAATCTTCTCAACAATGACATATGAACCCTTAAACCAGGATACAAATCTAGCAGTAACTGCTTCTAACCGTGATGGACAAACTCCACAGACGACCAGACAAAGACGAGGGTTCATAAGTCACCACAGATAACACACAAATTGATATATTTCTTGCTAATTAACAATATAATTATGATTTTAAACATTTGCACACAATATTTGCACTCGGAGTTATTAAAAGAAAAACAATAAACAATGATCTATGGTGCGTGGAGCAAGGAAAGAGGTTTATCAATATATTAAAAAAAAGTCAAACGTTGTCGTTAAGCGCCTAATGTTATCGTGTAGCGCCCCAAAAAGTAGCAGATCTGTGGGCGCGCCATTGCCATTATAAAATTTTAGGAGTGTTGGAGATTCGTTTAAAAGCCTGCATTGTGACTGTTTTTTTTATTAATGTCTGGTAAACAGATTGTTTTTGGCTTTGTATACAATGTACGAGTATCTAAATATTATGTTAGAGAAGGTACATAAATAATTAGGATCCAAACAAACTTAGAAAAAAATAAATTATTTGATACTGTTGGCGGCGTTGAGACTTGGACCCCATGACCCGGAATCTGAATAATGCGTAACTGCTATTGCTCTTAGATCTTAGCTAGAAATCTTGCTTAAATGATCTAGCACTTCAGATGAATTGACAGACCGTTAACCATCATTAAAATTTAGTTCCAACCAGATCTAAAATGGCTCAATTACGAGTAATATCTACACGAACCACGATACACATGTAACAATGTGCTCAACGCCAATAATTCGGGTCAACTAATTATGAAGACATTGTGATAAAGGCATTAATAATAAAAATATGATAGGCCGCTCGTTGGATACACGAATTTTATAGGTGTCAAACCCGATTTGTGAGAGGTCACTCGCTTTAGTCAACAATTTATATCTGTGGAATATACCACGATATTGTGACCCTAAATGAGCGTTAAGAAGAATTCGTTACAGGTTTTTTCCTTCACACGAAATGTGTACAAAATACAAAAAATAGACAGGAATTATTATGTTGGGGACACTTTAAACCCACGCGTAAGTATTGCTATCAGTAGCTATAACAATTATTCCATTCCTTTTCATCATTCCTCAAAAATAAGGTTTTATTTAAAGACATAAAGAAACCATAGTGTACAAGATTTTTCTCGTCATTCCTTCATTTTCCTGTCAAAGGATACATAAGAACTCGTTTCCCTATTCCTTCAAGTAACGAAGCATTTCAAACGCGAACTTATTTCTATCTTTTACTGCACAGATACAATGACATGTCAAAAGGTCAACTTGAAAAAATCCTCCAAAAGTGACTGGTAAAAAGTTGTTACTAGTCTGATTATTAGCCATTATTATTGTATGTTTATGTATAAATGTTATTGTGGATAGATTACGTGGGAGGGTGTGAGGCCAGGCCTCCGAGAGGGTCAAACTGTGACCCTCTTATCACCGCTATCGTGTGGAGTTCTCCGTAAATGGTATGACAATAATATTTGTATGTATGTGTTGTTCTGTCGTGTGCAGTGTGTACGTAGAAGAAGGTTAAGTTCGCAGTTATGAGAAAGAGGGGATTTTAGAGGTATGTGGAAGATGTTTTTCTACAAATTGACATTGACATCTTTGGGAAATACCAAAAGCACAAACGTAACTTGTGCATATACAGCATATGGAGCGAATGTTAATCGATTAGTGACTCAAGTTTTTGTTTATATAGATACATAGAGGTCAATGATACAACATAAAGATGCCATCAACTTTGCAACATTGCAGAAAAGGAGTAAGCATGGAATCGTTTATCATGGTCACCTACGGGAATTGATTACCATGGGGATTTTTTTGTGAACTGTCACGTAGGGAATAAAATACATGACGATGCTGGGTTCTTTTGTTTTAATGTTATTAGATGACAAAAGAGTAAAAAGGTAGACTGATATAGTGGTCATAAAAGATAGGGACATGAATTTAAACAAACGTTAGGAATGTACGACACAAAAATAAAAATAGATAAAATCTTGTCATGCTAAAGAATCAAATATTTGAAAAAAAACCCGAATCATTCAGTTTTCCACTATCTCTGAGAGTGTTAATTACGGGTTAAGTCAACAATGAAATCTTTGTTCAACAATATTATGTCAGTGTTTAACTAATAATTACATCAGTTATGACAAGACAAGAAATTCGTGTCGGGCTGAAAAACGTGTGCACAGTTTTACTAATTCAGTTTCGTTCTTTTCCACACGGATTTTGCACTTGGTCGCGCATTCAATCAAAAATAGGTTTTATCTTTATTTCCAAAGTTATATCTGTCGTTTCTACACCAAAATCTATATTGAGCCTTTTACAAGGACCAAACAGGGCCCCGATTCTCCTAAGTTAATAATGTCAAAATCGAATCGTAATATGATCGTAATAGCAGTTTTAACCATATCGGGCATTCTGCTACTAATAAATAAAAGACCAATCGTATTCGATTGACATTTGATTGGTGTGCGATTGGTCTGCTATTTTGATGATTTTGGTCTATAGGTACGGTAGTTTGCTGTACAATCATTTTGCAATCGTAAATCATTTGCAGACAAAATGATTCATTATTGAATAAAAGGATAAAAACGTTTATTACAAAGAAAAAATAGCGGAATGCCACATACGCTTCAATCGTAATCGAGTCGGGATTGGATCTCAGTCGAATCGAGTCCAACGTCAATCGAATGGCGCTTAAGTAAAATTAGGAGAATCGGGCCCCAGTTACGTTACAGTACTTAGAGAGCAAAGAGTGAGTTATGGTGGCAGAATCATTTTCTCATTTGTATGTAATGCTTTGACATAGGTATCCCTCGAGACGCAGATGAAACCGCGGGAAACAACTCATAACTTATACTTCTGTAACTTCTCTACTTATTGTGGTAACGCAACCGAGACAACGTTAGCGTCACGACACGACTGATCGATCGCAATGTGAAAATAGTCGCGGATTGAGTTGCAACCGTTGCTTGGAAACCAGTTCGTATGCAATTCGTTGCGTTGCCATGCAGTCTTGCTGTTGCGTTCGTTGCACGTGGCACGGGATTGCATGGTAATCTTGGATACCTATGATATTTGGTACTTTTATGTTTTTTTTTTTCGAAAGAAATTTATTTTGCACCTAAACAAATGTAGGTAGGTACTCATTTTATGTTCATATTATATGTAATATCAGCACCCGATGAAAAAAATCCTACCTACTTATGTATGGGGTTTCCTAACAACTCTAAATAGAGGATGGACGCACGATTAAATAGTGACAACTAAAAGATTAACTGGTCACTGAAAAAAAAGGAATCCTTGAAAGGTTTAGTCCATCCATTTTTCCATCTTATATTCCATCTTCCATCAATATTTAGAAAAAATAATGTTAATGAAACTTGTCTTATCTGGTCAAGGTTATAGAAATTGATCCATCAAATCGAAAATTTTCATAATCATATTAACTTCATTAACTTAACTAACCAATACTTCATTATCATATTTATAAGTTTATTCTCAAGGGCTTAGAAAAAAGAAAAGAGGTTAACATAGTTAACAGTCATATCCGAGTGTCGGGTAGCTACGCAACTCGGCCCAGATACCACAGAGTGTTGCCAACTTCTAATCAATAATGAAGTATCATCAAATTAGCTGTCCCATAGCATCTTATTATAAAACGTGGTTTTAAAAAAGTACCAGTTTTGTACCACCTTTAAACCACCGTCACGAACAAAATTACCAAAATTATTGGTAGACTAAAGCTATTACCAAAGCGGGTATTTCTTAAAAACACGTTTTATAATAAGGTGGATAGAGTTTTCTTATTTATGACCACTTATGGAAGCTTATAACTCATAAGTAAGAGTACAAAAGCAACTTGGAGATTTACTGAGATAATTTGTTTCATTTCACAACTGAAGCAAGTTTCCTTCCAGTTTTCAATCTTTACAAATGAGTGATTGTAATGCGATTGACACATGACACACTACGGTTGGCGGTGAATCCGATCTCTTATTGTTCTCACTTCCATGAAATTTACTCAAACCTTACACACGAACACCGCCCGTCTGCGCGAACAACCATTTCGAAATCTACATACTTCTCATGTCATGTGTGATTAAACAAGTATAATAAATGCACCTGGACATGGACACCAAGGCACCTTCACTTTCAAATAATGTGTACAAGAAATTAAAATAAAGGTAAACTTACTTTTTAGTTATTCGGGAAAAGAAGAACACCATTTTGTTTCTTTATTCTTGTTTCTGCTCCTATTTTTGTTTTCTGCAACAATAAATTCGTAATTTTAATACTTCATTGATGAACCTAGATAAATACTTAACTCAAAATAATGCCAGGTTCAATTAATGAGCAATTAAGTACGTATGTAGGCTTAACTATCATCTAGAGCGGTGCAAGCTACCTACACATAGCACCGTTTTCACGCTTTTCAAGTTTACCATAAACAATTTTCGGCAAAGCTCGACAGTAGGTTCTAAGATCTAGAAATTTAATAATATGACAGTAGTAATTAAAATATCTTGATTGATTTAGAACAACAGTCCACCAACAGTTATTTGTTTATCTAAACGCAGTAGTCGTTAGATACACGACACGAAATAAAATAACTGATGCATTGCCAAAACTATTTTTAGAACCACTTTCTTCATGTGGATGACATATATGTACTAAGAAGTACATATCTAACCGTGTGATCTTTCTTACGTATCTGGTACTTAATTCAAGTTGAAATAACTTTCAGTTTTACAAAATCAGTGGTATTTAAGATATATAGAAATTATCCATCCGGACAAAATAAAGAACCTACTCATATAGGATAGTATAGTGATATAGGATAGTGAGTGACATAAGCACTCACAATTTGAGTATCCCAGAATTTGAGTAAGTCGTCTTTACTTTTTTTAACGAAAACTTACTTAAATATACACCCTTCATAGGTATACCGACTGAAAATGAAAACGTAAGTATAAAATAACATGCTCATCCTTACTTATATGTCTGTAACGCTTTCACTCCGAAATTACTGAAACTGAAAGGCCCAAGCTAAAGCCTGACGCGGGGAACAACTAGTGTAAAATATACAAAACCATAATAACTTAGTTTATTTTTGAATTCCCCCCTATCTGGCACAAACTGTGCTATCTTATCACTACTGTGATATATTTCTTCCGCCTCTCCACACATTATTTGCCTTAGTTTTGAAAATACAACTGTATGACGTCACATAAGTCAGCTGTTTACACTGTCAGTTGACTTGTCAGTTGGCGTGTTTTTGTACGCACTTCGCGAAATTTTATCGAAAACAAAACAAGATTTGCGAAGGCCTCGTCAAATTGTAATGACAAGTTTGAATGACTAGAGAAATGTTATGTTTTGTAAGGCCAAGCAAAGATTCAGATAAAGATAACATTCTTAAATCTTTCATGAGTTATCTTTGGCGTCGTTTCTGTTCAAAGATACACCTCGGAAGTAAAATTATCTCCATATTTATCTTGTTTAAATGCCACAGGGGGTTTTTTATCAGTAAGAAGTTCTATTCTAACAATTTTTGATTTCGTCTTTTGCAAAATTTTTTCAATAAAAATGAAGGGATGTAATTATATAAATTAAGACCAACTTTAGGTAGGTAATAAAAATAGGAAGGATTCAAATTCAAATTCAAATTCAAAGTCTTTATTGCGAACTAAGTGGTATAAAAGGATCTTACAACTAGGTACGTACTTAGGACTTAGTTGCCCGTTAAGGCATTGCAATTTATTAACTTATTTATATACATTAACATTAGGTTCCTATGTTACTACTTATAAATAAAACTAATTACTATTAGAGAATTAAATTTAGTGAGATCATACTATATATGTATATATATCTTTATTTCTAGTCTTATAATCTAGTTGAACATATCATATTATTTATATCACATTCGTTTCTCATTATATTATTATTTTTCTTCGAGAAACTCTTTTACAGAGTAATAGGCTTTTTGAATGAGAAAATCTTTGAGTTTCCTTTTAAATATGGTAACAGATTTTAGGCTCTTAATTTCTGTGGGAACTTTATTGTATATTTTAATACTCATACAAAAAATACTGTTACCGTATACTGCAGTGCGATGTGTCTTATTGGATAATGTATTATGATGGCTACTACTTTTTAATGTGACATATGAATTGATGTTAGATTTTACTAAAATGGAGGCCTCGTATATGTAGAGAGAAGGAAGTGTTAATAATTTAAGGTTTATGAAATAGGGTTTACAGGAGTCGGTTTGGTGTATTCCACAAATTGACCTGATACATCTTTTCTGTGCCTTGAAAGCAGTCTCTCTATCAGTAGAGTATCCCCAAAGCACTCAGCAGTGCCGTTTGGTTTGAAGGATTAATCAATAATTCAATAGGTATAGGTAGTTCTAAAGTGCAGTGATTAAGTTCCTATTAATCGATTAAAAAGACGCATGTAACAATAATAAACAATTAAAATCATCGAATTAGTAAGTAGTAAACCTTTTCACCCGGATTTGAACCGATCGATAACATCCTAATTAGTTTTTCTCAAGTCTTCTTATCTCTTGTGGAATATTTGCAATTTATTTTTAACTCAGCGGCACGTTTATTAATAACATTTCATTTATTGATAATAATATAATATAATGTAAATATATTTATTATTTTACAGTACGCTGAAGTAACACCAGCAATTGTTGTGTTTTAATTCGGCTTTAGGTATGCATTTGTTATTAAATTATTAGATTTGTATGTGTTAAAATTTATTTATCCCATCCATGATAGTAACGCCATTTTTTTCGTTCTTTGTAACATTGTAAAATTATTTATTTACTTACAACAATAGACATTTATCATATGTACTTACTACTTACTTTCAACACATATTTATGTGTCTGGCAATTTTTTTCTAAAAGGATTTAGCTTTTATCTGTGGAATTTTCAAGATTTTTCACTGTTCGTCTTAAAATATTCGATAATATTATGAGGTATGTTG